>NC_077227.1:454923445-455610111 GCF_027887165.1 Monodelphis domestica
CTTTTGTACAAAATATTCAAGTAAGGAGCAGCTAAGTAGTACAGTGGATGGAGTACCAGGCCTAGAGACAGGATGTCTGGAGTTCCAATCTGGCCTCAGATACTTCCTAGCTGTGTGACCCTGAGCAAGTCACTTAACCCCCATTGCCTAGCCCTTCCTGTTCTGCCTTGAAACCAATACTTGTATTTATTCTAAGACAGAAGGTGAGAGCTTTAAAAAAAAGTATGTTAGAATCAGTCTGAAGACCAGGATTCAAATTTCAGTCCATCATTTGTGTGATCTTAGGCAAGTCATTAAAACCCTTTTTGGCCTCAGTTGTTATAGTTAAAATAGTGGAAGATATAAATTGTGATAGATATAAGAGTGGGTGAGTAAATTTGTGACCACAGAAAATATGTTTCACTACAGTGTCTTGTTTCAAATCAAATATATAAGGTGGTCGCCAGGGAAATATTCCCAATTATGAATATACCCAAGTCAACTGGGTTTTATAGAGACTTTAATTAATAATACAATGAGGAATTAAAGAAAGAGAGAAAGAGTAAGAAAGGAATAAGTTTGAAGGGCCTTAAGCCAACAATGGCCTAGACCTGAGTCTTTAGAGAGAGATCAGTCAGTCCTTAATCACTTACCACAAGATCTGTCCAAGCAAGAATATAGACACCAGTTCAGCCAGCCATCTTTCTCCAGAGAGAGATTCTTCTGACTGTCCTCAAGAGCCTCTCTCAAGAGACTCCTTAGAGACTATCTTTTCAGAGCCTCCTCCTTAGAAGCACTCTCCTTCTAACAGCCTCCTTAGAGACTGTTTTTCAAGAGACTGTTTCTTCAGACCTTCTCTTTCTTCTCAACAGACTGTCCTTTTCTTATATAGGGGGTTTTCTCCTATGTCACCTCCCCTAAGTTCTTCCATCTACCAATCACAATAGACGTTTTCCAAAGGACAGCCCATTCTGAATTCACACCTGAGTAGACTAATCCTTTTAGTAATCCACACCTGAGTAGGCTAGAATCTCTGTGTAAGTTTTTTCCTCTTTGCTCCTTGTAAGTTCACAAGTTGCCTGACCTTTATAGGTACTTAGCACCCCTTTGTATTAATTCTAAAAATAGGCATGGCTTAAGTATGGGTTTAAGTATTTTTCATTGTTCAGCAAGGAGTTTTTTCCCCTAAAGCAGGCTTACGTATGGGTGGAGTAGAGGTCTCACATTTCTGATCTAAGAGTTCTCACTGTCCAAATGGGGAGTGGTCCCAATAGGGAATTGTCCCAATGGAGAATTTCCCAATGGGGAATTTTTTAACATTCACAAGTCTGAGAAATTTCAAGATTCACACAGTTTCCTCATCTATAGAATTATGGAGTTTGATCTCCCTTCCAGCTCTATAGCTATGACTCCATGAACGCTAGCAGCTTCAATTTTCTCATCAGTAAAGAGAAGGGGTTTAACTGGCTGACTTCTAAAGTCCTTGGTTCTCAGTCTGTGCTCTCTGTTGGTTCCCTCTTGTCGAAGGAGATGTGACTGGAGCAGAGAAGGCTTGACTCTAAATAAAGAATCTAAATATCAGAATTTTCAAGCATGTAGTACTTGGGGAAGAGAGGCTTAGGGCAGAAGGCCCAAAACATCCTGGCCTACTCAAATTCTCCAAGGTAGGGGGCCCCTGATTCAATCTTCTCTATGCAGTAATGCTCACATCTTCCCAAGAGCTGAAATGATTATTTTGGGGAGAACAATTTAGAACAAGGGCCATGGGGCTGCTATGACATCAATACTTGGGAAAAAAAGCTTAAACATTTGGCCAAATATTCTATATTGAAGGAAAAGGCAAGAAGGAGAATTAAAATGAAAGACATTTAAGAGTTCTACCAGCTAATTATTACATCCCTGGCAATCTTTTCCCCCTTTTAAAACCCTTCCCTTCTGTGTTAGAATCAAGGCTAAGTATCAGATCTGAAGCAGAAGAGCTGGAAGGGCAAGGCAATTGGGGTTAAATGACTTGTCCAGGGTCCCACAGATAAGAAGTGTCCGAGGCCAGACTTGAAAACAGGACCTCTCACCTCTAGGCCTTGTTCTCTCTCCATTGAGTCACCTTGCTACCTCCCCTGGTGATTTTCAAATGATCTTCCAGAGGAATTAGGAGCCAGCAGGGCAAACAAGATCTGGGTTTTCTCTCTGAGCAGCTGGCAGCTTCAGATGATTTTTGCAGAGCATCATATGATTTGAATGTGGGGCATTGCTAAGGAGACAATAGACTCGGCACTTATCTTATGCTCCCGGGCCTTACATTTAATGGGGGCTGGGGTGGAGAACAAGAAAAAGCTACCTAAGGAGTACCCCCAGGATATCATAGCTCCTCCAAGCTACATAAGAGGGTGCCTGGAAAGGGACGTTGAAGTGATCCCAGTGACCCACAGTTGGGGTTCGTCTACAAGGCCTTCTTGAAGGAGAAGGCAAATTCTGAGCAGATTAGGAAAGAGAAAAGATCTTCCCCAGGTTGGGCTGTGGTGTAGAAGGCCAGAAGGGACAATAAACCAGCTGCCAGACTGGAAGACAAAGAAGGAAGGCAGGAATACATGGGAAAGGTCAGTAATTCCCCTCCTGTTGCTTTCTCCTGCCTTGCAGAACCTTGCCAATCGGAAGGAAGGGGAAATGCCCGAGTTCCCTCTACATGGCTTGGCTGGAAACTCTCTCTCAGGATCTGAGACCTCCTGTCATCCTGACCAGAGGAAATCAAGAAAACGTTCTGACATTTTACTGCCAATAAGGCCAGGACTGGGCCTCAACTCTCGCAGCAGCTGTCCATGTGTGGGAACTGGCTGGCCCTCTTTCTCAGACACCGAGGATTCATGTTACTACTGCTGTGTAAGCAGACACCGGTGACACCATAGTAAGCAGATTTCCAAGCACTGTTTCAACTTTATTTCCCATAGCTAATGTGCCTTTTAGATCTCGTCTCCTTTTCTGTGCCATGGACCTCTTTGGCAGTCTGGTGAGCCCATGGACCCCATCTCAGAATAAAGTTTTTAAATGCATAAAAATAAAATACATAAGATTTCAAAGAAAGCCAATTATATTGAGATGTTGGCATCAAAATATTCAAACTTAAGTTCACAGACCCTAGGTCAAGGCCTCCTGCTTTAGGTTGATCATAAGGAAGGGGAAAACTATCTTGACCCACATTTTCTTTTTGAAGTTTTCCTTTGGTCATAATTATGGCTATTTTAAATTTGTAACTTAATCTCAGGGCAAAGCTCCTGGGTCAGAGTTACCTATGGGTTTGTTAGCATTTTTTAAAAAGTATCCTTCACTTATTCCTCATGCTTTGACATCAGGAAAATCTCAGCTGGGCCACTGCCAATTAGTCAAAGGTTCTTGGAATTTGGTATTGGTATTGTGGTAAGAGTGATGATCTTGGTGTCAAGAGAACTTAGGTTCAAATTCCAACTCTCTTACTGCCAGAATGGACCAACAGTCACTTAACTCTCTCGGTATTCGTTTCCTAACCTGTAAAATGAGGGGAGCTAAACTAGGTGACTCTTAAGGTACCTTTCAGCTTTAAATCAATATACTGGGAAATTCTGTATTATTTCTCTAGTGATCTTTCAGCCAATGAGTTCTCATTTGGATTTGCTCCTTGACCTTAATTTATTTTGGGAAAATACCCCATTTCAGCATGGTTACTTGATTGTCTCAAAGAAAAGAGGAAGCTATGAGGCCTTGGTGATTGTTAAGAAATGACAGAAGTTGAGTTAACAGAGTAAAGGTAGGGAAAGCAAAGGAGAAGGAATCTAAAGATGACAATGCAAGATGTATAAAGAACTCATGGAAGGAAATGTTGGGGGGGGGGGTGATGAGAGATCTGGGATAAGGTTGGAGGACATATTCATATGGCAGAGGTAACAAAACAGAAAGGAAGAGAAGCAAATGGCAAGACTCAGTACAGTGATGGTGAAAGGCCAAAATTGACCTCAAGCAAGACTCGGTGAAAGAAGAATAGTACTTAGGGGAAATTTTATATCTCTAAATGCTTATATTAATAAAAGAGCAGATCAGTGAATTGGGCATACAACTAAAAAAACCAGGAAAAGAACAAATTAGAAATCCTCAAGTAAATACCAAATTAGTAATCCTGAAAATTAAAGGAGAGATTAATAAAATTGAAAGTAAGAAAGTCATTGAACTAATAAATAAGACATGGAATTGATTTTATGAAAAACCAATAAAATAGATAAACAATTGGTTAATTTAATTAAAAAAAAAACAGATTACCAGTATTAAAAATGAAAAGGGCAAATTCACAACCAATGAAATTAAAGCAATTAAGAATTATTTTGCCCAATTATATGCCAATAAATCAGACAATCTAAGGAAAATAGATGAATATTTTTAAAATATTAATTACCCAGAAGAGGAAATAGAATCCTTAATCCCATTTGAGAAAAAGAAATTGAACAAGCCATCGATGAAGTCTCCAAGAAAAAAAAAAAGAAAGATGAATGAGTGAATGGGAATAGAAGCACTCCCAAATCCAAATGAATGGGAGGGGAATCAGCATGGGGGTTGGGGTAGGAGCGTGTTATAGGAATCAGTCAACAAAGAGATTGAGAAAGATGAAAAGATGTGGGTAGAACACAACAAAACAATTGAATCCAACTCAGAGAAGCTTTGTAGAATCAGTACAGTAGCCTTTGAACATACCTTCTTTTTTTTTCTTTAACCCTTCCCTTCCATCTTAGAATTAATAACGTGTATTAGTTCCAAGTCAGAAAAGTGGTAAGGGCTAGGCAATGGGGGTCAAGTGACTTGCCCAGGGTCACACAGCTGAGAAGTGTCTGAGGCCAGATTTGAATCTAGGACCTCTCATCCCTAGGCCTGGCTCTCAATGCACTGAGCCACCCAGCTACCTCCCCACACACTTTTTTTTTTTTAAATACACTCTTCTAAACACTACAGTCAAATATAATACCAGGCAAGGGATACATGGTAGAAAAAGCCTTGAACTGGACATCAGGGATCCTGACTTCTACCAATGGCTCTGCCTCAAATAGAAGCATGATATTGGTCAATTCACTTTCTTGCTCATCTGAAAAATACAGGAAGGTTAACTAGATGTTCTCTCAGGTACTTTCCAGCTCTAAGATTACATGATTTTATGATCTAATCAAATAATAAAAGAGGCAGTATGGTATAGGGATTAGAATCAGGAAGACGTGGGTTCAAATCCTACTGCTAACACATGCTATCCATGTGATCATGGCCAAATCAGTCTGTTTCTCATTGTCCAAGGTTACTCTCTAAGACACTGGTTCACAAATATTCTGCTTTTTAAAAATTATTGGGGCATCTAGGTGGCACAGTGCTTAGAGCACCAGGCCTGGAATTGAAAGGACCTGGGTCCAAATCTGGCCTCAGACACTTCCTAACTGTGTGACTCTAGGCAAGTCACTGAACCCCATTTGCCTCACCCTTGCCCCTCTGTTGTAAAATTATAACCAAGACAGAAGATTTCAAAAATATTACTGAGAACCCCCAAAGAGCTTTTGTTTGTGTGGACCATATCTATTGATATTTACTCTATCAATGAAGGAAATTGCCCCATTGGGAACTATGTATGTTAATAACCCCAGCCCCAAAAGATAGGACAAAATGAAGCGGAGCCAATTAATTGACATCTAAACAGCCTGAAAAGGAAATAGAGTGATAGGACCAGAGCCAAGAATGCAGCTCTAGATTATGATCCTGTAATCCTTCTTCCTTCTTCCCTGCTCAGTGACAGAATAAGAAGTTTGGCCAGACAGAGTCTTGGTTGTTAACGTGTGATTACTCCACCATATTGCTTGTGCTGGAGAGGCACAGTTCCCACTCAGCTGTGCAGTCAGGTCTCCTCTGAGTGCAAGACTTGAATTACATTAGATCCAGTCATTGCCTCTTTAGTACACAGCACAGGTCAGTAGCTCTCTGGGAGTGTCGATTCTGTTATAAAATCCCTGGAGCACCAGCTTCTGGGCTTTGAGGATCTTCTATGAAGGAATTTCATAAAGACAGGGCAAGAATTGCCAGATTATGGGGCAGCTGGGTGGCTCAGTGGACAGGGAGCCAGACCTAGAGATGGGAGGTTCTGGGTTCAATGCTGGCCTTGGATACTGCCTTGCTGTGTGACCCTGGGCAAGTCACTTAACCCCCGTTGCCTAACCCTGACCACTCTTCTGCCTTGGAACCGATATACAGTATTAATTCTGAGACAGCAGGTAAGGGTTTTAAAACAAAACAAAGAATAAGGCAGGAATAAACACAGTGAGCAGAGGATATGCCCCTTTAGAACAGGAAGTATATTTTTTCTTTAAGTCTGTGAATAGAAGAAATCAGACCATTACCAAATGCACTAATTCTAATGCCCAGTGGATCTAACAATATGCAGATAAAAACTTGATTTCATGATGAAAAACCAACACAAGCAAAAACATATTAACATTTTAATTTTTTAACCATTTGAATGAAAGCTGAATCTTAAAAAGTAATAATCACCATCATTGAATTGTCGATGAAATGGTCAGGCTGATATATAGTATTTAGAAACTAGAGAGGATTTGGGTTCAAATCCTACCTCTACTGGTGATTGAATTATTTGACCTTGGGCAAATCATCCCAGCCAATCTCTATCCCTGTTTCTTAAACCGTAAAATACATAATAACTAGATGACTCCTTCCGGCTTTAAGTCTATGATCCTATTAAGAAAAATATTTTCACTGATTTTTTTGCCAGCAAGATTTTCATTAACCTAATTGCTTTGTAACTCACTGTTTTCCACTTTTGTAAAGGTGATTTTGAAAAATTTGCTTTGTTATTTAAACCCTAAATAGAGCTTTTCTTTGTACTTGGGTTGTTCCCATTTGTCAGTTGGCCTGTTTCTGAGCATGTTTTCTATGCAGTTTCTTATTACATTCCTAAGTCTGTCCCCTTACCACTTACTCCTTGTAACCCTGTGTTTTTCAAGTTACTGGGAAGCAGCCTTTAGTATTGCACATAAGTCAGTCAGCAAATGTTCTCCGTCTTCTGGCTTCCCTTCCTTCGGATGAATCTATTTTTGTATGTTGAAAGAAACAAGAAACTAATCTCTCTGTCCTTGGTTCTAATTAGTTTTTCTATGGGTCTGACAGTGTGAATCACACTTGCTATGGATCTCGGCAACTTCGCTTGTAGAAGTAATTATGTGTGCATTGTTTCCAGCCCTTCCAAGCTTGCTTCCATTTTTTCATATGAGAAATTGAAATTGTTGCCTCAGCCAAAGTCAAACAGTCACCAATGAAAAGGCATAAAATTTCAGCCTTAAAAAAATGACATTATAAAAACAAATGAAAAATGTCAAAATGATTATTGATTTGAAAGTTGAGGTTTTTGTTTAAATTAATCACCTTTACTAAGTTAATCAAATGAATAAAAACACATTAAATTGAGTTTGGTTTTCCTTTGAACAGACAAGACTTTCTATTATGGATCCCATTTGCTTTAACTAGGCTTTGCTACCTGGTTATTTATAGCCCCAAATCTTGCTTCTGGATAAAGAATCTCACTTTGGTTCCTTCTCAAACCTGTTTTGAACTTTGCAAATCCATTCCTAGCTCTAAATCCTGAGATGGGCAGATTTTCTGCCCAGAAGGTTCAATGAGTTCTAACTCCTGGAGGAAAAACAGAGCTGGCCTCATTGAGAGGCAGCCAAGAGCCTGGGAGGGCTCTGCTGTGAGCAGGGTTGGCCTAATTCCCTTGAGATGTGGGTACCCTCCCATCTGCAAAGAGAGAAATTCAAGAGAAATAAGGAAGATTCAGGCCAGGCCGGGCTGAAAAGTGCTTTAGAAAAAAATGCGTCTCTTGCAAACACTGAAATAAAGGCCAAAACAAAACCCAAAAAGCCCCAGTCAAGGCTGTCTGGGTATAGCTAAAGACAACAGAAAAATTCTGCCAACTTCTGGAATATAAACAAGAGAAATAGCTCAGGGGAAAGCCAGCCACCAGATGCAGTCATCTGTAATTTGCCATTCTGGACGGAAATTCCGTCCTCTGACTGAAAGCATGAATATAGTTTGAAAAGCCCATTTTGCTGAAGAGAAACCCACACCCTGCACAGCTGCTAAAAATACCCTATGGGCTCCAGCAACAGCAACCAGACATCTATTGAAGGGTGGAAAAGTAGAGAGCAAGAAGGGACAAATTTATCAGAGGTAAGATGTGCTGATCATTCCACTTTTTTACATGGAAAAAGGGTCATTTTGTAAAATGCTCCAAACCACCAAAACCAAAAATTCTACTTGTAAACAAAGCATCTCAGAGTCTGATCCTAAAAGCTGAAGGAAAGATGAAATGTAAACTGACAACATGAAGCAATGTTTGTACGAGGTAAAAAGGCAAGCACTTGCAAGGCTTTTAAAATTGCTTGTGAGCCAGAGGCGTGAAGGGGGAGGAAGGTCGGGAGAGAGATCAGGTCTTTCTGTTGGACATCTGGTTACCCAAGGTACAGCTCAACTGGCCCCTGAGTGGCTGGCCAGAGTTCAAAGTACAGCCCTTGTTTACACATAGGAAGGGAACAGAAAGTTAATGCTCAATATAACAATGCAACAAGCCTAGGATCATCATGTGTCTCCCAGTGTGATCTGAGGGTGCCAAGTGTTTACTTTGGATTGAGAATTTAAAAGTCTAATAGACTCCTTCTCCTTCCCACCAGGATCTCAGTTCCTGTTGATTTTTGGAAGTGTAGTAGGGATTGGGGGAATGTCATTATTTTGTTTTATCTAATTAATTTGGGGGGATATTTTCTTGGAAAAGAAGGAAGGAATGGAAAATATACTCCTCTCCCTGCTTATAAGTATAAAGAGAACTCCTGAGATTTTGCTGTTGTTACTAAGGACTACTTGGACATGGATTTGAAGAAACAGAAAAAGCAAGGAAAACATGCACAGCAAGTTCAACTCTCAGACAGCCTTACTACTTCCTTGTATTTAGATCAAGCATCCCTAACCCTGCTAGATAATACCACAGGGATCTCTCATTATCCTGTGTCTGGTAATAAAACAACATTCACTTAAATTCACTTCCATTTTAAAAACTATTTGCTATTTAGAACATGACAGATGGAGCAGAGCCTTAAGTTATCAAAAGCTACAAATAGCTAAGAACCATTTAATTAGTAAAAGCCCTTAGCCTCTCCCATCCTTCCTCCACATTTCTCTAACTTTGGCCCAAGAGAAGATTCCATAGGTTGGTGGGTGTTTTTTAGCCTGAAATGGGATTCTCCTTTAAAAAAAAACAAACAAACAACCTTATCTTCTGTCCTAGAATCAATACTAAGCATTGGTTCCAAGGCAGAAGTGTGGTAAGAAACTAGGCAGTTGGGGCTAAGTGATTTGCCCAGTGCCACCATAGCTAGGAAGTGTCTGAGGCCATATTTGAACCCAGGTCCTCTCAAGGCTTCCAAGGCTGGCTCTCTATCCATCGAGCCATCTAACTGCCCTGGAATTGTCTCTTAATATAGATCCATTCCTGTTTTGACATTTTGTTTCACGCATTCAAAATATGTCCCTTTGTTATACTAGATTGCAATGGTCATTTTTTTAAAGAGATCGATTAAGGCCCATCATGGGAGTTAGAATTATATGGAACTGCAGAGCTTCTCTTTACTTGGTTAAATCATGATTTTAGGAATAATGATAAAAGTTAAGAGTTTCTGGTTGCAGTTTGACTTATCTTTGGCATCGTTAGAAACCAAATAAAAACATTGAGTGTATTGCAAAAACAAAACAAACCACAGTTTCCTCTTTCATTTGGAGTTCAGGACACAGCAGTGTCAGAGACACTAGAACAAAAAACAAAGGCTGGGCTGAGTGACCTTTTATACAGACAGGAAGGCTGAGTGGCTCCTTTCTTCAAAACAAAATCAACTCTTTCTGGATAAGTTCCTTTCTTTTCTTGGCCCTTATTATGCAGCTAAAAAATGGAAATACTACCTTTGCCATCCCTGTCCACAGCTTCCTTTCCTGCTTTAAATTTTAAGATTCATTAGCACAGATCACAGATTTCCCCTATCTATTAGCTTAATTAACTCAAGAGCTAAATAACATTTCATAATCATGTTTCACTGTTTCAGGGATCCCATGATCTCACAGGCTCAGAGGATTTAAAACTGGGAGGGACCTTAAAGAACAGTTACTCCATTCTCCTCATTTTACAAAGAGGGAAATTGAGATCCACAGAAGCAAAGCAATTTACCCAGTATAAGGTCCTGGAGGGAAGAGGCTGGGCAATTTTTTTTTATCTGCACATATGATGATTGAGGGTTTCTGTTAGTCAAAAATTCAAGAGCAAAGCTTAATGTTTGAGTATATACTTTTGGTCAAAGGGAAAAAACCCTTCAGTCTCTCCTTAAGCATGATTTCTGTTTGTACTCATTCTTTCTGCTAATGGTTTTGTATATTTGTTGGGTTTATGTTATGTTTTGTAATGTCATCTCCTCCTTTTCCTTTGCTTTGAACTAATTGTGCTTTCTGGTTTATTAAAAAAAAGTAATCACATTAGTGGGTAATCACATTGTGAACTGGGGTTTTGAGGGGATGTCGTCCCCCAGAGTACATTGAACCTGGAGGATGTGAGATTTAAAATGGTGAAGGTCTTAAACTGTAGTGATTAAAATAGTGGAAGATATAAATTGTGATAGATATAAGAGAGGGTGAGTGAATTTGACCGCAGAAAATATGTTTCACTACAGTGTCTTGGTTTTTAAATCAAATATAAGGTGGTCGCCAGGGAAATAGTCCCATTATCCAAATACCCAAGTCAACTGGGTTTTATAGAGATTTTTAATTAATAATATAATGAGGAATTAGAGAAAGAGAGAAAGAGTAGGAAAGGAATAATTATGAAGGGCCTCAAGCCAATATGGCCTAGACCTGAGTCTTAAGAGAGAGAATCAGTCAGTCAGTCTTTTAACACTCACCACAAGGTTTGCCTAAATAAGGATTCTAGTGACACCAGACCAGCTCCATCTCAGCTAACTTCACCAGAGAGCCTTCCAGCCAGAGACTGTTCCAAAGGGCCTCTCTCCAGAGCCTCCAGAGGGACAGAGTTCCCTTAGAGGAGCTCCAGCGAGACCTCCTTAGAGATTGTCCTCCAAGAGCTTCCCTTCTCCAGAGCCTCTCTCAAGAGATTCTTCCTAAGCGATCCTCATCAGAGATCCTCCAAAAGGAATTCCTCCAAAAGGATCTATCCTCAAGAGATTCTGCTTTTTCTTATATAGGGTTTTTTCTCCCGTGTCACCTCCTCTAAGTCCCTACATCTACCAATCACTGTAGACGCTTTTCCAAAGGACTGCCTATCTAAATTCCTGCTAAGTCGACCAATCTCCTCAGTAAGTCTGAATCAGAAAAAATGCTGCTATGTCGACCAATCTCCTCAGTAAGTCTGAACTAGAGAAAACACAGCTGAGTCAACTAATCTCATCAAGAGAAAACTTGCCTGACCCTTTTAGGTACCTCGCATCCCATTGTATCAATTCTAAAAACAGGCCTGGCTCAAATAACTCCTTGCCCCACCATAAGCATGGGTCCAAGTACTTTCTTTTCTTTAGCAAGGAGTTTTCTCCCCTAAAGCAGTCTTAAGTACGGGTGGAGTAGAGGTCCTCCCATTTCTGATCCTGGCGAGTTCTCACATCAAAATGGGGAATGTTTCTCAGTAGGGAATTTGTTCCAATTAAGAGTTCCCCGATGGGGAAATTTTTTAACATTCACAAGTCTGAGAGATTTCAAGATTTACAAGGAACTATTCTAAGTCCCAAAGTGTGAGAGGAGGATACCTTGGGTGCTACATTTATATCCTCAAGACAGACTTCACTTATACCATCACTTATACAACTTCTCCTCCAAACAGCAAGAAAGATTTAGAGCAAATGAACTTCTTTTCCCAAAGAAAAATAGCTTTTTTAGTATACCAGATTCCACAAATGAAAACTGATATACTATCTCAGGAGATACTGAGATCCTGACAACTTGCCCCTGCAGATCAGTGTGCCATACTTTATATTCCAATTAAATCATTACCTCCCCAGAACTATAAGGACTTTGGGATAAGGCCTATCAGTTTCACATCCTAAGATTTCTCTGTGACTCTTCATATAGTGGAAGGAACAGTGGCTCTGAATTCCAAGAGGAGAGATTCAAATCCCACTTCTGATATTTACTCTCTTTGTGACTTTGGGCAAATTCACTCATCTGGAAAATGAGGGGGGTGGACTAGATGGCCCCTAAGGTCCCCTTCTGTTCTGAACCTGTAATTCTATGATTTGTGAGTTCTTTTGTTCATATTGCTTCCATATTCTAGTGCTCACTGAAACTTATTTTCTCCTGAAGATACTATGACTTTTGGCATAAAGCTGAATGCTGTCTGATCTTTTTCTCCCTTCCACTCCCCATCTACTTTTAGACCTTTCCTCTGCCATTATAAGTCAGCAGCCAAACCTCTCCTCCTTTAAAAGTTATTCCATCCTATAATCTTTGTGCTATCATCATGGATTTCCAGGTCATTCTTCCTTTTCCCAAATAAATTCAATCTATGACTCAGCTCTCTTTTCCACTCCAATCCCTCTCCCTTTGAACCCACTAGCTTGCCAGGATCTTCAATTACCATGACTCCTGTCTTTAGTCTACCTCCACCCAACACGATAGTTTCTCTTCAGTTGTTTTCAGTTATGTCTGCCTCTTTCCAAGTCCATTTGGAGTTTTCTTGGCAAAGAAAGGGAAATGGCTTGCCATTTTCTTCTTCAGCTCATTTTACAGGTGAGGAAACTAAGGCAGACAGGGTCACTCAACTAGGAAGAATCTGAGGCCAGATTTGAACTCAGGAAGATGAGTCTTTCTGATTTCAGGTCCAATATTCTATCCACTGAGACACCTAGCAACATGGTAATAATCATTCATTAAATATCTCCTCTCTCCTTCTCCAGCCCCCACCCACATTGAATTCACTTTCTGTAGTCCTTGATTAGTGCTCTGGTCTTTCCAATATCATTGATTACAGTTCATCTCTATCTTTTTATCCCTTGTGATTCTTGTTCAGTTCCTCATCTAAATCCTCTATAAGGAATCCACTCAACATGGTTGTGGGCCTCTTTTAGAACTTTTGATATCATGCAGGTATTAATAGTTTCTCTATCTGGCCATGCAGACATGACCTATCTACTCCTTTTCTAGTCATCTGTCTCTATGATGCTTTAACACTCCTTTTGGTGTGTAAGTCCTCAGCAGTAATAGGCTGTGGCCTATTTATGCTCACAACATGCTCCTGAATTGCCATTTGGGACATCTACAACTTTAATTCTTGGGAGACTATGGAATTCCATAATTTACAACCCTATATCATTGCTGTAAGAAAGGTGGGCCTTTGTTTCAGGAATAAGTTTGAGAGTTAAAGCATTATGCAATTTCTCAAGTACAATAAAGCCTACTTTCCTCCTCACATTCAGTTCTGGGTCCAATTCACTGTCCCTCTGCAATGTCTGTCCAAGATAATCTGCATTGATAGATCAGCTCAGTGGGCTATTTGTCTACTGGCATATCATAGTTTAGACAGCAGGCATTCTTCATTCCCTTGGTTTTTCCTGACTAGCTAGGCCAAACTCTTTTGAGGGGTTCTGTATCTCGTTTAAGAAACTTTGCCGTGTTCCAGGGCTTACTGAAATCAGCCTGTCATCTGTACATAGGAGCATCTGGAGGACCTTGCTCCCTGATGATTCTCTCTCTTCCATTTGGACTCTGTGCCATAACACCCTTCATGACTATAAAAAATACTGTTGGTCACCATATACCTTGCCTGTTTCATGTCTCAGTTAATATTAATAAGATTATAAGATCATCACTAGAACTGGAAGGAACATTAGAGGCCTCTAACCCAAATTCTTCATTTTATGGATAAGGAAACTAAAGGTCAGGAAGGTGAGGTAACTTACCAAAGGTTACCTGGATTTGAATAACCAGATGACTATAAATAAAATTATACCTATTTTATCTTTCAAGGAGCCTTGAATGATTTTGACAAATGCATCAGAGATCTTACTGGAGGTGAGCCTTTTAGGTGACATATTACTCTAATAAATTAAGGGTGTTGGGTTTTTTTTTTTTCATAGTGAAGAGATAATAAATACAGAAACAACAAATATAAAGATCTTGCTTTCTTTGCACCTTTCAGTCAACTACAGTGTAATGTGGCCTATTATTGACAATAGTTAGTATAACTTTCATCAAAGATTTCCTCAATGTGTATGTAACTTAATTTCATATGGTGGGAAAAGAGATTTAGTAGTTATTGTTATATTCCACAACAACACTCTGGACTTACTTTCCCAACCTATATTCACACTAACAAGTTAGGACCTTCCATCTGGGTTCTAGGAATAGTCCCTGAGGAGCAAAGAGGTTCATTATAATGCTATGGGCTTGAGTCTCCCTTCCAATGAGTTCCTCCCAAGATAAATTGCAGCAAATGACCCAGTGTCATTTGCTCATATGATATCTTCTCCATATCATCAATAAAAAATTTAGTTAATTAGATATTACAAAGGGATATTTGCTGAAAAGCTATAAGAACAGAAGTGCAGACACATTCTCCCAAAACTGGGGTCACCTTCTTCTCTCTTGGTTTTTGGTGAAGGGAATAAGCATTTATATGTGCCTATGAAGTTTGGGATACTGTGCTAAGCACTTTGCAAATGTTATCTCATTTGATCATCACAGCACTGAAAGGTAGGTACTTTTATTATCCCCATTTTATAGTTGAGGAAACTGAGCCAATATAAATAAGGTGACTTGCCCAGGGTCACAGAACTAGTAAGTATCTAAGGCTAGATTTGAACTTAGGTCTTCCTGATTCTAGGTCCAACACTCTATTCACTATGCCACCAGCTGTCTCTGATGGGAGAATAGGTTATCCTACCAATCTCACTTCTAAGCACCGCCTAGCTGCTGGATAAGTCATTACCTCACTTTTGAGAAGTGACAGATCAGCTATGCAGCTATCGAGTAACAGGTTGAGCCCAGCAGGTCACTCCTCAGGACTGTGTTCTTCATCAGGGAAAAAAAAAAAGTAAATGCTTGATAATTGAGGGCAAACCTTTCCACACTTAATTCAGTGGATCTTCAGAAAGCTAACAATGTTACTTGTACTTTGCTCTTGTCTTAAGATTTTCTAGCATGGTAAAGCCTACCAAAGCTGACCCCTCTATTACCATAGTCTTCGAGAACCTAGTATTACCAGACTTCTATTTCTGGAAACTAAAATGGAGGAGTAAGAAATGCTTCCAGGACATCCAAACCCATCTACAAATACACACACACACACACACACACACACAGAGGAAAAAATACCTCAGAATGAAGAAAAATAGGAGAAAACCAGCTTATAGAGGGGGTAGGGGGAGATACAGTAGACTTGGGGGCCAACACAACTTTAGAGACATCAAGAGAACTGGCAACAGGGAGAATGGAATCAAGCTGGATAAAATAGCTGCAAAGCATCTACATAGCAAGCCAGCCAGGTCACCCTCCCTCCAGTGATCACTATGGGATACAAAGGCACCAGAGCAAACTACACTGCAGCCTTGGAAAAGTACTCCCTCTACACCAGGAGCAAAACAGAACTTCAACATATAGAAAAGGTGATGGGGGAAAAAGGAAAAAGAAAACTGGCAAGGTGAGAAATAGACAAAGGAAAAACCTGACCTCATGGAATTACTTTAGTTGACAGGGAAGATCAGAATACAAACTCAGAAGAAGATAGCAATGTCAAAACAGAAATATGTGAAGCCTCAAAGGAAGGGCAAAAGAGTGTCAGATGCTGAAAGAATGCCTGGAAAAAAATATACTTAAAAAGAAGTTAAACAATTTTTAAAAATGAAAGATTCAACAGTTTAGGGGAAAATTCAATGAAGAAACCATTTTCCTAAAAGCTAGAATCTGCCAAATGGAAATGAAGTACACAACAACAACACTGAAGAAAACAACTCCCTAAATACTAGACAGGATGAAATGGAAAAGGAGGCTCAAAAATACACTGAAGAAAGCAATTTCTTACAAAGTGCAATTGGCCAAATGGAAAAGGAAACAAAAAGCTTAAGGAAGGCAATAACTTTCCAAAAGTGAGAATTGGGCAAATGAAAACAAATGACTTCATAAGAAATTAGGAAACAATAAAACAAAATAAAAAGAATGGAACCTATAGAAGAAAATCTGAAATATCTATCTGGAAAAACAACTGAACTGGAAAATAGATTTAGGAGTGATAATCTAAAAATCATGAGAATACCCAATAACCTATACAAGCAGCCAGAAGGAAACAATTCAGATATCATTGAGCCATAGTCAAGATTACACAGGATCTTGCATGTTCTACATTAAAAGGACCAGAAGGTATGGAATATAATATTCCATATTATATTCCATAGTATAATAAGAGTCAACATAGTAGAGGAGAAGAGGGGGTTGGTCGGCCATGCACAAATCTTACTCTCACTGGAATCCGTTCAAAGCAGGAATAACATCCATACCCAGTCAGATATAGAAACTTGTCTTACTCAACAGGGAACTAGGAGGAAAGGTGGGGAATAACCAAAGTGGGATGATGGACAAGATGGAGGATAAATTGGGGGAGGAGGTAGTCAAAAGCAAAACATCTGTGAACAGTGGAAGGCTGAAAGGAGAGAAAGAGAAGGACAAAAAAGGGGAAAATAAAAAGGAAAGAAACATACAATTAATAATCATAACTGTGAATGTATATGGGATGAACTCACCCATACAATGTAAGAGGATAACAGAGTGGATTAAGAAGTAGAGTGCCACAACATGCTATCTAGAAGAAATACATTTAAACCAGGGACACATACACATAGAAGAAAGGTAAAGGGATGTAGAAGAATTTATTGTGCTTCACCTATAGTGAAAAAAAAAAGCAGGAGTAACAATCATGATCTCAGACAAAGAAAAAAATAAAATTTGAATTAATTAAGAGGCAAGGAAAGAAATTACATCCTGATAAAAGGTAGACATTAAAGCAATATCAGTACTAAACATATATGCACCAAATGACAAAGCATCCAAATTCCTGAAGGAGAAATTCCATGAATTTCAGGAAAAAATAAACAATACTGATAATAATATCAGTATTGATAAATAATAATAAATATATTATTTTATATTATATTATATATATAGTTATTTTATATATATTTATAATATATATTATATGACATATAATATATATTATAAATAAATATATAAAAATAATAAATAAATTTTAAAAATAAAAAATAAAACTATACTGATGGGGAACTTAAACCTTCCCCTGTCAGAAGAAATAAATACTACCAAAAATAAACAAGAAAGACATTAAGGGGCTAAATAAAATTTTAGAAAAGTTTGATATAGATCTCTGGAGAAAACCAAATGGGAATAGAGAGGAATATACCTTTTTTGGCAGCACATGGCATTTTCACAAAAAAACATTGATCATATAATAGGGCACAAAAACATCACAACAAAACATCAAAAAGCAAAATACTAAAATCCTTTTTGGACCATAATAAAAATTACATTAAACACAAGACAGCAGAAAACTAAAAAATAATTGGAATTTAAATAATCTTATCCTAAAGAATGAATGGGTCCAACAAATTGTATAAACAATAATTTCATTAAAGAGAATGACAATGAGGAAATGACACCAAAATTTGTGGAATGTAGTCAAAGCAGCACATAGTAGGAAACTTATAGCTTTAAATGCTTACATCAATAAAATAGAGAAAGAATAGATCAATGAATTGATCATTCAACTAAAATATCTAGAAAAAGAACAAATTTTAAATCCTCAATTAAACACCAAAATGAAAATTCTGAAAATCAAAGGGAACTAATAAAGTTGAAAGAAAGAAAACCATTGAACTAAATAAGACAAAGAGCTGGTTTTATCAAATAAACTAAATAAACCATTGGTTAATTTGATTTTATAAAAGAAAGAAGAAAGTGAAATTACCAGTATCAAAAATGAAAAAGATGTTTTCACCACCAAACAAGGAGAAATTAAAACAATTATTAGGAACTACTTTGCCCAATTATATGCAAATAAATGTGGCAATTTTAGAGAAATGGATGAATATTTAGAGAAATAGAAATTGCCCAAATTAACAGAAGATGAATTAGACTACATAAACAACCCTATTTCAGAAAAATAAATTAAATAAACCATCAGTGACTTCCCTAAGAAAAAAATCCCCAGGGCCAGCCAGATGGATGGCCACAAATGAATTTTATCAAACACTCAAAGAACAATTAATACTATTAATTAATGAATTATGTAATATGATATAATATATAATTAACAGTTGTGCTGATACCTAAACCAGGAAGAGAAAAAAAAAACAAAAAAGAAAACTATAGAAAAATCTCCCCTAATGCTATTGATGCAAAAATCTTAAATAAAATACCAACAAGGAGATTATAGCAATACATTCGGAGGATAATATTCTATGATCAGGTGTGTTTTATACCAGGAATGACAGAGATGATTCAATATTAGGAAAACTATTAGCATGATTGACCATATCAATAACAAAAACAGCAGAAACCATATGATTATCTCAATAGATGCAGAAAAAGCCTTTGAAATAATACAACACTCATTCCTTATTTTTAAAAAACATTTAGAGAACATTGGAAGAAATGGAGCCTT
This sequence comes from Monodelphis domestica, assembly GCF_027887165.1. Lineage (NCBI taxonomy): Eukaryota > Metazoa > Chordata > Mammalia > Didelphimorphia > Didelphidae > Monodelphis > Monodelphis domestica. Next base: position 454,942,194 of record NC_077227.1, read on the forward strand.
CCTTAAAATGATAAATGGCATTAATCTCAAACCTTTAGCAAGCATTATCAGTACTGGAAATAAAATGGAAGTCTTCCTAATAAGATCAGGATGAAGCAAGGATGCCCATTATTCCACTGCTATTCAGTATTGTACTGGTAATACTTGTTATAGCAATAAGAAGAAAAAGAAATTGAGAGAATTAGAATAGACATGATATGATAGGATACTTAAAAATTCACAGTGAATCAACTAAAAAACTAATGGAAATAATTAACAACTGTAGTAAAGATGCAGGATATAAAATAAACTCACATAAATCATCAGCATTTCTATATACCACCAACAAAGTCCAACAGCTAGTGAGAGAGAGAAAATTCATTCAAAATAACTGAAGACAATACAAAATATTTAGGAGTATACCTACCAAAACAAACCCAGCAACTATATGAACACAATTCAAGACTTCAACACTTTACACACAATCAGACCCAAACAACTAGAAAGACATGGGTTGGTGGTGCCAATATAATAAAAATGGCAATTCTGCCTAAATTAATTTACCTACTCAATGCCATACCAATCAAACTTCCCAAAAATTATTTCATAGATCCTGAAAAAATAACAATTCATCTGGAAGAGAGGGTCAAGAATACCCATGGATTTAAAGGGGAAAATGGGTAATAAGTAATAAAATTTTTTTAAAAAACAGTAATAAGTGACCATGGTAACCTAGTATTCAGTAAACCCAAAGATCCAAACTTTTGGGGAGAACTCACCATTTGACAAAAATGCTGAGAAAACTGAAAAACAGTATGGTAGAAACTAGGGATAGATCAACATCTCACACCATATACCAAGATAAAACCAAAATGGATACATGATCTTGAAATAAAGTGTGACAGCAAAAACGAATTGGGGAACACAGATTAGTTTACCTGTCAGATCTATGGATAAGGGAAGAATTTATGGCCAAACAGGAAATAGAGAACATTATGAAAAGTAAAACAGATCATTTTGATTACATTAAATTAAAAGAGTTGTAGTAACAAAACCAATGCAACCAAGATTAGAAGGAAAATAACTGGGAGAGGGGGAATTTATAGCAAGTATCTCTAACAAAGGTCTCATTTCTCAAATATATAGAGGACTGAGGCAAATTCACAAGAATATGTCATTACCCAATTGATAAGTGATCAAAGGATATGGTAATCAGGCAGTTCTCAAGTTTGGACTTCACCTTTCTGGGTCTCTATTTCTTCATCTATTAAAAAGGAGGTAGAACTACATAGCCTCTAAGGTCCTTTCCAGCTTTAGTTGTCTGATCCTATGGGCCTAATATAAGATACAACAGCTAGTGGTTCATTGGGTTAATAGATCTGAAGGGGAGGGAGGAGCCACCAAGATACTCATGTTGATGCCTTCTAGGAGCCTGGGAGATCTTGTTCCACTCCCATCCCCATTACCAGGAAAAGATCAAGTGGGAGATATAGAGAAGAGATTTAGAAATGAGAGCAAAGAATTTGTTTGATTCATCTAGACAAGCACCTACTGTGTATAGAGCACTGTGCTAGTTTTTACATAGTGATTCAAAAATTAGGGAAGACTTTGCTACTATCATAGAATTTCAGAATCCTAGAGGGAGATGTGAAGATCAAGGAGTGAAAGTCAGTTAGCCTTGATGCAATGATATACTATCCAAATAATTAGAATTGGCCACAAGTGCAATGGGGTTCTTCAAAGGACAATGACTAAAATCCTTTAAGCAGACTGGGATACCATTGGTGGATATGTTGTGAAGTAGACTCTTTTTGAGATTTGGATTGAACTCAATGGCCCCTGGAGAGAGTTAAAACAATTGAGGGGATCAGAAACAACTTGCTGTTGGGGGTGGCACCTGAGCTGGCCCCCAAAGTAAGTTAAGAATTTCAAGAGATAAGAGGTGAAAAGGGAGGGCACAATCTTATAAGTCTCACTTACCAGACATTTCATATTGCAATGACTAGCAATTCCAATAATTCATTGTGGAAAGAGCAAGTCTTTGGGATTCAGAGAATTTGAATTCAAATATAGGGCTTTCCAGTTTACTATCTAGATCACCTTGGACAAATTATTTAGCCTCTCTGAGCTTCAGTGGGCTAATCTGCAAAATGAGGGAGTTGGCCTAGATAACCTTTTAAAGTTTCTTCTATCATAAAATTTATAAATCTAGAATTTCCCAGTATAAGATTTAAAATTTAGGTTTTATGCTAATATGAAAATTCTAAAGTAATATTGTGGTTGCCAGTTTTAAAATATTACAGCTTAAGTTAAAATTACTTTAGCAGCTTTATTTACAAAGAGGTGGAAAGAGTGAAAGTGGAAAAAATGTAGATAAAGAATCAGAAAATACAGCCTAGCTACAAATACCCTAAATTTAATCCAAATGTCTCCAGATCCCAAATGTCATTCTGAAAGTAAATCTCACCAGAATCCAAAGTCCTAATTAGGAAGCCAAAATCCAAAAAGCCAGGAAATGATGAAGAATCTGCCAAGAACCTTCAGCACACATGAGGCTAAGACCACCAAGAATCTCACTAGAACTCACACTGAAGAGTATCCCACCGAAGCACCAACAAGCAGAGAATATCTCCTCACTGAAGAACCAAGGAAGGAATCACTCCACTCACCACCACAACCTGACACAGGATCCAGGGAAAGAGTTTCTTCCTTCAGTCTTACTCACCAAGGCAGAGAGAATGACTGAATCCTTGAGTTGGTCTTTTAAAGCAGTTTTCTTGACATCATTTCCTGTTGCTCCCCCACTTTACGGAAACCAATTGCAGTCTTTCAATTTGCCTAGCACTGCTCAAGGGGGGAGGGCAGTGACCTTTGGAGGTATAGGCCTACTCTAGTGACTCATGTGAATTCTCTTACTTAGTGTTAAGTAGGGGTGCTTTGAGTTCTTGGTTTCTGTTTAGCTAAAAATAGAAAAGGGGAAGGGGGCAGCTGGGTGGCTCATTGGATTGAGAACCAGTTTTAGAGATGGGAGGTCCTAGGTCCAAATCTGTCCTCAGACACTTCCTAGCTCTGTGACCCTAGGCAAGTCACTTCATCCCCATTGCCTAGGCCTTACTGTTCTGCCTTGGAACCAATATACAGTGTTGATTCTAATTCGGAAAGTAAGGGTTAAAAAAAAAGAAAAAGAAATATCAATATGATAGCTGAGTGCTGGATTGCCTGAATTGAGAGACACTTCAGGCAGAGAAACCAATCAGAAGGCTACTTGCAAGGGGGTACTAGGTAGCTCAGTGGAAAGAGAGGTCCTAGGAAGCTAGCTGTGTGACCCTGGATAAGTCACTTAACCCCCATTGCCTAGGTTACATAGCTAATAATGGCAGAGCTAGGATTTGAACACACACAGAGTCTAAGATTACAAATTTAGAATTGGAAGTAACCTCACAGGCCATTTAGTAAACTCTTCAGTTTTATAGATGATGAAACTGAGGCCCAGGGAGGTTAAGCAAGGTGAGAGAAGTGGTCATCATCAAAAGTGGGATTTGAATCTAGGTCTTCTGACATTAGAATCCATTGTTCTTTAGAGTTTAGAGTTCATGAACTGGATAAATGTGAGATGCTGCCCTTTCTATAGAGCTATTTGTCAATAAGGTTAGTCTCTTCTGAGTTCTAAGAGTTACAATTTCTCTCATTCATAGTTCTAAGAGAGTAATTTTCTAACGTAATGTTAGAGTATACTGGGAAGATGGATATCAGAACTGTTCTATAATTAAGGGACGTATATGATGATTTATCTAAGTATAGATGGATACTAATCATAAGTTAAGGTATATCTCTTCACCAAGACAAGACAGAGAGAGAGAGAGAGAGAGAGAGAGAGAGAGAGAGAGAGAGAGAGAGAGAGAGAGAGAGAGACAGAGAGACAGAGACAGAGAAAGACAAAGACAGAGACAGAGACAGAGACAGAGAGAGAGAGAGAGAGAGAGAGAGAGAGAGAGAGAGAGAGATCATATATCCAAACTGTATCTGCTAAGTTCAAAGTAGAAAGTAATTGATGCTCAGTTGCAATTAAGGAATAAGCAGAGAAACAGCTTGGAAGCAGTAAATCAGAAAGATCACCCAGAGAATTGAAGAGTTTGGCTCAGATGTCAAGCACAGTATGGATCAATTCAGCTTAACGAGGGAACCATCTGTCAAACACTGAAGCAGTGTTTTATCAGGAAACTTTTGTGAACAGTTAATAAGACAGAAAGATGGCACCAAAGTTTATCGTTTCAGAGTTGTGAGTTAATCCAAGCACATGTGTTTTCATCATTCATGTGATGTACCTCTTTGCCATAAGTGTGTAGCTTCTTTTCCTCATAGATATTGAATATATTGGTTAAATAGTAATCTAGGTTTATGTGTGGTTTATAATTTATATATTATTCTTGAATTAATTTTAACATTTAAGTACCTGTGATGTTGCTTTTGATTTTTTCATTATTGTTAAGTAAATTATGTTAAACATCTAAAGGTGTCATTGTTGTAAATGGCTTGTTTTATTTTTTAATAAATGGAAGTCTTCCAGAGGGGCCTCAAGAGCTACAGTGGTAAGTGGGAGGAGTTACCCATAGAACTTTGGGAGAGTTTGTATGTAACCATGTAGTGTGGGTTCCTTCTCTGGGAACCCAGACATGCCATTGTGAGATCAGGTTGGAGTGAGCAAGCCAGCCAGAGAATTGGTAGGTGCCCATATGTTCTGCATGAAACATGTGAAGTGCTACAATGTGACTGGACAACAGTTGAACCTATGATGTAAGTAAAGATTACATTGTTGAGAAAGAGCAGGTCTGAGAACTAGGGAAGTGGAGCAATTTTCCTCATTGTAACTAATAAGTTTGAGTCTTTCTACCTAGTACTCAGCTTCAAATATTGCAAAAAGGCATCCAGACTGTTGACCCTTTTTAATTCAAATTGATTGAGCCATCCTTGGGTCCCTTACAGAACACAAAGAAGGCACCATCAATGTGCCCTTGAAGAATTTGCCCTTTTAAGATGTCATTCAGGGGGTAGCTAGGTAGCATAGTAGAGAAAGCACCAGTCCTAGAGTCAGAAGAACCTGAGTTCAGATTTGATCTCATATAGTTCCTAACTGCGTGACGCTGGGCAAATCACTTAATCCTTGACCCTGACCAAGGTAAGGGTTTGAAAAAAAGATTTCATTCAGGCCACATTCATGCTCTCTCTCTGTCTCTGTCTCTCTGTCTCTGTCTCTGTCTGTCTGTCTGTCTCTCTCTCTCTCTGTCTCTCTCTCTCTCTCCTCCCTTCCCTCTCTCCACACCCTCTTCCACTCCTCCTCCCCCTTTTCTCTTCCCCTCCCCTCTTTTTATCTCCCCTTCTCTCCCTCTCCCCCTCTCTTTCCCTCTCTCCATCCCCTTTCTCTCATATTCTCTCTCATTCTTTCTCCTTTCTTCTCTCCCTCTCTCATATACCTCTCTTCTCCATAGCTTTAATGTTCACAAAGAAATTTTCTCACAACAACTCCATTATATAGGTAGCACAAACATTTGTAGTTTCTGAATCATTTTGACCTTCATGGGATCATAGACTTGGGGGAATGAAGCTTAAGAAGTTATCAAGTCCATATCCCATCATTTTACAAATGAGCAAACAGGTCCAGAGAAGTCAATTCATTTATCCAATGTCATACAGTAAGTAAATATCTGAATCAGGATATGAACCCAGCACTTCCTGAGCCCAAGTTCAGTGCCCTATCCCCTACACCATTTTGTCCCATGCTTCTCATTTTATAGATGAGGAAACTGCAGTTCAGAGAAGTTAAATGACTTACCCAAGATCACACAGTTAAGGAATGTCAGAAGTGGGGTCCAATTCCAGATCTTCCAATTTCCAATTTTTTTGTTCTTTCTATTATATCACAGCTTAAGAAAGAAAATATAATCTTCCTATTTATATTAAAACTGGTTAGCTAAGTTGGCTTGTTGTCTGAGACAGTTTATACTGGCTGCTTTCCACCTGAGTCATATTGGTGCGGAAATAGCTAGCACTAAATTTGGAATGATTTTTATCCCAGAACAGCTCCTTACTACCTGTGTGAAATGAATAAGCTGCTTCATCTCTAAAATTGTAATATGAGAATACCAGACTAGTTAAGCTCAAAATGAAAGAATAAATGAATAATGAATGAATAAAAGGCATTTAAAAGCACTTATTATGTATAAAGTCCTGGGGATAAAAATAGAAAAGCAAAACAGTCCTGTTCACAAGGACCTTATATTCTAATTAGGGGAGACAACAGGGCTTCATCTTCTTTGCTTCTGCACCCTAAGGACCATTGGGACTTTCCAGCAAAGAAGATGAAAATACAGCTTCTTTAGTAACATTTCCTTTAATAAAACCACATCCATTTGTAGCATCGCCTCCAAGTCTACTTCCTTTAACTTCTTCTGACATTGGCCAACTAAGTCCCCAGAGGGAAATTCGGAAGTGGAGGAGGAAGTAGAAGATCTATTATTGTTGCTCATAAGTCCCCAGACAGTGTGATCTCCATTGATTAGATAGCCAGGATTAATTATCTTTTAGAAATTGATATTTATGAAAGTTATGTAATAAGAATAGTTAGTACTAAACCTTCCCCCAAACCAGGGTAGAATATTCAACATTCAAGGTGCTTGGGCAGTCTGGACTCAAAATCAGAGGACATATGTAGCCAAAGGATAACTCACATCAACTTCTTACTTGAAGTCCTTTTTTCCCTTTTGAGAAGTCCAAATGAAAGTGCCCCTTACATCTAACTCTATGATGAGCTTGAATAATTGGAGCCTTTGTAAAGTCTTGAGAGCCAATTGAATAATTGAATTTGATAAACATTTATTAAGCATATACTGTATCCTACCCAGGTACTCTATTTAGTACTAGGGATACAATGAATAAAAAGACAGACCCTGTCCTCAAGGAGCTTACAATCTAATAAAATCTAATAAGAGGGAAACTATACACAAAAGGAAGAAGGAAAATTGGTGGTATTTGACATAGGTGCATCTTGTTCCAAGAAGTTGAAGCCAGGCAGGACAGCAGATATGAAATGGAATGATCTGAGTTCAGTTTCTGCAGTCAGTAGAGGAAGATGTTGAGAGTGTGGTATTACACCCTCCAGCCCTTCACTCAGGCAAATCTTCTCACCTTTCAAAATGCATTCAATTGTCCAATGTTCAGTGATTGATGAGAAAGGAGAAAGAGAACTATCTTCCCCTGATCCTCAAGTAATTCTAACCAACACTGAACTGACTTGTTTCTAGAATCCCTTGCCAGAAAAATCTAGGGTCTAAAAGGATAGAAGGCTAGAATATATAACAATCTCAGAAGTGTGTCTAGTTCTTTAAAGAAAATCATATCTTTCTTTTGTGGTATCATCTGATCTTATCCAATTTCACTCCTTCCAAATTTAAGTATGTAAAGGGAAAACCCTTTGCCTAGTTGTTCAAACTGAAAAGTCCGAGTCCAGGACAAGTAGGTGGCTTGGTGGATAGAGAGCCAGGTCTGGAAATGGGAGGTCCTTGGTTCAAAACTGGCCTCTGAGACTTCTTAGGTGTGTGAACCTGAGCAAGTCACTTAACCCCCATTGCCTAGCCCTTACTGCTTTTCTGCCTTGGAACTAATGCATAGTTTTGATTCTAAAACAGAAGGAAAGGGTTTAAAAAAAAAGTTCAAGTCCTCTACTTTCACATTAAATAGGCTAATAGCTTCTCCTCCCCAACTTTATACCTTTTAGAATTTGAGACTTGTGATAACCTCAAGGACTTGGATGGGAAAAAACAAAACAAAACTTATTTCTGAGTATTCAGGAGTTGTGGCTACTGGGTCACATCTTCAGAATGTTTGCTTCCCCTAATAGTGACTGTTGAGTCAAGCCTAGAAGCAGTCTCATTTGCAGTGGTCCAGAGTATAGTCCAGGAGGCATTGCTATGCCTGAAACTCTTGGGTACCTGGTTGAATGGAATGTCTGTTTTGGATCAACTGCTATGGACAGAGTATATCTAAATGAGAATCTTTCCAATTCTAAATTTACAATCCTGTGGTTCTAGGCCATTGCTCTTTCTCTTCTATTCATTTTCTCACTGTCTTTCTCCCCACAATAGTTCCAACATTTCTCCAGTGTTTGGCACATAGTAGGTGTTTAATAAATGTTTATTGACTGACTGAATTGATTTATTACTGACAGTACTCTTGGAAAAGATGTTGCTCTTTTTTTTTAAACCCTCATCTTCTGTGTTAAAATAAATACTAAGTATCAGTTCCAACACAGAAAAGCGGTAAGGGCTAGGCAATGGGGGTTAAGTGACTTGGCCAGGGTCACACAAATAGGGAAGTGTCTGAGATCATATTCCAAACCAGGACTTCTCATCTCCAGGTCTGGATTTCTATCCACTGTGCAGTCTATCTGTCCCCAAATGTTGACTTTGGAAACAAGAACTACACGAGTTGGATAAAGAATTTTAAAAATTACTAGTTACCTATGGTCATTTTGAGCTCTGTTGATATATTCTGAGAAACAGATTAGAGGAATTTGCCCATATTTCCAAAGAAATAACAAGATATTATGTCCTGGGGAAAAATATTAGTCTATTAAGAGGGAGGTAGGGATAAGGGTTCTGAAGCCTGTTTGTAAAATGTGTATGATCAAAGCAATAAGCCACAAATGATTCCATGAGGAATTTACCATTTAATTGGCTTAGACCCACGAGAGAACATTTAATTTGAAATACATACAGACATGGGTTTGAATCTTGGCTGTGCTACTTATTACCTATGAATCCTAGGGAAAGACACTTAAAACTTTAGTGTGTTCAATTCCTCATCTTTATGTAACACATGGTCCAGAACCCCAACTCTGGGTTTCTATGAACTGTGTTCAAACTTATTATATCTTAAAAATCACTATTTACTTGGGCTCTCATTCAGTGTTTCCCCTGTGAACATCTGACTATAGTCCATGTATATGTAAAAAATGAGATCTGAAATGGATCATCTCTGAATCTCCTGTCAGATCTTAATCCTATGACCCCATGATTCTGGACCCTTGGCCTTGCTCTCACAAGAACCGGGAACAAGTACAAGCTTTGGGGTCTCCAACTTACAAGCTAGTCCTAAAACTTGGGGTCCATCAGATCTTACTAAGTTACAAATTTGAGGTTTCTAGATTCCATGTTGACACTATCTCCTTGTTCATTCTCCTGCCATCACTCCTTTCTGTCTCTTGATAAAGTTTCTATCAATTCTACTGGAAAATCAAGTGCCAACATTGAAACTTTGGATATTGGATGTGTTCAAGATCTTGCAATTTTTTTACTGGTGGGATTTTAAGGTTTTACTATAACATTCTAGGTCCTTCCCAGTTCTAAAAAATCATGAAACTATTCTTAATAACTAAAAACAAATGAATTTTCCCCTAATATTTTTCCATTTCCCTTTCTTTTATCCTGAAAGATTATGTCAGGATTCATCAAAAACATCCATAGCTTCAAATTAACTCTAGCTTCTCATTCATTCCCAAGAATGCATTGAATACCAGGTACCCTGAGAGTATTTTTAGGATACAAACTTAAAGTCTTTGTCCTCAAGGAGCTTATATGTAAATGAGATAGGAGCAGGAGCAATGTCTGCAAGAATGGAGTAGTAAATAAAAAATACAAAGTAATGAGAGACAGGGTAGTATACTAGAAATGGAGGCAGCCTCTGAATCAAGAAGTTTTGGGTTAAGTGGTTACCTCTAACACATACTGGTTGTACCACCCAGAGCAAATCAGATACTCTGATATTCTTGAAGTTTTTTTTACTATAAATTACAGAGCAGATACAGTTCTGCATGGATAGAATAATTTTCCTTATCTAGGAGTTCTTAATACCAATATAATCACAAGTCTGATAAGGAAAAAAAAAACATGGAGGGGGCTTAATTTTAGGAGGTAGCATTTGAACTGAGTCTTGAAGGGAGTTAAAAAAATTCAGAGTGGTGGAGGTGAGAAAAAGAGTGCATTCCAAGGCAGGGGGAAAGCTATGCAAAGGCAGTAAATCAATACATGGAATGTTGAGTACAGGCCAGTTTGATTGGAATGTAGAATACTTGATGGGGAGTCAAGTGAAATAAGCCCAGAAAAGTAGACTGTGGCTATACTGTGAAGAGCTTTAAACTATGAACAGAGGAGTCTGTATTTTGTACTAAAGAGTCTTGAGCAAGGTGTAACACCCTCAGATCTGTGCTTTAGGAACACCAATTTGACAACTGATTAGAGGAAAGAGCCCTTGTTGGAGGATCTTTAAAATCAGAGGGTCTTACTCAGGAGATGGTGAATTTGTTTCACAAATATTTTGATGACTATATTTCAATATAATTTATTTCCCTTTTGTCTTGTGAATTTTATGTGTTTAAAAATATGATTCTGAGGCTTTCTAAGACTACCAAGTAGGTCCATGACACAAAAAAGATTAAGAATCCCAGCTTCAAAGAATGGTATTCCTAGGATAAGACCTTTCAGATGTGGTAGAAAGCATGCATTTTTTTTTTTACATTTGGGACATGGATTAGAATCACAACTCTGTCATAAGGACTTTGGAGGTCATCTGGTCCATCCACTTTTTAAAAATTTTATCTAAGGTATTTTGTAATTTAGTCATATCTGATTTTTTCTGACCTCATTTTGAATTTTCTTGGCAAAGATACCAGAGGAATTTGTAATTTCCTTCTCTAACTCATTTTACAGATGAGGAAACTGAAGTAAATGGAATTAAGTGACTTGCCTAAGGTCACTCAGCTAGTAAAGTATCTGAGGCTGGATTTAAAATCACATAGAAGAGTCTCTCTGACTCCAGGTCTGACATTCTATCCAACTAGAAGCGTTTAATCTAAGTAGTAAGTTGTAGTTGGAATTCATAAAATAATAGATTTTGAACTGGCAGAGATCTTCAAGGTCATTGAGTACAATTCTTTCATTTTACAGATGAGGAAACTGAAGATTACAGAGGCTAGAAAGATAGGTAGGTATATAAATAGATGAGTAAATAGGTAGCTAGGTAAGCAAGGCACATAGACTCATTTTACAGGTGAGAGATCTGTAAAGCCCAGAAAGACTGAATGATATGCCAGGGTCACACAGGTAATAAATGGCAAAGGCTGGGTTTGCAACTAAATACAGGGTACTTACTACATGGTCACCCCACTTAACTACAGCAACTCTGACCAAGTCAAGTCCCCTCTCTGAACCTCAGTTTCTGACTCTGAAATGAGGTGAGGTCTAGGATTCTTCCAAGGTCTAAATTCTTGTATTCTGTGACTTAAGGATTTAAGAGAGAGATAACATTTGTCATTTCTTATATGCTGGCCCATGAAGGTGTGTGGGCTGAGCCACCATGTTCAATCTGACGTCATAAACGTTTATTAAGGACCAACTATGTGTAAGGCACGGGTAGGGCTCTAGGGATACAAAGACAACGAAGACACAAGAGCTAACTAACATCTATCTACACGAGATAACGTATACTAGAAGGTAAGAAACTACAGGGTAAAAGGATTGTGCTAGATAAAAATGCTCTATGAATATCTGAGGAAACGTGCCAAAAATCAGAAGGGGCTTGAAATGACGGGGCAAGTTAGAATCTAACTGGGGAGTCGGTGGTCAGAGGCCTGGCAGGATAGGGGCGTGCATTGTGACGAAACAATTTAAAGAGACTTCGAGACCGTGCCAAGATGGGACACTGACCATGGTCACTTCACAGCTCGGCCCCCTGGTGAGATGCGGTTCAAGGAAAGGCCGCCCCAACATCTCTGAGTCCCAAGTCCCAGTCCCAGGCTCACAGAGCTTCGGGGTGACGCAACTCCAACATCTTGCATCAGTCTGTCCTCAGAGTTTCTCCTCGGCTCCGCCCTACTTGATCCAGCAGCTATACACAGCAATCTATTTTCTCTTCCCCATTCGTGGATCCAGGCTCCGATTGGGCCACGTTGGGGCTGACCCTCGGCTGTAGCCAATAGGCGTCAGCCACAGTGTATCCAGTGTATTCGTTCGCAGAGGTGGGGAGGGGCTGCCCATAAAAGACTGCTGGGTTGGGGTCGCGCGCACCAGACTAGGGAACTGTCGCAGGGTTGGCTGTTTGCGTCCCGTGCGAGGGTGGGAGCAGTGGCAGCGGCACCGACACCGGCACCGCCCTCTAGTCTGTCTAGTCTGGTCAGGCCTCTGCGAGCAGAACCGAGCAGAGCCGAGCCAAACCCAGAGAAGCCAGAAGACATGGAGCCCGAGCCCGAGCCCGAGTCCGTGACCGTGACCCTTTTGGTGAAGAGCCCCAACCAACGGCACCGGGACCTGGAGCTGAGTGGGGACCTAAACTGGAGCGTGGGCCGCCTCAAGGCTCACCTGAGCCGCGTCTATCCCGAGCGACCGGTGAGGCCAGCGGATGTGGCCCTGCTTTTTCCCCTGCGCTCTCCGCAGGCCAGCCTGGCCTCTTCGCTTTCTCGGGCGATTTAGAGCTAAGGGGTAGGGGTGGGGGTGGGGGAGCCGTAGAGCTTGGCTAGGCCTCTCCCCGATTCTCCGGCAGCTGTCACCTGTTTCTGCAGTCCTCCCCCACCCCCAGCCCTCCTTTTCCTCCCTCCCTTCCACTTCTCACCAACTGTCCCTCGGCCTTCTAGTCCTTTGCCACCAATTCCCTTTCCTCTTCTACTGCTTCCTAGCTGCCTTTCTATATCACCCCACTTCTCCGCCCCCAGCTCTTCCTCCTTCCCTGTCTGTCTTCCCAAAATTCCCCCACTTCCCAGTCTGTTTTCTCATCAGGATTCTCCCTTGCCACCCACCTTTTTCGCCGCCCCTTTCTCTCCTCCACCTCTAGTCCACTTCCCCTAACTGCTCTTCCACCTCTCCTCGTTTTCGACCACTTCCCTCCAACCTTCCTCCAGTTCCCCCTTCTCCAGGGGTCCCCCCATCCCACTTCCTCCTTTACCCAGGAGTCGTTCTAGGCTTTCTTTCCCTCCCTCTCATGACTCTCCGTCCACCCAAACCACTTCTCTCCCTAGTTCTTCATCTTCCCATCAGCCTAAACCCATCTTGTCCGCCTTTCTCCGGCTCATTTCTTTCCCTGTTCCACTTCCAAGGAGCGAAAACTATCTTAGATGGAGGGGGGGGGGAGGGAGGGAGCTAAGGAACCTGGGTTTTCTCTTTCCAGTTCTGCCCATGGATGACCTTGAGTTTCACACTAATCCGACCTCAGTTTCTTCCTTAATTAAAGAGGTGGTTTAGATGTTCTCTAACGTCTTCAACATAATTCTTCTAAAAATTATGAAGTTTCTTAATATTATTCTTGTAATCTGGTACATATTTTGTAAATTTTTAGACAGACAATGGGCAGGTTTCCATATCCTTTTTTTAAAAGATTACCTTACCTTCTGTCTTAGACTAAGGCAAAAGAGTGGTAAGGACTGGGCAATGGAGGTTAAGTGACTTGCCCAGGGTCACATAGCTAGGAAATGTCTGAAGTCAGATTTGAACCTAGGACTTCTCAGGTCTAAACTTGGCTCTCAATACACTGAGCTCCCTAGCTGCTCCCCCCATATCCTTTTTGTTGTTAACCCTGTGACTTGTGTTGTGTTGCTATTCTGACAATCTTGGGTTTACCCCTTACTAGGAGAGTCCTGGCTTACGGGTTCTGTGCTCTTGTTCCCACCTTTCTCCTAGTTTCTTATTCCAGTTACAGTGGACCTAGATTGTGTTCTTTCTGTACAGAGGAATTTTCTAGTTTAGGCAGTTATTTAGAGTCTTTCTGAAGCAAAGAGACTTTGTGTCAGAAGGGCAGTGAGTGCCATTTCTTGCTTGGGTCATTAAAGTATTGTCAACTTTGCCTTTTATCTGAAACCTTTCCTTCCCTGCCTTTGTTTATTTACCCTTGGCCTTATGTAATGGGCAGTAGTAATGCTTTCTTCCAATTACATAATTCTTATTCTAGTGAGCAAAAAGAACCTGTGGAAGGAAAGGATTTCAGAATATCTCTTTTAGAAACTCTTACTGCTCAACAAAATTAAATTTTATTTAAAATTAAGAATAAAGAAGTAAGCTTTCTGAAACTTATGAACATCTGGGTAGTTATTTTTACTTTGCTTTAATAGTTGCTCTTTTTTCCAGTCTTCTTCAGGATTTAGTTTTGCTTATTGTTCAATCCATTGTTTTGCCATTTTGCATTTTGTAAAAAACACTTGATTTCGTGACTGTTGAATATGAAAATTAATGACTAAGAGTCATACCTATTATTTTAGGGAAGACAAGGCAAGCATTTATTAAGCCCTTACTCTGTGTCAAGTCACTGTGTTGTGCTGATATTTATTGGCACTTTCAAGCTTACAAATGCCTGAAACTACTACTGCATTGCTTAGGTGACTCTGGGTTCTTGAAGGCTTAGTCAACAAAGCACAACCTTTTGCCAGAAAGGCTTGGAGTAGAGTCCCAGCAACATACTGTGTCAGCTTTCTGGAGCAGTTCAGCCACTCAAGAGACTCATTTTATTACCAGGAGACTGACTACTTGATAAGAAATTCTTTGGCCATGGTAGCCTGTGAAACATAAACATTCAAAATGGTGCTCAGTTTTCTGAGGCCTATTTTCATATTTAGAGTGGCAGATAAGAAGGGAGAGGGGTAGGAGAATCTTAATTACAATTTTTATAATATTTATAGGTTCTAACTTAGCCATTGATATGCTGAAAAAGAGGAGATCCTTGATTGATGACTAAAGAAAAACACTAAAATTAATTCTATCAATCTTGATATTCTCCTTAAAAATAAAACCAGAAGACAAAAGGAAATTGCAGTTAAATAGAAGAATGGCTTTCACTGGAGAAATAAATAAATGGAGTTGGTTTTAGTGCTCATCCAAAGACGACAAAAAACATCATTTCATGGAATATTGGTCATCTAATATTACAGATTCATGATAAAAATTTACAAAAAGTCCTTCGTGAAGATAAACTTCAACTTATTCACCAACATCTATTGAAAGAACTGAGAAGGTAGAGAAATCCAATGAACTTGATAAAAGTTCTCCCTCTAAATTCAGCATATAAATTTAATTATCTCAGTGACAATAAAAGCATAGCTAATCACTAGGATACAGCAAAAAAATAAGTTAGAAAAAATGGTTTTGGAAGAAGAAATGAGAGATCAAACAAAAGCTTTTGTAGATTGTATAAAAGCCTCATAATCTGTAGTACTCTGAGAAGAGTCAGGAGGGATTGGATATATGAAACACCAAATAGCATTACAAGAAAAATGAAATTGTTTTCCTAATAGACAGGAACCAGTTACATAAAGTGGGAGTTATTTCCAAATCAGTGGTTTATTTAGAGTCAACCAACTTGTTTGTTGGAGAAAAAATAAAAATCAATACCAAATAAGAATAAAAACACAAAATTATGACCCTGTGGATTTAGATTTCTAAGAGACTAGAGAGAGTTCATGTAGTTCAATCCTTTTATTTTACAGATGAGGAAATTGAGACCCAGAGAGGTCATATATAAAATAAGATAAGGTCTTACAAAGGAGATTGCAAGTTTTTAGGAAAAGAATATTATCTACATTTAGGAGTTTTGGGGGAACTGTTTTCCTTCTTTCAGGGTTTTATATCAATTAATATTAAACATCACATTTAAAAATACAAATCATACATTGTTTTGTTTCATTTTATTAAACATTACATGACCTCTTACTTTTATGTAAGGACTAATAGCTATGAGCAGGATTTATTTATATGAAGCCATGTGTGTGTGTGTGTGTGTACATGTGTGTGTGTGTGTGTACACAGATACACACGTTTCATTGAACTAACTAAGCTTTTAAGTGTTATTTGGAAATTTCTTCTACCTGGTGGCAAAATTATTCATAGAGCTATGTTATATAGTCCTACTGGTTTTTTTTGTTTTTGTTTTTTTTTTTGCAAAGAATTAAGTTTAAAAACATATCCTTAGAAACCCAATTTAGATTTTGTTTTATTGAGTGAAAAATAATGGTTATATATTTCCTGGGAGAAGTTCCAAATTCAACTATACTTTATCAGTGGCAAGATGAGTGGAAAACATTTTGTATTAACCAATGAGAACTACTAATTAGCTGAATATACTTTCTAAATTAATATTTTTATAGATATTAAAGCAGAACCTTTTGAGGGATTTTTTTTTTCTGAAGAGAGCTGAGCATATCTAACACCCTTATGCAGAGGAGATTGTTCAGTATTTGGAAAGTGATTTGCCACAGTTAAATACTAATTTGTGATTTCCATTCTGTTCTCTCAATAAGCGAGAAGAGGACCAGAGATTAATTTATTCAGGAAAGCTGCTGTTAGATCACCTTTTTCTCAGAGATATACTACCTAAGGTATGTTCCTTATATATTAACTTTTGAATTTACTAAAAATATTTTATCAAATTCAATTCATTTTACAAATACCTTATTTATATATTTTTTTATTTCAGAATGAGAAACGGCATGTTCTTCATTTGGTTTGCAGTATAAGAAATCCTTCAAAAATGCCAGAAAAGGTATGTCTGGTTTTTAGTATTATTCTGAAAGATGTCAACCAGACTCTTGAGGAAAAAGCAGTTGAATTTCAACTTCCAAATTACCAATTTTTTAGTTGTTATGTATCCTTTTTTTCCCCTTTTTCCAAGAAAGATCAGAAATTAGAAACAGTACCTTAAAAATAAATTGAAAGTATAAAAATTAATCAGTAGGAAAGAAAGCAGTTAATATGTATAAGGGACATAATTTGATCTATATATACATGCATAGGCAAAGTTGTGGACTAGTAGAGCTTTTAAGATATTTTTGTTGCATTTAGGCCTTTTTTAAGGTGTGTATGACAGGCATAGTGTTCAACTTTTGATAGAAGATAATTGACTACAGCTTTCAGTTGCTTTTTAAAATATTATAACTTTAATGATGTAATAATTTATTTTGCAAAAAACTTTTATAACAACCAGTGAGGGTAAAAGGTAGTTATAAATGTTAATTAAAAGAAGAAACTAAGGCTCATAGATTAAATCACTGAATTTATCTAGAACCAATAACTAGTAAAGTGTCAAAGCCAAAATACAAACTTTCAAGGTGTCTTAACACCTCCAAGTCTGTTTTCTTTCCATGATATTATGGTGCCTTTTTGTGTGTAAGGAGAAATTAGTCAAAAAGGCATGTCATTTTCAACTGATTCATTTTGATAGATAAAGTTCAGTTGTAGAAAGGAAAATCACAAACTCAAGAAATATTTGTGAGCCCTTCCCCCAAAAAAACTCAAAACCATTCTAAGCTGTATTTCTTAATATTGCATCAGCTTCATTGTTCTGAATTAAAGCTCCAGTACTTACATTGGTGCTATTTAGATTTCTGAGCCTAGTGAGCAGCCTACTACACTGAATCAAGACCAATCTTCTTCTATGGATTCCTCAAGTGATGGATTAAGGCAAAGGGATGTTCTTCATAATCCTTCTCCATTTGCATGGGAAAATAATTCAAGGTGAGTGTATTCTTTAAACACTAAATTATTTTTTCAAACAACCAATCATTTAAACAGACCAATCACTAATAATTTAAGAAAGCACTATAAGTCTGAATATTAGCAATGGGTAAATTCAAGGGTGGTAACTTGCATAAGGAATGTTTTGCAAAGAGTTTCTTTACTTTAGGGGTCCCTTTTATGTCTTGGACCCCCTTATTAGGGAATGCTTCTCATCATCTGTGTGTCTACATTTATAATTGAATTGAAGAAAATGTTTAATTTCAGTTAAATATTGTCAGTGAAAATAAAAATGTAATTTTAAAACTCAAGTTAGGAGCCCCTGCTTTAAGGAGTGTGATCATTTCTAGTTACCTAATATTTCACAAATATTTTCTATACATATAACTTTTCAGGAGTACATTTGTCACATAAAGTGAAGTACACACATATTTGGAAAAATCTTTTACCAAGAATTTATCATTTATCAATTTTGCTTAATTTTAATAGTTGAGTCCCATTTTTAAGCTTTGCGGAAAATTAAGCTATTAATTTGCCACTGTCAATGCATTATTGACTTTGGATATAGAAATAATTTGAACAGTTCTATTCTTTTCAAATTAAATTTGGTTGGCCTAGATTCATATGTCTTTTGATGCTACTCTTAAAAGGAATAAATTGACTAGATTATTAATTGAATTATTGGAATGAAATATTGGGAAGCCACTGTGACATCTGAATTTGTACCATGTCCAACCAGGGAGTTATAATTTAGTACAAAGGGAAAAGTGATATTGTTCTTAAATTTTTTGAAACTTGAGAATTGTAATGTATATAAGAAAATAAACTGTGTCCTCTCTAGTTATATAAGTGCAACTGTAATAGAATTAGATGAGACATCTGTTAAACATAGGAGGAAGAAAATAAAATAGGTTACAAACTAATGAGTTCTGGGAGAGAAAAGAGTAACTTAATCTTGATGGTGGGCAAAATCTGATTTTATTATAAATTTACATCAAAAACCTCTTCTGTTAAATTTACTTCACTCTTAAAATTCATACCTCTTCTCATGTGACAGGAATGATTTGCATTTTTGGTTGAGTAGGTTTTTTTTTTTTAACACATTCTGCATTCTCTTTCTCTCTGGATGAACCAGTGGGCAAGCATGTGACCAAACCCTTTGCATAGAATTAGGGAAGCTTGTTAGTTTTTGTTCTTTTGTCATTTATACAAGATCTCTATATAAGGCTCCAAATGGTTTTTTGGTTCACTTTTTGGTTCAAATGTAATTACGAAGCAATCCACTAAAGGCTAAATAATCATGAAAATCTGGAATATGCCATATTCTTAGAAATGTGGAAAGGGGAAAAAAATCAGTTTTTATTTACCTTTCAAATTGAATTAGGCAGGAGATTGCCATTCCACTAGTAAGGCTGAAATAGAACTTTTGTAGTTCTCTAGATAGCTTTCTTTTAAACAGTTCACTTGCTGGAAACATCCATCAATGGATTCCCTACAGTAGCCTTTGCTTATTAAATATGTAGTGCAGAAATAAATAAAAGAGAACGAGATACTGACATTGCTAGAGTATAGATACTGATAAAGTGTGAATTTGAAACTTTTTGGTGGTGGATGTTCTATTGACATAGAAATATAGTAAAGAAGTGAAAAGGGAATTAATCTGCTATGTATAGACTGTAATCATAATGCATAGAGATTTGTAAAGAAATGGAGTCTTAGAAGATAATCCAGTCAGTTCTTTCCTCTGGCTCTTGCCAGTTTATTCTATTTAAAAATTTTAATTCATCCATCTTATAAATATGTAAGTAGGTCCTACTATGTGTAAGTTACAAAGATAGACTCTTTAATCTAACTTGGATTCCTCTAGCTATAGTGTAAGCCTTTTACTTATTTACAGGTAAAAATTAAAATTATCTTTTTTATTCCCAAATTAGAATGGAAGCAATTCAACAGACCTTCCAAGGTGTGGGTCCTGGCTTTTCAGGCTATGCTACCTATGGTTGGCTACAGCTCTCCTGGTTCCAACAAATTTATGCCAGGCAATATTACATGCAATAGTAAGTATTTTTACTTATTTCTTCACTTCAAAGAACTAATGGAATTAGCCGTGTAGTGATACTGTCTTCAAAGTTCATACATTTACATCATTCCAAAGATGAAAATTTTTAGGCAAACTGTAAATGAGACCTCAGGTTGTATGATATGAAGATACATGTGAATGTGTATGTAAGAGGGTAATGTGAGAAAAAGATAATCTCTTAAATGTTGTTTATTCCAAGATCCTTCAGTGCTTTTTTAATCAGCTAGCTATAAATACTAAAACGTAATGCTAGCATATTTTAATCTCTAAAACCCTCATGGAGTCTCACAATGTCAATAAATCAAAGAGCAGTTTGCTGTTTTTTTTTTTTTTCAGTATAGGAGCTCCATCTATCAGCACAGATCACTACAGCTTGTCTGTAATTTTTATAGTATTAAAGAGTTGCCTGAAATTCAGTGACTGGCTCAGTGACTTGCTGTGGTCATATAACTAGTAAGATTTGGAGGCAAGATTTGAAATCACATCTCGTCTGTCTAGACTCCATGTCCTTAACCTATTCCTTATACTTTTCCATTTAAATAAAGCTGGGGGAAATTTGGCTTATTGCCAGAATGGATTGTATTGTGTAAAAAGTGGTGGATTCAAAGTCTAGAGAGACATGGCTAGATTCCTATCCTGCTTCTAACACTAGTTGGGTAACTAATTCTTCATCTGTATAAGAATCAAAGCAAATATATGTAAAGTACAGTACAAACCTTAGAAGATAAAAGAAAACTGGACTTATTTCATTGGCTAAGTATTAGTTTACTTATGTATAAATGGATTCTGTGTCTTAAAATTAGTTCTACAAATTTTGGGGTTCATTTACATCAGTGGTGTCAAGTGCAAATAGAAATGACCCTTGCAGGCCACATATTGACTTAGAAAACCACAAGTTGACATTATCTATGTTGGATTGTATTTTTATTTATTTTGTTAAATATTTCCAAATTACATTTTAATCTGATTGCTCCATAGTCAGGAATGGGCTTAAGTTTGACACCTCTGATTTTACATATACATGTATATTATATATTATATATAGCTGGTTTACTAATAAGCTAATAAGTTGAAGTCTAGTCAGAGTCAGCTTGGGATTTTACTCTAATTTCTATTTTGATCAACATCGAGCTTAATAATTGTAAAGTTCATGTATAGCTTTAAGTATGGAAAAATAAAGTGTACATTAATTATAAAATTCTTGGCAGAGAATTTTAGAAATTTAGAAGATAGAAACTCCATTCAGCAAATATAATTAAGTGCCATTTATGGGCAGAATTATCTTTAATCTAAACCATTTTTAAAAAATTAATTTCAGTTTAGCAGCTACTGCTGCTTCTGGGGCCTTCACATCAACACCAAGTGCGCAAGAAATACCTGTAGTCTCCACAGCAACTCCAGCACCTATTCACAACCAGTTTCCTGCTGAAAACCAGCCTGGCAATCAGAATGCTGTTGCTCAAGTAGTCGTTAATCCAGGAGCCAATCAGAATTTGCGGATGAATGCACAAGGTGGTCCTCTTGTAGAAGAGGATGATGAGATGAATCGTGACTGGTTGGATTGGATATATTCAGCAACTACATTCTCTGTCTTCCTTAGCATCCTTTATTTCTACTCCTCTCTGAGCAGATTCCTCATGGTCATGGGTGCCACACTTGTTATGTATCTGTAAGTAGACAATTTTCTCTTTTCTTAATACAAAAACATAGTTTAAAAAAAAACACACACATGCACACACAGAGTGACTTAAACCAAATGAAGCTTTGATTCTCTGTCGCCTGGTCTCAGTCATTTTCCTAGGGGCTATGTTTGAATAATATTTTTTAATGCCAAGTAGAGAACCATTTATTGCTTCTAGAGATAATTGAATAATATTTTTAACTTTCTATCACTCTTCTAGTGATCAGGTATAGACTATAGACTATTGACTTGGGTTCCTATCACTGGCTCCAATGAACTGGCTAGCTGATTGACCATGGGTGAGATTCTTAACCTTGCTGCACCTTATTTAGTCTCCTCCTCTGTAAAAAGGAGACAATAGCATTGATCCTGCCTACTTCACAGAACTGTTATGAAAAAAGCACTTGGTTAACCTTAAGGCAATTTATAAATATGAGCGAATTATTATTACAAGACAAGTATACAATGAAGAAATGTGTAACTTGGTTGTGAAAATCAGTTTTAGTCTACATTTTTAATATGAGCAGTTTAAATATTCTAACAAAACTGCTAAAACTTTCTCATGTTCTTTTGACAAGATGCCTATGGTTTGTTTATAGGCCACAAGAGTATAATCACATTGAAAAATACAGAGATTGTGTGAATTTTCAGTTAATAGTATATTTAACAATGTCTGCCTTGTTTCCAGTTTTAGCCTATGAATAATCTTCTTTTAAGTGAAAAAATATAAAATGCACTTCGATGTTTTTATGGCATTTCATCTAAGATTACTTTTTTTTTTAAGGCATCACGTTGGGTGGTTTCCATTTAGACAAAGACCAATTCCAAATGTCCCAAACAATATGCCTCCTCGAGTAGCCATTAATCAAGACCCAAACAATAATTTACAGGTATGTTATCACATGTATTGAGTTACAAATAAACAAATAGCAGTGAAATTATAAAGCATAAAACCTCCTAACCTTTGGTTTCCTTCAGCTTAACCATATAGAATGATATATAATCAGTTTGAAGTGAAATATTTGTTTTCCTTAATAATAAAGTGTCTATTATTTAATTATTAGGTTGTTAACTATCCTAAAGGGATGAATTGTTGTCATAAATATGACTCCTTGCAAGCCTTAAAGTATTTTGTAAATATGAGCTGCTGTTATTGCTATCCTACTTTAGTACAGGATAAGAAATCAGTAAAATATTTAATGGGTGATTTAATGAATTAGCAGTGACAAATTAAAGCAGTATAAACTAAAACATCATTTCTTTTTGGCAAATGATAATTTGCATTTTTTATGTAAGTAAAGATATCCCTGTTTTGAGCTTTTTAGGTATGCCATAATAGCATACAGGGCAGCTAGGTGGTGCAAAGATGGATAAAGAACCACCAGGCCCAGAGTCAGAAAGACCTTTCAGATCCAGATAACTGTATGATCCTGGGCCAGTCACTTAACCCTGTTTGCCTCAGTTTCTTCATCTGAAAATGAACTGGAGAAGAAAAGGATATAGTATTCCAGTATCTTTGCCAAGAAAACCCCAAATGGGATCACAAAGAGTCAGACATGACTGAAACAACTAAACAAATAACATACTATGTCAGATAACTAATAATATAGAATGATTCTGCTCATTTAAAGATTTCAGATACATGAATCTATCTCACATTATTAATAGATGTATGTTTCTGGACAAGATCTTTGGAGGTTATTTTAAATGTATGACAGAATCTTGTTACTGTAATATGAATAATCACCTCCCAATTTTAATTTCATTTTTGTAATTGTGGGTTTTTGTATACTTTTATACACTTGAATTTCTTAAAAGGGGAATATATCAAACTTAAAGATAGGTTTTCAAATTAGCATGCCATTCAGGACCTAAAACCTAAAACCTACCAGTCTTTAAGCAAGCCTGTAATTTGTTAGTTCAGTAATTGTTTAAACTATAAATTGTAGTACTGCTCTCTGACATCATGCTCCTCTTGGATGGTCACTGCCATCAAAAGAAATTAGTTACGGAGGGAAGGCATGGGGGAAAAAGCTCCACATCATAAATTTTCAATAAGACCTTTCTACAGAGGCTATTTTAAAGGTGATGGGATATACTGACAAATTTTACATCTGATTTTCTCTATGTATTATGTCTTCATAGGAGGAAAATGCTGATGGAGACGGAGAACCTGAATTAGTTCCTCCCCACCAGGATTTATTGGAAGGACAACAAGGCAGTCCTTCAATTATGAGCACTGCATGGCTTGTCTTCAAAACATTCTTTGCCTCTCTCCTGCCAGAAGGCCCCCCGGCAGTAGTGAACTAACCAGTTTGGTTGCTTTGCCATTAGATAGTTTTCCTAGAGTGGACTGACTGGGTCATGTAACTCCAACTTATGACTTATTTGTCTTCTCAACTGGATAGGGCTATGACTCCGAATAATTAAAAGAACCAGCAGGGATGTTCTTTTGTGACCAAGCAAATACAAAAAGCAGGATCCCGAATCCATGTTACGAGTTTATGGACTTCATGAAGTACATCTTGCTTATTACTATGTCTTTATTCCAAAGAGCTTTAATATATGCCGAATTTAGTTTAATAAGCATTGTAAGTAGAAGGCATTAGTGTCGCACTGTTATGCCTGAAGAGCACTTAAGGTTGTATGTGTTTGCATGTGTTTGTACATAGATGTAATAGGAGCAGAATGCTTGGTTCTGCCCGTGTGATTTGATTCCTGTTGGAATGTTTAAATGTGGTTTAAATTACACTAAGTGTAGTACTTTGTATAATCAATGAAATTGCTAGACATGTTTTAGCAAGATTTTTCTAGGGAAGATATATGTCTAAATTGCTTTTTTTTAATGCAGTGCTTTATTTTAAACCAAGGGAAAATTTGTAGAGGTGGAAACCTTTGCTGGGTTTTCTGTACAATAAAGTTTTCCTACAAATGAGGTTAGCACAGACTCCTTTCATCTTAACAGCTTAGAATGTGCCCATTGTAATCAAAGTGTATTTGTCATCATAGCTGAGAATCAGACTGAATTTTTAGGTAGCATCAATTTATATTTGGCTATTTAAGAGGATTGTTTCCTTGCAGATGAAACTTTGAAAAGTTTGAAAAGCATCAAGTGTTTCATTCTTAAAAACATTTTACCTGCATTTTTCTCCTTGTTTTTTGTTTTTGAGCAGCAAATTTATATTGACAATTCCTACTGAAGCAGGATCGGATGCTGAAAAGAGCTTTAGGAAAGTACTACACTCCAACCCAACCCTATGCTATAGCATTTTGAGATTACAAAGGCAAAAAGTGAAAAACAATTCTTGTCCTCAAAAAAATGATCACTGTAGATAAGAGGATCTTTCCACTCAACTCACTATTATGTGTTAGGAATGGGAATAGTAAGAAAAAATTAAAAAACCTTTTTGCCCTCAAGGAGTTTATAGACTACTTAAGTTAATAATAATTTGAGGAGAAAAAAGATATTAAAGGGAACAGTTAGGCTCAGTGGGACAGGAGGTCTTGAGTTCAAATTTGGACTCAGACACTTCCCTCCTCTGTGACCCTGGGCAAGTCACTTAACCCTCCCCCTGTGCCTAGCCCTAACCACTCTTCTATCTTAGAACCAATGCTTAGTATTAATTTTAAGACAAAAGGGTTACAGACAAACAACAAACAAATTGAAGGATGGTATCATATTACCAACTAATGGCAGGATCCCTACTCTGAAGATGAAAAAAATGAGACCAGAATAGGAATGATATTCAGAAAGCAGAAAGGGCTTAGGTGACCAAAGGTCTGGATATGAATTTTGGAGCATGAAAAAAAGTCTAGTTTCTGCTCACTTGCTTCATAATTACACATAAGACCCTAAAGGCAAGCTAAAAAATTATTTCCCAGTAAAGCAAATCAGTATAGTATGGTGATAAAATCGAGTCTTGCTGGTGGCAATTTGCTGACTAAAAATATGTATATTGACAAGGTACATAGCACTGTACTAAGTCCTAAGTACTTTACTTGAGTTTGGAGTAGGATTTACAAAATCTAAAATTTGCTCCCTGCCTTCAAATTGCTTATTTAAATAAATATAAAAATAGAAAATGCATTACAGAATTAGTTCTCAAACAGAATGTACAAACATGGTCCTAGGAAATGAGGTGATTTCTCCGTGTACTGGGCTCATCAGGAAAAGATCCATGAAGGAGAGGATTGAGCAGGTAGGGCTTTGAAAAATGGTGAGAATTAGGAGCAGGCAAGGCATCACAAACCTAAACATAGAAGTCGATGCATTTTGTAATTCTTAGTAGTAACATCCTGAAAGTTGTGTTTATAATTAGTAGGCCTTTATTTCCCCCCCAATTACACATAAAAACGGTTGCCAACATTAAAAAAAAAGTTATGAGTCTCAGATTCTATCACCACCCACACAGATGTCATATAGTCTCATAGATTTAACATGTACAATCAAACATTTTCCCACATTAATCCCTTTGTGGAAGGAAACTCGAACAAAAAAAAAATTAAAGTGAAAAAAGTTTGCTTTGTTCTGGTTTCAGACTCCCAGTTCCTTCTCTGAAAGCAGATGGCAGTCTTTATCATGAGTCCTTTGAGATTGTTTTGGATCATTGCATTGCTAGGAATAGCTAAGTCATTCACATTTGTTCATTGTACAATATTTCTGTCATTGTGCACAATGTACTCCTGATTCTGCTCATTTCATTCTGCTTCAGTTCATATAAGTCTTTCCAGGTCCCTCCAAACTTGTCCTGTGCATCATTTCTTATAGCACAATATTTCATTACCATAACTTCAACCATACCCCAATTGATGGTTAGCCTCTTTCAACTTTGTCTCCACAAAAATAGCTGCTCAAGTATTTTTGTACATATAGGTTCCCCCCCCCCCCATTCCCTATCTCTTTGAGATACAAATCCATCCATGTGTGTATGTATATAAAACGGTATGTACTGTTTTATAGCCCTTTGGGTGTAGTTCCAAATTGCCATCCAGAATGGATGAATTGATTCACAACTCCCCCAACAGGACATAAATTTTTCTCAATTTTTCCACATCTAATCCAAGTTTTGGTATTTTCCTTTTCTGTCATAATAGTCAATTTGTTAGGTGTGAGTTGGTACCTTAGAGTTGTTTTAATTTGCATTGCTCCAATTAATGGTGATTTAGAACATTTTTTACATGACCATAGAGAGCTTTAATTACTATGTCTAAGAACTGCCTGTTTATATCCTTTGACCATTTATCATTTGGGGAATGGCTTAGGTTCTTATACATTCAACTCATTTTCATGTATAAGAAATGAGGCCTTTATTAGAGAATTGTAAAAAAAAAGTGCACCATTATGATGACTGTATTACTTTCCATCCTATTTCTCCATTTAGTTTCTGACCACCAATTGCCCTATTTGCCCTCTTTTCTCAGTCCCACTCTTTCTGTTATTTATCCTCCCCTTCCCCTCTTACTTTCCTATAGAATAAGATAGATTTCTATACCCAACTGGTTGTGTATGTTCTTCCCTGTTGAATCAATTCCAATGAGAGTAGGGTTGAAATGCTTCCCTTCCTGCCTCCACCATCTTCTCTACTGTAAAAGCTTGTTCCTGTTTCTTTTATATGAGATAATCTAACTCTACTCAGTTTCTCTCCCCTTTTCCCAATGCATTTCTTTTTCTCTCCCCTTTATTTTATTTTTTAAAATAGCCCAAATTCATCTCACATCCTTGCCCTCTTTGTATATTCCTAACTGCTCTAATAATGATAAAGTTCTTAGGAGTTACAAGAATCATTTTCCCAAAAAGGCATGTAAACAGTTTAACTTTATTGAATGTCTTTTGCTTTCTCCTTGTTTACCTTTTTATGCATCTCTTGAAACTTATATTTGAGAATCAAAATTTCCATTCTTTCCATCATGATTGAAAGTCTTCTATTTCACTGAATACCAATTTCCCCCCCTGAAGTATTATGCTCAGTTTTGCTGGGTAAGTGATTCTTCATTGAAGTTGTAACTCCTTTTCTGCCCTCTGGAATATGTATTTTGGGCCCTCTGATTCTTTAATGTAGAAACTTAAATCTTGTTATCCTGATTGAGGCTCCATAGTATTTGTGTTGTTTCCTTTTGACTGTTTACAATATTTTCTCCTTGACCTGGGAGTCCTGGAATTTGTTTATAATATTCCTGGGAGTTATCCTTTTGGGATCTCTTTCAGGAGGTGATCAGTGGATACTTTCAATTTCTATTTTACCTTCTGGTTCTAGATTATCAGGGCAGTTTTCCTTGATAATTTCTTGAAAGATATGATCATTTTTTTAAATCATGGTTTTCAGGTAGTCCAATAATTCTTAGATTATCTCTCCTATATTTATTTTCCAAATAAGTTGTTTTGCCAATTAAATATTTTATATTTTCTTCTATTTTTTTCATTCTTTACACTTTATTTGATTTTTTTCTTGATATTTCCTAGAATCATTAGCTTCCACTTGCCCAATTTTAATTTTTAAGTCATTGTTTTCTAAAATGAGCTTTTGTACCTTCTTTTCTAGTTGGCAGTTCTGATTTTTAATGTGTTCTCTTTGTTGGATTTTTATACTTATTTCACCAATTTAGCCTATTTTTTTGAGGTATTAATGTCTAAAATATTTTTTTTGCCTCTATCAAGTGACTTCATGATTTTCCTGTATCTCATTTTGTTTTCCAATTTTTCTTCTGCCTTTCTTATTTGATTTTTTAGCTCCTCCATTAATTCCTTTTGGGTTTGAGAGCAATTCATATTTTTCATGGGACTTTGAATGTAGTAGTATTGATTTTGTTGTCTTATTCTAGGTTTGTGTTTTAGTCTTCCCTGTCACCAAAATAACTTTACATGTTCAGTTTCTTTTGTTGTTGTTGACTCATTTTCCAGCCTTTTTCTTTAAATTAAAAAAACCAATAACAACAAAAACCCCTTTAATGTTAGCCTGTGGTGAAGGGAGAATTGTTCCAAGCTTCAGGTTCTTTGTGTATCCTCTTTCAGAGTTGGCTCTGGGGATCTATAAGTTTTCAATTCTTCCAAGGTGGTATGATTTAAGGAAAGGTGTGCTTAATATTCTCCCAGGCCTGTGCTCTGGTCTGTGAGCAACCACAAGCATTCTTTTCTGCCTTGAAACTGTGATCACAGTCCCCTGCTCCCCTGTAATCACAAGTACTAGGGTATACTACTGCTCCTCCTCAACCTGATACCATGCTCCTGGGCTGCAACCTGGTTCTGTGTATGAACAATGCAACAAGAGTCTTGCACCCAGAGTCAGTAAAGGGACCTCTATAATCTCTTCCTAAGTGGTTGTCCAATCTCCCCTCTTACCATCTGTGTGAGAGCGCTGAAAGTCTTTGATGTTGATTTAGCTGTTCTAAAGGCCTTTTGTGGAAGTGGGGTCTGTCTTGGCATGTTGCTTTGCATTCCACTTCTACCTGGGATCTTTTGTGCCAAACTTCTAAATTGTTTTGAGCTGGAAAATTATTTCACCCCATCTTTTTGTGGGTTATGCAGCTCCAGAATACATTTTGAGGTATTATCATTTTTTGGAGAGTAATTTGGTGGAGACTAGGAGGGTCTTTGTGTATCTCCTCTGCCATCTTGGCTCCAACACCCTAAAAACATGTTGAATTCTGTTGAAAAAAATTCTTAGGGTTTTTTTTTTCTCCATTCTCCATCTAAGCATTTGACTAGAAGTGTAAAGCTCAAGACAGCTGTTGCCAAAACCTCTTTCTAAACATCTGAAAGTTGTAGCTATACTGCTTTCTTTGATATAGAGACAAATTGTAGCTATGAAATTCCAAAATTTCAGGAATAACAGTTTTTTAAAAGGAAAATATTTGGGAAATTTGGAAGAGGGCTATCAACAAATATCTTGTAGGAATCAAAGGACTATAGATTTGGAGCTAAAATGGATCTTGAAGATTAATCTTCCACTCTCATTTTATAGATGAGAAAACTAAATCCACAAAGGTTAACTCAGGGTGACAAAAAATAGCTGACAAGTTGGGAAAGTGCCATATTCTTTAAGAAGTCAAATGAATGCTGGAAGCCTAAGAAATCCCTCCCAAGTAAAAATGAAGAACTGGGTATGTGAACTTTCAGAAAAATTACAAATTTTATATAGAAATAGTATAGAAGACAATGTGAGCTACTGTTAAAACTAAAATAAAAATGAAATAGTATAAAAGGAGAGTGGATCAAAAGCATTTTTTAATGACTAATTTACCAAGCACTACAATACAAAGATACAAAAAGAAAACAATTCCTGCTAACAAGGAGCTCTCATTCTGATTGAAGAAGCTAAGGGGCAGTGCAGGATTCAGTACAGGGTCAAGAGAAAGGTCAGGAAGTCATTGGGGGTAGCAACAAGTGAATTATAGGGCCCTTAGGGGATATTCATAGGTCAGATGGCACACATGGCAGTGCCTAACCTTTCTTGGGGACCTAGAGTATAGGGCTCCTGGGAAGACCCAGAAGACTTTGGGATGCAATGGAAAGGCAAATGGTAAGCTTTTGGGATCCTCCATATTATCCTTAGTAGGAAGAGGATTGTAGCTGGTAATTTTGGTTCATTTGAGGCATATGAGAAGCCATATTTACTCTGTAGCATAGGGGGCCCTGAGGAGTCCATCAAAATTGAAAGGAAGGAGATAAGCCTGAGGGTCCAAGTAGAGCTATATTTTTCCCACAGGAGAGGAGACTGGGGTTTGGGGGGAAGATCAGCATCTAGTCAGTAATGGGGAAGGGGGAGGGACGAGTATACGCAAGAAGTTTAAGGCAGAGACTCTATTGGCAGATGTACCTTTTTGGTACCTTATGAGATCTTCAGTGACTGGGGAAGGGGAGGGAAAAAAGGAGAAAAGGGCACTCCAAATATGTACTCTCTGCTGGGCACACTCCAGAACTTTTAATGGGTTTTGTCAAAGATTTTGTCATCTAATAGGGCATGCTTCCTACCCAGAGCAATCCAAAGATTCTATACCTTTACTTTAGTCTCTGACCTACACCTAAGCAGTATAATGGCACCCCCAGGCTTTTGTCATCTGAGAGCTCCTCTCCCACAGACCTGCTTTTCCCCTTTCACAAACCCAAGAGCATCTGAGGATCTCTCTGAAAAACTACTCCTCCTAAGGCAACCACACTGTACTGTCCCTTGGTTTTCCCATTGTTCCATCCTACCATACTTCGCCATTGAGAAAAAACTAACATGCATCCTGAAAGTTCAAAATGGGTCCTACAGGTACCCACATCTTGATAGGTGGGATACTACATGAGAATGTTCAGGTATCCATGCTGATAATACTCTTTCCCATTGACTCCCATTAACACTGTATGCTTTAAATATGCTTTTGCTCTTGGGAATTATCCATAGCTGGTCATGCTTCCGATAGAGGGGTGGACTAGGTCTCCAAAGTCCTCTCTAATTCTTTACGAGTCTATGAACTGGGGGCAGCTGGGTAGCTCAGTGGATTGAGAACCAGCCCTAGAGACAGGACGTCCTAGGTTCAAATCTGGCTTCAGACACTTCCCAGCCAATACCCAGTATTGACTCCAAGACAGAAGGTAAGGGTTTAAAAAAAAAAGAGTCTATGAACTAATATGTAACCATTTTCATAGCACCATACAGTAATTGTAACATTCTGACAGGAAAGAGAAAGCTTTTATGATGATGCCAAGAAACAATCTAAACTGAATCTATTTTAGAAATTATTAACATGACGAAATGTAGATAGAAGAGGGAAAGTGGGAAGGAAGGGTTAAATCTTGAGAAATATTCAAGCACTTTATGGAAGGCAGGGGAAAACATGCATTAGAAATCAATAATACTAGGTCTTAGAAGACAAAAAGCACTTAGCTAAGTGGGAAAAAGTTAGGAGTGGTGAGGAAAGTTTGTTTTAATTGAATGAAGATAATTCATATAAATGAAGAGAAGGGAAAGCAGTGTGATGGTCCAGGCCAGATTAGACTGAAAAAAGGCCTGGCAGAATTTCAGCTCTCACATTAATTTGTTAGGGGATCTTGGGCAAGTCAGTTGCTCTCTGCGCCTCCATTTCCTCATCTACTAAATGAGGGGTTTTGACATAATGATCTCTAAAGTCTTTTTGAGCACTGACTAGTAAATTCAGTCTTCCCCCAACTCCCATCACCCCAAAAATCACTAGATTGGGGTATAGCATCATCTCCTCTGCTTTCTGGCTTCCCTGCTTTCTTTCCTGGCTCAGTTAAAGTCCCACATTCTGCCAGGAACCTTTCCCAGTCCTCCTTAATCTTAGTATCTTCCCCCTAAGATGATACCCAATTTGTTCCTGACATATCTTATTTTTAGATAATTGTTTGCTTGTTGGCTCCCTTCTACCCCCTCCCCAATTAAACCTCGAGAACCTTAAAAGCAGGGACTGTTTGGTTGTTTTTTGGGGAGAGGGAGGGCTGACACATAGTAGGTGTTTGTTGACTCTGGCTGTCATGACAGCTTTTGGTCACAAGGTGGCAGAAAGTGAGAAGGTAGATCTTAGTTCTGCTCTTGAACAAGAAAGAGGCTTCCTCACTTGAGCATGGAGTTGGAGTTTGGTCAAAAATGTGAAAGGTGATTTGTACTTCTCCACTCATCCCAAGTCTTTTCTTCCTCAAGCTAAACATTTTTAACTCCTCCAACTTGCTTCCTGGGGTGTGGACTTCAGAACTTTTACCATCATGGTCTTTTTGAGCTATGCCAATGCCCCAAAGCAAGTGAATCCTCCTTCCCTATTAACTAAGAAAAACCTAAGTCAGCCCAATGTTGCTGTGATTGTATCTGAAAGTACACACACTGCTTCAGCAGCCAAAGTCTCCTGACTAGGTAACAGAAGGAGGAAGGGGGCACATTTCCTCCTCTCTGGGCCCACAATCAGTCATTACAACTACATAGTCTTTGACTTCATGTTAACATTCATTTATAGCTCCTGGGTTTCCACTATAATGCTGGCTATTTGTGTCATCTTCCCACCCTCCCAAGCAGAAAGGGCAAACCTTTCCATCTCCTGGGACGCCTGGAATCTGACCTCCTCTAGTTCCTTCCCCTCCTCCTTCTTTCTTCTTTCTCTCCCTTCCTCCTCTCTCTGTATTTCTATCTATCTTTCTACTCCCACTCTTGCTGGGGAGTTGGGTGGGGAAGGGAGCTGGAGAAAGAATAGAAGGGAAATGCTCATCTTTCCTTCTAAGTAGGCCAACCACCCTTGCAGATTACAACCAATAGAAATGGGATATAGCTTCATGACAAAAAGAAGGACAAAGAGAAATAAAATTCTAGGTTCCACTTGAATTCTATCCTGGAACATTTTGTTATGAAACATTCAAGATAAATGATCCATAAAATGTGCCCCTAGGACCCTGATGGTGAACCTATGGCATACATGTCAAAGATGGCAGAGTTAGTTATTAAAAAGGCAGAGGGACTTCAGCAGAGCTACGCCCTTCCTCCTCTCCATGGAGCCTTCCTGCCCCTCTGCACTTACTCCTTCCCCTGAGTGGAGTGCTCAGACCACTCCCCTCCATTTCTCCCTCCCTTGTCTGGGGAAAGGCAAGGATGGTGGTGGCACCACAGGCATGCCATCTGGGGATGGAGCACAGCATGTGGTCTCTAAAAGATTCATTATCACTGTCCTAAGAAATCTCCTGGAACACAAAACCAGGAGGGGAGTCCTGGCTAATATATTCTGTGAAACAATGAAAAATAGATTCTTTATCTAAATGAAACAAGTTTAACAACAAACCAACAGAAATAGAAACAAGCATCACAGAAAGATAGTCAATAAACATTAAGTGACTGCTCTATGCTAGGGGGAGATACAAATAAGAAAAAGAAATACAGTCCCTGCCCTCAAAAAGATTATAACCTAATGGATAAAGACAATGCACAAAATGAAGATAAAGTGGGGAGGCGGGTTCCATGCCAACTCACTATTGGGGCATAATCATGATAGTGAAGTCAAAACCAAGCAGAATACCTGGTGGCAAATGAAAAGATAGCTGGAAATTCTAAGCCAGGCAATGGAGGAAGGCTTTGGGGAAAGCCCTCCAATCTGAAGGGAGAGGCAACTAAGGGCTGAGAAGGTGTTGAGTACCAAAGACCTGTATAAAGGGAGTAGAAAACTTTAAGGGAAAAAATTCTCTGCCTCAGTAGATGGAGGGGAGGGAAGAATGGAAGAAAGGAGATGCCTTCAGCTACTTACCTTTCCAACCAGTGAAGGAGGAATCCACTACCAATGCTTTGGTCTTCTGCTCTATTTGCTAATATCCCATCTGCCTTCAGAGGACATCTGGTCTCACTTGACTAGTCTAGTTATGCTCTCCATCTGTCTCTTGGTTCTCTCAAAACTGCATGTGCCTATGAGATCTCATACTCTCTTGTCTTCGAGTTCCCACAACTGCAACTGTGAACTCTCCTCCCCCCCATCCCTTCGAGTTCCCCCCCTCCTATCCCCCCCCAAAGCTCTCCAGACCCTGGAAGCTTGAGGGAGGAGCTACACATTGTGTAAATTGCTTTGCTGATTTTACTTCTTCACTCTGAATCATTTCATACAAGGTCAAGTTTATTTTATGAACTGTAAGATTTTTAATTCATCCATATAAAATTTTATCTTTTTAATTCAGCCCCATGTTCTAGCCTGTCAAGATCTTTTTGAATCCTATCACCAAGTGCATTAGCTCTCTCTTCCTGCTTTACATCATCTGAAAATTTGCTAGGGATTCTTACCTATACCTTTATTCATCAATAAAAATGTATAATATCAATGCAAACACCAATCCCTGGAGCACTCTACTCCACTTGGATCTCCTTCCAAGGTGAAACAGACTATTAGTCACTCCTCTTTGGGGCTAGCCATTATACTGACTAACTGTGCTAGTGTTGAGACTACATCAGTGGTTTTGTTTTGCATTTTTTCTCCTAAAAAAGAT
This sequence comes from Monodelphis domestica, assembly GCF_027887165.1. Classification (NCBI taxonomy): domain Eukaryota; kingdom Metazoa; phylum Chordata; class Mammalia; order Didelphimorphia; family Didelphidae; genus Monodelphis; species Monodelphis domestica. The sequence goes on from NC_077227.1 coordinate 454,976,417, forward strand.
AACATGGGAAACTATCAGATGCTTTGTCAAAATTTAGGGAAAATAAATTAACAATATCCTTCTGATTCATTTTTTAGTAACCGTGTCAAAAAGCATGATTTCTTCCTGGTGAAATCAAGTTTCATCTGTTATCACCATTTCCTTTTCTAGATATTTACTAATCATCTCTTTAACAATATGTTCTGGAATTTTTATAGACTTCATTCCCTTCCTGTTTTTGCAAATCAGAACATGTATTCTTCTCTAATTCTATGGCATCCCTCCTGTTTACCACAAACTTTTTTTTTATTATAAATTTAAAAACAAGAAACATGAACATTTCAATATATATGTAGAGTAGAGAGTAGACTGCTATATGAAACCATCACAAGTAAAGAGTCAAGTGACAGTGGTCCAACAATTATATCTTTGAGTTCTTTCATGGCCATGGGAGATAGTTCATCTGGACCACATGACTTGGAGGAGAAAATAGAAGCAAAATAATAAGGAGGAGGGAGAGATAGAGAAAAATGAGGGAGGAGGAGGAAAAGATGGAGAGAGGAGGAAGGAAGAAAAAAGAAAAGAAAGAAGTGCTAGTTTCTCTATCATCAATTATTACCATCCTACTCCAGGCAGCAATTCTACTCTTCTTTGATCTTCTTTTTTTCCACAATAAATCTTTCCTCCCCACAATAAATCCCCTAGCACCTTCTCTGTTGTCTTTAACTTGCCTTACCATCTTGAGCTCATTCTGAACTTCAGCACTATCTATTAATTTCTTTTTTTTTTAACCTTTACCTTCTGCCTTAGAATCGATATTGATTCTACAGCAGAAAAGCAGGAAGGACTCAGCAATGGGAATTAAGTGACTTGCCCAGAGTCACACAGCTAGAAAGTGTCTGAGGTCAGATTTGAATCTAGGACCTCCTATCCCTAGGCCTGACTCTCAATCCACTGAGCCACCTAGCTGCCCCACTATTCATTTCTACAGGGCTATGCCATATAATTGTATTAGTCCTCTGTTACCTACACTTGCTTCCAGCTTCTATATATAACTTATTAAAACATAAATAGGTAATTGACCATATTAATAATAAAACCAACAGAAATCATATGATTATCTCATATAAGGGTTAAAAATTAACGGGTTGGTCTAAATATATAAAAATGTGGTAGCCAAAAATAGGTTACTCAAGTCAGGATGACTTTTTATGGCAGTTTACTTATAAAAGGAGAAAGTAAAAGTAAAGAAATCAGAGAGAAAGTAGATAATTACTCCAGCCCAGTCCAAACCAGGCAGGGCTTCAGAGGCCCCAGCAAAGGGGACCCAGAGGCATATTAAACAAGGGTTTTAACCATGAGGCCTCCTCCAAGATGAGAGGCCTCTCCAGAGGCTAGTACCTCCAGAAAAGCCAGGAAAGGAGTCAGCCTTTTTCAATCACCCACATGGTAGTTCTAAAGGAAGATCAAAAAAACGGTCTGAGGTCCCTAGCTGGAGCTCCTTCAAGGTCAGGTTCCAAGGCAAAAGAGCTGGTCACAGGAAGTTCTTGACACTTTTAAAGACCTTTCATTTGTCACTTCCTGTGCCCTCTTTCCACTTTAAATGGACCAATTGCAGTTATAGCTTTGCTTAGGACTACCCAGGGGGCAGTCAGTCGCCTCTGATTTGTCACCCACTATCACACATGTGGGTCACAGACTTCCCCATACTTAAGGATCAGTGGGGTATATACACTTCTGGTGATTAAATCTAATAATGGGCAGGGGAGAGCTAATCCCATCTTCACACTCAATAGATAGAGAATAAGCTTTTGACAAAATACAATACCCATTACAATTAAAAACATTAAAGAGCATAGGAATAAATAGAACTTTAAGTTGTATCAGGGTAGTTGGGGGCTCAGTGGCCAATACACAGTTTTGATTCTAAAAAGAAGGTAAGGGTTTTAAAAGATGACAAGTAGTATCTATCTAAAACCATCAGCAAACATTCTCTATAATGGCGATAAGTTAGAAACCTTCCCAATAAGATCTGTGGTAAAGCAAGGATGCCCATTTTCACCACTATTCTGTATTGTACTAGAAATGCTTCATCAGTGTAGAGTTTGCTCATTGGCCATCAGCAGCTGTTTTTCTGCTTCTCCAAATCAATGTCTGTGGTCTCTTGAAAATTTCCAATCTGTACATCACTCTATTTTACAAAGGGACAAAAGGGTTAACAAATCTGCCAGTAAGTCTGGGTTTGTTCTGAATAGAAACTGGGCCAGGAGGCTTAGTGTGTTGGAACACAGGACTAGTAATGGGCAGTTTGTGGATTCAAACCTTGTATTAGTCTGCTTCACACACAAAAAAAATTTCACACTAAAAAATCAGCCTCTCAGTCAATAGAGTACAGATGGCTCAGTGTACTCCCTCTGCCAGTGGAAAAATAAGTCAAAGCACATACCTAGGTGATATTAAGAAGAGAAATAAATAAGGAGTTCTTAACCTGGGGTCCATAGAATCCTAAGGAATATAAATTTCAGTGGTTCCTTGAACCAGGATGGGAGGAAAATTACATCCATATTTTCATGAATCTCTAGCTAAACTGTAGCATTTATTTTAATTATGAATAGAGGCAACAAAGAGATGGGGTTCCCAGACTTTACTAGAGTGCCAAAGGGTCCATGAGAAACACCGAAAAGGTAAAGAATTACAGACTTAAGGGCAACTAGATGGCTCAATGGATTGAGAGCAAGGTCTAGAGATGGAAGGTCCTGGGTTTAAATCTGGACACAGATACATCTTACTGTGTGACCCTAGGCAAGCCACTTAACCTCCATTGCCTTGTCCTTATCATTCTTCTGCCTTGGAACCAATACACAGTATCAATCCTAAAATGGAAGGTAAGGGTTTATCTAAAAAAACCAACAGAATCCCATAATCACTGTGAAGTGATTCTGGATGTCTCTTTGAGTTGGGAAGGACACCAATGCATTGTTGGTGGAGTTGTAAATTGAGCCAACCATGCTGGAAGGCAATTTGGAATTATGCCTAAGGGCTTTAAAGAATGCATGTCCTTAGATCCAGCAATACCACAAGTGGATTTGTATCCCAAAGAGATTTTTTTTTAAATGGGAAAGGTTCTGTTTGTACAAAAATATTCATAGCTGCATTTTTTGTGGTGGCAAAAAATTGGAAAATGAGAGGGTGTCCTTCAATTGGGGAATGGCTAAACAAATTGTGGTATATGATGGTGATGGAATACTATTGTGCTATAAGAAATGATAAACTACTTGATTTCTGTAAGAACTGGAAAGACCTCCATGAACTGATATGGAGTGAAATAAGCAGAACCAGGAAAATATACATTATAAACTGAAGCATTGTGGTACTGTCAAATGTAAGACTTTGCTACAAATAGCAATGCAATGATCCAGAACAATTCTGAGGGATTATGAGAAAGAACACTATTCACATCCAGAGGAAAAACTGTGGGAGTAGAAATCCAGAAGAAAACATAGGATTTTTGACTTGTTTATATGGATGTATGATTTGGGGTTTTGGTTTTAAAAGATTATTATAAAAATGAATAATAAAGAAATAGGATTTGAGTGATAATATATGTATAACCCAGTGGAATTGCTTGTCAACTTTGGGAGGGGGAGGTAAGAGGGGAGAGAGAGAGAACATGAGTCAAGTAACCATAGGGAAAAAATGAAAAAAATAAAAATAAAATAAATAAATAAAAAATGAGATGGGAAGGAGGATGATTGTTTTCTGTCTTCTGCCCTGTGGTCAACCCAGAGGAACAAGAGAAGGGAACCCCTGGGGGATCCTTTTCTGTGGGTGTCAATTAAGATATCTGGAGCAACCTTACCTAGAAGCAGGAGAATGAACAGGAGGGCTCCTTAGGGCCCCTTCCAGCCCAAAGTGCCAATGGTAAATAAACCTGAGAGCATAGATTTTGAGTCAGAAGGAACCTTGGAGGTTAGCTTAATCCCTTTATTTGGCAAGTTAGGAAACTGAAGTTCAGTCAACTTCAAGTGATTTGCCCAAGGGTTACCAAGTCAAAAGAAGTATTTGAATTTGGGTCTTCTTTGAACCACTATGGTGCTCTCTGCCTCTTGGGAATCCCCTAACCCTGATTCACCTTGGCTTGAGATTTCTGCCTCTGACCATAAAGGGAACTTAAAGGTTTCTCAACAAAAGTGCAAAACCGGGACAGAGGGTCAGCCAGCTAGGACAGGATGGCCAGCAGAGATCTCATGCATCCTGTACAAAACAGTAGGATCTCTTGCCTCCTTTGGAAAGGAATTTGTGCCAAGGCCTTTGTTTGTAAAGCTGCAGGGATACACTGAGCCGCATTCCTGTCTTAGGTCAATGACCAGGAGTAACTCTTGGCCTCAAGTTCTGACTAAGGTCCTTTGAATTGACTTCTCAACCACAGTTCCCAGCAGCAAAACTGAGGTCATATCTCTAGGCCAAGAGTTCTTCTAGGTAAGGATACGTTTGGATTAGAAATTTTTCTGGGAGAAAGAACTGTGGGAGTAGAGACACAGAAGAAAAACAACTGTTTGGTCACATGGGTCAATGGGGAAATGATTTGGAATGTAGACTAAACCATCACCCTGGTGCAATTATCAATAATAAGGAAATGGGGGAGGGCACAGCTGGGCAGCTCAGTGGATTGAGAGCCAGACCTAGAGATGGGAGGTCCTGGGTTCAAATCTGAACTCAGATACCCCCTAGCTATGTGACCTTGGGCAAGTCACTTAACCCCCATGGCCTAGCCCTTACTACCCTTCTGCCTTGGAACCAATACATGATATTGATTCCAAGATGGAAGGTAAGGGTTTTTTTAAATAAAAATAATAATGATGATGATGATGATGATGAAATAGGTCTTGATTAATAATACATGTAAAACCCAATGGAATTGCACATAGGCTACCAGGGAGGGGGGGAGGAGGGGAGGAAAAGAATAAGAATCATGTTATCATGGAAAAATATTCTAAATTAATTAATTAATTAAATAAAAATTTTCAATTAAAAAAAGAAAGTTCTCTGAGTAGAATTAAATCAGAGCAAATCAGTAGAATTAAATGAGGCAGCAAATCAGAGGGGGAAGAGTTCTGAGCTAAGATTCCAGAGATCTGTGTTCTAAATCCAGCTTTACCACTAACTAGCCATGTGACCTAGGATAACTCACATCCCCTCTCTGAGTCTCATATGATAACTGAAGTCATTGGTCTAGAACTGGAATTAACCTTGGCAATCATCAAGTCCATCTTTATCATTTTACGGATGAAGAAAATGAGAGGTTAATAAACCTGCCCAGTATTATGAACCTAGTATATTGTAGATCTGAGATCTGAAATCAGGCCCTCTGACTCTAGTCTTCCCCCCAAAAAATACTCCAGTGGTCTTTTTTTGTTTGTTTGTTTTTAATGCTAACAACCACCACTCAGCATCCTTCAATATGGATAGAAGAATCTGGAGCTAATTCAGCTGATGCTCTTCAGAGAAGTAGCTCTAACCTTAATTTAACTATTGATTCATTCCAAATCTGATATATTATCTGTAGTTTTTAGGAGCAACAGAGTTTTCCCTGAAGTGGAACAGGGACTTGGGAACCACCTCCACTCATCATGACAATTACACAAGAGCAGGTGAGCCAGAGCCAGCTAAGGGAAGTACCCAGATCTCCCCATCTTCTGATTCTCTCAATCTCAACAGGCCTCTCCCTAGAATTCTCTTTTTAAATATATATGTATATACATATATATTTTTTTCAACTAATGTTATTTTCAATATTTTCCCCTCTCTTTGAATAATAAAAAAGAAAACCCTCTTAACATATATGAATAATCAAACAAAGTGAATTCTCATATTGGCCAAGTCCAAAAATGTATTTCTCATTCTGCATTGTGTGTCCCTCTCAGTTCTTTCTGAAGATGGGTGACATGCTCCATTATCAGTCATCTGGAATCATGGTTTGTCACCGAAATTCCTTCAAAGATGCTTTCCTTTAGAATAATGTTTTACTATATAAATCATCTTCCTTTTCCTGCTCTCTTCACTCTTATTCACTTCAAAAAGGTCTTCCCAAGTTTCTCTAAAATTATCCATTTCATAAATTCTTATGGCACCAAATTATTCCTTTATATTCATATAGCATCATTTGATTAGCCTTACCCCCCACCTCCTTTATTTCTAATATTTTTCTACTACCAAAAGAATTGCTATAAAATATTATGTATCTAGGAATCTTTTTCCTTTTTCTTCGTTATCTCTGGGGTATAGGATTAGTAGTTTCCTGGGTAAAAGGTATGCACAGCTTAGTGACATGGTTGAATTTGGGGGCATGATTCCACATCACTTTCCAGAATGGTTAGATCAATTCATAGTTCCATAAACAGTGTAGCAGTGTACCTGTTTTCCTGTAGCTCCTCCAACATCTGTCATTTTACTTTTTTCCATCTTGAATACACTGAGGACCCACTCCACTGTCTAGTATGCTACCAGCAATAAATAATTCACTAAAGACCTGACACATAGGTTTGCAATAAAATCCAACCCCACACCCTGTCTTCACTTATGCTTTCTAGCACCATGGAAATCCGGGCTCCATGATGCCAGCTGGGACCATGCTAGACAGATGCCCATGGTGGCAGGGTTTTGTGCTTTAAAAGGTCTCTGCAGGGGAACTGAGGAACAGAAAGAAAGAGGTAGGACCCAAGTCTGGGCTTGACATAGAACTCAACCAAACTTCTCCTAGAGCCTCAGAGATCTGAACTACAGAAACTGACCATGTAGCATCAGTGTGACAACTGGACCAGAATCCTGGCTATTGGGAAGACATTATTATAAGATATCCTTCTCCACCCAAGGGTAGAGTTGAGGAAACAAAGGCCAGATCTTCACTGAGAGGAAGGAATAATCCCTAGGGGGCTGATAAGGAAGACTGGGGGAATAATGGACATAAAAAGAAGATAGGAATGTTCCCCAAGGCCAAGCAATGTACTAGGGATAAAAGGGCCTTGGGAACAATGAGGGGAAAGGGGAAGTGATTAGATAGCACACCAGCAAGCTCGGAGATGTCCCACCCATGGTTCCTACTCTCTCCAATGGTTTGTCCAGCCCAGAGAGTGGCCTTGGTGGTGGTTCTTTAAAGCAATTGTGATTCCTAGGGGGAGGATGGCTAGGCATTTCTAGTGGCCCTTAGTTCCTGACCCTCTACCCTGGGCTTGGCAATTGGATATTTTTCTTTCTGGCTGTAGGGACTTATCCCATAGCAAACCCACTGTGGGAGCCTTATCTAACCCTGTACTTTATTGTCAGCAGGATGAGAGGCTGCCATTCTCTAGAGGATAAAAACTGACATTTTTAGGAAGTGACCCAGCTATTAAGGAAGCCAGAGCTGTCCCCACACACACCCTGCCCCTTGGGGAGGTGGAAAAGTCACGTCAATCCTGCCTCTCTGCTTCTGGCCTATAAGAGTCACTGGGGGTCCTGGATGACCAACCACTCTCTCCTGGGGGCCCAAAGGACCATGCTGGTGGTTGTCCTCTTCTCTCTGGCCCTGCTGGGCACCACGGAGGCCTGCAAGGGACACTCGACCTCCTTCACCCAGACTGGCATCGTATGTAGGATCACCAGACCAGCTACCTTGGTGTGTAAGTTTCAACCGTGGGCCCTCCCCTGGGGAGGAAGACAAGCCCTCCGACCCTCTGAACTGAGCCCTTGTGGGGTGACCTACCCAGGAGGGACATTTTGGCTTGTCTTCCTTTCTCAGCTAAGCTGACAGCTATATGGAGTTCAGTTCAAAGGTGGGTTTTAGGTATGGGTTAAGATATCCAAAGAGAATGATGGGAAGAAGGGGGCGCAGGAGCATCAGCTCTGTTCCCAAATTATATCACAATAACTCTCCATTATCTTTATTTGGCTTATCCCAGGTAGCTGTTTTATTTAAACTTGACTCCCCCCATCTGGCCTCCCTTGCACCTCTGATGGATCCCTTGAGTCAAATGTATGTCAAATGAGAATTCAGATTCCTTTTGTTACCAACCAGGGGCTGGAAGAACCAGGAGAGGAAATTTGCCTGAAGGGGGAAATATCACACCAGTGACCTCCTCTATCCACTTTTAGGGGCTCCATCTAGGGCCAGGGTTTGGGAGCAAGGCTCTGACCAAAGCAAGTGAGGTTAGCTTGGGCTCAAAATTAGATATCATCAAGGTCAGAGGTCATTCCTTGACTGGGGTTAAAGGTCTGTTCTATGACCTTGGCCTTCTTAGACCCACAGAAGTCTTAAATGTAAAAGAATTTAAATGTAGGTGCTTGAGGGGTGCGGGGTGCGGGAAGAAGTCTTGTAGTCACATTTGCTTCTGTTTCTAGTGAACCAAGAAACCACGAAAGTGATTCAAAGAGCATTCCAGCGTGCCACGTATCCTGACATCAAGGGAGAGAAAATCATGTTTCTCCTGGGAAAAGTCAGCTATGGTCTACACAAGTGAGTCTAGGAGCCAGGTGAAAAACCTATCATGTACTTTCCAGTCCCAAGTGGTCTTCTAGGAATCATTTGTCCAAGAACACACAGAATCATTGACACAGCTAGCCTGGAACCCAGGTTTCCTGACCCCTTCCTCCCTGCTCTCACCAGACCAGAAAAGAAGCCCTAGATGTGCCATCCTGTCTAGACATGGGGCGTTACACTCTAATGAAGCAAATATCCCCATCCTGCATGAAGTCACAGCTCTGAAAAACACATGGAATGTTTTATAGTGCTGCATAGATTTGTGCCATTTTTATTAAAAATAGACTCATGACCGTATTCAATGTAAATTGTTATATTTACCTTAGAATTTATTTTTTTGTTATTTAGTAATTTCATTTATGTCTGACTCTTTGTGACCCCATTTTGGGGCTTTCTTGGCAAACACAGTGGAATGGTTTACTATTTTCATCTCTAGTTCATTTGACAAATAAGGAAACGGGGAGGCAAACAGGGTGAAGTGACACTTAAATAAGTTTCTTGAGGCCAGATTTGGACTCCAGAACAGGAATCCAGGCTCAATGCTCTATCCATTGTGTCACCTAGCGGCCCCACACAACATAATTAGGTAAAGCTTATTGATTTGTAATAGCTAGTAATAAGGAAAGGCAGTAGAGAATAGTGAATAGAAAGCTGGCCTTGGAGTCAGAAAAGACTGGGATCTGATCCTGCCTCTGACCCATGGTGACCATGTGTCTCTGGATAAGTTAACCTGTTGTTGTCCCAAGCAAATCTCTAAAACTAATTTACAGAGGGGCATCTAGGTGACACAGTAGATAGAGCTCCAGGGCTGACATTGTGAAGACCTGAGTTAAAATCTCAACTCAAGACACTTCCTAGCTTGTGTGACCCTGGGCAAGTCACTTAACCTCATTTGCCCTTCTGTCCTAAAGTTGATACTAGGACAGAAAGTAAGAATAAGAAAAGAATAAGCTACAGCACAATGGATAAAGATCTACATGGCAAGAGGCAATTTCTTCATGGTATGTCCCCTATCCCAATGAAATTAGAGATCCATTCCAAAAAGAATTTTTAAAAAAATGCATCTCAATATTCATACATCCACATGTAAATGTTTGGTGTGTTGTCCTTAGACCCTCTGTGAACCCATTTCCCATCTATCAGATTCTGGGGTCAAGATGATCCTAGAGATCTCAACTCTCTCTGGCATTCCATGCTCTAAGAGTGACTTAGTGGAGAAAGAACTGGCCTTGGAGCTAGGAACACCTGGCTTCAGGATCTACCCAGGACTCACGCTAGGTCCATCACCCTAGGCAAATAAAGTCTCAAAGACTATACCTTGCCAAATGGGCAACAACCTACATTGGAGGGAATTTTCCTCCAATTTCTGTCAGTGAAGTTCTTCATCCAAATGAAGTTCCAGGCTCCAGCACTTCCATTTTTCTATTCTCAGGCCCCTTCTCCAGTTCCAACCTTCTGTGATTCTTGGCCTGATTTGAGCAGTGGTGCCTGGAGATGCCTCTCCTGCTCTAAGTTTCTGCCCTGAACTCTGCCCTGCTTCACCCTCTCCTCCACCGGTTCTGACTTTGATTCCCTTCTCCCAGCATCCAGATCAGCAACCTGTCCATCGCCAGCAGCCAAGTGGATCTAAAGAAGGATAAGAGCATAGACATCGCAATTCAGAATGTATCTGTGATCTTCAAAGGGACACTCCAATATGGCTACCATGGAGGATGGCTGTAAGTATCCTTTCTGGTGCTTTTTTGAGCCAGGAGCCCTAGCTCTTTCCTGGCAGGAACTCTTTTGTATCTTTTCGTATCCCCAGCAAGTAGCACTTCATCTAATACATTGTAGTAATACTTGTAGTTGAATCATTTGAAGTCGAGGCTCCTTTGGGGGCTGTCTTGGCAAAGATACAGGAGATACAAAGATACAGGTTTGCCATTTCCTTCTCCAGTTCATTTTACAAATGAGGAAAATTAAGATAAGCAGGATTAAGTGATTTGCACAGTCACACAGCTAGTAAATTGTCTGACGCTAGATTTAAAACTCAGGTCTTCCAAACTTTTTTACCCAAGTGCTACTGTACCATTTAGATGCATGCCCATACCTGGAAAATAGTAGATACTTAATAAATACTTTTTGATTCATTAAATTAACTAAGTTCTAACTTGCTGTAGGAGGTAGGACAAGGCATTCCTTTAAGGTAACAGTTTTTACATCTTCAAATTGAGGGTATTGGTCTAGATTCTCTCCAAGGTACTCTGATGGCAGGGGTTCCACAGTCCTACATACCCTTAGACAAATACCTCATAGAAGAACCTTTTCAGGGGGTAGCTAGGTGCTTCAGTGGATTGAGAGCCAGGCCTAGAGATGGGAGGACCTGGATTCAAATGTGGGCTCTGATACTTCCTAACTGTGTGACCCTGGGCAAGTCACTTAACCCCTATTGACTAGCCCTTACTGCTCTTTTTTTTTTTTAATACTTACCTTCCATCTTAGAACCAAGAACAACAACAGGAGCTAGGCAATGGGAGTTAAGTGACTTGCCCAGGGTCACACAGCTAGGATTTTTGAGGCCAGATTTGAACCTAGGACCTCACATTTCTAGGTCTGGCTCTCAATACACTAAGCTACCCAACTGCCCTCTACTCTTCTGCCCTGGAACCAATATAGGGTAATGATTCTAAGACAGAAGGTAAGGGTTTAAAAAAACAAACAAACAACTTTCTAGATGAGCAGACAGTTGTACTTCTCTTTTCCTTTCTGTATCCCCAGTTTTCCCAGGTAATTCTAATAGCTTCTCTGCAGGTATTTTTCATTTTACAATCATTCTTTATGCTGAATCCCAGAAGCATAATAAAAATATACATATGTACATATACATAAATCATGTCCCTTAAAAATTCAGACTTAAAGGATTTGAGGGAAACATTCCTGGCTCCTGGCTATATCTGGGAATACCAGAACCTTGGACAAATTCAAAGCAGAGGGGAGCCAGAGACCCCGGAACATCCTAAGGCGAGTGCATACTTCATTCAGCCATTGCTTCCTGGTTCCCTGCATAGCATGGTTTCCCAAACCAGGCAGTGTGTGGACAGTCTGCTCCAGCTGGGGGCAGGGTATGTCTGTAGGCTTTAGATCAAAGGGAATGAGAATTTGAGGGGTATGTATATATGGGGAGGGTGGGGGAGCATATACTCCTTCCCCATATTGCCTCAGGGAGGAAGTCCCCTTCTCTGGATGCTGGGACTCTGGGACCCACCCCTAGACACTTTATGCCAGTTACACCTCTCCAGGACCTGCAGTTCTGACTGATCAGCCCTGGATCCAAGAGGCACACCTCAGTGACTTTCAAAGTTCCATAAAACTTGACATGACTCCCCTGCAACATCTCCTGTTTTATAATCTAAGTTCGCAGGGACTTAAGAGTTTGTTCAACAGAATTCCTCCTGCCAGGAATGTATTTATTTGCTGGGGTGAAGGGGCCCGATTATAGAGAAGACCCCTGGGTTCTTCAAGGTGAGGGGGGTGAGTTTTTTGGTTCCGTGGCGTGAGAGAAATTGGCATTCGCGTCTTAACTTGCCCTATTTCCTTGTTAGATTGAGAGTTCAGCAGTCCGTTGATTTCGAAATTGACACTTCAATCAACCTCCAGATCAACACCAGGTTGAGTAAGTAGGCAAGGTACTGAGCCTTGCCTTGTGGCTTGGGCCCTTGACCTCTCCCCTGGCCCCAGGAGTCGGAAGCAGCTACTTGAGGGCGAGCTTGGGAGTTAGAGCCCCGGGGTTCTGTCCTCAGCTCGGTCGCCTGCTTGTTATGTGACCCTGAGTCAGTCATTTTCGCTCTAGAGTTTTTAAGCTCCTTTTCTTTCTCTGCCGGGTGGGAATAAGGACTACCAGGATCACAGTATTGTCCTAACTCGGATTAGTTACCGTCGGAATAGAATCTGGAAGATTATAAACATGAAAAATCAGTTCTGTTTTGCAGTCTCAGAGGGCCCCTACTCCCGTCCCAGGAGGGGGGAGATACTGCTAAAGGGCACCCGTGCGCCACCCCCGACCCTCCCCAAGCGCCTGGCACAGTTGATGCGCCACCATGGGCAAGGCTTAGGCAGTGCGTTGGCTCCCTCTGCTGGCTGCAGCTGCCAATAACTGGGGCTTATTCTCTGAGAGCAGCTTGCGATGGAGGGCGTGTGCAAGCAGACACCTCGGACTGCTACTTGTCTTTCCACAAGCTGGCCCTTCACCTTCACGGAGAAAAACAGTAAGTGCTGCTTCCCCTCCCCAGGAGCTGGCTCTGCCTGTGTGTATCCTCGGTCCCTCCCAGCTCTGGCATCCTCTATCTGCTCTAATTTTCTAAAACTCTCTATATAACATATGTATGTGTGAATCTACCCACAATGGTAGACACGCAGAGTCGTGCTACAGCCATATTACATGTAATCATGTGACTGTATATCAATGGAGCTCTTCAGGATCAAGGCCCCAGTGTGATAAAGTGGATAGAACACTGGCTTTGCCATCAAAGGTCTGGCCACCTGTGTAACCTTGGACAAGTCATCACCTCTCTGAGGCTGCTTCCTCATCTGTAAAATGAGGAGGCTGGACTAGACAGCCTCAAGGGTCCTTTCCACCTCTAAATCTATGATCCTTTAATTTGCAACCACTAGAATAACTATAATCTGGAATTCTGGCATCGAGGGAAAATTCAGGCAAAGAAGGTTTAGAAAGTATTTCTAGGTTCTTTCCCTCTTCAGATCACTTTGATGAGAACTAGAGGCTGTAGAGGCAAAACTCCCATTTCCTAAAACCATTCCTTGTTCCTTCCTACCCCTTTCCTTCAGTTCAGCATTGCTGGGGCCTCTATGCTGCTCTGCCTTCCCTTTTCATTGTGCCCTCTAGAACCCCTGTTCCAATGATAACAAATCATATTTTGTCTTGGGCCCTTTCTTCCCACTCTCTATTCTTTTGCCTTTACCTCATTCCCCTGAGATAGTGATGGTGAACCTTTTAGAGACTGAGGGCCCAAATTGCACCCTCACACCACATGTGAGCTGCCCCCTTACTCCAGACAGGGGAGGGAGGAAGCACTCCCATTGGGCTGCTGGGCAGAGGGTCGAGTCATATGAGAAATGTCCTCAAGCAGGGGTGGAGAGATGGAGGGGAGCACACATACCATAGGTTTGCCAACATGGTCCTAAGAAGACACTGCATTTTCAGCTATTCTCCTCAGTGTGGTACCTTCTCTCATAGCCTCTGACATGGTGGGCTAGGAGAGGGAAGAGAAGATAAAGCCCTTGCTTCTCACTCATACTTCTGTACCTTCCCTCTACCAATACCACTTAATAAATTCTTCTCCTACTTACCCCATCACTCTTTTTATCCCCCTGCCTATATACTAGTGGCTGTTACTTAATGGGACTGATTCCTGCCTCCTTTGCTATTCTCACAAACTTTCTAACAGTAGTAATCCTTATCCCTGGATCACCTTCCCCTTTAATCCCAATTGTATTATGAACCAGTAGAGAACCTTGAGATTTGAGATACAGAAGCTGGTCTCCAGCTTGTATCAGGTAGGAATATTTCCCTAAGATTTCAGTGCTTGGGTCAAAGTAACTCCTCCACCTGAGTTATGACTGACCAGAGGCATAAATGGGAGATTTCCCTCCTGCTAAGAATGAACAAGAACCAGATGTTCTTCTACTCTAATAGACCAGGCTGGCTTGAACAGCTGTTTACAGACTTCATCTCTTTCACCATGAAGCTGATCCTGAAAGGGCAGGTAAGGAGCTTTTTATAGATGGCAAGAAGATCCTTCGCTAGAATGCCCTCCTCTGAGTTACAAGGTTCTGTCCCTAGAGACTAGGCTATGGGGAACAGTGTTGGTAATTCTGGCTAGTGATAGTTTTTTTCTTTTCTCTTGAAAAAGGACACAAAGAGCAGGTTCCCCTAGCTTACCTGAATACAGACACCATTGGCCTCTAAAAAAGAATATGGCTGATTTCTCATATTTATTCCTTGGCTTCACTTGACTTGACCCCTATCTCACTATTGAATGGTGAAGGCATCTGATGGGAGGAGACCTGAAAGGGAGGGAGGATTCAGCCAGCTATGATGCCACCAGAGATCTGAAAGAGGCTCCTTCCCTAGTCCTCACTCCCTACATCTCTCTTTCTCCTCTTGTCTCTCATACTTCAGGTGTGTAAAGAAATCAATGTTCTTGCCAACATCATGGCTGATTTTGTCCAGAAAAAAGCAGGTAAAATGTGGCCTCTTTTAATCCCTTCTTTTGTTTCCCCTCTGATCTCTAGCATACCAATCCTTCACAAATAATTGATCATAGGATTAAATCTGGAAAGATAACGACTAGAAGTAATACAACTGGAAGGATTTGGTTTCAGCTGAATGGTTGGGCACAAAGATAAGTCATTAATGGCTCCATATCAACTTGGCAAAAGGATTCCAATGGACTGATCCAGAGATTTATGCCAGGTAGCCCAACTAGTGGGACAGTGGCTTACATGCCTTCTGAGCCTTTTTTTTTCTTCTTAAAAAAGGGGCAATGAGCAGGCTCCCTTAGATCCATGAATACAATGTCATTGGTCCCTAAAATGAATATGGCTAATTTCTCATATTTATCCCTTCAGTTCATTTGACTTAACCCCTAATCTCATTGTTGAATGGTCCAAAGCCTTGCTGGAGGCTCTAAGTGACTGAACTAATGAACCATAGATATAGCTATCTAATTGTAGTTGTAGTTGTAGTAGTAGAAGTAGTTATTGTTGTTGTTATAGTGGCAGCAGTGGTGATGGAGGTGGCAGTGGTGGTGGCAATAGTAGCAGCAATAGTAATAGTGATTAGCTACCATTTATATAGCAGCTACTATGTGCCAGGAATTATGCTAAGCACTTTATAAATATTATCTCATTTGATCCTCAAAACAACCCTACATTTAGATGCTGTTATTGTCCCCACATTTTGAAGAAACTAATGCAAATAGAGATTAAGTGACTTGCCTAAGGTCACACAGCTAATAAGTGTCAGAGACTGGATTTGAACTCGGGTTTTCCTGACTCTGGGCTTAGCACTCTTTCTACTATGCTGCTTAGACAGAGACTGAATGAATTCTTGCTCTATGCTTTCATAGTAAGTATAGGGGCTTCCAGAAAAGGTTGTAACTAAGGAGAAACTATACCTAGGGTAAATTCAGTGGTAGGAGTAGGAAAGGGAAATTGCAGTATAGAGAACAGCCTGAGGGGGAAAATGAAGTTCTGGCAATGGCCACATCCTCAATCATTGGAAAGTACAGACCATGTAAATTTTATCCCCTGCCCCCAAACAGATACCCCTTTGTCTGTCCATGGAAAGAAACAGATCCTGACCTGGATTCATTTTGTGGAAGCATGTAGGTGATATCAGAGGCCAGAGAAATAAGGCCATTTTCTCCCTAAATCAGAAATGAAATGGGAATAGAATTTTGGTGACTTGAGATCCAGTTTCCAAATTTCAGAGTTCTATTCCCTCCCTATGTATATAATATATAAGGGAGGGGAAGAGACAGTTGAAATAGAGAAGAAAGTGCCAAGAGGGGCATTCAGATTTGGGCCAGGATTCCTGAGCTAGCTATTGATTTTCCTCCTTTCAGCCCTCTTCCTCACAGATGGAGACATTGGTTTGGATATTTCCCTGACCAGAGCCCCAGCAATCAAAGACAACTACCTGGAGTCACATCACAAGGTTCGAATGGAGATGGGGAAGATAGGTGGTGCTTCTGGAAATGTTGGGCCTAGGACAAGCCTGAATTCATTATTCTACCCCCAGGCCCTTCTTCATCATTCTGAACTACCACTGGATCTCTCTCTCTTTTTTTTAAACCCTAACTTTTGGTTGTAGTGACAACTCTAAGCTGGAAGGACAAGGGCTAGGTAAATGGGGTTAAGTGACTTGCCCAGGATCACATAGCTAGGAGTATCTGAAGTCAAGTTTGAACCCAGGAACTTCCTGACTCCAGGTCTGGTGCTCTATCCTCTGTACAATCTAGCTGCCCTTCTGACTATCTCTTAAACCACAATAGCATCTGGGAGAGAATTGGGTTTGATGGAAAGAGCACTGCATTTGGAGTGACAACCTGGGTTCCAGTTCTGATACTGGTTTAAGACCTTGGGTAATTAATTTCATCTCTCTAGTCATCATTTATAAAATGAAAAGGCTGGAGTAGGTTATATCTAAGGTGCTTTTCAACTCTATGTCCTATGATCCACCCCAGCCTTCTTCCTATTGACCCGACTTGTGGCAAAAGACCACCCCTGTTCATTCTCTGTAAGGCTCTTTCCTAATGTCTGTTTCAGAGGTCAATGCTAGTTCTCTCCAGAATAGTTGTCCCAGGTCTTACCGTGTTTCCTATTTGTTTCTTTACCATCACCACTGAATTGGGGGAGAAGTCAAACTCCTCCATCTGCAAGTCAGATCCAACCAACTGACTTAGCATGCTAGCAGTGGGGAAGCTGTAGCATGGGATAAGCCAGGAACAGTGGGGAGAAATTAGCAAAGGAGCAGCTTTAGGCTGGTGGTGAGAGAAAGCATCCCAACAAGGAGAGTTTTCCCAAAGTGGAAAAGCTGCCTCATTGGAGATCTTGAGCAGAGATTGAATTTTTGCTTAGTGAGTATGCTGAATTTGAATTTGAATTATGGGTTGGGCAAGATAATTAATAAGGTTCTCTCCAGCTCTAAAATGTTATTATTCTGATTCTTACCATATATACTTCTTTCATGAAGGATAATATTTATGAGTATGAAAACATCTGAGCAAGACATCAGATTTCCCTTTCTAACTTTCTCTGAACTGGGCTGATCACAGGATCATAGATTTAGTGCTAGAAGGAACTTCAGAGGTCCTGTAGTCCATTGCCCCCACCCATTTTACAGATGGTGAAACTGACTATCAGAGGAGGTAAAGCAGTTTGCCCAGTGTCACAAGGTTAGTAGCATAGGTTTGAAACAAGGTCTTCTGAATCTAAATCTTTTCATTGCTGACCAGTGAGAAGGACTATGCTGCTGATATTAATCCAATCTGTTCTTGGCTCGTGAAACACCTGATGTCAAGGTACAGAAAGGACCTGGGTGACATGCTGGAGGGCAGAGAGGATGAACGTTGTCCAACGTTAATATGCAGACTGGTGAATTGACTAAATTGCTGATGACAACTTAACAAAATAAAGTCTTGGAGTTCTCTCACCTTCCTCTGATTTTGTTTTCTTTAGGGTGTTCTGACTTACAAGAACCAATCATCAATCCTTCCAGACTCCACCTACAACCCCAGCCTCCTCGGTGACTCCCGAATGCTGTACTTTTGGTTTTCAGATAAAGTCTTAAGCTCCTTGGCTAAGGCTGCCTTCCTGGACAAGAGACTAATGTTGACTCTGACAGGAGATGAGTTCAAGGTCAGGAGAGATTGGGCTTCTATGTGTGTGTGTGTGTGTGTGTGTGTGTGTGTGTGTGTGTGTGTGTGTGTGTAGGGGAAGGGGGTGTTATAATATCCACCTATGCCTGACTTATGAGAGATAGCTATGGAAAAACTTGCTGGAACTCCAACTCACTTCAGAAAGGATATTTGGGTAGACTAAATCCTTATTCTAGAATCACAGAATCTCAGAGTTGGAAGGGACTTACAGTCACCTAGCCCAGCTGTACTTGAACAGAAATCCTCTCCTAACAGTCCCAATAATAGAAACTCGGCGGATCAAATCACATTTTCCATAAGGATGAATAATTATATGTAATAAGATCCTGTAAGAAATGTTGCATAAGATAGAGTATAGATAGATAGATAGATAGAGATAGAAGGTAGAGAATTAGCTATATGGCAGACCTGCCTCCAACATCAACATATATTGAGTTGGGCAAGCTACCTTATCATTCAGTGCTCCGGAAAATTCTTTAAGAATATATATTGTAAAAAAGGTGCTGGCCTACATTGGTAGAGGGATTTTTTCTCTCCTGAAAGGTGCTATACCAATGTCATCACAGGTCCAGTCCTTTCTCCTTATCCCTGAGGTATCTGATATAAAATGATCATCCTCTAATTCCAGGTAGTCCTCCCATACCATATTTTTTAAAAAACCCTTACCTTCTACCTTAAACTCAATTCTGTGTATTGTTTCCAAGGCAGAAGAGTGGTAGGGGTAAGACAATGGGGGTTAAGTGACTTGCCCAGGGTCACACAGGTATAGGGGTCTGAGGCCAGATTTGAACCTAGGACCTCCCGTCTCTAGACCTGGTTCTCAATTCACTGAGCTACCCAGCTGCCCCCACCCTCACACCATCTTTAAAAGGGCCTCCATTGTAGTTGTACAAGGACATATATCTGAACTTGGTCCTGTGCTGGTGAACATTTTTATCAATGATTTAAATAAAGCCACAGATCAAACACCTCCCAAATCTGCCACTGGTACAAAGCTAAGATATAGCTATGACTTACCGAATGACAGAATCAATGTTCAAAACGATCTTGATAATCTAGAATTCTCGGCCCAATGTAAGAAGATGAAATTTAACAAAGAAAAATGTAGTCTTATACTTAGATTAAAAAAATAAAACAACTTCACAAACATGAAAGGCGAGGCATGAATGGAGAGCAGTTTGTCTGAAAAAAGATTTGGAGTCAGTGAAACGCAGGGTCAATATGAAGCAGAACTATTAAAAAAGTCACAAATGCTAATTTTTTCTTTAAGTTTAAGAAGATAATTCAATCTTGGGCCTCACAAAGAGAATTATGGTGTCCAGGACTAATACAGTCAGATTACTCCCATACTCTTCAGCAGAAGGAGGAGGAGGAGGAAGAGCACTAACAGCAACTAACATTTATAAATATACATCAAAACTTTAGGGGGCAGCCGGATAGCTCAGTGGATAGAGAGCCAAACTTAGAGACTGGATGTCCTAGATTCAGATTTGTCCTCAGACACTTCCTAACTGCGTGACTCTGGTCAAATCTCTTAACCCCAATTGCCTAACCCTTACCACTCTTCTGCCTTGGAACCAATACACAGTATTGATTCCAAGATGGAAGGTAAGGATTTTTAAAAAGACTTTAAAGCATGCTATCATATTTTCTAAGACAAAAATTATCTTCTAAATGGTTTTAGTTGCATGATTTAATTCCTGATTCATTAAAATTTTCATTAATACAAAAATATATAATTATTTTTCCTTACAACAACCCTAGTAAGGAGGTACTAGTATTATCCCATTTTGCAGATGAGGAAACTGAGGCAGACAGAGGTTAAATGACTTACCTAAAGTAACACCTAAAGTAAGTGTCCAAGGGCAGATTTAATTTGGGGTTTTCCTGACCCCAGGTCCAACTCTCTAGTCACTGCACTGGTAGACCATATTTTGAGTACTTTGATGGGTTTCAGTCATAGTGTTTTAGGAAGGACATTGATCATCTGGAAAGTGTCCAGAGGAGGGAAGAGGGGATAATAAAAGGCTTTGAGTCTCTGCCATGTAAAGACTGGTTGAAGGAAGTGGAAGAAAAGTAGAATCTGGAAAAGAGAAAGCTTAGGGCGGGGGCATGATTAGAGCTGTCCCAAAGTGGAGTGAGCGGCCCCTGGAGTGGTGTATTACCTCTCAGAGGAGGCCTTCTAGAGAAGTCTGAGTAGCCCTTAGTGGATCATCTGCTGCTGAAGGAAGGATTCTTGTTCAGGCATAGGTTGACAGAGAATGACTTTGGAGGAGTAGGTCCCACTCTATTCACAAGTCCATATGTTTCCAAATGTTTCCAATTCTTTCCCTTAACAAATTCTTCACAAAAATTCTTCTTCTATCTTTGACTTGGATAGGGTTCCAGGAATCCAACCTCAAGGTTTTTTGAAATATAGATATAGATATATGTACATATATGTACACATATATATTTATATAAAACCCTGAAGCTTATAACCTGTTCCCCCTCCACCCCTGCTTTTCCTTCCAATGTCTTGTGATAGTTCTAAAAAGAAAGCAGGATAAGGATGATTGGACCTATTTACAGATGATGAAACTGAGGCACAGAGAGGGTAGGTGACTGGAACTCAAGTTTTTTATTTTTAGTTTGGGGTTCTTTCCATTCGTAGGAAGCACAGTAGTGTGGAAAGAGCAATAGAAGGAGTAGCTAGTTTGCCCAGTGGATAGAGAGTCAGATCTAGAGATGGGAGGTCCTGGGTTCAAATCTAGCCCAGACACTTCCTAACTGGGTGACCTTGAGCAAGTCACTTCACTCCCATTGTCTAGCCCTTACTGCTCTTCTGTCTTGGAACCAATATAGACAGTACTGATTATAAGACGGAAGATAAGGGGGAAAGAAGGAAGGAAGGCATTAAGGGAGGAAGGAAGGAAGAAAAAGCATGAGAGAGAAAGAGAACTGGATCATTTAGGAGACCAGTTCCTGGCTCTGACAGTTAAATAACTAAATGACCTTGGACAAGTCCCTTCATTTCTCTGATTTAGCATTATCTTGTCTGTCAAAATACAGGTCACAATATTTATAATCTTCACAGAATTATTGTAAAGAAAACTTTTTGCAACTTTCAAAGTCCTAGAGAAAATGGAATGATCAATATTATAATAATACTAATAATTATAAATAACTTATTTTATGATGCATATAATAAAATATTTGGATTCAATTATAATAATAATATTATACTTTCAATAAAAAATTGATACCATGTACCATGAGCTCCCTCTTCTCACCTCTAGGCTCCAATATACCTCTATGTTATTCCTTCCTCACTAAATTTTCCTTTGCTCCAGTCTCAGGTTGCAGAGGTAGCTTTTCCTCTTGTCAGTACAACCCCTCTACTTGTGCCCTTGATCCCTATTTTCTCCAGGAGCTCTCCTTTTTCTATCATTCTCTCTCTGTCCTTAATTTTCAGTCTCTCTTTATCCATTTGCCTCCTTCCCTATTGCTTATAACTACAGTTCCACAACTTTACAAAAACACCCTTTATTTGATCCCACTGTCTTCTCAAGCTCCCATCCTGCATTTCTCCTCCCTTTCACATCTAAACTATACTCATTGGCTTTACTTTCTCATACCTCCTACTCACTTCTCAGCCCCTTGTAATCTGGCTTCTCTCTCTACCATTCAACTGCATTTATTTTCTCCGAGGTTACCAATGATATATTGATTGCTAGATCTAATAATAACTTATTATTGACTATCTTCTCCTCTTGGACATACTTTCCTGCTCTGGTTTTCAAAACACAGCTCTCTCTCTACCTGTCTGACAGTTCCTTCTCAGACTTCTTCACAGATCATCATCTTTGTCATCATCCCCCACATATATACTATTACCTACCCTCTCATATGTGGGTGTACTCCAGTGTTCTGCCCTGAAACCTCTTCTCTTCTTTCTTTGCACACTCTCCGGGGAATTCCATCTAGTTCTCCAAGCCCAACTCTTTCCTTTCTGCAGACAACTTCCAGATCTCTGTAGGCAGGCAGCCCCACTGAACTCTAATCCCACATCACCAGCTATCTATTGGGCATCTCCAATTGAGTGTACCATAGGCATATCAAGCTCAAAATTAAAACTCCAATCTCCATGCCTTTGCACAGGTTATCCCCTATTTTAAAATGCAGTACCTCCTTATCTCTACATTAGAAAATCTCTATTTTCCTTCAAAATTCAGCTCAATAGCAAGATTCAGCTTCTGGGTTTAGAAGATTTTGAAGTTAAAATGAACCTTTGAGATTACATAGTCCAACTCTGCCATTTATTTCATAGATATGGAAACAGACCCTGAGAGATAAAGTGTCTTCCTCAGTCTCATGGGTATTGTAATTGTCAAGAACTAGGATTCAAACTTTATGATTCCAAATGATTTGAAAAACAAGCATTCATTAAGTCCTTACTATATGCTTGACACTGTGCTAGGTCCTGGGAAGACAAAAACAAAAATAAGAGTCCCTGCTCTCAAAGAGCTTTTATTCTATTGAAGGGAAATAATTCATATTTAGAAAAATAAATACAAAATATATATTAATTCCTGCCCTCAAGGAACTTAACTTTTATTGAGGGGGAAAAAACATGTTTAGATGTATAAGTATATACAAATAGGAGCAGCTAGGTGGCCCAGTGGATAGAGATCCAGGCTTAGAGATATAAGGTCCTGGGTTCAAATTTGACTTTAGACACTTCCTAGCCATGTAACCCTGGGCAAGTCACTTAACACCAATTGCCTAGCCCTCACTATTCTTCTTTCTTGGAAATGATACTTAGTATTAATTCTTAAATAGAAAGTACATTAAAAATATATATATACAAAATAATTACCAAGTAATTTAGGGGGTACACTAGAAGCTAAGGGGATCAGGAAAGATTTTATATGGCATTTGCATATATACACAAATTTTTCCTTTCCTTTCTGCAAGTATATGGAAGTATGTTATCCTTATTCTGTGCTTTGAAGTAAGGTAGGAAGTCTAAGAGGCAGAATTCAGGAGAGAATGCATTCTAGGGGATGACATGGGGCTAGGAGAACCAAATGTCATGTGTGAGACCTAAGCAAGATGGCCATAATGAATGCAGGAAGGGAAGTAGTGTTTATTCTTTGAAACTTATGTTGTTGTCCATTCTCCCCCAGCCCTCCCCAACCCTGACCCGAACTGCATCATGGCCAAGTTATTCCTGCTTAAGCTCCTCTGAACTTGTTCTGATTAAGAGAAGGTAGATTTACAAGGGTCAAAGCCCCCATCACCTCCCAAATTCATATTGTCAGAGCCAGAAGAAATCTAATTGTTCAAAAAAAGAAAGCAATCTCTTACAAATCCTCTTCCCATCACACTGACGTCCTCCCCAAACCATCCTCTCCCATTCCCCTTCTGGTCTATTTTGCAGGCATTGCTGCAGGACAAGGGCCTGGACACCAACCAAGATATCTTACGAGAGGTAACTTCACTACTGGATGGGCTGTACTTTGGATACATTTTGTTGGGGGGGGAAGGGAGGGAGATCTGGCATGTCATCTGATACATCCCAATCCAAGCCCAGCCCTAGGAGTACCCTTAATTCCCTGATCTTCCTGGTTGGGTTGAGCCTGGCTGGGGAAAATCTATTCTGTGGAGATTGTAGAGGGCTCTACAGTCTCAGACCCTCCTGTAAAGGGTGGATCCCCTAAAGTTATTAGTGTGACTCAGTTGCTTGCCATCTCTCAGTCAGGTTACCCTTTATCCCACATTCAATATCTAGTAGTCTCCATTAGCACAATCTGTCAGTCAACAAGCATTTTTTCAGCATCTCAGACACAGTGCTAGACCAGCCTTGGGAAGTGCAGATAATTCCAAATTATGCACAATCTTTGATACTTCTATTTAGCTTTGGCTATTTCAGAATTTCTCTTTGGCTATATGTTGATCTCTCTAACTCTGGGCAACTGAAGCTGCTTATAAGACCTCTGAGGAGCTAAAGAGGGGCAGGAGTATGCTGGAGGATGGAGTGGAACCGCCTGGTAGAGTGTATTGTCAATATTGCCCCAAACAGGGGAGTTTATAAGTAAATAATCCAACTATGGATGATCGCTGTCCGATTCTTCACAACCCTGTTAGTGGGATTTTCTTGGCAAAGATACTGGAGTAGTTTGTCATTTTCTTCTCTAGCTTATCTTACAGATAAGAAAAGTGAGGCAAATAAGAAAAAGAGACTAGCATATGGTCACATAACTAGTGTCCGAAGCTGGATTTGACTCAGGGCTAACTGACTCCAGACCTCGTGCTCTATCCACTGTGCCACCTACCTGTCCCCAATTGAGATTTAACAGTGTTGATATTAGTGAGGGTCCGCCCAGTACTGAACATGTTTTGCAGAGGCAGTCAGGAAACTAATTAGCTAACTGCCTTTCCTGAGCCAGACCTTGCCAAGAACACCCACATCTTCTTCGGAACCCAACCCACAGTCATTCAAAAACAGTTTTGTTTTGTTTTTTTCTGGAACTGGGGGGGTCTTCGAGGTCTCAGAATCTATGATTGCCGGGCTTTTAAAAAAATTGTATTTTTAATTCTCTTTTTATTTTCAAGGAGCAAAAATCTATTTCCTCTCCTTGCCACATCCTCCTGTCATGGGGGGGTTGGGGGGGTGGAGAAAGAAATGAAAAAGAAAACATTTGTAACAAATATGCCTACTTAAGCAAAATAAATTCCTGAATTGGCCATGCCATGATTGTTATAATGAAATGATTAAATTAGTGAGTTAGAGCCCAGGGCTGATGAGATCAAAATCATGAATCTTATCCCTTTTAGACTCATTAGTTTCCTCAAAAGAAATAATGTATATAAAATAAGTTTCAAATCTTAAAGTAATAAATGCATATACATATCTATATACATCTATCTATCTATCTATCTATCTATCTATCTACCATGTTTTATCACTATTTTCCAACTACCAACAAAGCTGTAACTAGGATGGGGTGTTTGGTGCATTAAACCAGGGCACTGATATTTGTGTGAGGCATGGGTTTTCCTCTATCTAAGGAAAGGAAGAGAAAGGAGGTAAGAGATGATTGACAGGTCATTGTTGGGATAAGGAACAGATGGGAATATGTTCTGTTAAAGAGAAATTGCTTATTCAGATGGGATGCAGCCTCGAGCAAAGGATCTGGTCAACTCCTAGGCTACTTACGAACAAGTACTAGGCAAAGTTTTAGCCTTCTTGATCTCTTGCCAACCATGGAAAAAGGCTCTTCGGGGCTCTGGCTTCTTTGAGGGAAAGGATCTATTTCTCTGCTGCTTGTTTTATTTCATATTTTTCAGGAATAAGGACCTTGTGCCCTCCAGAGACATGTTCCAGGGTAGGGAACAAGCTTCTGTCCCATATTCAGTCTAGGGGAAGGGGTAGCATGGAAGCTCCTTCAGGGATGGGCAGACTGAGAATTGATTGCCCATATCATGATTTCTGAGACAGCTAGGCAGCATAGTGGTTAGAATGCTGGATTAGGAGTCATGAAAACTCATTTTCCTGAATTCAAATCCAGCCTCAGACTCTTACTAGCTAGGTGACCCTGGACAAGTTGGCCTCAGTTTCCTCACCTGTAAAATGAGCCTGAGAAGGAAATGGCAAACCACTCTAGTATCTCTACCAAGAAAAACCCCAAATAGGGTCACAATGAGTCAGACATCACAGAAAAACAACTAAACTACAAAAATCATGATTTCTAGCCTCCGTCAAATGAATCTGTCCAAGGTGCCAGGATTCCCATCTGACTGCTGCTAAGGGTAGAAGACCCATCTGGGTAGGGCTGCCAATGCACTCTAATCCTTAGTTAATGTCAGCAATAACCACTTCAGCAGGTGTCCTCAAAGCTCATGTCTGTCAGTCAACAAGCTTACTATGTGCCAGTCACTGTGCCAAGTTCTAGAGCCACAAATCAAAGCAAAAACATGAACCCTGGCTCCCAAGAGCTCCTATTCTAGTGGGGAAGACAACATGTAAACACAGCCTCTGAGACTTGCTAGCTATATGGCCTTGGGCAAGTCACTAACCCTCTGTTTGCCTCAATGTCTTCTTCTGTAAAGTGAGCATAATAGCATTTGCCCCACAAAGCTCCTAAGAGAATCAAAGGAAATAATATCTGTAAAGTGTTTAGCATAGTGCCCGGCACATAGTAGATGCTACTTAAATAATATATAGCTATAATAATTATGATTGTTATTTATATATATTTAAACATTTATATAAATATACACGGTATATAGAGTGTAAATGGGAAGGAACAGCACTAGGTAAAGATGAGGGATAAAGCCTGATGAGGTGGAAAAGATACCACCAAAGTCCTAAAGAAGGCTAAATTTGAATTGAATCTTGAAGGAAGCTAAGATTTGGAGGTGAGAAGGAATAGTGTTTCTAGACATAAGGGACAGCCAGTGAAAAGACACCCCTTTGGATGATGGAGTGTCATGAGCAAGAATAGCAAGAACTCAGGGGCAATCAGGTGGCTCAGTGGACTGAGAGCCGAGCCTGGAGAAAAAAGTCTTGGGTTCAAATATGACCTCAGATACTTCCTATTTGTGTGACCCTGGACGAGTCACGCAACCCCAGTTGCCTAGCCCTTACCACTCTTCTGTCTTGGAAGCAATATGTGGAATTGATTCTAAGAGAGAAAATAAGGATTAAAAAAAATAGCCAGAACTCTAGTATATCAGTCACAGAGTTGAACTTGCTTTGCTAAATAAAGCTCTTGTCTCTGTCCTGGAAAAGCAGACAAGACCATCTCCTCCAGGTTCCTGACTTCTAACTCTGGCATGGGGGTGGGCGGTGTCTTGCAGATTTTTCAACATTCTTCCTTCAGTGACTCCCAGGTGGAGGTTCGAAGCTTGACTGCCCCCCAAATTATCTGCCAGCCAGAAGGCACCACGGTCAAGTCCTCTGTCAGTGTGGAGATCAGGCTACTTCACCAGGACCGGGCCCCAACCGTGGCATTCTCTTTTGAAGAGGTAGGTGTGTGTTACGCTCTGATTCCCAGATGTCATCAGATTCAGCCTTGGGCTCTGGTATGAACTACAAACATCCTTGACTCTCCTTTCCAATTCTGAGAATCACATCTGAATCATCCTGCCCTATTTGGATATCATGTCACCAGCACATGCCTTCTTCTGCCTGCAGAAAATAGTCCGGGCTCTGGGGGTGCCCTGGTGCCAGGACTTTGCTCTCATCAGATATTCCCAAGCCAAAAGATTCTTTCCCTTAGCTTTTGGCCTAAGTGTACATAGTGTGATGATGGAAAGAGCTCTATGACATACAGGACATACAAGACGGGACATACAGAGATCAGGGTTCTACTCTACTAGCAAGCTTGTGTGACTTTGGGCAAGTCCTTTCCCTCTCTTTGGCCTTTAGTAACATGATGATAATCTTTCCCAAACTATCTTATATTTTGCTACTTATTACAAGTTTCTACTTATCCCCTTTATATTTAAGCTATATGCATATTTTTTCTTTTATTTTTATTTTTTAAGCAAACAGGGTAAAATGATTTGCCCAGGGCCACACAACTAATAAATGGTTGAGTCTAGATTTGAACTCAGGTCATCCTGACTCCAAGCCCAACACTCTATCCATTAAACTCCTTAGCTGGCCTCATTTTTATTTTTTACAAGTATTTATTTCTTCTTCCTCCTTCTTTCTTCCTTATTCCAATCGAACAACAGCAACAACAATAATAACAAAAAGAAAACCCTCCTAATAAATATACATAATCTAGCAAATCAAATTCTCACACTGACCATGCCCCAAAATGTAAGCTGCATTCTGTGTTTCTTCTCTGGCAGAAGATGGGTCTCTTCTGTATATATTCACAACCATGTGCTATCTCCTCAATTAGAATGGCAGGTCCTTTCAATTTGAGATCTTTTCATTCTTTGTGTACTAGAATGCCCAACACCTACCAGTGTCTGGTGCCTAAAAATGCTATTGATGGATTAATTTCCCTTTTAGGTCTGTAGTTCTATATGCTACCGATGTAAAACTCTTTGCAAAAGTTAAAGCTCTATATAAATGGCCAGTTTCTGTTCTTAAATACTCAAACTTATTTTGTATGGATTGCTTTGCATATTATCTCCCCCAGTAGAATGTAAGCTCTTTGAGGGCAGTCTTTTGCCTCTTTGTCTCTAGCACTTAGCACAGTGCCAAGCATATAGTAGGTACTTCATAAATGTTTATAGAAAGTCTTAATTGAATGAAACATCTGTGATCTACTTGATTTGGGCATTCCTTCCCAATGATGCAGATCATAACCCATCCAGTCTGTCCATCCTGCTTTTATTCATATCCTTCTTTAAGTTCATCACAAGGGGTCTACCCAATGTCTTAGAGAGGCCATAAGAATAATATTATGATTCCTCTCCCTAGAGCATTTAGTTCCATAATCTTCTCCTTTTTTTTTTTAACTTTACTTCCATCTTAGAATCATGACCAAGTATTAGGCCCAAGGCAGAAGAGGGCCAAGCAATTGGGGTTAATGGCTAGCAAAGCATCACACAAGTAGAAAGTATCTGAGGATAGAGTTGAACCCAGAACCTCCTGTCTCCAGACCTGGCTCTTAATCCACTGAGCCACCTAGCCTGACCCCCATAGTCTTCTTATCTATCTTCAAAAAGTTCCTTATGAGGCAACTCAAGGCACCTAATACCAGGACAGAAGTTGTCCATCCCATGAAAAAGGAAGGATTCAGAAGAAACTCCTACCCCAAGCTAGTTCACTCTGTGAACCTTGCTTGCCTAGAGTTGCAACTATGATTATATATTAGCCACATCTTCCATGTTACCAGCTCTAATCAGTCCATCTGCTGGGATAATCAGCAACCTACTATGTGCTAGATTAATTAAGCAACTACTATGTGCTAGATTAATTAGGCACCAACTAGGTATTAATACAGGCTTAGAAAGGTAAAAATGAGATAGTCCCTTCTCTCAGAGAGCTTATATTCTACCTAAGGCAAAGAGGAGAGAGTATTTAATAAAAATGAATGCTTGGGGAAAGCACCCACAGGATCAGTGGGACATCCTTCTCTCAGAATTAGTCTGTTTAGAAGGAGGTCTCAATATGGGGGTCCATGAACTTTTAAAAAATATTTTTGGTAATTGTAATCCAGTGTAATTGGTTTCTTTTGTAATCCTATGTATTTTATTTTATATGTTAAAAAACTATTCTGAGAAGGTACCCATGGGCTTCACCAGCTATCCAAAGGGGTCCATATCACAAAAATGATTCAGAAAGCTTGCTTTAGAGAAATATCACTGCCTGAGTGATCCTGGTCAAGTCACTCTCTAGCTTTGAGCCTCACCTGCAGTGCTTTGACAATGTTAAAGTACCATGTAAAAGTCATCTATTGCCTACTAAGATACATTATGGCTCTAAAAATCCTATGATCCATCCCCGAGACAGTGAAAGAGTCAGAGGGTACTCTGTCTAGCTCATCCTTCTATAAGAGACAAGGAGATAAATGGGGACTATTGTCAAAGTATATCTTTGGATAGAGAAATAGTACTTGGCTCTGAAAGACCCACAGGATTGTTCCAGAGGCAGAGGAACAATGAGGGAAACTCTTAGCAAAATGTTGCTTATGGGCCTAGATTTGAGCTCTAGCCATCAAGTGTAGGATATGTTCTGGGTTCTAATATGGCCTCAGATACATCCTAGCTGTATGACGCCAGGCAAGTCACTAAACCCCGATTGCCTAGCCCTTACCGCTCTCCTGCCTTGGAATCAATACTTAGTATTGATTCTAAGGTAAAGGTTTAAAAACAAAACAAAACAAAACAAAGCAATGTAGGATATGGATTAAGACAAGACCTGAGTCTTTGGATTTTTCTCCCTAGGACATTGTGACTGTCATTCAGGCATCATACGAAGACAAGAAACTGATTCTAGACCTCTCTGATTTCCAGTAAGTCTCACCAGGATAAGGAGGGAAGAGTAATGGAACAGGGGATCTCTTTACACTGCATTTAATTTGTTTAATTGATTACACTACATTAATTTTATATAATGTTTTAATTAATTTAAACTGATTGCTTCTTGGTACCCAGTCCTTTGCCAGATGCTTGTTGGGACATAGGAGGAGATGTAATCTCTTCCTTAAAAGAGTTTCCAGTTTAGTAAGGGAAATGAGAGAACTTATAAGAAAGAACTGACAGTAGCTGAGTATATGCCAAGGGAAAGGAAGGATGGTGTAGTGAATAGAATACCTGCTACCAGTCAGTTCGACCTGGATTCAAGGCTTCTTTTAGACAAATCTGGCCATGTGATCCTGAGCAAATTATTTAACCTTCAGTACCAAAAGCAGCTCTCTTAGACTAATGAATGCGAAAGAGTTGCTAACTGCATTAGCTAAGGGAGCTGGATGCTTTGTCTGCCACTGGAATGGCTGGTCCAGAAATGAAAGTTCTAAGTACCGAATAAAGGTGCTGAATGAAAGCTCAAATGAAAATGAAAGTTCAAGGAAGAAATAAGTGAGAGAGGATGATGGCATGAGAACGGTGCCCAAGAAGATGCTGAGATGCAAATATGAGTGCATGGTTTGTGGAAGGGATAGTGAAGAGACTAGTCCGGCTGGAGTGAAGAGTGACTTCTGCAGGAGGGGGAAGCAGATTGGAGAGGTAGTTTGGGGACTGGAGGGTGGAGGGCTTCGATGGCAGGCTAAGGACTTGGTTCTGTAGAAAACTAGGAGCCATAGAAGGACAACACTCCCCTCTTCTCTGTTTCTACAGGATTCACCATAAGTCCTTCCATTCTGCCTCTACATTATGCAAGGTAGGTTGATCCTGGTAAAAAAAAAAGATAGAAAAAGTGTTTAACCCTGTTATGTAAGTATCCTCATGTCTTGGACCTAGGAAAAGAAACCAGGCATTAAGCTCAAAGGAAATTAACTTCTCCCCCTCTTGTTTTCCCTATTTTAAAAAAATCCTTACCTTCCATCTTGGAGTCAATACTGTGTATTGGTTCCAAGGCAGAAGAGTGGTAAGGGCTAGGCAATGGGGGGCAAGTGACTTGCCCAGGGTCACACAGCTGGGAAGTGTCTGAGGCCAGATTTGAACCAGGACCTCCCATCTCAAGTTCTGGCTCTCAATCCACCCAGCTGCCCCCATTGTTTACCCTATTTTAATGAGTAACCCTCATTTATATTTGAGGGGAGAGCTCCTTATGGCTTACCATAATGGTAATTGAGCAAGATATATAAACCAGTCTTCTGGCTCCATAAGTAACTTACTCTCTGGCCCTGGGCAAAGTCACTTCATTCATTCATTTATTCATTCAACCAATCTCTGAGATAGGTAGCATCAACCCCAGCCCTGCCTAAGGGTTAATGAAAGCATCACTCTGAAGATGCTTTGAAACATATAAAACACTGACACAAATGGGGGAGGGGGAAATGAGGAGAGGATTTGTTATAGAAGAGGCTTGATAGAAAGAATGCTGGACCTTGCTAGGAAGATCTGGGTTCAAATGTTACCTCCAAAACCCAATAGCTGTGTGACCCTAGGCAAGTCACTCTATAGTAATACCTGTAGAATACACTTTAATGAAAATCAAATGAGATCATTTGTGCAAAGCACATTGTATATGTACCAGCTGCTTTTATTATATGAGGAGTATTTAAGCAGGGGGAAAGAAGAGAACAAGTGAGGCAGGTGATACAAATGACCAAGAACCTTGGCAGTTTAATAAACTGGCAGCCATTCAGGATGATGAGAAATTGGGGGAGGAAGTATATCCTCCTGGAAGTTCTCTCCTCCCTATCTGGAAATCTAAAAGATCCATGTACCAGATGAGTTCTATCCTCACACCGGGGCACTTTCACTTGTAATTTCTCCCTTCAGCAGAGTCAAGAATCAATTCAGGAATTCCTGAAGACCCTCACAGCCATGGTGGGCATCCCTGTGGTCATCTCCTGTGAGTATTCTTGTAGAGGGTAAGGAGGAGCAGGAAGGGGCTTGATGGGTTCGAACTACTAGGCCAAAGAGAAAGACTAAGGAAGAACTCCTGAGGCTCTAAGCTATTTGGGACAGTGGGACAGCACTAGTTATGGAATCAGAAAACCTGGGCATATACCATACCCTGATGCCCACTATTTAGGTGAAATTGGTCTAATAACTATCCTGGGCCCATCTCCTATTTCCTCATCTCAGCAAATATGGGAAATGGGGAGGCAGCTGGATAGCTCAGTGGATTGAGAGTCAGGCCTTAGAGATGGGAGGTCCTAGGTTCAAATCTGGCCACAGACACTTCCCAGCTGTGTGACTCTGGGCAAGTCACTTAGCCCCCATTGCCTAGCCCTTACCACTCTTCTGCCTTGGAGCCAATACACAGTATTAATTCCAAGACAGAAGGTAAAGGTTAAAAAAAAAAAGGGAAATGGACTAGTTGGATGATGAGGTTGCTTCCAGCTCTAGCTCTGACATATTGATGGAGTGGTTAAGGAGCCTCTAAAGAGGGAGGTACCCATCTTCCAGGATCTAAAGGTTTTCCCCCTGGAATAGGAAACCCTCTGATAGCCAGGTAAGTTCTCAGGGGGGTGTCAGCTAGCCTGGGTTCCTTCAGCCCTCAAGATCTTGTTTTTCCCATCTGTATAATGGAACTAGTGTTCATCTACTGTGTACTGTCCTGTTGCTGTACATTCTAGGGCCCCAAGGACTCACTACATGGGTTTATACCCCATTCTCTCCCTAGGGCTTGAGCCAGCACTCACCACACTGTTGAACAGTAAAGGCTTGGACCTCTTTGATATCATCAATCCTGAAATTATCACCAATAAGGTGAGTAAAGAGATGGGGATCAAGGTCTCCATGGCCTTCCCTAACTCCCATAGGCTCAGGAGGTCTGAGTTACTCCTCAGGTTGCCTTGAGCAGGGCACTCAATACTTGGGCTTCTCTTTCTTTATCTGTAAAATGGAGGTAGAGAGAAGAGAGAGGAGTAGCCACAGCTGGTGCTTAAGGTTCCACCTAGTTCCCAATTACACTCCTCTCACTGATTTTCTATACCCCTCTGCCCCATGGTAGGAGAATCTCGGAGAAGTATTGAGTACCTTCCTGGCAGTCTGTGGAGTCATTTATACTTTTCTTCCTCATTAAGAGTAAAGAAGGACACTTCTCCTGAAAACCCTGAGCATTTTGGGAATTGGCTCAAACTATTATCTGTTCTGCACTTAATCTATTAAACTCAATGGGTCTGTGGCACTTTTGTGATATTGAGACCAAGAAGAAGGCCCCCCAACCTATTGGAGGACTGACCTATGGAGGATTTATAGGAAGGCATGGGTGAAATTGAAGGAGCACTGGCTCTGGAGTCAGAAAACCTGGGTTCAAATCCTACCTCTGACACAATACCTCAGGCAAGTCACTTCAGACTGTTGATCCTTTGGTTTCCTCATCTGTAAAAAGAGGGATGGATGAAATTATTATTGAGACCCTTTCCAGGTCTAAATCTTTCCTCTTATGACTTATGCCTCCCACCACCTTCTTCCCTTTTTTTTCTCAGGGTTACCTGGTTCTCCAGATGGACTTTGGATTCCCCCAGCATCTGCTAGAGGATTTCCTCCAAACCATTATCTAGAGGAGAGCCAGAGAGGGGCTGCCTGGACAGCTGAACCAAAGAGAAATTGGGGAAATTGGGGAAGGCTGCCTTTGTCTCTTCACCTTTAAAATGGGGATAATCATGAACACGTACATTATGGCACCTCATTGGGGTGTCGGGAGGATGGATGGGAGAATGGGTCCAAATTATTTTGTAAATCTGCCAAATTGCCATTATTCTAATTATTCTCATTAGCATTTTCATTGTTTAATCCCCCTTTGCTTGTATGAAAACAAGGCCAAGAAAATAAGAAAGAATACTGGTGGTATCTGCTGTCTTTTCACTTCCCTCCCCAGCCTCTACCCCTACTCTACAGAAGCCATCACAGGCTCCTATCAGCCATAATGTCATTAAAGAAACGTTGACCATAAACTGGGAATCACATTACTTCTTTAGTGGGAGATTAGAGAAGATGGAGGTGTCTATCTCTGTCCAAAAAACATGGGGTAATTAGGGCCCCTCTCTGTGCCATTTGACTCTCAGAGGTTTTCCTTGTGGTCTCTGTTTTTGTTTTCATGGAACTGCCACCAACCTTGTTACTTCTACAAAGCAAATCCTTTTTTTTCATTGTGAGATTTCCTCACATCTTGCCTCCCCCGGTGGTCAGGTCCTTATCCTAGATTGAGGGCCTCCTACAAACAAAGTCTGAAATTAGGACTGTGGCAGAATCCTAAAGCATAATGGCTCTAACTCCACCTCTACCATACACTTACTGGGTGACCTTCCACTGGTGGGTTTACTTCTTTGGGCCTAAAATTTCTCTCCTCTAAAACAAGAGTTAGACAAGATGATCTCTAAGACTCATCTCATCTCATCCTTATTCTGAGATCATTTCTCCTCTCTGAGCTTTTAGTCTCATCTATTAAATGAAAAGATCGTACTGAGTTATCTCTAAGGCCTTTTCTATCTCTTACATTCTGCAATTCTGAAAAGCCAGGGCAAAAAGCAATGGTTTGTTGGTTGATTTGGCAGGGTTTAAGGGGATTGACCCTTTGGCACCCCCCTGTGCACCATCACTTGCCAAAATAATCTCCCTAAAACACCATTCTAGTCATGTCACTTCTCTGTTTGAGAACTGTCAATGATATCCATGAGATAAAGTCTAGATTTCTCATTTGGCATTCAAAGTCTTTTATGAGCTTGCCTCAGTTTATCTAACTCTTGTATCAGAGTTTTTTACAAAGCACCAAGTAGGCTTTTTGAATATTCTCATCTCTTTAATCCATAGGAATCCTTTTTTTTTTTCCTGCCCTACTAACAATCTGGAAAACACTAAATGATCCCTCCTGATGTGTTGTCATTAGCTTCTCTCCTTTACAAACACATTGTTCACAAACCTCAAAAAAAAGGAAATCAACTTTTTGTGGGAAACAAAATGGAACTCATAACAAAGCTCATGGAAAATGAAGACATCTTGAGGCAGCTAGGTGGCTCAGTGGATAGAAAGCCAGGCCTGGAGTTGGGAGGACTTGAGTTCAAATATGGCCTCAGATACTTCTTAGTTGTATGACCCTGGGCAAGTCACTTAACTCTGATTACCTAGCCCTTCTGCCTTACGACCTTAGAATAGATACTTAGCATCAATTCTAAGACAAAAGAAGAAGAGAAAACAAAACAAAACAAAAAAGAAAAGACATCTTCCAATAAATAGCCTCATCCCTAGAAGCCTGTGTAGGACCTTGATTACTTATAGTCCTGGGCTAAATAGGGTTAGGGTTAGCAGACATAACTCCTCAGAGTTCCTCCTTATGGGTTCACGATCTAGAACTGGAAGAGATCTTACCTCTCTGGTCTAATCCCATCCCCTCAATTTACAGATGAGGAAACTGAGGCCAAAGTCAAGTGACTTATCCAAGGTCACATCACAGGTAGCAAATGAATCCCAGCTCTCTGAATCCAGAATCAAGGCTTTTTCCTTTGCACAACACTGTCTCCTATAGTTCTCTTCAGTTTTTCAAAAGTAGTAATGACTGTCTCACATCATCATTGTTCAGAAACTATCATAGATGTATAGATTTAGAGTGAGGAAGGACCTTGGAGGTGGGCACTCCTAACTTTCTTATTTTAGAGATGAGGAATTTGATATGAGAATATTAATGACTTGTCCAACTTCCCACAGGTTGTGAAAGCACTAGTTCCACCACCCTTTCAGCACAAAGGAGTTACTCAATCGACAAGCATTTTGGGGGGTTGATGACAACCCCCAAACCATTCCCTGTTATGGGTATTGTTCTACCATTAAAGAAAGGAATGCTCCAGTTGCCTTGTCTTGGCCAGAGAAGTAGCCCTTCATTTGAAGTTCTTAACAATATAAAAAAAAAAGGGTTGGGGGGAGGCTGCTGCCCTGGCAATTCTCTGGTGTGTTGTTAAGTCTCTGACAGTATTTATTCACAGAGGATTGACAAAGGAATCAGGAGCTCCCCTTCCTCTCGCCAAATAATAGATGCAACTTGCCTTGCAGACCATATTATGTCACGAATAGAGGATCCAGCCTAGACATTAGGATGGGCCACTAGGTGGTGCAGTGGATAGAGTGCCTGACCTGAAATCAGGACTCAGGCACTTTCTAGCCCAGTGATCCTGGGCAAGTCATTCAGTCCTGTTTGCCTCAAATAGCAAGCCATTCCACTATCTTTGCCAACAAGACCCGAAATGGGGTTATGAAGAGTTGGACGTGACTGAAAATGGACTGAACGCCATCTAGGAATCAGGAAGGTCTAGGTTTGTTACTCATCTTTGCACCTGACTGGCTGTGCAACCATGGGCTACTCACAACCTCTCAATGCCCAAGACAAGATCTAAGACTATGTGGAAGAATGACTGCCAAGCTGAACTGGTAGAGGGAGCTTTCTTGGTAGAAGCTCCACTGATGAACGAACAGATCCAGACCTCCTCCCACCCCAACAAAAACGATCCTTGCTATTATCTCCAAACTGAGGGTGCTCATCACCAGAAACCAGGTTTCAACTCCAAAACTGAATATTTTCTTTTCTCCAGGCACTGGGACTGGTGAAAAAAAGGAGCCTGGGAGCTGGATGAAACACCCCAATGTGTTCTCAGTCTCCCCTGGATCAACTTTTTAGGATTATTCAAATAATCAAAGACTGTATCTGGTGATTTTTGGGTAGAGGAGGGCAGGGCATTCCTTTTATATTCTTTTAAACTGTTACCTTCTGTCTGAGAATCAATACTGTATAATGGTTCTAAGATAGAATTGCTGTAAGGGATAGGCAGTGGAGGTCAAGTCAGTTGCCTAGTCACATAGCTAGGAAGTGTCTGAAGCCAGATTTAAACCCAGGACTTCCCATCTCTAGGCCTGCCTCTCCATCTATTGAGTCACCTACCTGCCCCTGGCAGTGTGTTTCTTAAGGGAACTGTAGGGATAGGGAGAATTAGGGGAAAGGGGGGATTTTCTCATATTTTCTCATTTTCCTCCTATTCATTCCCTAAAGGAGCCTTCTGCTTTGCCCAAAGGGGTCTAATCTTTATTCTCCGGTTTACCTTGTACTTTTGTGATCCCATAATTTTACTCACTGTATCCCCCTCCCAACCCATGACTTCTTCAGCAGCTATGAGGTACAGTAGATGGAGTGCTGGGCCTGGACTCAGGAACGCTTGAATGAAAATCCAGCCCCAGACACTTAGTTGTGTGACTTTGAGAAAGTTACTTAACCTCTCTTTGCTTCAGTTTCTCATCTGTAAAATGGGCACTACAAAAGTAATTATCTCCTAGATGGTTGTGAGGATCAAATGAGGCAATATCTGTAAAGTACTTAGCACAATGCCTGGTACATAGTAGGCACTACATAAATGTTTGTTGTTGTTATCCCAGCTTGAACACTCACTCTCCACTGTGCCTCTGCAAATCTTACCTATTCTTTAAGGTCCAACTTCAATCCCTCCCCCTCTGAAAAGCTTTTCCTTCCACTCGAACCTGTAGTATCCCTCTTTCCTCGGAAGTCACGTGGCCTGAATATGCCCTTTTTGTTTTTGTTATTAATTTTTTTACATTCATAATAGGGACTGGCCACTGAGCCCAGGCCTTATGAGCAAGTAGGCTATGCTATTGCAGTCCCCATGAGGCCTCCAGAACAAGCCCAGCTGTGATGGTTTCAGATTTGCTAACCAAGTGCTAAATGGATAGACTTTTTTAAAAAATCATTACCTTCCTTCTTTGAATCATTACTATGTGTTGGTTCTAAGGCAAAGGAGCAGTAAGGACCAGGCAATGGGGGTTAAGTGACCTGCCCAGGGTCACACATCTAGGAAGTATCTAAAGTCATATTTGAACCCAGGATCTCCCAACTCTTGGCCTGACTCGCAATTCAGTGAACCCTGGAGATGCCCCAGAATAGATTTTGATGGGCTACTGAGCAAGATGTGTGGTTGCATTCAAAAGACTCTCACAGGGGCAACAGCAATAGAGAATTGCCTTCTCTGGTGAGCAAGGAAGATAAGCTGCTGCAGGTCTCCTCCAAATGGGAGAGGAGCCCCATCCCTCTCTCACCAAAGCAGCTGTGATACCAAGAGAACATGGCTCCGCCATTGCTGAGAAAGGTAGCAGCTCTCCTGCTACCAGCTACCTTTCTCCCCACCCAGGCTTGCCTGTGAATCCAAGATTCTTTTTGTTCATTCTTTAATGGAATGTCCAACGAGGCTCCACACTTGTGAGATTCCAAAGATCAGAGGACCAGAGATTCCACTGAAAGCACCAGCAAGGACCTGAGTTAGCAAATTGGACACAGAAGTTGAGACGCAATTTTTAGCCGACTTTGTCCATTGACTGTTCTGCATTTGGAAGTGAATTTGAGGCGGTGAACATTTGTAGCAACTATTTTTATTCTGAGCCCTGTTTCCCCAGGGACTGAGGCGGTAAAGGGGAGGGCGTGCCTTCAGATAGATGTGTGTGCCACTCAGATGGGGTGGAATGCTCTGTAATTTCTGTTCTTATCACAGCTTCTCAGTAAATATCCCTTCGTAAAAGCTCTTGATTAAATGACCGGAGAATATCAATCATATAAGGAGATACAAATTGAAATGGGCAGTTATAATGTTGGTAAGTGCATACCAGAATGGGGTATCTAGCCAATGTCATTATAGAAGAAATACCCAAACACCTTTGGAGTACCCCTAGAACCCTGAGGGGGGGGGGGATGGAACCTTGCCCTGGGGGCCCAACATACCAGTGAGAGTGAGCATTGGGACAAGGATCTCCAGGCTACATATGCATCTCTCCTAATTCCTTCAAACTCTGAGGGCAAAAATACGGCCTTCATCTTTTTTATCTTCCATAGTACAGTCGGCTTGGCACAGGGTAGAAAGCAGTAAAACTTTATCGATTAATTTATGTAGGTGGGGTTGGAGTAAAGTTAAGGACTCTATTCACCCTGGCCCAGAAAAGTACTTGGTACCCTACAATATCCTGAGTATATCCCGCTTCATGGGCTCTGCTCCAGCTGACCATGCTTTTGGCTTCTTGCCCTTGACTTCTGCTGCTCTCTGCTTCTTTCTCATTTAAGCCTATTGACATCCCACTCATCCTTCAAGGCCTGACTCATGGAGCCTTTCCTAACCCCACTAACTGAAAGTCATTTCTCTTCTGATCTTAGAGCATTTTATAATCTTCTTCTGTGCTTCCCATATACTAGTTTGTGTTCTATTAGATGTAGGTTGGTCTAATGTCCAATGGACATTGGACAATGGACAATGGGAGAGAATATGGAAGATAACAATCCCATTTCAGGATGCTGAAGGAAAAGACTTTGGTAAGAAACCAACACAAGAGGAATTGGCAGTCACTATAATGGCCCCCATTCCCAACTTGCTGCACTAAAGACTTCAAGGAACTTCCTCTTGGGTGAAATCTAGGACTCTCTTTCTCTTGGGTTGAGTCAAGCTACCTTGCTTCTAATTGGAGAGCTCCTTCACCCTGGGTTATCTGATATATGTCCTCCTTTGTATATTTTCTCTGATTTTGTTTTTGCTACCAATTTGAATAAGTGGATTTCTTGACTAATTGCTGTGTGTGTTCATTGTGAAAATGACATCCAGAGGAAAGGACTATAAAGCTTGAAATCCTGCTTTCTCCATTATTGAAGCATCAAACCGAAGTTAGCTTGAACCTAAAGACTATATCTTCTAGCTAGATTAATAAAAGGGAGCAGATAGAAAAATCCTAGCCTTATAATCATTCTTTCTAGGGTAGTGATGGCAAATCTTTTAGAGATGGAGTGCTGGGCACTGCCCCCACACTGCCCAAACTGAATGCTGTGCCTGCTCCCCCAGAGACCCTTTGCCATGCCCCACCACACTGGAGACCAAGTGTCAATCCATGCCTCCCTACTGTCCCAGACAGAGGAAAGAGGAAGTGCCTACTGGGCTGCTGGACAGAGAGGCAGATGAAGAGAGGAATGTCCTCTGATGCATGGAGAGGGGGAGGGGAACAGCTTCATCCAGAGTCCCTCTGACTTTCTAGTAATGAACTCTGATGGGTGACTGCAGGTGTGCCCTTTCTGGCACCCATACCATAGGTTCACCATAATTGCTCTAGGGAATTGGAATGGCAGCCTCTGATTTCAACTTCCTTTTTCTTTTCCTGGCA
Organism: Monodelphis domestica; assembly: GCF_027887165.1. Lineage (NCBI taxonomy): Eukaryota > Metazoa > Chordata > Mammalia > Didelphimorphia > Didelphidae > Monodelphis > Monodelphis domestica. The sequence goes on from NC_077227.1 coordinate 455,016,602, forward strand.
GGAATTAAAATCTCTCCTAAAGAAGGATGAGAGGGAGAAGAGGTTAGAGAGGTTTATTCTTCTTCTCTTTGAGTCACATGACACTCCCATGCTACTTAGAGGAGATAGTCCTTGCAAAGTAGTTTCATTTAGTGACAATGTAGTGGTTGTCTTTATTCACAGTCTCCTTCCAGAGGCACTTACTCTTTCTCTCTGTGGCTCATTTTCCCTCAGCCTGCATCCTCATGACATATTGGGATTTCTTTAGAAAGAGGACAGCAGCCATAACTTACTATTCTCAGGATCCTGGGAATAACCTTTGGTGGGTAATTTTTCCTATTAATACTACAGTTCATCAGTCCTCCTTTGCTAGTGCATAATAACACAATTCATCTGGAAGAACAAAAGGTCAAAAATATCAAGGAAACTAAAGGAAAAAATGTGAAGGATGGTGGCCTAGGAGTACCAGATCTTAAACTGTACTATAAAGAGTGGTCATCAAAACAATCTGGTACTGGCTAAATGATAGAAGGATGGGTCAATGGAATAGAGTAGGGGTAAATTACCTCAGCAATCTAGTGTTTGATAAACCCAAAGATCCCAGCCTTGGGGATAAGAACTCACTATTTGACAAAAACTGCTGGGAAAATTGGAAAACAGTATGGGAAAAATTAGGTTTAGATCAATATCTCACACCCTATTCCAAGATAAGGTCAAAGTGGGTACATGATTTAAACATAAAGAGTGATATTATAAGTAAATTAGGAGAATATAGAATACTTTATCTGGCAGATCTACGGAGAAAGGAAGAATTTATGACCAAACGAGAGATAGAGAACATTACAATGTGTAAAACGAATCATTTTGATTATATTAATTTAAAAAGGTTTGTACAAACAAAACCAATGCAACCAAGATTAGAAGGGAAATAACAAACTGGGGAGGAGGGATAAGGGAAATTGTGATAACAAATTTCTCTGATAAAGGTCTCATTTCTCAAATATATAAAGAATTAAATCAAATTTATAAGAATATAGGTCATTCCCCAATTGACAAATGGTCAAGGGATATGAATAAACAGTTTTCAAATGAAGAAATCAAAGCTACTAATAATCATAAGAAAAAAATGTTCTAAATCTCTCTTGATTAGAGAAATGCAAATTAAAACAACTCTGAGGTACCACCTTACATCTATCAGATTGGCTAATATGTCAATAAAGGAAAATGGTAAACGTTGGAGGGAATGTGGCAAAATTGAGACACTAATGCATTGCTGGTGGAGTTGTGAATTGATCCAACCATTCTGGAGGGCAATTTGCAATTATGCCCAAAGGGCATAACTTTTGATCCAGTAGTAATACCATGACTGGGTTTAGTATTGCAAAAAGATTTTTAAAAATTGGAAAGGACATGTTTGTCCAAAATATTTATATTTATATATATTATATGTTTACATATATTATATATTTATATTATATTTGTGGTGGCAAAGAATTGAAAACTAAAGGAATGTCCCTCAATTGGGAATGGCTGAACAAATTGTGGTATATAATGGTGACTGAGTACTATTATGTTATCAGGAATGATGATGAGGAGGATTTCAGAAAAAACTGGAAAGACCTATATGAACTGATGCAGAGTGAAATAAGCAGGGAGAACATTATACAAAGAAACTGCAATATTGTGGAACAATCAAATGTGATAAGACTTTACTACTAACAGCAATACAATGATCCAGGATAATTCTAAGGACTTATGAAAAAGAATGCTGTACACCACCAGAGAAAGAATTGTTGGAGTAGGAATGCAGATGAAAACATACATTTTATCACTTGTTAATTTGGATATATGTTTTGGGGTTTTGGTTCTATAAGATTATTTGCTTACAAAAATGAATAACTTGGAAATATGCTCTGCATGATAATACATGTATAACTCAGATTGAATTGCTTGCCATGGGGGGGGTGGTGGGAGGAAGAAGGGAGAGAGACAATATCAATCATATAGCTTTGGAAAACTTATATGGAAATTTGTTATTAAAATATTAATAAAAAACTCTCCATAAATATTCCATGATAAAAAGAGCTTCTGTGTGAGGAAAAATGCTTTCATTGCTAAACTGAGTTAATCCATGCTATATTGAGCCATTTCATTGGTTATAGCATCTCAGCTATTTAAGAGATTCTGCTATGCAACTTCTCTGATGGTTTGTTTCTAAGTATTTCTCTGCTCAGCTGGGTTTGCTCCTGGACAGCAAATGCAGTATTTTTCACTTCTGGTTGTGAAGTGGTTGATATCTTGTGGGGTTCTGCTGAAGTAGTGTTATGTTTCTAAATTTGGCAAAAACCTCTTTGCAGTAGCTTAAAGCATTGAAGGGAAATAACTTCTTTATAGTCCTTTCTTCTTTTAAGCAACAAATGACAGGAGAGAGGGGATCTCAGTTTCCCTTTGTCCAAACAAATCTGTCTCATAAGTGATAGTGTGGAATTTCAGCAGTTCTTGGCCATATGTCTGAAATCTGGTTTGGGTTGGGCTTTTTTTTTAAACTTTTCCTGATTTTCTTCTCTGTAAGAGATAATCATTTTATTTCATAATTAGGAGCCAAGATTTCATTTTCTGTCACAATGCCATAATCAGGTAAAGCACATTTGACCAATAATAATCAAATATTCAGAGGTTGGGACAATGGACTGGTTACAGGGTGATGAATTTGGGGGCTATATTGGCTCTGGAGAGCTGTCTAATAAGTCATGGTGGACTGGTGATCTATTCTAGTCATATACAAAGTTATGTATCATTGAAGTTTTTAAATATGGAAAAATTTGACATTTTTCTTCAAAGCATGGTCTGCACAGCTGTTCAAAAGAGATCTCTCAGAATGATAGGGCGAGTGTTCTGGTGCATGTATTTTCCCAGTTATTAACTTCAAAATTCTCCAATTTGCATACAAAAATAATTTATTTTTAAATCCTTACCATCTTATTATACACATTATACAATACTGAAATTGGTTCCAAAGTAGAAGAGTGGTAAGGGTTAGGAAATAGAGGTTAAGTGACTTGCCCAGGGTCACACAGCTAGGCAGTGTGTGGGGCAGAATGGAACCTGGAATTTCTAATCTCTAGGCCTGGCTCCTAAACCACTGAACCATCTAGCCGCTCCCCCAACGAATACACCTTTGAAGCAGCAATCAGTGAAGCAGTTTTTCTTCTGTGTTCACTCCCAAATTCCACAGCTGGTCTTATGAAAATGAGCAACTGCTATGTCAGAACACTTAAAGAAATATAGCTCAGCAACTGTTCTGGGATAGCACCTGGAAATAAGCACATGTTTTATAAGATCATGTTTTAAACAACACTGTTAAATTCTTCCATATTTTAAAATTTCAAGGATCCATGACTTCGTTAGCATGGCCAGGTTAGAACACAAACCCACCATGACTTAATAGACAGTTGTGCAACATCAGTGTAGCCCACAAATTCCTCATCCTGTGACCAACCTATTGCCTAAACCTCTCTGACTTAGCTGAAACTGTCCTCAAGGTAACACACCTACAAGTCCATCACTGAGTCTATCTTCAAATCCTTCCCAACTGAGCAAGTCCTACCAGTACTTTCACTGATCTGGAATCACCTCTCCTTTATGGGAGATTCTGGAGAAGAGCTTGCCCATCTCATTAGATTATGGTAAAAATCAAGTGACACATATAAGGAAAGTTAAAGTACTTTAAAAGAAGTTAGAAAGATGTGCAACTATAGTGTTTTCTTGTTGTTATAATAAAGAAATATTTATTAGGCATAGATAATATGCCTGGCACTGTGCAGGGTTTGGGAAAATAATTCACATTTATTTTTTTAAACCCTTATTTTTTTTAATCTTAGAATCAATGCTGTGTATTGGTTCCCAGGGAGAAGACCATTAAAAGCTAGGCAGCGGGATTTAAGAGATTTAAGGGACTTGCCCACAGTCAAACAGCAAGGATGTACCTGGGGCCAAATTTGAACCCAGGACTTCTCAATGTCTAGGCTTGGCACTCAACCCAGTGAGCCACCCAGTAGCCCCCAGTAACTTCAGTGTTTTATGGTTTCCAAAACACATTTGCCCTCAAAATCTGTGTTATAGAGGAGAGAGTTCTGGATCTGAGGGACAGAAGACCTGGGTTCTTACCCTGGTTCAGTGCTTTACTCTCTTCAAGACCTTCAGGATCACTTAATATCTATGAACCTCAGTTTCCAGAAGCTATAAAATGAGTGTCGGATGGGTTGACGTTTAAGGTCTCTTCAAGTATTATCCACATTCTACTGATTCAGAAACTGAGGTTCAGAGCAGCAAAATGAGTTCCCTAATGTCATGCAGTCGTGAAGGACTAAATCCCTGTTCTTTTCTTCTTACTGTACACCTAGGTGCCTTCCCCCCCCCCCCCCCCCCCGTTCCCCCGACCACTCTTCTCCACACACCCCCAGCCCCGCCCAAATTTACAGTCTCACCTGGAAGACGGAACGTGCCCAAAGCAAGCAACTAAACGACGCCCGTCCCTGGCTAAACCTCAAATGAGAAATGGTAATTTCGGAGGATAAAATAGTCCGGCCCATTCCAGGCTGAGAAGAAAAAATAATTCACGTGACTTCCCGGCAACTACATGGTTCTTCTTTGCAGCTATGAGCCTGCGTTGGAGCCGCGAAGTTTCATTTTTGCAGGCACTAGTTACACGTTACTACTCTCCTGGTGCACCCGCCAGCCCCGCCGACCCACGGGAGCGTAGGGCAGAGGCCGAGGTGGGGTGATGCTGAAATCGCCTGAGAGGTCCGCGGAAACCCAGAGGGGCACACACTCCGAAGGTGAGTCCTGCTTAGGGGCGACACTCATCTGCCCGGCCGGGGGTGGGATGGCTCCAGAGATTCCTCTGTCCTGGGATGCAATTTCTCTCCGGAGCGCCTAGTCTGTGGGGTTTTCTCTTGCCGCTGGGATGGAGCCCTGAGAACCCGACTGAGGGGTCGACCCAATAGCTACAGTCCTGGGGGTAAGAGATGAGGAGGAGAGGTCGGGAGTTAAGAGTCAGTCTGGGAGCCGAACTTTTCCCGAGTGAGGAATCCCTTGTCCGGAACGGAGGAGTCCCCCGAGGGCAGGAGAGAACTTACTCTGGAGAACATTTCTTAGCCAGTAGAGGGTCCGGGCTGGGGGATAGGGAGCCGACTTTTGCTGTTTTCTTGGAAAGAAGCTCGGGGTTCTGAAGTGCTCATCGTTGAGAATACTTCTGTTCTACCAAAGCTATGGGCGTCTCAGGAAGTCCAACCCATCTCGATCTGCTTCCTCTGAGGTCCAGTAAGTGTCAGGAAAGTGGAGCAGAGTTGGTACTGAATTCTTATCCTCTGCTTTTATTTTATTCGGAATTAACACCCTGGCATCTTCAAACTGGCACTGGAAAGCTCATTTCATGTTTTGGTGATCCTAAAGATGAACTGGGTGTTTTTAGTACCAGGTGGGTAAAAAGGTCAGGACAGGACTAGAACAAGCATGCTTTCAAACAAAGAGAAAAGGCCCCTCCTCTCTTCTACTGGTCTACATGGCCTTTTCCTACCATTTAAGGATGAAAAGGGATGCTTTTGAAAACACTCAGAATTGAGCTAATTTAGAATAGTAGGCTTAAAAAATGTTAGCCCTGGAAGGGATCTTTGAACACAACTGGAAGGACCTTATAAGACAGAATGTCAAGCTGGAATTGTCCCTAGCAAACAGAATCTGAGTTGGAAGGGACCACGCTGCCATCAGCCTGGTAATCTAGGGTTGGAAGTCAGGAAGACCTGAATTTTGAGGCCCCCCTCCAGATATTTATCAATTGTGTGACCCAAAGCAAGTCCTCTAACCTATTTCTTTCTTTTTTCAAAAACTCTTACTTTCTATTTTAGTAACAACTCTAAGACAGACAAACCTTAGGCAAATGGAATTAAGTGATTTATCCAGGGTCACACACCTAGGACATGTCTGAGGATGGCTTTGAACTCTCAACTCCAGGACTGGTGCTCTATCCACTACACCCCCCTTCACCTCTTTCGGCCTTAGTTTCCTCATCTGTAAAAATGGTATAATAACGATACCTATTTCATAGGGATCTTGTAAATGTCAAATAAAAATTATATAAGTAAAGCACTTAGCAAACCTTAAGTTACTTTAGCAATGTAAGCTATCTAGTTCATCAAACTCTTTACAGATAAAGGGAGTTAGGATCTTCAAGCTGAGCAGGTTGTCTTCATCCTGAGGATTCTACATCCTTGGGAGACAGTTCCTTCTGTACAGCAAGAATGAGGTTGATTTGCTATAATCACAATACATAGTGTATATACTTAAAGCTCTATAACCTTTCAAAGCTTTTTCCACACACAGTGAACTCACTGGCTTATTTGAACTTATTTGAAAGCCTCAAGCAGGGCACCTTTCATCATCCCTATTTTACAGAGGAGGAAAACCAAGGCCAAGAGACATGCAATGCTCACTTGGCTTAGTAGGAAAAGCTCAGCAAAGAATCCAGATGAGTGCTTTTCTTACTAATCTACCTGTCTTCACAGGTATTAACTGAGGCTTCTGGATAAGGAGCTATAGAATTTTGGTTTCTTTCATATTTGGATTTCGGTAAAGGAAATTCCAAGGGAAGAAGTCAGATCATTTCCCTGTCCCTATCTTGCCTGCTTCTTCCCCATTCCTAAACAGAACCCGAATGTATCTGAGAATCCCAATCCCATCTCTCTATCCAATCTTCTTGCCATTAAGTACTGTTCAAGGAAATGTCTCTGGAATGTTTGTGATTTTAGATTTATTGGAGAAGAGAAGTCAGAGCCCTAGGGGAATGACCTGGGAGGGTGGTAAGTGGGAGAATAGTTGATCATAGATGAATCATGGTCCCAGCATCTTTTCCCATTGTCGCCAGAATAAGATAGTATCGAAGGTGGGATACATATGGGCTACTGAACTATGAATAAATCCTCCAACACTCATTCAAGTGGCCACTCCCTTTACCAATACAAGTCACAACCTAGCCACTTCTTATTCTGGATTATTTTTGTCTGTGGTTTTTCATTAATTTGGAGGGAGCATATCAGTGCATAAAATGCTGGACCTGAAGTCAAGGAGACCTGAGTTCAGGTCCTACCTCAGATTCTTTCCAGTTATGCGATGCTGAGCAAGTCATTTAATCTCTGAGCTTCAGTTTCCTCAACTATGAAACAGGGATAATAATAGCACCTACTTTACAGGGTTCCAGTAAGAACCAAATGGGCTAATGTACATAATGTAGTGGTAGTCTCTCGGTGATCGAGAATGACTATTGTCTTTGTGCATTATCATTTAGGTACATAAAGTAACTTTTAAACCTTAAAGTGATAGATACATATAGCATATGTGTATATATATGTTTCTATTATTTATTATTAAAAATTAAAGAGCCATTCCATTTTCTTGAGGTCTTACTCTGCTTCTTTTTTTTTAACAATAGGTGGATATTGGTCTCACACTTATGTTGTTCATAAACAATCCTTTCTTCTACCAACTTTGAATAAACCAATCTAAACAAGGAAAATTCATATGAAATTTCTCAGCTTGCTTAAAGGCTTCTTTAGTCATTGCATTGCTGATAGTAGAAAACTTCATTATGTTCAATTGTGCCACAGTGTATCAGTCTCTGTGTATAATGTTCTCCTGGTTCTGCTCCTTTCACTCTACATCAATTCCAGAGGTCATCCCAGTTCACATGGAATTCCTCCACTTTATTATTCCTTTGAGCACAATAGTATTCCATCACTAACAGATACCACAATTTGTTCAGCCATTCCCCAATTGAAGGGCATCCCCTCATTTTCCAATTTTTTGCCACCAAAAAGCGCAGCTATGAATATTCTTGTACATGTCTTTTTCCTTATTATCTCTTTAGGGTATAAACCCAGCAGTGGTATGGCTGGATTAAAGGGCAGGTAATCTTTTAAAGTTCTTTGCGCGTAGTTCCAAATTGCCTTCCAGAATGGTTGGACCAATTCACAACTCCACCAGTAGTGTATCAGTGTCCCAATTTTGCCACATCCTCTCCATTTGTCATTTTCATTAGAGACTTTTTAAGAAGATGCTTCCATTGTAATATCTTCCACTTTCTGTTTTTTTCCTCTGGAGAGGGAGAGTCACCAGTCACTGTCTGTCACTATTCAGATCAGGTAGTGGACAAACATTTATTAACCTCTTACTACTCTTCTTCTTTATCTTCCCATCCCCTTCCTCTCTGGGCTCTTAGAGAAATGTTCCTTTGTGGGCACTGGGAAACTGAAATAAACACCAAGATGACAGTTAGGCTATTCTGTAGCTCCCAGATTAGAGGCTAGGGTAGCATCAGCTGGCACTGTAAAGCCTTCTTTGGCTCTGAATTCTAGTGCTTTCTTTGGACTTCAGTTTCCTGAACTAAAAAACTGAGATAATATGTAAAATGTATGTATCCATGTAAGATATTAGTTGTTGGGACAGTGTTTACACAGCAAACATTTATTTTTTTTAATTTAGAGTATTTTTCCAAGGTTACATGATTCAAGATTTTTACCACCCCTCTTCCCTCCCCTCTCTCGGAGCTGACAAACAATTCCATACACCAAACATTTATTAAGAATTTGTTATGTTCTCTTATAATCAGAGAGACGCAAATCAAAGCAACTCTGAGGTATCACCTCACACCAAGCAGATTGGCTAACATGACAGCAAAGGAAAGTAATGAATGCTGGAGGGGATGTGGCAAAGTTGGGACATTATTGCATTGCTGGTGGAGTTGTGAATTGATCCAACCATTCTGGAAGGCAATTTGGAACTATGCTCAAAGGGTGCTAAAAGACTGTCTACCCTTTGATCCATCCATAGCACTGCTGGGTTTGTACCCCAAAGAGATAATAAGGAAAAAGACATGTACAAGAATATTCATAGCTGCACTCTTTGTGGTGGCAAAAAATTGGAAAGTGAGGAGATGCCCTTCAATTGGGGAATGGCTGAACAAATTGTGGTATCTGTTGGTGATGGAATACTATTGTGCTCAAAGGAATAATAAAGTGGAGGAATTCCATGTGAACTGGAACAACCTCCAGGAATTGATGCAGAGTGAGAGGAGAAGAGCCAGGAGACCATTGTACACAGAGATTGACACAGTGTGGTACAATCGAATGTAATGGACTTCTCCATTAGTGGCAATGCAGTAATCCTGAACAACTTCTAGAGGGATCTATGAGAAAGAACACTATCCACATTCAGAGGAAAAACTGTGGGAGTAGAAACACAGAAGAAAAACAACTGCTTAAATACATTTGTTGAGGGGATATGGTTGGGGATGTAGACTCTAAATGAACATCCTAATGCAAACATCAACAACATGGAAATAGTTTCTGATCAAGGAAACATGTAATAACCAGTGAAATTGTGCGTCGGCTACAGGAAGGGTGGGAGTAGGGGAGGGAGGGAAATAATATGATTCTTGTAACCAAGGAACAATGTTCTAAATTGACTAAATTAATTAATTAAAAAAATAAATCTGAGTCATAAGCTCAGGTAAAAAAAAAAAAGAATTTGCTATGTGCAGAATTTTACAGTAGAGGCTAAGAATGACTTTGTTGCTGAGTCATATCTGACTCTTTATGACCCTATTTGGGGTGTTCTTCACAAAGATATTGAAGTGGTTTACCATTTCCTTCTCTGGATCATTTTACAGATGAGAAAATCAAAGCAGACATGGCTAAGCGTCTTGCTCAGGATCATACAGTTAAGAAGTTTCTGAGGCAGGATTTGAACTCAGGTGTTTCTGATTCTAGATCCCAGTGCTCTATCTAGCTGCCCTAGCTGAGAATGATACAGACTTGCAATAAGATATTGCCTCTGTTCTGAAGTAGCTTGTGATCTCAAATATAGTCATCTCAAATATTCAAATAGATCTGTGTTTAGACAAGTATAGGCACTCTTTCAAAAATGAAAACTGTAACCCACACATACATGCCTTTCCATCTTATGTAACTTTGCCTATGTCTTGTCATAGATACGCTGCAAGGGCCCCCACCAAACATTCCAGGGGACCTTCTTCAATTTCTAATGATCTTGAGAGGATATCAGTGGAACACGTGGAAGGGTCAACAGTTGTCCCTTGCTCTTGCCATGTACCCAGCCCATCTTTGTCAGTTTCTTTGATGATATCCTCTCCCCCAGTTCTCTTAACTATTCCTCATTTGCTATATGTTTCAACTTGCTCATACTCACCATACACTTCTGCATTGCCATCTTAGTAATACTAATTTCTCATTTCCCAAATACTGTAATATTTCATGATTTACAGCTTATTCATTGCAACAAATGTGGCTTTATGTGCAAAAAGCAGACAGCTATCATCAAAGATAGCTATAACATGTGAGAGTACATGATCAGTGATGACAGAGTTCCAAAACAAGGGCTGTGTGAATTCTGGGAAGAAAGATTCTTGCCATTTGGTGAGATCAGTCAGGAAAGGCTTCCGGAAGGAGATGGAATTTGAGTTGGATGTTAAAAGATGGGGAAGAATTCAGCAGATAAAGAAGGGGGAAAGGGTCTTCAAGGTTTGGAGAGTATCATTTTGTGTTCAGAGGATGGAGTAGATGACTTTGGCTGTAGCATAGAGCATGTAGAAGGAATTGATATGGGATACATCTGGAAAGGGGAGGTGGTGCCAGAGTCTTGAATACTAGGCATTTTAGACGCACTTGGCAAATGAGAATGATCATATTAGCAGAACTATCACTAGTATTCATTTGAAAAACTTTAAACTTTTCCTTGGCTGAAAAGCACAAGCATCATTATTTTTTTTAATTGGATGGAAATTCATTGCCACTATGTAAGCTTGAATGACAAAATGTGGAGAATTCTGCTAGTCACAGAATATTGGCTAGATCAGGACATTGTGTTTTCTGAGAAACCAAAGATTAACCCTATGCCTCTTTTTTTGATATAAACATAAGAAGAGTATAAATAATAGAACTGAGAACTAATTTATACATATAATTTATGCAAAGTTACATGAGATGGAAAGGAATGTATGTATGGGTTACAATCTTCATCTCTGAAAGAGTGCCTATAATTGTTTAATCATAGATCTATTTGAATATTTGAGATAACTATATTTGAGATTATGAAATATAATGGGGCAGTATTTTGAGTACTTGTTGGGAAAGACTAGAGTGTGGCAATTATTAATTTAATTGAATTTAATTAGGGGGCAGCTGGGTGGCTCAGTTGATTGAGAGCCAGGCCTGGAGATGGGAGATCCTGGGTTCGAATGTGACCTCAGACACTTCCTAGCTGTGTAACCCTGGGCAAGTCTCAACCCCCGTTGTTTAGCCCTTACCACTCTTCTGCCTTGCTATTGATTCTAAGAAGGAAGATAAAAGTTTTAAAATTTTTATTTTAATTTAACTATAAAAATTATAAAAACAAAGTTTCAAGTGTGGCAAGTCACACTTTAATAAGGCACAATGAGTGTGAGGGCAAACAGCAGAGTAAATAGAAGGACAAGCAATGAAAAGAGATACAGCTGCAGATGATGGTAGAGGGAGGAGCAGAAATTAGGATGGTGAAGGAAGGCAGCATGGGAAAGAGGATGGGTAGAGGGAGAGGCAGAGAATCTCACATAATTGTGGATGAGAGTTGAGAGCATTCTCAGTGGCATGACATGATGGAGATGGAAGAGTGATTAGAAGGCAGGAGGTTGAAATCTCACTTTCATACGGGTTTGGACAGGTGGGGGGAAGAGACCAAGTCCTAGCTGTGCCACCTTGGGGTTAGTTTATTAACATATCCAAATCATCTGATAATTATAGGTAATAGGTCAAAGTCACCATCCCAAGTTTTTTAATGTCCTGTTGGTCTAAGGTCTACTGTGGAGGTCTGAATTTTGTCTGGAATTTACCTATCATAGGACCGAAAGTTTGACAAATAGCACCTAAATGGTTCCTCTCAATTCTAGTAGGATGTGATTGATAGTTAATATATAATATAACTGTACTCACATCATTCAATTCCATCAAATATCTTGAGCCCCGGACTTGGCATTAGGAAGATTATCAGTAAGATGAGTTTAAATTTAACTTCACACCACTTACTAGCTGTGTGGTCCCAGGGCAAGTTGTTTAATCCTTCTCAGCCTCAATTTCCTCATCTATATAGTGGAAATAATAATAGAATTTATCTCTCAGTTGTTGTGAAGATAGAATGAGACAATATTTGTAAACTGTCTTATAAATAGTAGTTATCATAATAATTGTCTTAAGTCTATCTTGATAGATTGACTCCAAGATGTTTTATACATTTTTAGTTATTTTTATGGCAGGGATTTTTAACCTCTTCTTATGTCATGGAACCCTCTGGCAGTGTGATGGAGCCTGTGAACTCCTTCTCTGAATGTCTTCAAATGCACAAATAAAATAGAGGATTACAAATATTATCAAAAATTACAAAAAAAATTTAAGTTCATGGTTTCCCACATTAAGAGCCCCTGTGTTATATTTCTATGTAAAAATGTTGATTTTTAGATCTGTTTTATATCTTGCTACTTTACAAAAGGTATTTATATTTATCATGATTAGTTGGTTGATCTTGTGGTTGATTCTTTGTGGTTTTCTAACTTTAGAGTTAGTCTGTTAGCCTGCTCTACTTTTCTCCATTTTTTAACCATAAATAAATAATTATGATGTTCATGTTGTAAGCAAATCAAGATGTTTTATTTCCTTCTTTCCAATGTTTGTGCCTTTAATTTCTTTCTCTTCCCTTACTTCTATATGGAACATTTCTAGAACTATGCCAATGACAGGGCAGAGTGGGAGAAAGCTTCTAGTATTTCTCCATTAGAAATCATGCTGGGGGCAGCTGGGTGGCTCAGTGGCTTGAGAGCCAGGCCTAGAGACAGGTCCTAGGTTCAAATCTGGCCTCAGACACTTCCCAGCTGTGTGACCCTGGGCAAGTCACTTGACCCCCATTGCCTAGCCCTTACCACTCTTCTGCCTTGGAGCCAATACACAGTATTGATTCAAGATGGAAAGTAAGGGTTTAAAAAAATTTTTTTAAAGAAATCATGCTAGCTTGGAGTTTAGAAATAGATTCTTTTACTATACAAAAAAAATAGTCTTTCTATGCCTATCACAAATGGGTTGAGCACATTTTCCACATCTATTGATAAAGGCTTTAAAATTTTTACTATAATTATTTATGGGAATTGTTTTCCTAACTATACTGGCAATTTGCTTATAGCACATCATTTTTAGCCATACTGTTATAAATTTATCATTAGGATTTTATTTAATCTTGTTGTCTCAGTATTAGTCTTTATCCCATTTTGGTTTAGTCATTAGACTATATTTGTCTCATAAAACAAGTTTGGTAGTGTTTTCTTTCTGAATTTTTGAAAATAATTTGTGTAACATTGGTAATAGTTGCTCTTTTGATCTAATTAATTTGATCAAATTCACTTGTAAATCTATCTAGACTATGTTTGTTTTTTTTTTTTTGTTTTCTTGTTAGTTCCTTCATGGGTTTATTACTCAATTTCATTTAAGTGAAATTTCTCCATGTTGCAATGACCAAAATTTCTTAAGGTTTTGAGAGGAATGTGGCCATCACACTTTCTGATTTGGTGTCAAAACACCAGAAAAGATCCCCAAGGAACAAGGTGATGGCCATCAAATATGCATGATTTCATCCCCTATCTCTCTTTCATAGGGAGGTAGAGTAGTGTGATGGAAAGAGCTCTGGGTTTGATGTTAGAAGACCTGGGCTCCAGTCCTGGTTCTGACACTTATTATCAGTGTGATCTTGGGCAGTCTTTAAACCTTTCATTTCTTCATCACTAAAATGAAGGGGTTGTACTAGAATCAGTTGCTCTTAATCTCGATTATGTGAATTTGTTTTGAAAGATATTTTGGGGCTCTGGGCATATAGGTACAATGATGCAGTGTTGTGGAGCTGTGATATAGTCATAATCATTCTGGAAAAACAATTTGGAACCATGTCCAAAAAGTAATTAAACCGTGCATACCATTTGATTCAGAAATACTGTTATTAGGTCTCTACCTCAAAGAGATCAAAGGAAAGGATCTATATGTTTAAAAATATTTATAGTAGCTCTTTTTGTTGTGGCAAAGAATTGGAAACTGAAGAAATGCCTTAAATTGAAGAATGGCTAAACAAGTTATGGTATATGAATATGATGGGATATTATTGTTCTATAAGAAATGATGAGGGGGATGGTTTCAGAAAGACCTGAGAAGACTTATATGGCCTGATACAAAGTGAAATGAGCAGAACCAGGAGAATTACTGTTAACACAATAATACCGATGTAATTAACTATGAAAGACTTAATAACTCTAATCAATGCAATAACCAACACCACAGTTCCAAAGAACTCATGATGAAAAATGTTAACCACCTCTAAGATAGACATCCAATAGACTCAAGAGTGCAGATTGAAGCACATTTTTTTTCTCTTTCTTTCTCTTGCTTGTCCCCCTCCCCCAATATGGCTGCTTCAGACATTTGTTTTATATGACTACATTTATAGTGGGTTTTGTCTTTTTTGCTTTCTCAATAGGTGGAAGAGAGTTTAGGGGAGGAAGAGAACTGGGAACTAAAAAAAATAATAAAACCAAATTTTCTTTAAAAAAAAGACAAAATAAAAAAATTTTTTCCAGGCCTTGAGGCACTTGAGCTCTTGAGATCTAAGCTACAGTAGAACTAAAGTTGATCAGCTGTCCTCATTAAATTAGCACCAATATAGTGAGCCCAGGGGAGGGTGGGACCACCAGACTGGCTAAGGAGGAGTCTTCTGGATTAAGTTGGTCTGTGCCAGAGAGATAGTGAAGGACAGAAGGGCCAGGCCTGCTGTGGTTCGCAAAGAGTCAGACACAAGTTTCCCAGCCAGTGGTGGTGTGATCAGGCGAAAGGCAGCTGTTTCTTTTCCAGCCTGAGCAAGAAAGGGAAACCCAGCCTCAAATACTTACATGCATGTTTCCTTTATAATCCAATGTATTTTATCCATTTTAAACAAGTATTGTTCTGAAAAGGAGTCCAGAGGCTTCACCAGACACACCAAAAGGGACTATGACACAAAAATGGTTAGGAATTCCTCAAGGATTCTAAAGACTAAGATCTTTTTTAGCTCTTAATCTATGATTCCATGATCCCCTTTGTGAAAATTGCTAAAATGATCATGATTACTTAGGACTCATTTAGCACTTTTAATTTTTCCAAGGCCTTACACATGCCTTAGTTTCTTTTATTTCTACAACACTTCTGTGGAGTAGTAGAATGAAAAATATGTTCTCCATTTAACAGATGAGCAAACTGAGGCTCAAAAGGTGATCTGCTCAGGGTGATATCAAATTTATGGCAGATTTGGGAAAATATCTCCTAATGCTCATGTTTTGTTTTTTTTTATTCAGAAGAGAATTCATTCTTGGCTCCATTGAAAATTCATTGTTAGGGTGGCACAGTGGCACAGTGGATAGAGAGCCAGGTCTGGAGTTGGGAGGGCCTATATTTAAATCTGGCCTCAGATACTTCTTAGCTGGGTGACCCTGGGCAAGTCACTTAATCCCATTTGTCTAGCTCTCACCCTTCTGTTTTATAGCTGTTACTAAGACAAAAAGGAAGAGTTAAAAAAAAAGGAAAAGGAAAATTCATTGTTAGTAAATACTCAATCTCAAAATGTCAGAGATGGAAGGAACTATAAAATACATCAGCACAACCTCCTTCATTTAAAAATTTTTTTCTTGAAAATGTATACAGTAATGGACTTCTCTACTAGCAGCAATGCAATGATCCAGAACAATTCAGAGTGACTTATAAGAAAGAACACTATCCACATTTAGAGAAAGAACTGTGGGAGCAGAAACACAGAAGAAAAACATGATCTATCACATGGTTCCATGGGGATATGATTGGAGATGTAGACTCTAAATGATCACCCTAGTGCAAACATCAATAATGTGGAAATAGGTCTTGATCAATGACAAAATGTAAAACCCAGTGGAATTGGGTATAAACTACAGGAGGGGGTTGGGGGCAGGGGAGGGAAAGAACATGAATCATGGAAACATGGAAAACTATTCTAAATTAATTAATTAAATAAAAATTTCAATAAGTAAATAATAAAAAAGAAAATATATACAGTAAATAAAAAGTATACACAGTAAGCATCAATAAAAACATTCAAATACAGTTTTTTGAATGACTATAAGTAAAAACTATAATTCTTTGATTTGTAATTTAAAAAAAATCCTTACCTTCTGAACCCTGGTCCTCCCAACTCCAGACCTGGCACTCTATCCACTGGATCACCTAACTACCTCCATAATTTGTTTTTAAAGGAATATATAACTTGAACAAAATAATTGCAAAAAATTCTATTTGTTTCCGGGTCCTTTTCTTATCTCTTTTATTTCTACATAGTTTTTTTTATGATTTTGTTGCTCTTTTTTTTTTTAATATTGCTATGGTCAGTTTCAGTCTTGCTGTTTATAGACTATGCTTTCCTCACTCTGTATGACTCCATCCCTATATTTCTTTATAGTTTTCAAATTTGTTTTTTCTTGTGGTAAAAACAGAATTCTATTGGTTTAATGTCCCACCATATGTTTGGTCATTCCAAAAAGGTTGGATATGTGCTCATTCCTCTTATTTTCTGATGAGGAAATAAAGACTTCTCTAGGAAGGGGAGCTCATTCATCATAGTCATAGAAA
This sequence comes from Monodelphis domestica, assembly GCF_027887165.1. Lineage (NCBI taxonomy): Eukaryota > Metazoa > Chordata > Mammalia > Didelphimorphia > Didelphidae > Monodelphis > Monodelphis domestica. Next base: position 455,033,344 of record NC_077227.1, read on the forward strand.
TATCCATTCCGAGGCAGAAGATAGGGTATTCACTGAGCCACCTCGCTGCTTCTAGATCTCTCCTCTCTCTGTCTGACTTAATTATAAACTTCCTGGCCTCTCCCAACTCTCAGGAACAAGGACGGAAAGTGTCTAGTCTTGGTTATTGTAGGAAGGGAAAATTTGGAAAGTTTTAAGGCCCATTGATTTGACCAACAGTCTTTGTGGGATGAGAAACAGGGCACATGTTTCAGAATGATGTGGCTGACACTTTCTTCTCACCCTGGGAAGTGAATTCCCAGAGTGTTCCTCCATAGTTCTAGGCTTAGAGGACACTGATCCAACCTTTAAGATTCTTCAAAAGTGACCTAATTAACTTGGAGGATAGCCAAGGTTTAAGAACATACCAACCTCTCAGTATTTGAGTAGGTCTCACTGATGACCCCTGACCATACCAAAATATTGATTCCTCCTATCCCATACTTTCTGCTAATAAACAAGGGGATTTCCAGCACTTTTACTTTCAGTTTGGCTGAAAGTATCCTCAAGCAAGCCAACAGGGCTTGGGCTGAGAAAAAAGGAGGAGGTATGGGCAGTCAGAATCATTGGAGGACACTTGGCAGGCTGGATGGTTAAAGACCAGGTTCCTTTTATTCTTAGTTCTAAATCGCCATTTGGAGATCTTGGTGGTGTGCCGTCTGACAGTGAGTACCCACTATATCAAGGTGAGAAAGATCTATGGAAGCCAGCTATGCCTATTTCTTTCTGGGAAGTGAAATGGAGGAAGGGGGACAGTTGGCATTGGGTTGTAAAGTTAACAAGTAGAAAAGGCCTCTTAAGTTTCTCTGAAGCTATTTTGGGGTCCTGAAGAAGCCATAAAAAATTCTCCTTCAGTCATGGTTGGCAGGGACAGGACTACTCTGGGCTCTGATCCCCAGGTTTACCCGCTGAAACTCCACTCAGCCTCATTTATTGGCACATTGACTTCAGCTTCCCTTCTATCTTCTGTCTTTCACCGAAATATTTTATCTGAAATTTTCCAAGGTGAATTTCCATACTTGGAGAGCTATAGCAAAGTAATTGAATAAGCTCTCATTCTTAGAATTTTTTATTTCTGTCATAAGGTCTGGGGATCACCGAAGAAGGGGCAGTATTATAATACCAGAGGAAAAAGCTTCCTAATGGAAATTCGGAACACAAGCCGCCATTATTTACTATATTACACAATTGTGGGAGGGTGGGGTGCTTTTGGTGACCAATGGGAATTGTTTTATTGGCTGCTTGCCCAGGGCTGGCCACTTCCTGTGTGCCATCTGACAGCTTTGGGAAGTCAAGGACATACCTTCAAGGACTACTGAGAGAGTTGTGATTAGAATGAGAGAGCTGTTGGTTTCCTCAAGAGATTAAATTCAGCCAGAAAAATGGCCCTAGAGGAGAGTTCAGGTGAAATTCCAGAGTTCTGGCAAAGATGCCACTAGCATGAAGAAAGCTGATCTCTTTGAAAATTACATATTGAATTTACAAATGCCTAAAAAGAAAAGGGGGAGGGGCACTCCCAGTTTCTGGATGAGGGTTGGGGAGGGCAAGGAATGTATTGAATGCAGGGGAGCAAGCCTCCAACTGCTGAAGAGTCACTCAGAGACTCCTAGAGCAGGTTTAACTTTTTGGCTATGGCAGCTGCCTAGATAGTTTATGATACATCAGAAGCAGTTTAAATTTTGTAGTTTATCTGGATTGTACCTTAAGCCAATTACAAAAATGACAAATAGTGTAGCACTTCCACAATTGAAGCAACCTGGAAACTCTATTTCTAATTGGGAAGTGATGAAAAGATTGAAAGGGATGGTACAAAGTCATCAATTTTCCACTCTTCAAATGTCTAAAAGCACTATTTAATCCATTTTGAGGGAGAATTTGAAAATAAGAGTTTGGTTAAATCTTTTCTTTCATGCCTTGATGGCAAAACAATAAAACTTATTGGTTTCTCTGATATTTTAAAAGTTCAGGCTACTAAGTTTAAAATAGATTTTCCAACTTGGCATAACTGGGACTCTTTCCTGATGCAAAAGATAATGAATGAGACTAACAAGAGAGGAACCGGATACAATTCATTTGGAAGGATAACTTGTAAATAGTTTGCACTGAAGGAATCTGGTGAAAACTGAAGGAAGACCAGATGAAGTTCTCATTAAAGTATTTTATTTTTCTTTTGAAATTTTTATTTAATTGGGCATTTTGGAATATTTATTTTTTGGTTACAAGAATCATGTTCTTTTCCTCCCCACCCCCCACCGCTTCCCATAGCCAAGTGCAATTCCACTGGGTTTTGGGATTTATGTGTGTCCTTGATCAAAACCTATTTCCATATTATTGATGTTTGCACTAGGGTGATCGCTTACAGTTCTACATCCACAATCATATCCCCATTGACCCATATGATCAAGCAGTTGTTTTTCTTCTGTGTTTCTACTCCCACAGTTCTTCCTTTGGATGTGGATAGTGCTCTTTCCCATAAGTTGCTCAGAATTGTCCTGCATCATTGCATTGCCGCTAGAATAGAAGTCCATTACATTCGATTGTACCACAGTGTATCAATCTCTGTGTACAGTGTTTTCCTGGTTCTGCTTCTCTCACTCTGCATCACTTCCTGGAGGTTGTTCCAGTCTCCATGGAATTCCTCCACTTTATTATTCCTTTGGGCACAATAGTATTCCATCACCAACATATAACACAATTTGTTCAGCCATTCCCCAATTGAAGGGCATCTCCTCACTTTCCAATTTTTTGCCACCACAAAGAGCACAGCTATGAATATTCTTGTACAAGTCTTTTTCCTTATTATCTCTTTGGGGTACAAACCCAGCAGTGCTATGAATGGATCAAAGGGCAGGCATTCTTTTCACCCTTTGAGCATAGTTCTAAATTGCCTTCCAGAATGGTTGGATCAGTTCACAACCCCACCAGCAATGCATTAATGACCCAACTTTGCCACATCCCCTCCAGCATTCATTACTTTTCTTTGCTGTCATGTTAGCCAATCTGCTAGTTGTGAGATAGTACCCCAAAGTTGCTTTGATTTGCATTTCTCTGATTATAAGAGATTTAGAACACTTTTTCATGTGCTTATTGATGGTTTTGATTTCTTTATCTGAAAATTGCCTGTTTGTGTCCTTTGCCCATTTATCAATTGAAGAATGGCTTGCTTCTTTGTACAATTGATTTAGCTCTTTATAAATTTGAGTAATTAGACCTCTGTCAGAAGTTTTTATTATGAAGATTTTTTCCCAATTTGTTGCTTCCCTTCTTATTTTGGTTGCATTGGTTTTGTTTGTACAAAACCTTTTTAATTTAATGTAATCAAAATTATTTATTTTATAACTTGTAATTTTTTCTAATGCTTGCTTGGTTTTAAAATCTTTCCTTTCCCAAAGATCTTACATGTATACTCTTCTGTCGTCACCTAATTTACTTATAGTTTCCTTCTTTATATTCAAGTAATTCATCCATTCTGAATTTATCTTGGTGTAGGGTGTGAGATGTTGATCCAAACCCAGTCTCTCCCATACTCTCTTCCAATTTTTCCAGCAGTTTTTGTCAAATAGTGGGGTTTTGTCCCAAAAGCTGGGATTTGTCTTGCCATTTACCCCGTCTATTTCATTGATCCTCCTTTCTGTCTCTTAGCCAGTACCATATTGTTTTGATGATCACTGCTTTATAGTATAGTTTTAAATCTTGTACTGATAGGCCACCTTCCTTCACATTTTTTTTCATTATTTCCCTGGATATTCTTGATCTTTTGTTCTTCCAAACGAACTTTGTTATGGTTTTTTTATAATTCAGTAAAAAAATTTCTTGGCAGTTAGATGGGTATGGCAATAAACAAATAAATAAATTTGGGTAAGATTGTCATTATGTTAGCTCATCCTACCCATGAGCAATTAATGTTTTTCCAATTATTTAGATCTAGTTTTAATTGTGTGGAGAGAGTTTTGTAGTTGTGTTCATAAAGTTCCTGTGTTTGTCTTCACAGATAGATTCCTAAGTATTTTATGTTGTCTAGGGTGATTTTTTCCCCTTTTAAATGTTATTTTATTTGGTCATTTTCAAACATCATTCACTAAAAACAAAGATAATTTTCTTTTCCTCCCCCAACCCCACCCCTCCCATTGGCGATGTGTGATTCCTCTGGCTATCATATGTGTCCTCGATCTGAACTCATTTCCATGTTATTGGTTTTTGCATTAGGGTGTTCATTTAGAGTCTTTCCTCAATCATATCCCCTCAATCCTTGAAGTCAAGCTGTTGCCTTTCCTCAGTGTTTTTACTCCCACTGTTTGTCCTCTGCTTGTGGGTAGTGTTTTTTTCTCCTTGATCCCTGCAGGTTGTTCAGGGACATTGCATTGACACTAATGGAAAAGTCCTTTATGTTTGATTGTACCACAGTGTATCAGTCTCTGTGTACAATGTTCTCCTGGCTCTGCTCCTTTCACTCTGCATCACTTCCTGGAGGTTGTTCCAGTATCCATGGAATTCCTCCACTTTATTATTCCTTTGGGCACAATAGTATTCCGTCACCAACATATACCACAATTTGTTCAGCTATTCCCCAATTGAAGGGCATCTCCTCATTTTCCAATTATTTTGCCACCACAAAGAATGCAGCTATGAATATTCTTGTACATGTCTTTTTCCTTATTATCTCTTTGGGGTACAAACCCAGCAGTGCTATGGCTGGATCAAAGGGCAGACAGTCTTTTATCGCCCTTTGGGCATAGTTCCAAATTGCCCTCCTGAATGGTTGGATCAATTCACTACTCCACCAGCAATGAATTAATGTCCCAACTTTGCCACATCCCCTCCAACATTCATTACTTTCCTTTGCTGTCATATTAGCCAATCTGCTTGGTGTGAGGTGATACCTCAGAGTTGTTTTGATTTGCATCTCTCTGATTATAAGAGATTTAGAAGACTTTTTCATGTGCTTATTAATAGTTTTGATTTCTTTAGCTGAAAACTGCCTATTCATGTCCCTTGCCTATTTATCAACTGGCTTGATTTTTTGTACAATTGATTTAGCTCTTTATAAATTTGAGTAATTAGACCTTTGTCAGAGTTTTATTATGAAGTTTCCCAATTTGTTGCTTCCCTTCTAATTTTAGTTACATTGGTTTTGTTTGTACAAAACCTTTTTAATTTGATGTAATCAAAATTATTTATTTTACATTTTGTGACTCTTTCTATGTCTTGCTTGGTTTTTCTTTCCCTTTCCCTTCCCAAAGGTCTGACATGTATACTATTCTGTGTTCACCTAATTTACTTATAGTTTCCTTCTTTATGTTCAAGTCATTCACCCATTCTGAGTTTATCTTGGTGTAGAGTGTGAGGTGTTGATCCAAACCTAATCTCTCCCACACTGTCTTCCAGTTTTCCCAGCACTTTTTGCCAAATAGTGAATTTTTGTCCCAAAAGCTGGAGTCTTTGGGTTTGTCATAGACTGTCTTGCTGAAGTCACTTACCCCAAGTCTATTCCACTGATCCTCCTTTCTGTCTCTTAGCCAGTACCACATTGTTTTGATGACCACTGCTTTATAATATAGTTTGAGATCTGTGACTGCAAGGCCACCTTCCTTTGTATTTTTTTTTCATTATTTCCCTGGATATCCTTGATCCTTTGTTCTTCCAAATGAACTTGTTATGATTTTTTCTAATTCAATAAAATTTTTTTTTGGAAATTTAGTGGGTATGGCACTAAATAGATAGATAAGTTTGGGTAGGATGGTCATTTTTATTAAATTAGCTCATCCTACCCATGAGCAGTTAATGTTTTTCCAATTGCTCAAGTCTAGTTTTAGTTGTGTGGAGAGTGTTTTGTAGTTGTGTTCATACAGTTCCTGTGTTTGTCTCAGGAGATAGATTCCTAAGTATTTTATTTTGTCTAAGGTGATTTTGAATGGGATTTCTCTTTCTAATTCTTGCTGCTAATATGTGTTAGAAATATATAGAGATGCTAATGACTTGTGGATTTATTTTGTATCCTGCAACTTTGCTAAAGTTGTTGATTATTTCCACTAGCTTTTTAAGTTGATTCTCTAGGATTCTTTAAGTAGACCATCGTATCATCTGCAAAGAGTAATAGTTTAGTCTCTTCATTGCCTATTTTAATACCTTTAATTTCTTTTTCATCTCTAATTGCTACTGCTAGTTTTTCTAGTACAATATTAAATAATAGAGGTGATAATGGGCATCCTTGCTTCTAGTTTATCCCCATTGCAAATGATGTTTGCTGGTGGTTCTAGATATACACTGTTTATTATTTTTAGGAAAGGCCCTTCTATTCCTATACTTTTTAGTGTTTTCAATAGGAATGGGTGTTGTTTTGTCAAAAGCTTTTTCTGCATCTACTGAGCTAATTATATGATTTTTTTGTTGGTTTGCTTGTTGATGTGGTCAATTATGTGGATGGTTTTCCTAATATTGAACCATCCTTGCATTCCTGGCATAAATCCCATCTGATCATAATGAATAACTCTCATGATCACTTTCTGGAGTCTTTTTGCTAGTATTCTATTTAAGATTTTTGCATCTATGTTCATTAAGGAGATTGGCCTATAGTTTTCTTTCTCCATTTTTGACCTACCAGGCTTTGGAATCAGTACCATATTTGTGTCATAAAAGGAATTTGGTAGAACTCCTTCTTTGCTTATTATGCCAAATAGTTTGTATAATATTGGGATTAGTTGTTTTTTGAATGTTTGATGAAATTCACTTGTGAATCCATCAGGCTCTGGGGATTTTTTCTTAGGGAGTTCTTTGATGGCTTCTTCAATTTCTTTTTCTGATATGGGGATATTTAGGTAATCTATTTCTTCCTCTGTTAGTCTAGGCAATTTATATTTTTGTAAGTATTCATCCATATCACCTAGATTGTCATATTTGTTGCCATAAAATTGGGCAAAACAGTTTTTAATGATTGCCATAATTTCCTCTTCATTAGAGGTGAGATTTCCCTTTTCCTCTTTGATACTGTTAATTTGATTTTTTCTTTCCTTTTTTTATTAGATTGACCAGTACTTTGTCGATTTTATTTATTGTTTTTTTTCAAAATATCAGCTTCTAAAGGACAATACTCCTTTCACTTTTGATTTTATTAATTTCTCCTTTAATTTTTAGGATCTCTCATTGGAAGATTTTTAATTTGTTCACTTTCAAGTTTTTTGATTTGCATGTCCAATTCATTGACCTCTTTCCTCCCTTCATTAGGGTATTTTAGACATTTGGAGAAATACAGAAGGTGGACATTCCAATGTTAAACCTACTTAAAGAGAAGAAATGACTGGCAGAAATTTTCATACTTTTAGTTTGGTGGACATTTGAATTTTGAAGCTTGTGTTCACTATAGAGAATATGTTGACTCCATCAAAGCTATGATTGCCTTGCATGGTATGAAACTAATGTAGATGGCAGCCTGCAATATAAAGGTTTTTCTTGATTCAACTAAACACCTTAGGGAGGCCTCTATTAAAAAAAAAAACATCAGCTTGAAAGACAGAAACTTCCAAGAACTTGAACAAAGAGAAGAACAAAAACATAAAGACAAAGAAGCTGAAGAAAAAGGCAAAAAGGAGAGGAAAAAACCAGAAAGATGGAGAGGAATTGGAAATAGAAAGAAAACAAGAAAAGCTTCACAAGAGAGAAGAAAACAAAAAGATTGTGAAGTTGTTGAAATCAGAACAAATAGAAAAGATGCAAGCAGAAGAGCAGAAAAAGTTATAAAAGAAGATAAAATTGGAGGAGAGGAAATTATTAATGGCTCAAAGAAATTTTCAATGAGATTAATTGTGGAACTACTAAGTAGAGTAAAGGCAGTAAAATTACTAGAGCAGGAACAGAAAGTAGAAAAAATGCCTTTGACAACTTGAAGAGAGAAGATAACTTCAGGAAGCTGAATTCAGACAGGTGGAGGAGGAAAAAGAGTGAGCTCTCAGACTCCAGAGAAAAAAGAAAGAGCTAAGGGAGTGGCTATTAAATATTTTGTTGAGCAAGAAAATTGATGAGATACAGCAGAACAAGGAAGAAGCAGTGGCGTCTCATACTGCCCTACTACAACCTGTTTTAAATATTATACAGTCAGTGTCTTCAAGCTCTGTTACCTCTACCTCCTTACATTCCCTTATGGGTCAACCAACTCAGCTCTGTCAAAGAGAAATGCTTTCAAATCAGGAAATTAATTTTAATTCCAAAACTGTGAATGGCAACTTAAGTGAAGAAGCTCAGTGCAAAGAAAGCAAGAAACTTAACTAGCAAGAAAACAAATGAAAGCTGGACAGCAAAACAGTGCTCAGATGTGCTCTCTTGTCTTCCTGCCAATAACTAACAACAAAAGGGTACATCTAACTGTAACCAGAATGTGTAAAAAAAAAAAACAGTCATCTTTTGAACAAGACAAATGTAATAGAGAAATGAGTAAGGAGAAATGTGGGCTCAGTAGAGACAAGTACTGAGGAGAGGCATAAAAGGGATAGGAGCAAGCATAGAAGGGACACAAATAAAGAAGATGAAAGACAAAGGAAAAAGAACCTTCATAGAAGGCACTCTTACTAGAACTAGAAGGCTTCTAGTCCTCATTGGAGAAGTGTAATGCTGCAGTCAGGGTCCAGCCTCATTCATTACTCTAGGGTTCCTGACAGGAGGTGAACGATCAGCAAAAATAAATAAAATAAAGTAAATAACAAACGGAAGACAGCTTAATCATTACAGCCATGGGACTGCTTTGCATCTAACAGCTGCTCCACCATCCTGATGTCTGGTCTTTATTTTTATACCCATATTCTTAGCATGCAGATACACAAAATCAAAGAGAGATAATTGGAAAAGTGATACATTAATGTTTAACAAATCACTTGATTAACATTCTATATTTTTGTATTGTGATTTAAGACAGAATAAAGGTTACACAAAAGATAAATTATTTCATCACAGGCAGCTTAATTTTCTCACTACCCTGTGAGAAGTTTTGAGCTTACAAACAATCAAGGAAAATTACGTATTGCTTTTTTTTAATTTAATTTTATTTTTTTTAAACAATATCTTATTTGGTCATTTCAAAACATTATTCATTGGAGACAAAGATCATTTTCTTTTCCTCCCCTCCCCCCCATAGCTGACACACGATTCCACTGGGTTTCACATGTGTTCTTGATTCAAACCCATTTCCATGTTGTTGGTATTTGCATTAGAGTGTTCATTTAGAGTCTCTCCTCAGACATGTCCCCTTAACCCCTGTAGTCAAGCAGTTGCTTTTCCTCGGTGTTTTTACTCCCACAGTTTGTCCTCTGCTTGTGGATAGTGTTTTTTCTCCTAGATCCCTGCAGATTGTTCAGGGATATTGCATTGACACTAATGGAGAAGTCCATTACTTTCGATTGTACAACAGTGTATCAATCTCTGTGTACAGTGTTTTCCTGGTTCTGCTTCTCTCACTCTGCATCACTTCCTGGAGGTTGTTCCAGTCTCCATGGAATTCCTCCACTTTATTATTCCTTTGGGCACAATAGTATTCCATCACCAACATATAACACAATTTGTTCAGCTATTCTCCAATTGAAGGGCATCCCCTAATTTTTCAATTTTTGGCCACCACAAAGAGTGCAGCTATGAATATTCTTGTACAGGTCTTTTTCCTTATTATCTCTTTGGGGTACAAACCCAGCAGTGCTATGGCTGGATCAAAGGGCAGACAGTCTTTTATCGCCCTTTGGGCATAGTTCCAAATTGCCCTCCAGTATGGTTGGATCAATTCACAACCCCACCAGCACTGAATTAATGTCCCTACTTTACCACATCCCCTCCAGCATTCATTACTTTCTTTTGCTGTCATGTTAGCCAATCTGCTAGTTGTGAGATAGTACCCCAAAGTTGCTTTGATTTGCATCTCTCTAATTATAAGAGATTTAGAGCACTTTTTCATGTGCTTATTAATAGTTTTGATTTCTTTATCTGAAAACTGCCTATTCATGTCCCTTGTCCATTTATCAACTGGAGAATGGCTTGATTTTTTTGTACAATTGATTTAGCTCTTTGTAAATTTGAGTAATTAAACCTTTGTCAGAGGTTTTTATGAAGATTGTTTCCCAATTTGTTGCTTCCCTTCTGATTTTAGATTTTTTTTTGGTTGTACAAAAGCTTTTTAATTTTATGTCGTCAAAATTATTGTTTTACATTTTGTGACTCTTTCTAAGTCTTGCTTGGTTTTAAAGTCTTTCCCTTCCCAAAGGTCTGACATGTATACTATTCTGTGTACATGTTGCTTTTAATAAAATGGAATAATTAATCAACAGTTCTTAGAAGACAATTCAACAATCATACCATTGAGACTGAGGGTACTGGGAACACAATTCAAATTTAGACTGGTCATTTCTCAGGGTTCTTTATTAGGGAGTTCCTGAGTCACTGAGGCATACTGAAGCTTGATGTACTTGTACTTATCACTTGGGCCTCTATGATTGATTTGTGTACTGACTTCATGAGAATGGGCTTCTGTGAGTGGGGAAGTTCTGGCCTTGGCCTTAGCTGCAGTTTTGCTGGGAATTATGTACCTAAATAAAAGTTAACCCATGATAGTCTTTTTGGGATTGGATTTGAGGGTCTAGTCTTTTGGTGATGTTTTGGGGAATAAGGGTACATGTGTTTTGCTCTTGCATTATTTCTTTTGAGACTAGGGAGAATAATGATCATGTCAATTCATAGGTAAGGGGCATTGATGAAAGAGGTCATGTAAAGGGGGTTGGGTGAGCAATCACATCTTGCCAAGGACCACTCTGTGGTCTCCCCAGCTACCATGTGTGATTCTGTCAAGGCATCATGGTCTGATGGCTCCCAGCAGTATAAGCCCTGATAGATCTAGGTACCAGAGTGTTCTACAGCAAATGCAAATATGCTGAAGGAATGGAAGCAGGGATAGAAGAAGAGTGGGTAGGAAGTACTGTGGAAGAGGAAGATTCTTGAGCAAATCCAGAAGTAGTTGGAGCAGGTGGTAAAAGACTTTGCCTTAAGACCCATTACAGGATAGACCAGGACCAGCAAGGGGTTCTGAACTTTCTGACTTCTTGACCACCTTAAGAAAACTGAGTCTCTGCTTAGTGAATGTAAAGTGAACTCCTTTATGAAAGGAAACACAATTGTATTGGAAATTTATTTTCTTTTTTTAAGATTGAATAATTATTTGTGCTTCATTTTCAACTGTGTTGGTAATTTGCTTTTCATTAGCTTTCCTTTTTCTTTTTAAATATTTTGATCTGATTGCTTTAATGTCACCAATCTTTTTTTAATCAAGAGAATTGTATAGACTGACAGTATAAGATTTCCAGACCTACCACAGAAATGTATGCAGAATTCTTGACTAAATATTCTTCATGTATTCAATGAAGTCAACATGTACTGCAGAATAAAGGGCAAATTTAAGTGAACTTGAGATAAGTTGCCAAATGTTAAGTGTTATGAACAACCACAAAAATGTGTAGGACAATTAAAAGAAAAAACTTGCTAGTTTGATTTTATTTTGTATTTAACTGATTCAAAAACATGGAGATGGTAGTGGAAAGTCATGGGAACAAAATGATCATAGCATAGTAAGCCGTATATGAAATGTAGATTCCTTTAAAATTGAGAATGCAAATGCACTATATTTTTTTTAATATATTTTATTTGATCATTTCCAAGCATTATTCGTTAAAGACATAGATCATTTTCTTTTCCTCCCCCCCCCACCCCCCATAGCCGACGCGTAAGTCCACTGGGCATTAGATGTTTTCTTGATTTGAACCCATTGCTTTGTTGATAGTATTTGCATTAGAGTGTTCATTTAGAGTCTATCCTCTGTCATGTCCCCTCAACCTCTGTATTCAGGCAGTTGCTTTTTCTCGGTGTTTCCACTCCCATAGTTTATCCTTTGCTTATGAATGGTGTTTTTTTCTCCTGGATCCCTGCAAGTTGTTCAGGGACATTACACCACTACTAATGGAGAAGTCCATTACATTCAATTATACCACAGTGTATTAGTCTCTGTGTACAATGTTCTCCTGGTTCTGCTCCTCTCGCTCTGCATCACTTCCTGGAGGTTGTTCCAGTCTCCATGGAACTTCTCCACTTTATTATTCCTTTTAGCACAATAGTATTCCATCACCAACATATACCACAGTTTGTTCAGCCATTCCCCAATTGATGGGCATCCCCTCGTTTTCCAGTTTTGGGCCACCACAAAGAGCGCAGCTATGAATATTTTTGTACAAGTCTTTGTGTCCATTATCTCTTTGGGGTACAGACCCAGCAGTGCTATGGCTGGGTCAAAGGGTAGATATTCTTTTGTCGCCCTTTGGGCATAGTTCCAAATTGCCCTCCAGAATGGTTGGATCAGTTCACAACTCCACCAGCAATGAATTAATGTCCCTGCTTTGCCACATCCCCTCCAGCATTCATTACTTTCCTTTGCTGTTATGTTAGCCAATCTGCTAGGTGTGAGGTGATACCTCAGAGTTGTTTTGATTTGCATCTCTCTGATTATAAGAGATGTAGAACACTTCTTCATGTGCTTGTTAATAGTTTTGATTTCTTTATCTGAGAACTGCCTATCCATTTCCCTTGCCCATTTATCAATTGGAGAATGGCTTGATTTTTTGTACAATTGATTTAGCTCATTATAAATGAGGAATTAAACCTTTGTCAGAGGTTTCTATGAAGATTTTTTCCCAATTTGTTGTTTCCCTTCTGATTTTAGTTATATTGGTTTTGTTTGTACAAAAGCTTTTTAGTTTGATGTAGTCAAAATTATTTATTTTACATTTTGTGATTCTTTCTATATCTTGCTTGGTTTTAAAGTCTTTCCCCTCCCAAAGGTCTGACATGTATACTATTCTGTGTTTACCCAATTTACTTATGGTTTCCTTCTTTATGTTTAAGTCACTCACCCATTTTGAATTTATCTTGGTGTAGGGTGTGAGGTGTTGATCTATTCCTAGTCTCTCCCACACTGTCTTCCAATTTTCCCAGCAGTTTTTATCGAATAGTGGATTTTTGTCCCAAAAGCTGGGATCTTTGGGTTTATCGTATACTGTCTTGCTGAGGTCGCTTTCCCCCAGTCTATTCCACTGATCTTCCTTTCTGTTTCTTAGCCAGTACCAAATTGTTTTGATGACTGCTGCTTTGTAATATAGTTTTAGGTCAGGGACTGCAAGGCCCCCATCGTATGTGTTTTTTTTCATTATTTCCCTGGATATCCTTGATCTTTTGTTCTTCCAAATGAACTTTGTTATGGTTTTTTCTAAATCAGTGAAGAAGTATTTTGGTAGTTCCATGGGTATGGCACTAAATAGATAAATAAGTTTGGGTAGGATGGTCATTTTTATTATATTGGCTCGTCCTATCCATGAGCAGTTAATGTTTTTCCATTTGTTCAAGTCTAGTTTTAGTTGTGTGGCGAGTGTTTTGTAGTTGTGTTCATATAGTTCCTGTGTTTGTCTTGGGAGGTAGATTCCTAGGTATTTTATTTTGTCTAAGGTGATTTTGAATGGGATTTCTCTTTCTAGTTCTTGCTGCTGAGCTGTGTTGGAGATATATAGAAAAGCTGATGATTTATGTGGGTTTATTTTGTATCCTGCAACTTTGCTAAAGTTGTTGATTATTTCAATTAGCTTTTTGGTTGAATCTCTAGGATTCTTTAAGTAGACCATCATGTCATCCGCCAAGAGTGATAACTTGGTCTCCTCCTTGCCTATTTTGATGCCTTCAATTCCTTTATCTTCTCTAATTGCTACTGCTAGTGTTTCTAGTACAATGTCAAATAGTAGAGGTGATAATGGGCATCCTTGTTTCACTCCTGATCTTATTGGGAATGCATCTTGTTTATCCCCATTGCAGATGATATTAGCTGTTGGTTTTAGATATATACTGTTTATTATTTTTAGGAATGACCCTTCTATTCCTATGCTTTCTAGTGTTTTTAATAGGAATGGGTGTTGTATTTTATCAAAGGCTTTTTCTGCATCTATTGAGATAATCATGTGGTTCTTGCTAGTTTGCTTGTTGATGTGGTCAATTATGTGGATGGTTTTCCTAATGTTGAACCAGCCCTGCATCCCTGGTATGAATCCTACTTGATCATGGTGAATGATCCTTCTGATCACTTGCTGGAGTCTTTTTGCTAGTATCCTATTTAAGATTTTTGCATCTATATTCATTAGGGAGATTGGCCTATAGTTTTCTTTCTCTGTTTTTGACCTGCCTGGTTTTGGAATCAGTACCATGTTTGTGTCATAAAAGGAGTTTGGTAGAACTCCCTCTTTGCTTATTATGTCAAATAGTTTGTATAGTATTGGGATTAACTGTTCTCTGAATGTTTGATAGAATTCACAGGTGAATCCATCAGGCCCTGGGGATTTTTTCTTAGGAAGTTCTTTGATGGCTTGATGGATTTCAATTTCTGATATGGGATTATTTAAGAATTCTATTTCCTCTTCTGTTAGTCTAGGCAGTTTGTATTTTTGTATATATTCATCCATTTCTCCTAAATTGGTGTATTTATTGCCATATAATTGGGCAAAGTAATTTCTAATGATTGCCTTAATTTCCTCCTCATTGGAGGTGCTGTCCCCCTTTTCATCTTTAATGCTGTGAATTTGCTTTTCTTCCTTCCTTTTTTTAATTAGATTGACCAGTACTTTGTCTATTTTGTTTGTTTTTTCAAAGTACCAGCTTCTTGTCTTATTTATTAAATCAATAGTTCTATCACTTTCGATTTTATTAATTTCTCCCTTAATTTTTAGGATTTCTAATTTGGTTTTCTGCTGGGGGTTTTTAATTTGATCGCTTTCGAGTTTTTTCAATTGCATTTCCAATTGATTGATCTCTGCTCTCCCTTGTTTGTTAATATAAGCATTCAGGGATATGAATTTGCCTCTGATTACCACTTTGGCTGCATCCCAAAAGGTTTGAAAGGATGTTTCGCCATTGTCATTTTCCTTGATGAAATTATTAATTGTTTCTATGATTTCTTCTTTAACTAAACGGTTTTGAGGTATCATATTGTTTAATTTCCAATTGGTTTTAGATTTGGTTTTCCATGTACCATTACTAATCATTATTTTTATTGCCTTGTGATCTGAGAAGGCTGCATTCATTATTTCTGCTTTTTTGCATTTGTGTGCTATGTTTCTGTGACCTAATGTATGGTCAATTTTTGTGAATGTGCCATGTGGTGCTGAGAAGAAGGTGTATTCCTTTTTATCCCTATTTATTTTTCTCCATATGTCTATTAATTCTAATTTTTCTAAGATTTCATTTACT
Source organism: Monodelphis domestica (assembly GCF_027887165.1). Lineage (NCBI taxonomy): Eukaryota > Metazoa > Chordata > Mammalia > Didelphimorphia > Didelphidae > Monodelphis > Monodelphis domestica. Next base: position 455,048,659 of record NC_077227.1, read on the forward strand.
TCTTTTACCTCTTTCTTATTTATTTTTTGATTTGATTTATCTAAATTTGATAATGGTTGGTTTAAGTCTCCCACTAGTATGGTTTTATTGTCTATTCTTCCTTCAATTCTCCTAGTTTCTCCATTAGAAATTTGTGTGCTATATTATTTGGTGCATACATGTTGATTAATGATATTTCCTCGTTGTCTAGAGTCCCTTTTAACAAAATATAATTACCTTCCCTATCCCTTTTGATCAGGTCTATTTTTGCATTGGCTTTATCAGATATCATGATTACCACTCCTGCCTTCTTTCTATCAGTTGAGGCCCAGAAGGTCTTACTCCATCCTTTAATTCTGACCTTGTGGGTGTCAACCCGCCTCATGTGTGTTTCTTGAAGACAACATATGGTAGGGTTTTGGATTCTAATCCATTCTGCTATTCGTCTACGTTTTATGGGTGAGTTCATCCCATTCACGTTCAAAGTTATGATTGTCATTTGTGGACTCCCTGGCATTTTGATAGCCTTCCCTAATTCTAACCTTTTCTTCTTCGGCTCTACCTTTTAGTCCAGTGATTTACTTTGAATCAGTCCCCCTTGTCCCCTCCCTTGATGTTTCCCTTTTTAGTCCCTCCCTTTTTCTTCCCTCCCCCTCCCCCCTCTCTTTCCCTCCCTTTTTGTTCTCCCTCTCCCCCTCCCCCCTTTGGTTTTCCCTTCTCCTTACCCTTGTTGGGTAAGATAGAATTCAAGATCCCAATGGATCTGGATGTTTTTCCCTCTCAGAGTTGATTTCCCTGAGATTGAGGTTTAAGTAACCCCCCCCTCTTCCTCTCCTTCTTATAGGAGTTTTCTTCCCCTCCCCTTCCCATGTGAATCTTTGTGTGAGAACCATTATTCTATTTGGTCTTTCTTTACCCCCTATTTATACATTACATTTTCCCCACATGTTAGTATACATAGATTGATATAAATGTAGTCCTTATAGAAGAGAGTTTGAGTAAAAGAAGAAGATAACATTTTTCCCCTTTCCTTAATATTTACCTTTTCAGGTATTCCTTGCTCTTTGATTTTCGGTATCAAACTTTCCACAGAGCTCTGGTCTTTTCTTTTCAAAAAGTTGGAAGTCTTCTATTTTGTTGAATGCCCATACTTTCCCTTGGAAGTATATAGTCAGTTTTGCTGGGTAGCTGATTCTTGGTTGGAGACCCAGCTCTCTTGCCTTTCTGAAGATCATGTTCCATGCCTTACGATCATTCAGAGTAGAACTTGCAAAGTCTTGTGTGACCCCGATTGGCATTCCTTTATATCTAAATTGTCTTTTTCTGGCTTCCTGTAGGATTTTTTCTTTTGTTTGATAGCTTTGGAATTTGGCAATTACATTCCTGGGAGTTGTCTTTTGGGGGTTTAGTGTAGAAGGTGTTCTGTGAGCTCTGTCAGTGGCTGTATTGCCCCCTTGTTCTAGAATCTCTGGGCAATTTTCTTTGATTATATCTTGTATCACCATGTCCAGTTTGGTGTTTATTTCTGGCTTTTCTGGGAGTCCAATTATTCTTAAATTCTCTCTTCTCCCTCTATTTTCCAGATCTATCACCTTGTCGGTGAGATATTTTATGTTCTCTTCTAATTTCTTGGTGTTTTGGCTTTGCTTTATTAGTTCTTGCTTTAAAGCCTGGTTTTCTTTTACAGTTTAGTCAAACTGGTTTTGTAGATGCGTGAATTTCTTTTGCATTATTTCCCACTTTTCCTCCCAGAGGGCTTCCATCTTTTTGGTCATTTCTGATTCAAATTCTTCATGGGTTTGTGGAGAGTTTCTATTTCCTTTGGAAGATTTTGGAGCATTTTCTTGTATATCTTCTTCTATCTGCTCTGTATTTTGTATTTTGGCTCCATAGAATGTGTCCAAAGTCGCCCCTTTCTTCTTATTTTTCTTGGTATTTTGGGGCTTCTGTGCTTCTGTGGAGTTTGCCATCTCTGAATGTGGAGGATTAGCTTTTCTTATCTCTGTCTGGTGTTCAGAGGCTTTAGTCCTGGGCAGATGTTGGTTCTATGAGCTTTCCCTGGGTTAAACTGAATATGCCTCACTGGAACTGGAATGGAAGGGTCGGACCACGTTGCTTTCCGGAAGTTGCCTTCAGAATCGCTGGCCGTGAGGCTGTTTCGTTGGCCTGCGGGGGGATGGGCTGCAGCTTCCCCAAGCTCCGAGGGCAAGGACTTTCACTGAGACTTGGATAGCAGGATCCAGCCCGTGAGGCTGTCTTGCCCGCCCTGAGGGTTGCTGTTGTTTCGACCAGCTCTCTGCAGCGGGAGCCCCAGGCAGTAACTTTCACTGGGACTCGGGTAGAAGGCCCTGAGGGTTGTTGTTCCGAGGACCCTGCTCTCTGAGCCGGGCCGGGCTGCGGCTTCCGGGAGCCTTGGACTCTGCGCTCCTACCCCTGAGGTCCAAGTGATCTCGGGTTCTGGCTTTTGAGGGGAGCCGTACCTTTTGAACCGGGTCCAGGTCCAGGAGGAGGGTTCCCAGGGTCTGTGCTGTTGATCGTTTTGAATTTCGGCGCCTTAGGAGCTTATAGTTTGAGATCGGTAGGGAAGGGTTTTCCGGAGATCTGAACTTTAGCTTTCTCTAAGCCGCCATCTTAACCGGAAGTCCTGCACTATATTTTTTAAAGATTCTAGTAAATCAGAATATGAGACAGAGTGATCTGGAGTTGTTCCATTACTTCTGAAACATTGATTTTTAAAAAATTAAAATAATTGAGAGTAAAAAGTCAGTTAAAAGCTTTTGTTTCTAGTACAAATTAGTATATATGTGGGTTTTTTTTAAGAAGCTGTTTTGCTAAATTACTTTTACTTCCAATGTTTCAAACAAATTCAAGGCTGCAAACTTGTATTTTTTAGTCTTTTGCTTCTCAAGATGAATGTTGGGAATACTTAAAAAATAGTTGTAGGGGGCAGCTGGGTAGCTCAGTGGGTTGAGAGCCAGACCTAGAGACGGGAGGTCCTAGGTTCAAATCTTGCCTCAGACACTTCCCAGTTGTGTGACCCTGGACAAGTCACTTGATCCCCATTGCCTAACCCTTACCACTCTTCTGCCTTGGAGCCAATACACAGTATTGATTCCAAGATGGAAGGTAAGGGTTTAAAAAAATAGTTGTAGCCTTTGGGTGGTAAAAGGTTGTGTTTATTCCAGTTTGCATTTTTAAGGTGAAATAAAAGCCTTTTCCAGTGGGGGGGAAAAAAGCAAACTCTCTATAATAGGGATTCACAGTTTCATGTACAATTCTCTTCTAATATGTGTGTGTGTGTGTGTGTGTGTGTGTGTGTGTGTGTGTATGCTCAGTTTATTTTCTGTTTGTTAAATTCAGAATTTTAAAAATTACTATTTTAAAAAACTGATGGATCAAAATCTTATAAGAGGAAAGAGGCAGAAACCTGAATTATCTAGAGGAGAGGACCAGAGCATAAATTAGGATGGAGAACCATGGTCCTCTGAATCAGCCAGGACAAACAGTTGAACAGTTTGTGCTCATGTCACAGCTATTCTCTTGTCCTTATCATAAAGACGGTCCATTAAGCAGGTCCACCAGCTAGTTTGCCATTGTTATCAGGTCACTGTCCTAAACTGGAGATCCCTAGATAGAGTTGGTGCTCACTTTACTTCCTCTTCAGGTCACAGGAGGAAGACAGTATTGTGCCACTGTTGAGATATAAAAGAGTTTGAGGGAGAGAAATTCAGTTATAATCCTGAAGGCAACTGGGATAAATCAAACATTGTGCTATTTCAAAGCCTAGGAATGGACTCAATGGCTCTCTGAAATCTGTCAACCCATGCAGAGCTTAGAGACTCACAAAAGGAAGGATCCCTTTACAATGTGATTCTGGCCTTGGTAGACAAAAATAGAACAGAAGGGAAATCTTTGAAAATATTTTTTGGATAGACCCAGAATTTATATTAAATCACATTCACTCCCTAAATAAAGGAGGCAAGATGGTATTTTAGAAAATCTTATAGACTTAGCCCCAGAGGTGTATGGGGTGTTCAGGGAGGGGTAGTATCTCTGGTATGGAGGGCTTGTCATGCCCTTCTAGGGCAGCTCTCCAACCTCTGACCCTCACCTGATACCCAGCTCTCACTTGTGGCTCCCAGTAGCTGCTAGTATGCGGCAGCGGCCACACCTCGGGCAACGGCTTCGACAGGCCGGCTAAACCTTGTGAGAGTAGCCATCGGGTCGTTGTGGACCCCTGGTGAACCAGGGCCTTGCTCACCCAGCATGTGAAAACTGCTTCGGTGGAACAGGAGGAAGAAACCAATAAGAAGGTTCAACGGCTGAGATGGCAATACAGCAAAGGACTGTGGAGTGCTTAGGGCATGTTGGAGCACAAAAGACAACATGGCCATCCAATGCAGCTGAGGAAGTCTCCAGGTGTAACGACTTTTTGGGCCACTGGACCCAGGCTTCCAACGCCGAGAGAGAGTGGGACTGTCTCTGTGCATCGACTTTTCCACTTAAATCTCCTTCATGCACAAGTGTCTTTGTGCACACTCATCTACATCATAAATGAAAGCGCACAAAGACAAATGTCATGCTCGGTTACCGAGAAACTACTACTATAGACTTAGCCCCAGGTTCTAGTACAGCTTTTGCTGTCCATTCACATCTGACTTTGGAAAAATCCCTTCCCTTCCTTGTGCCTTAGTTTCTTCCTTCGTAAAATGAAGGTGTTGGACTTGATAGCTTTTCCAGCTGGAATATTCTTTGGCGCTGTGGTTGTCCTCATGTAGGAAAGGAGATGAACTACATGATATTTACTTCAAAGATATAATAAGAATGGATGTGCAAATAATTTCTCCAGTACTTCCAGGGCATACTCTCCCCTACACCCATCATGATCTCTGAAGGAAGTATATTCAAAACTTAACTCAAGTCCTAATCAAGAATAGCAAGTTCATGTCCAAAGGTTGTTATGGCTGCTTGGTCCAGAAAATCACTTTTTGTTCCTGAGACATCACTTCTAGGCTGACTGCAGCACCTGGCATGTAGCACCAGGATGCCTCATAGTAGTAGTCTCTTGGTAACCGAGGATGACATTTGTCTTTGTGCACTTTCATCTGTGATATAGATGAGTGTGCACAAAAAACACTTGTGCGTGTAGGAGATGTAAGTGGAAAAGTCGATGCACAGAGACAGTCCCACTCTCTCTCGGCGTTGGAAGCCTGGGTCCAGTGGCACAAAAAGTCGTTACACCTGGAGACTTCCTCAGCTGCATTGGATGGCCATGTTGTCTTTTGTGCTCCAACATGCCCTAAGCACTCCACAGTGCTTTGCTGCGTCGCCGTCTCAGCCGTTGAACCTTCTTATTGGTTTCTTCCGCCTCTTCCACCGAAGCAGTCTTCACATGCTGGGTGAGCAAGGCCCTGGTTCACCAGGGGTCCACAACGACCCGATGGCTACTCTCACAAGGTTTAGCCGGCCTGTCGAAGCCGTTGCCCGAGGTGTGGCCGCTGCCGCAAGCTAGCAGCTACTGGGAGCCACAAGTGAGAGCTGGGTATCAGGTGAGGGTCAGAGGTTGGAGAGCTGCCCTAGGAGGACACGACAAGCCCTCCATACCAGAGCTATTACCCCTCCCTGAGCACCCCATACACCCCAGGATTCCTCATAATAACTTTTTAAATTCCCAGGGTTGTGAGGATTGAGACTTGTATGACCTCAGGGGAAAGAAGGCCCTAAGGACTTTCTCCTTACTGCAGCTGCTTACCAAATGCCACCAGAGATTTACCGAGCTCCCACTGATGTGAATGAAGCAGAGAGAAGATAGAGGCTAACTTGGGCTTTTTTGATGACATTAACAGTTTTGGCTATTCAGCTCATCAATAAGCTCCTTCTGAATGTGTGGTTTCCTAAGTGTAGTCACTGACAGGATGTCTGTGAATGCTCTAAAGTCTCTTCAGTACACTTCCCTTTTATGTCATCATGATTCTCCTGGAAGCCATCTCCCAGAATCTTCCATGTAAAGAGACTGAAAAAAAAAAAACAGTGAAATGAAGGGATCTGTACACATGTCAGATCTCTAAGAAACATACTTTAAAATTTTTTTTCTCTATTTAATTTAGAATATTTTTCCCTGGTTACATGATTCATATTCTTTCCCTCCCTTCCCTTCCCCTCCCATAGCCAATGAGCAATTCAACTGGGTTTTACCTGTATCATTGATCAAGGCTTATTTCCACATTAATATTTGCAATAGAGTGATAATTTAGAGTCTACATCCCCAATCATATCCCCATCAAGCCATATGATCAAGGAAATGTTTTTCTTCTGTGTTTCTGTTCCCATAGTTCTTTTTCTCGGCGTGGATAGTCTTCTTTCTCATAAGTCCCTCAAAATTGTCCTGTATCATTTCATTGCTACTAGTAGAGAAGTCCATTACATTTGATTGTGCCACAGTGTATCAGTCTCTGTGTACAATGTTCTCCTGGTTCTGCTCCTTTCACTCTGCATCAATTCCTAGAGGTCTTTCCAGTTCACATGGAATTCCTTTCAGCACAATAATATTCCATCACCAACAAATACCACAATTTGTTCAGCCATTCCCCAATCAATGGACACCCCCTCATTTTCCAATTTTTTTGCCACCACAAAGAGTGTGGCTATAAATTTTTGTACATGTATTTTTTCCCTATTATCTCTTTGGGGTAGAAACCCAACAGTGGTATGGTTGGATCAAAGGGCAAGCAGTAATTTAAAGCCCTTTGGGCATAATTCTAAATTGCCTTCCAGAATGGTTGAATCAATTCACAACTCTACCAACCATGTATTAGTGTCCCAATTTTGCCACATCCTCTCCTGCATTTATTATTTTCCTTTGCTGTCATATTAACCAATCTGCTAGGTGTGAAGTGGTAACTCAGAGTTGTTTTGATTTGCATTTCTCTAACTATAAGAGCTTTAGAATACTTTTTCATATGCTTATTGATAGTTTTTATTTCTTTATATGAAAACTACCTATTTATGCCCCTTGCCCATTTATCAATTGGGCAACGGCTTGATTTTTTGTGCACTTGATTTAGTTCCTTATATACTTGAAAAATTAAACCTTTGTCAGAGGTTTTTGTTATAACCCCCCCCCCCAATTTGTTGTTTTCCTTCTAGTTTTGGTTGCATTCATTTTGTTTGTACAAAACCTTTTTAGTTTAATGTAATCACAATTATTCATTTTGTTAATGTTAAAATCCTCTATTTTGTTAAATGCCCATACTTTCCCCTGGAAGTCTATAGTCAGTTTTGAAGGGTAGGTGATCCTTGGTTGTAGACACAATTTTCCTGCCTTCTGAATATCATATTCTAAGCCTTGTGGTCCTTTAGTGTAGAGGCTGCCAAGTCCTGTGTAATCCTGACTGGTGCTCCTTGATATCTGAGTTGTCTTTTTCTGACTTTTTGAAATATTTTCTCCTTGGCTTAGAAGATCTTGAATTTGGCAATTACATTCCTAGGGGTTGTCTTTTGAGGATTTAATATAGAGGGTAATCTATGGACTCTTTCCATGTCTATTTTTCCCTCTTGTTCAAGAATATCAGAGCAGTTTTCTTGGATAATTTTTTGTAATATGATATCAAGGCTTCTATTTTTTCCAGGTTTTCTGGTAGACCAATGATTCTCAGTGAGATATTTCATGTTTCCTTCTATTTTGTCATTCTTTTGACTTTGCTTTATTAATTCCTACTGTCTTGTGAGATCATTAGCTTCTACTTGCTTAATTCTAGTCTTTAAATACTGATTTTCAGCTATAATCTTTTGATTTTACTTTTCGGTTTGGTCTATCCTGCTTTTCATGGCTTCCAGCAAGTCAATTCTGGTCTCTAATTTGCTTATTACTTCATGTGATTTCTGTGCTTCTTTTTCCAAGTGACAGATTCTGTTGGTTATTTTCTTTTTTAAATTACTTTCATTTCTATTTCCCATCTTTCTTCCCAAGTTTCTTCTGTCTTTCTTACTTGGTTTTTTAACTCTGGCACAGTAGGTGGTGTGGAGGAGGGGTGATCAGCTCGCCCTTTGGTAGGTGTAATTTTACCCCCCCTTATAATGTGGAAATTCCCAAACCCTGCCTACCTTCAAAGCTGTGCCCCACAGCAGAGCCCCTTCACTAATCTGATTTTTTTTTAATCCTTTGAGATGCTTTATATCAGTTGGTTGTGAGAAGTCCCTTCCTTCTACTCTGCTACCATCTTAGCCCGGAAGTCCCCATACTTTTTAAAAAAGGCTTTTCTCTTCCTATACTTTGTATGACTATAACAAAAATGAGTGCTGTACTTTGTCAATTATATCTGCTGATATAATCATGATTTTGTATGTTTTAAATATGACTGTATTTACTATTTCTTATTATTGAACAATTCTTTTTTCATTGAATCAACAAGCATTTATTAACCTGCTGCTATATGCCCGGACATTAACGAAAGTGAAATAATATTCTGTGTTCACAAGGAGCTTAATTCTAATAGAGGAGAAATGTTCATTTATAAATGTATATAGGATATATACAAGATAAATGCAAGGTAGTATTGGGAGGCAGTACATCAGCATCTCTGAGACTAAAGAAGAGTTTGGTATTTGAACTGAATTGGGAAGGAGACCAGGAAGAATTTCCAAAAGATAGAAGTATAAGAAAGATCATTCTGGACATTGGGGTGATCAAAGCAAATGTCCAGAGATAGGAGATGGAGTATTGTGTGTAGAACAATTTTAATATAAATTCAAATTGGTCATAGTGAGTAGCATACACACACACACACACACACACACACACACACACACACACTTCTCACTTTACATAAATTCACATTAGCAAGATTGACTTTGCATCAGGAATTCTGGCAGAAATCCATATTCCAAAAAAATACTTATGTTAACTTTACAATTGAGTACTGTGCTCTTACTCTTTGCTCCTGCCCCTAATCTTGGCACTCCATGGCCTGCCACCCACCAATCATCAAAAAACCCCTTTAAAAACAATCCCTCCAAAGGAAAGCAGAATAATAGAGGAGGGTAAAGATACTGCCAAATCCAGGTGCAGCTTGAGACCTTTGCTCTGCTCCACTCATCCCCCTAGAGAGTCTGACCCTACCCCTGCTCAAAAAACTTTAGTCAAGTCCATTACCTAAATCTGGCTACAGCCTGTCTTTCCGTTCAAATGCCACCTCCCACAAAATTGCTTAATTTGGTAAATGATCTCCAATCTACCCCCTCCTTCCCATAGAAATTATTTTGCATATACTTTGTATTTGCTTTTCTTTGTTGTTCAGTGTCTGACTCTGACCTTATTTGGGATTTTCTTGGCGAAGATACTTTGTTTATCTATGTACAGTACATTTGTATCCCTCCAGAAAAATGTAATCTCTTTGAGGGTGAGTAATTGTTTCCCTTTGATATTTTATCTGTCCTGCCTATTATAGTATCCTACACATAGTAGACATTGTAATACATGTTTCCCAAATCAAATTGACACTATTTCAGGTTCTACTCTTGGTTTTGTCCCTAACTTGCTATAAAATCTTGGACAAGTCACTGCTTCTTTCCTCTATAAAATGAGAAGGCTATATTGGAGGGTCTCTTCAGATCCATTCTAGCTCAGATGTTTTAGGAAACATGGTTTAATGGACATGGTACTAAATTTGGAATCAGGAAGCCATAGGTCCAAATCTAAGCTTTGAAATGTACTAATTATGTGACCATGAGCAAGTCATGGGATAGCTTCATCTGGATAATGAAGATAGTAATATTTGTAATATCTCCCTCAAGAGGTTCCTATGCAGTTCAGAATCCCCAGATTACAGAACTTGAATTGTATCATAGTTACCATCAGGTCCAACCCATAATCCCAATAACTATAGCAAATGGTCATCCAGTCTGCAAGAGGACTTTCCCTAAAGATAATTCACTACCTCTTAATGTGACCATTCCACCCCATGTTATTAGGAAAGGTTTTCCTACAATTACTGAAGTCTAAATCAACTCTGCAACCTCTGACCATTTTCTCCAGTCCTAGGGCTAAACAGAACAAGTCAAATCCCTTTTCCACATGAGGACCCTTCAAATACTTTTATTTTAAGTCAGCTATCATGTTATTAAGTCTTCTTTTTTATTCTAGGTTAAACATCTTGAGTTCCTTAAGATGGGATTCATATGATATAATCTCAAGAGCCTTCACTATCCTGGTTGTTGCCCCCCTTTTGGTCTCCTCATCTTATCTGTGAATGACTTTTCTTAAATGGTGAGCCTCAGAAAATATTGTCTCCCAGATGTAGGCCAATCAAGGGAGATGATCATCTTCTCAGACCTATAAGCTGAAGCTTTCTTAATGTGACCAAAGAACACGTTCAACTTTTTGACTGCCATATCACACTACAGACTGACCTATTTTTAGCCTGGGTTCCAAGAATAGGTGTATAACTCTTCCAGACAACTGGCTACTTTCATCTTATGATTGAAATTTTCTTTTTCTTTCTTTAAAAAAAAACAAAACCCTTACCTTCTATCTTAGAATTGATACTAAGACTCTGATCAAGACCGTGATTCAAGACAGTTCTAAAGGATTCATGAAAACTGCTGTCCACCTGCAGAAAGAGAATTGAACTTTGAATGCAGATTAAAGCATATATTTTTAACTTTTTGTTTTATTTTGTTTGTGTTTTCTTTTGTAACATGCTACTATGGAAATATGTTTTGCATAACTTCACATGCACAAACAATATCAAATTGCTTACCTTCTTAAGGAGAGGAGAGTGACAAAAGAAAGTGAGAGAATTTAGAACTTCAGACTTTAAAAATAGATGTTAAATTTTTTAGATGTAATTGGGAAATATATGATGAAATAAATAAAAATATATATTCTGTTTAAAAAATTGATATTAAGTATCAGTTCCAAGGCAGGAAAGCAAGGGTTAGGCAAGTCGGATTAGTTGACTTGCCCAGGATAACAAAGCTAGAAAGTGTCTGAGGTCACATTTGAACTCAGGACCTCCCATCTCTAGGCCTGGCTCTCTAGTCACTGAGCCACTTAGCTGCCCTTTGTGTTTGACATTTTCATACTGGTCTAGCACTAATCTTTTCTCCTCTCCCAACACACACACATACATACACACATGCACACATACACATATCCATATATACACACAACTATATATACATATCTACACATGCATGCATACACACACACACACACAGTGCTGGTTGGTCTCCTTGCCTCTAGTCTTTTCCCAATCAGCTGTCAAACTGATCTTCCTAAAACGAAGGTCTAACCATCTCTCCCTTCCCTTCAATAAATTCCAGTGGCTCCCGGTTACCTCCAGGTTCAAATATAAAATCCTATTTGACTTTCATAATCTTCACAATCTAAATCTTTTCGAACTTTCCAGTTAAAAACCAGTTAAACCTTACTTCCTTCTACATCCTCCACATTCTAATGACATTGGCTTCTTTGCTATTCCTCACACATGACAATTCCATCTCCTGACTCCAGGCACTTGAAACATGGCTGTTCTCCATGTATGGAACTCTCTCCCTTCTCAGCAGCACCTCCTGATTTCTTTTAAGTCTGTGCCACAGACCCACCTTTTGCAAGAAGCCTTAATCTTAGTGCCTTCCCTGAGACTGCCCTCATTTTATCTTGTGAACTCTGAGTACAGGACTGAGTTGAAGTCGTATTTTTTCTGCCTTTCTTTGTGTCTCGGGTGCTTAATAAGTGGGAATTAAATCACTGACTAGCTGATTGTGCCTCCTCCTTACCAGATTGGTTTCTTGGTGGAGAGGAATCAACTCAGAGACTCCCAGATAATAACTGCCACTTCTATACTGACTCAAATGAAATCTGTTTGCCTCATCTGTAGAAGGGGAAGAGGGTTGGACTTGATGGTCTCTAAGGTCCCCTCTAGCTCTGAGTCTGAGCCCTGGTCCTGTGACTTCTCACCTCCCCACCACTTCATCCTTTTGAGATGTTTCATCTTCTCTGGCAGCTGTCGAAGAGAGAAGCACCAGATGACTCACCCACTGTTTTCTCCTTACACCTTGGGGTTTATTCCTCTTTATTCTCAGCTCTTACTTCAGGTCATGTAACTCATGACTTTGGAGGAAAGACCAGGGGAAAACCCAGCTGGTGCTGAGACCCCTCACAAAAATGACAGCTCTCATCTGTGCTCAGGGAGTGTGTGACAAAACTAGGGCCCAAGATCTAGACTTTTCCCTTCTCAAGTTAGTTCTCTTTATATAAGACCATCTAGATGACGGGACAGCTTCCCCTCCACTTCAACACCCAGGGATCAACATAGGAGGATATAAGGCTTTGTAGTTTTTGGTTTGGGGGGCTTTTGAGGGGGAAAGGGAACAATACAACTTGTGACTTCATGGTTTTAGGGAACTCCCAATGAGGAAATTTTCCAAATCAATGTAGATCAGTAGCTGTTCCTGTTAGGGAGTTTGGGACACTGAGTGGTTAAATTATTGGTCAGGGACACACTAAGTATATGTCAGAGGTAGGATTTGAACTCAGACTTTCCTGACACCAAATACTTACCCTTATTCATTATACAACAGTATCTCTCAGAGCTGTTTTCTTTTTTAACCCTTACCTTTGGTCTTAGAATTGATGCTATGTATTGGTTCCAAGGCAGAAGAGCAGTAAGGGCTGGGGGGGAAGGGGGTCGAGTAACTGACTTGCCCAGGGTCATACAGCTGGGGAAGTGTCTGAGGCCAGATTTAAACCCAGGTTCTCCTGACCAACTCCAGGTCTGGCACACTATCCATTGTGTTGCCCCTAGCCTTGTATACTTTCAAGAGCTTTTACATCTAACATCTCATTTGATCCCTACAACAATCCAGAGATGACAGGATGGGTAGTAGTATCCCATTTTTGCGGAGACCAGAAAAGGGCAATAACCTGTAGAGAACCCCAGTAGGTTATTGGCAGAGTCTGGACTAGAACCCACATCTCCACTGATCTTTTCACTAAGATATATATATGACTCAGGAATTCCCCACCCCCCCCAATCACTTAACTGAAAAGTCAATAAACTTTCCAAGAAAGGAAGTGGAGCACAAAAATTTCAGGGGCAACAAGAACTTTTCCCCATACCCAGAGCCAGTTTAGGGTAATGTCCTTCATTTCTCTCTTCTCTCTCTCGTTTCCATACTCCTTTGACATCAGCTGAGAAATTGTTCCTTGAAAGCACAGCTGTTAATTAGTATATTAAGAAGAACCATTTAAATTGAGATGACAATTAAAGATAAATAATAGTTGTCATTTGTACAGCACTTTAAGGAAATATTTTTATACTTAACAGAAGTTGAGTAGGGGAAAGGGTTGTTTAACCTCTCATTTCTCTTTGTCCTACCATTGGTTCATTGCCTAGATAAGGAAACATTTTCTGCTCTGAAAAAACATAATGAATTTTTTTCAGCCCTAAGGCCTCAGCCAAAGATGACACTGTCAAAATATCTTAGTTTTAATTTTCCCTTCTCTCTGGACATGTTTTCTCTCAATTGCCTTCTCCCAACTTGGTTCCCAATAAGTACAGTAAATCCAAATCAGCAAATACCCTTGGGTAATCCCTTTGACCAAGATGAAAAATGTATATATAACTAAGAGAGGAAAATAGATATTTATCTTGACCAGAGGAAAAACTTTAAGCTCTGATGAGGGAGTCCAAGGTAAGAGAAAAAAGGTACAGAAAGATTACCTGTGCTCTGCATTCTTGGGATTTTGAACAACATGGCCTGTCCTAAAGCTAACATAATTCTGAGTTGTATTCTTTACACACACAGCCCTGCCCCAATGTCCCTAAGCCCTCTGGAAGCTGCTGGATCCTGTGTTCTGTGGCTTACATCATCTAAGGACCCAGGCATGTGGCCCTTAAGGGGAACATGCTGGGCCATAGCAGTGAACCACAGATTATCTCTAGATGACAAGAGGATGAAGTTTGGGTGGCCCTGGCCCTCTTTTTTCCACTAAATATAAATGTTCCTCTCCATTTGATTCTCTGTAGCTAGAAACACCTAAGACAAATTAAAATTTTCATACCTAAAATAAACAAGAGCTATTTGAAGATTTCCATAGCATTAAATGTAATTTGTACAAAAAAGACTGGTAGTAATAAGTGAGGGCAGCTAGGTGGAGCAGTGGATAGAACATCTTCTGAGTTTAAATCTGACTAGACCCTTACTAGCTGTGTGACCCAGGGTGAGTCTCTTAACCCTGTCTGCCTCAGTTTCTTCATTGGTAAAATGAGCTGCAGAAGGAAATGGTAAACCACTCCTCTATCTTTGCCAAGAAAACCCCAAACAGGGCCACAAAGAGTCAGACATGACTGAAATGACTAAACAACAATATAATGAAGTATGATAACCTTCTTAAGACAGACAAGGATGAGAACTACAAAGATTAGGAAAGGCCTTTACAAAATACTGACAAGGGGGGAAAAGCAGAACTAGAAGACTGGAGTTTATACTAACTGAATTGCTTGATGAATGAGAATGAATAGACAAAGCAAATTCCTTATACATAGTATGTCCTGAAATGAATTAATTTAAGTGTAGTTAACAAGCCAACAAGAATTTATTAAGTACCTAGTATGTGTCAGGCATGATGCTAAGAGTGGTAAAAGAAGGAGCGGAGCCCCCTTGGGAAAGTTCTTCTCTCAGACTTCTCTCTTCCCCCAGTGCCACCAAAAGAGAACTTCCAGCTCTCTCTGTTGGGGGAGAAACTCATTGGGATTAGGACAAATGAAGAAGGCAAGGGAATTTGGGCAGTTCTCTGGTCTCTGGGGTAAGCCACCTGTTTCCTCTCTCTCCTCAGGATACTCTACAGTGGAGTGATTCTCAGAATACTATGCCTTGGTACACACTCAGGAACCGGACCCCAGACTCTTCTGTCTCTGAGAACTTGAAGCCTGTCACTATCTCATCAGGGATCCTAGAACATTAATGATGAATCTTCTCATCCTACGAACTGGGTAGGATATTTTCAAACCAGTATCTCACCCCACCCACCTGTCCCCTTGTCCATTCCTATGTCAGCAACAAAGAGACTTTAGAAATGGAATTGATTTTAAGAAGTAGAAGTGATGGGGCAGCTAGGTAGCACAGAAGATAGATCATCAGGTCTGGAGTCAGGAAGACCTGACCTGAGACATTTCCTAGCTCTTTGGTCCTGAGCAAATCACTTAACTCTGTCTCGCCTTTGCTTTTTTGAATTAGAGTTGTTACTAAGACAAAGTAAGGGTTTAAAAGAGAAATAGAAGTGACCTCCCCCAGGCCATTTCCTCCAAGAAGCCCTTCATATCAACCTCAGCTACAATGAACTTTCCCCTGGCTCTGAACTTCTAAGGCACAGAATGCCAATTCCTTTCCCAGGTGCACTTACTGGTGTACTCTCTCTCCCTGGCTATTTATGAGTGTCATTATTATTATTCCAACTAGCCCAGGCACTCTTTTAGGACAAGAGATGCTGCTTATTCCTCTTTGTGTCCTCCATGGGGCTTGGCATGGCTTAGTAAATGATTCCTGAAACTTATGGAGTTTTAGCATCTTGTAAGAGAAAGAGTACTGAATTTGTTGTCGAAGGACCTGGGTTTGAATTTGAGTTTTGCTATAGCTATCTGTGATTAACTTGGGCAAAGGATTTCATCATCATCATCTAGCACTTTAAAATTTGTTGTTGTTTACTCATGTCTGACTCTAAATGATCCCATTTGGGATTTTCTTGGCAAGGATATTAGAGTGGTTTGCCATTTCCTTATTCAGATCATTTCACTGATAAGGGAAACTGAGATAAATGAGTGAAATGACTAGTCCAGGGTCACACAGCTAGGACATATCTGAGACTGGATTGTAATTCAGGTCCTTTTGACTCCAGGCCCAGTGCTCTGTCCACAGCACCACTTAGCTGTCTATATTTTAACATTTACAAAGTGACTTTTAAAAAACCCTTACCTTCTGTCTTAGAATCAATATATGTATTGGTTCCAAGGCAGAAGAGTGGTAAGGGTTAGGGGATGGGGGTTAAGTGACTTGCCCAAGGTCACACAGCTAGGAAATCTGAAGTCAGATTTGAGACCAAGGTCTCCCTTCTCTAGAACTGGCTCTCAATCCATTGAACCACCCAGATGCCCCTACAATGTGATTTTATATGCATTATCTCAAATGATACATACAACAACCTGTGAGATAAATGATCAGATGAATATGAGGCTCAAAGCCTTACCAAAGCTCACAAGACTCTTAAGTTTCTGAGGCAGGATTTAAACTCAGGTCTTTCTAACTGTAAGTGAAGCACTCTCATCATTATACCATATTTCCTTCTTATCTCATATGTTTGGGCCTCAGTTTCCTCATCTGCAAGATGTGGAATTCAATGAAAACAGAAGTTATTAACCTTTTGAACATGTCATGAACCCATTTGGCAGTCTGGCGAGGTCTATGAACCTCTTCTCAGAATAATGTTTTTAAATGCATAAAGTAAAATATATAGAATTACAAAGAAAAACAATTATAGCAGAATTACCAAAATATTTTTAAAAAGATAGATCTATGGACCTCAGGTTAAGAACCTGTGAACTAGATCTCCCTTCTGCCTTAAAAATCCCTTCTGCCTCTAAATCTGTGATCAGTTGAATACTTACATTAAACAAATGTTTACCAGACCTGAAAATAAAGTAAAAACAAAATAAATTAGGTTAAAAAACCCAAATGTTCTCTGAATGACTGCTGTCTGCTCCATAGTTTGCTAAGCACCCCCAAGGGGCTTTTGGTCTTGATGGATATAGGGGCTTAGACATGAGGAACATTGCTAACAATATAAGAAAATATGTTTTCTATGTTGTGTGGTTCAGATGCTGAAGGACTTCAATGGGGATGGAAATAAAATCAAGGTAGAGATATCAGGTAGGGGGAAAGAAAAAAGGTCTTTGGAAGAATTGGACATGGGGATCTCAGAGGCCATCCAGTCCAACTTCTCCATTTTATAGACAAGGAAACTGAAGCCCCGGGGAATTTCCCAAGTCATGCCTCCAGAGCCAATGCCCTTCCCACTTTATTGCTTCACTAAACAAACAAAAAAAATGTTTTGGCTAGGCTAAGGATTTTCTCCATCCTCAGTTGGTATCGTCACCTTCATCAGCTAACCTATCACTCTTTGGCCCTCAGTGCTAGATCCAAATGGACTCCTTAAGCATGCAGGAGGATGGGGAAAGCCTGCATCACCACCTGGTGGGACTGCTCAGTGAGGATTTTGAATGGCTGATCTCAAAGGCCAAGTTCTATCTGCCTGGCCTAGACCTGGCTCCAGTGGAAAAGGTTCCAGACCTCAACCAGAAAGTCGACTTGCTCCTCAGGCATCTGAGATCCCATGGCTCTATATGGCGATCCTTCATCGATTGTGTCTGCATGGAACATACTATGCCTCTGTATCTGGAGACCATGTTCTTGAGTGTCTGGGGTACAAGCAGTGGTAAGTACTCTAGAATGGCCAAGTTCCAAGGGAAGGGACCTTAAATTAGAGTAGAAAATGTGAGACCCAGAAGAGATCTTAGCTCAGATTTTAGAATGGCAGAGCCAACAAAAATCTTATAAGGAACATGATATGGGATGGCAGAGCTGGAAGGGATATTGGAATATAAAACATCAGAGCCAGTGTGTATCACAGAACATTGTGGTAGAGCTTGAAAAAAAAACTGAGTTCTCAATAGAAGAAGCAACTTACTCAAATTCACTTAGTAAGTCAGGACTAAGAATGGAGCTTAGGTTTCTTAACTAGCCATTTTGTTTTCTTATAACTCATTCCTTATTTCATGTGATTCCAAATTTCACTTTTATCCAATATCAGTCAGAAAATTAATAGACAGCTATCTCTAAATATCTCCATCTCAAGGGGCAGTTGGGCAGTTCAGTAGACTGAGAGCTAGGTCTAGAGATGGGAAGTTCTAGGTTCAAATCTGGCTTCAGACACTTCTTAGATGTGTGACCCTGGGCAAGTCACTTCACTCCCATTGCCTAGCCCATACCACTCTTCTGTCTTGGAACCAAAACATAGTATTGATTCTAAGGTAGAAGGTAAAGGTTTTAAAAAATCTCCATCCTGTTTCTCCAGGAGGCCTTTTGCACTTTGGAAGGGGAAGTGAGAGAGAGACATGTGGCTGTCTCCCCAAGTTCTTTCTGACAGTGCCTACCATATTTAAGAGCTCTGATAGTCTCCCATTTGCTGTAGACCAGGAGCTATCCAGTGCTGAGCTAAGCCAAGGATTCTTTTTCCAGTTCCCCATTCCCCCAGAGCCTGCTTTATGGTTCCTAGTCACTTAGCCATGATGATCCTGCTCTTGGAGATCTGTCCCCATGCCTTGGTAATGAGTGGCTCATGCTTGACCTTACATTTTAAGATGGGTTCCTCCTTAATTTCTCAAGGGGCAAAAGGGACACTTGTCCTAAATCCCCAAATCTGAGAGGTCCCACCCCATCATTTTGCATTCTAGAATACAGTAGTAACAACAAAATCATAATGATAGTTTACATTTATAATGCACTCTCAGGTTCACAGAGACCTGTATATTCATTATCTCATTTGATTCTCAGAACTCTGTAGGGTAGACCTTATTATTGTCCCCATTTTACAGATGAGGAAATTGAGACTCAGAGAAATTAGGTGCCTTGTGTTAGGTCACATAGCTGATAGGTGTCTAGGTATTCTTGACTTTCAAGTCCAGTGTCCTATTATTCACTATATCACCCTGAAGGGAGCCTCACCTGAAAGGAGGCAGGGCAGTAAAATGGAAAGAACCCTAGATTTCAAATCAGGCAAGAGTTAAGTGTTAGGTGCCAGCTCTGCTACTGATAATCTGTGTAACATTGGGTAATGAAAGTTACAGTTGGACAAAGAGGAAGTTAAGTGGTGTAGTGTTAGAGGGTTGTGCCTGAAATTAGAAAGACCTGACTTCAAATCTGACCTCATGCTAGGTATGTGACCCTGACCAACTGATTTAACCTCTTTGGGACTTAGTTTCTTCTTCTGTACAATTGGGATAATAATAGCTACATCCCAGGGTTGTGAGGATCAAATAACATAATTTTATAGAATGTTTTGCAAACTTGAAAGTGATATATAAATGTTAGCCCTCATTATTATTTTTATCAGATAATCTCCAAAGTTTTTACCAGCCACAAATTTAATAAATATTTGTTAAATCAGGTTCTCATTATTGGATCGCTTGGGTACCTTACCTATTTGTATTATGGATATGAAAGAATGTCTTTTGTCAATAGCCTTGGGAATTTGGTTCCCACAAGTCTCCTAAACATTCTTCATAGTTAATTACTCTTCAAAAATGCATATTTAAAGGAGTTTTAGTGAGCCCAGTGATAATAGCAATGTCACTACACATGGTGAAAAGGAGTGTAGCTAGAGGTTCTTTCCATTAATCAGCCTCAGGAACGAAACTAGGAGCCTTCCTTCAAGGGATGAAGCTTCCCTGGTTTCTGCCTTTGTTCTGGACTTTGTTATTTATCTCTTATTTCAGAGTTTCAAAGATTTAAAGCTAGAAAAGACTTTGGCAACCATATCATACTACTCTTTCATTTTTCCAAAGAGGAAATTTGGGTAAGAAAGTTTAAGTGGCTTGCCCTAAGGTCATATAGATAATTGTAAAGATGGTGGTCAGGACTTGAACTTAGGCCCTCTAACTCCAAAACCAGTCATCTGTGCCACTATAGCATTCTGTCATCCTGATTAGTCCACTCTTTCCCACTCATTCACAACTCCTTTCCCTAAGACTTAGTACATCTTTTACCTACCAGCCATGGAGGATCCATGATTGTTTTCAATGTAGACTCTTCCTCCTCTGGGACCTAGCAAAGGGCTTTATAAATTGTTTCAGCCAACCCTCCACTGAAGAGACTTCCCAAGCTCAGCCAGGCTGGTCCTTAGATACCAGACACATGGTCAGTTTCTGGGCCTGACTTGAAATCTTTCCAGTTTATCAGGCCTTACAAGAGCTTTGCTGAACTGGCATAGCCTTTGAAAACTCACAGGTATCACCCCAAAACAAGGCAGCAAAGTAGAACTTTAAGAAAAGGACGTGTCTGTATCAGAGATAGAATCTACCCTTTGTCTCACTTCACCACTGTACCCACTAGACACTTGCCTAATTTCTCTGCTCTTTCAGAGGCTCCGAACCAGAACAATTATCTCCAAAACAGCGAAGATACACTCGCCAAGTCCCAGCTCCTTCATTCAGGTGAGTCTGAGATGGCAATGGGAATGGATAGAGAAAGACTAGAGGTTTTCTTTGATACTAAAGCTCCAAGATCTTATGCTGTAGAAAGATCTGGAGCTAGGAGGACTTAGTTTCAAACTTTACCTCAGACACTCCCTAGCTGTGTGGCCCCACTTGCAGTATTATCCCTTGCCCTTCTATCTCAGAGTTGTTACTAAAACAGAAAGTAAAATTCCTTTTTAAAATAATAAAAATAATTAAGAGCACTCAATTTAGATTCAGAGGACCTGGATCCAAGGCCAGGCTCTGATGCTTTCTATTCATGTGAGGTTAGACAAGTCATTCAACTTCTAAGGGTCTATAAAGTGAGGAGATTGGACTAGGTAGCCCTAGAGGTTCCTTCCAGGTCCAGATCTAGGATCCTATGTGGCTAATTTCTGTCCGTATGACTGAACAGATCATTTCTGAGTCTTTGTAAACTGAACATTTGGGTTCCATGAACCTTAAGGGGTCAGCTATAAATTCTATGACCCTAGGACTTAAAAACAGTCAGGAAGAAGTCATAAGGACCTTCAGGAGAGCACGAATTCCCTGGCAGGAGGTAGCACAGAACAGAGCTATACAAAGATCTCCAAGAACCAGCTCTTCATTTTTCTTTCAAGTTTTCATTGTCCCTAACAAGACCCTCTCCCTTTCCCCCTCCACCACTTCCTTTTGCTTCCAGGCTCCCTTAGAACTAGAAAAGAACTCTCAGTGAATTGGCTATAAAGAACACATTGTGCTCATTAGGAATGAGAATTTTCTTCCAAGACAGACAGATTCTAGGAAAAGCAAAGAGGAAGTGAATATTCTGCCAAAGTATAGATCTGTGCACTGCTTTATAGGCCTTGGATGCACAGGCCAGTCTGCTGGCATGAACCTAGAGGTTTTTGGGAAATCTGAGAGATCCTGGAACTCCTCAGTGCTCTTGAGGGAAGGAGGATCATCTGAGTTTGAAACTATCTCCCTTAGCCCACAGTTCCTACAGAATTTCCCTGCCTGGTTTCACTAGGAGAAACTGGTTTTCATTCCTCTGACACCAAACTTCAAGGTCATGTGCCTAGAATAGGGGGAGTTCTCCCTCCAAGAAACCTGTAGCTGTGACTCATTCAAACTAGACCAACTAACTTTCTCAAAGACTGACTGATTAGCCTGGTGACTGGAGGTTAGTCATCTTAATAATTTTATCATTGGGCAGTTGACTTTCCAGATGAATGTTTTGTCAACTGAGGAGCTTAATGGACTTCAGCCAGCTGGCTGAATTACAGATAACCAATGGAGAATGAGTGGACAGAGAGTCCTGATAGAGAAGTAGAGGAAGTGCCTGAAAAGTTATGATAGTTGATGTGTAGGATTAATTAATTTAAATACAAATAGTTATTAAGCAGTTATAAATAATGGACTGAACCACTATTGAAAATAAGCAGCATTTCATCAAGAATCAATCAGTCTGACCTCATTTTCTTTCAGACCAGGTTTACTGATCTTACTCCCAACATCACCTAACTGATAGATTAGGGGAATTCTATAGAAATAAGAAGAAATAATTAGCAGGCTAGTTGAGAGTTATAGAATCTAGGTCAATCTCGACAAACTAGAGCATGAGTCCTAGTCTTTTTTTAAAATTAAACCATAACTTATGAGGAAGAACGCTATCCACATTCAGAAGAAACAAAGAAGAAAAACAACTGCTTGATCACATGGGTTGATGGGGATATGATTGGGGAGGTAGACTCTAAGTGATCACTCTAGTGCAAATATCAATAATATGGAAATAGATCTTGATCACGACACATGTAAAACCCAGTAGAATTGCAGGTCGGCTATGGGAGGGGGGTGGGAGGAGGAGAGAGAAAGAACATGATTCTTGTAACCATGGAAAAACATTCTAAATTAACTAATTAAATAAAAATTTCCAAAGGGGAAAAAATAAATTAAACCATAAACTAAATAATCGATGAAACTTAATAATCAACAAAAACCCATCAAATAAACATGTAAACAAGGGGCAAAATCTTACCAAACCCTCTTGTCTTTAACAAGACAGAACCAAAAGAATTAAGGAACAACTAACAAGCAAATAAAGGACTTTTGTTTTGATCATCTTTCTGTACCTGTAAGAAATTCAGCTAAGTGATATAATAGATAGAGTGCTGGACCTGAAGTCAGAAAGACTCCTCTTTCTGTGTTCAAATTCAGTCTTAGACATTTGATCACAGTGTGATCCTGGGCAAGTCATTTAACACTGTTTGCCTCAGTTTCTTCATCTGTCAAGTAAGTGGGATTTGCCATTTCCTTCATCAGCTTATTTTACTGATGAGGAAACTGAGGCAGACAGGGTTAAATGACGTGCCCAGGGTCACACAGTTATATGTGTCTATGGCCAAATCTGAATTCAGGAAGAGTCTTCCTGACTTCAGGCCTAGCACTCTATCCACTGTGCCTCCTAGCTGCCCCGTTCCATCATGTATTTGCACAATTTATTTAGCCATTCTTCATTTGGCATCAGCTTTGTTTCCAGGCTTTTGCTATCACAAAAATTACTGCTAAAAATATTTTGGAATATCAAGCAAGGTTTAGCTGATTTAACTGATTCTTAATAAAACTTTCCATTAAAAAATCAGTTATAAGATACAAAAGGAGGAAGGTTTAACCAGACAATAGTTCATGTAAAAATGATTTGACAAAACTTAAAGGACTGCTCAATAACTAAAAATTGTGACATGGGAGCCAAAAGGCCTAATTCAGTCTTAGATTATGTTAATAAAATGATAGTGTCCAGCATACAGAAGGTTCTGCTGCCCTCTACTCTGATCAGGTCACATCTTGGCATTCGGCTTCTTTCTGGGCACCACATTTAAGGTCACAAATGGTGAGGGGACGATGCTACAAAAAAGATCTATGGAAGGAATGAAAGGTGTTTAGTCTGGAGAAAAGGGAAATGAGTAGGGACATAAGATCTGCCCTCAAGTATTTGCAGAATTGTTGTGTGGAAGAGAGATTAGATTTGTTCTGCCTAGGCCCAGAAAGCAGAAATAAAGAATTTCTTAAGGGATTATTAAAGAAGAATATGATGTTTAAATAACATGCCTGCCCTTTCTAACCTGCTCCTCAATGCCCTTGTCAGAGACCGAGCTTTGGCCTAGAAGGCAGATATCATGAAACTAGGAGGGATACCTCACACATAGGGATCTTGACAGGCTTGAAGAAAACAAGCATTTTTACAAATTATCTCATTTGTTCCTCATAACAATCCTAGCAAGTAAGTGCTATTATTGTCCCTATTATATTTTTTATTTAAAAATTTTTATTAATTTATCTGTTTGTTGGAGTCATCGAAATTCCCAGGTATTTCCCTCCTTCCCCTCCATATACCAGAAAAAGCATCACTTGACAAAAAATGCATATGTAAGCTATATCTTTCATATTTCTATATATCAGTTTCTTTCTTTGGAGGTAGACATTCAGAAGTTATTCTTCAAACATTAATTCTGTATCTGGCCTCAGACACTTCCCAGCTGTGTGACCCTGGGCAAGTCACTTAATCCCCATTGCCTAGCCCTTACTGCTCTTCTGCCTTGGAACCACATACACAGTATTGATTCTAAGATGGAAGGTAAGGGTTTAAAAAAAATTTAGTTCTGTAGCTACATAAAATGTTCTCTTAGGGGGGCAGCTGGGTAGCTCAGTGGATTAAGAGCCAGGCCTAGAGACAGGAGGTCCTAGGTTCAAATCTGGCCTCAGCCACTTCCTAGCTGTGTGACCCTGGGCAAGTCACTTGACCCCCATTGCCTAGCCCTTACCACTCTTCTGCCTTGGAGCCAATACACAGTATTGACTCCAAGACGGAAGGTAAGGGTTATTAAAAAAAAATGTTCTCTTAGTTCTCATTTCACTCTTTATAATTTTATTTAAGTCTTTCCATGTTTTTTTTTAATGAACCTAGGCATCATTTCGCTACAACTTGTTCAGCCTTTCTCCAATGGATGAACATCCCCATAGCTTCCAGTTCTTTGCCACTAGAAAGAGAGCTGCTATAAACATTTTAGAACATATAAATTCTTTTCCTTTTTTCCCTGATCTACTTGGGAAACAGACCCAACAGTGGTATTGCTGGTTCTTAGGTTATCCAGAGTTTTGTAACTCTCTGGGCATAATTCCAGATTGTTCTCCAAAATGGTTGGATCCCATTTACAGTTCTACTGATAACCTTCCCATTTTTCTGTATCTCTTCCAACATTTATCATTTTAGCCAATCTGATAAGTGTGAAATGATAACTCAGAGCCATTTTGCTGTGCATTTCTCTGAACTAATGATTTAGAGAATTTTTTCATATGCCTATATAGGGCTTTGATTTCTTCATCCAGAAATTCTGTTCCTATCTTTTGACCATTATCAATTGTGGAATGGCTCATATTCTTATAAATACCATCCCATTTTATAGTTAAGGAAACTGAGGCAAACAGAAGTTTTTGACTTGCCCAAAGTCACATAGCTACTAAGTATCTGAGGTCAAATTTGGACTCGAGTTTCCCTGATTCCACACTTAGTGTTCTCTCCATTGAACCACCTAACTGCTTACAAGAGTCAGCATTGGGCTTGGAATGAGGAAAACTTTCCTATTTGAGTTGTTCTAAAGTAAAATAGTCTGCCCCAAACTATAATTATTCCCACACACAGAGGCTGAAGGACCTCTTGTTAAGGGATTCCTGTTCATTTAGAGGTTGGACTGAGTAGCCCCTTTTTGCCTCTTCCTTTCCCTACTCTATAACTCTGAGAACAATGTGACTGTAACCTTTCCTGACTGAAGGAGTTGAGGATACCACCCAATGGTCCCCATCATCCTGCCTACAAACTCTGCCCTTTGTGGGTCTGGGGAATTCATGTAGAAACAGTCCCTGTATTGAGTCTTCTAGCCTATCAGACATGCCCGTCCCTCTTTCATATTGTCCCACTATGGACTCCTTTTATTGCTATACTAGGACATTGTTCTCTGCCTCCCACAGACACACTGGGTTACCTCCCACTCTCCCATCCCAGACTCCAGTTCCTGTAGATAAACTCAAATGCAAGAAGCAAATTGATCCTTCTGGTTTTTTGGCTCCTTACCTGGTTTCTTGTTGCACTCTGGACCTGTCTCCTTTTGTTTGTCTACTTTCTTCCCCCGTCTCACTCCCCTCCCCAGGAGGAACAGGTAGGGACCATTCAAAGGGATGCTTATGAGATTCTTCATAGTTCCAGGCTTGTGGCTTGCAATCTCAACATCCCCATCACCTTCTCTCCTAGGCCTCAAGAGACCATCTACTGAGAAAGGCTCCTCACCTTGTCGAAAATGGTCCAAGCAACAGCAGCTAGGTAACTTGGCTCAGTTAGCCATTATTAGGGATGGAGGGAGTGGAAAGAAACAAAGAGGGAGAGCAAACTAGAGACTCCAGACCACACTCACTAAAACCCCTCTCATTTATTGAAGGCATTTGCCAGTGATTCAAGCATGGTTCTGGAACAGATCTCAAAGGATAGCTTTAAAAAAAAAAAACTCTTATCTTTCATCTTAGAATCAATACTGGGTGTTAGTTAAGTTACCTAGCCCTTACCAGTCTTCTCCTTTGGACAGTATTGAGTCCAAGATGAAAGGTAAGGATTATAAAAAAGAAAAAATAATATTTAACAACTGGCTCTCTTGAATTGATTAGAGCTGGCTCCAGGATACTCTTTCCTGGGGGCACCAATGAGTGGAAATTGAAAAGGGGTAAAATGACCTCCCATCACTGGAGGTCTTTTCGTAGAGGCCAAATGACCAGTTATCATCTACATTATACTAGAGATTGTGGGGGGGGGGTGTATGGGTTAATTAGATGGCTGCTGAGATTCTTTCTAACTCTCAAACTCTGTGATTCTATGAAAGCCAACAGGGAGAGAAGTAGACTCATTCCTTTTCCTTGTACCATGCTTCCCTAACTGTATCTGCTGACACAATCACAAGTCACATATTCAAGGGGAGGGAAAAGCTGTAGGGGAAATTGAAACTCATGGATTCCTGTTTCCCCAACCCTGGATCTTATGCAGAATCAGCCAGAAGTTATGAGAGGCTCCTGAGGGTTTGTCTCCAGCAAAGATATGGAAGTGCACAAACAAGAGCTGCCATGCCCAGGCAAGGACGACCATTCTCATTCAGCCAGACCTATGTGGAGCCAGTTATACGTCGGGGAAAGGTAGCCTGGCTGAAAGAGAACCCAGAGAAACCACAGGGTGATGCTCCTGAGGGAGACGATGGGGCTAACTTGAAGGTGCAAGACTTATTCAAGAGCCATTCAGGCACAGGCACCAAGGTAACAGTTATGCTTGGGAAGCCAGGGGCAGGAAAGAGCATGTTGATGCATCGAATCTGCCAGAAGTGGGCAGACGGTGAGCTGGACCAGTTCAGTAAAGTCTTCTACTTTGAATTTCGCCAGCTTAACTTAATGAAGCAGGAACTGACCTTTCTGCAGCTTCTCTTTGAATTATACCTGAGCCCAGAGGATGAGCCTGGCGCCATTTTCCATCATCTGCAGGAGAATGCCCATCAAGTCCTGCTAGTCTTCGATGGGCTGGATGAATTCCTCTTCCCCTGGCCTAATAAAGGCCCTAAAGTTGACCTAGACCCTACCCAGCCTGTGACAGTCTCCACACTGTTCTCTAGCCTTTGTAATGGATCTCTCTTGCCAGGCTGCTGGGTGGTAACCACCTCCCGACCTGGGAAGATCCCAGCTTTCTTGCTGACTACAGCCACATCAGTGTTTGAGGTCTGGGGCTTTGACTGGCTGCAGATCGAGAAGTACGTCAGCAACTTCTTCCATGGACTGCCCTGCCAGGACATGGCCCTCACCCAGCTCAGGGACAATGCCCGACTGCAGAGCCTGTGCTCTGTCCCAGCTCTGTGCTGTATCATCTGCATCTGTCTCTATCACCTCTTGCTCCAGGGAAATACTATGAACTTCCCCACAACAGTCACCCAATTCTATATGCAAATGCTCCATACCTTTGTCAGCCGGAAGCAGGGGGCCTGTGGGGACAAAGGCACCTGGCTGAGCAAGAACTCCCAGGCTGTTCTGGGCCTTGGTGAATTAGCCCTTATGGGGTTAAAGACCAAGCGAGTAGTATTCTACCCAAGTGATATTCCTGAACAGGTGCTGGCCTTTGCAGCAACCTACAACCTACTGTCCTCCTTCAGGGTAAAGACGGGAATCAGTCAGCAAGAGACATGCTATGCCTTTGTCCACCTCAGCTTACAAGAGTTCTTTGCAGCCCTGTATCTGATGGTGAACCCCACCACAGATGAGACTGAGCTGCGCCGGCACTTTTTCCTCAAGTCCAAATGGTCCCTGAGGACTGAAGCCAAGACAGAACTCTTGGATCAATTCCATACCTTTTTATCGGGCTTCTCTTCCCAAACCTGCCAGGCTTTCCTGAGTCAGCTGTCACAACAGGATGAAGCCTGGGTTGGTACCAAGCAGGCAGCCATCCGGCAGGTGTTGCAAAGGCTGGCAGCCCGAAGCCTAACTGGTCCCAAAATGATAGAACTGTGCCACTGTGTGGTGGAGACCCAGGACCTTGAGCTGGTTAAGCAGGCTAGCAAACACCTTCCTTTCAGTCTGGATTTCCATAATTTCCCTCTGACCCACACCGATTTGGCTGCACTGACCTCTCTCATCAACCATGCTCCTACTTCTGTCCATCTTGTTTTTTCTGGCTGTTCTTTGGAACCTCGGTGCCTCGATGCTCTTGCTGACTGTGAGAAGATTGAGAGTCTCAGGTAAGGAAGGGACAGAGATAAAATAAGGTATTACTGGAGATAGGGCAGCGAGGTGTCGAAGTGAATAGAGTACTGGGGCTGAAGTCAGGAAGACTCATTTTTCTGAATCCAAATCCAGCCTCAGACACTAGCTGTATTCCCTGGGCAAGACACATAACCCTGTTGGTCTCAGATTCTTCATCTGTAAAATGAGCTGGAGAAGGAAATGCAAACTATTCCAGCATTTTTGCTAAGAAAACCCCAAATGGGTCACAAAGAGTCAGGAATGACTGAAATAACAGAACCACAACAAATTATAGGAGTTGTAATCATTGTAGGACTGAGTGCTCTAATAGGGCAGGTCAGTTCAGTGGAGTGGTGTTAACAAGGCCATAGCCATAGGTTCAGTCATTGTGAGGAAGTTAATTTCTCAGTTCTGTGGTCACAGGTATCATCACTAACCCTATAGGACCAGACACTTTGATTCTTGGTCATTTTGTATTTAATTTTCTCTGTAACCTTGGGTTGCATCACTAAACCTCTTAAAGACACACTTTCAGGGGCAGCTGGGTGGCTCAGTGGATTAAAAGCCAGGCTTAGAGACAGGCGGTCCTGGGTTCAAATCTGGCCTTAAACACTTCCCAATTGTGTGACCCTGGGCAAGTCATTTGACTCCCATTGCTCAGCCCTTACCACTCTTCTGCCTTAGAACCAAATACACAGTAGTAATTCCAAGATGCAAGGTAAGGTTTTTTAAAAAAAAAACTTTCCTCATCTGTCAAATGAAGACAATTAGCCCTGCAGTCTCAGGAATCTAGTTTCAGTGTGGTATGGCAGAAAGTGCTCTAGGCTAGAAGTCAGGGAACCTGGGTTCTAGCCTCAGCTCAAGCATTTATTCACTTTGGGTAAATCATGAACCATAGAGTGACACAGAAATGTATAAATCAATATTGGGCATCACTGTGGAAAAGTGGAAAGAATACTGCCTTTAAGGGGCAGCAAGGTGGCACAGTGGGTCAAGTTCCAGGCCTGGAGTCTGGAGGACCTGGATTCAAATCTGGCCTCAGACACCTTTTAGATGTATGACCCTGAGCAAGTCACTTAATATTTGCCCAGCCCTTATCCTTCTGTCTTAGAGTTTTTACTAGGACAGAAAGTAAGGTTTTTTTGTTTTGTTTTGTTTTTGTTTTTTTTTTAAGTACTGTCTTTAGAATACAAGGGCTTGGGTCCAAATACCATCTCCAAGGTTAAATACATAGGTAACCTCAGGCACATCTCAATTTCCAAGAGTCTCAGTTTCTTCAACTCTAAAATGAGCAAGTTGAACTAGATGACTAGATTAGGTTTCCTTCTAGCTTTACCCTTTGAATCTATGAATTTTCCCTTTGATTGGCCTCAGTTTCCTTATTATCTCTGATCCAGTGATTTTATATAATTTTAATATTTTAAACTCTTTTCCATTCTCTGTCTTTTTTCTACTCCTCTAGTGTTCGAAGCCGTAAGTGCAGAGATGCCTTTGCCGAAGCCCTTTCCAGGACTTTGCCAACAATGGGAAATCTGAAGAAATTGGAGTGAGCTCTTTTCTTAGAGACCAGCTGACTTCCAGTAGTATATGACCATTCCTCCAGCTGGCTGGGCCTATCCCTGGCAGGCCATGGGGGGGGGGGGTTACCCAGGAGATTAAGCCAGAGTTTTCCCCTGCCTCCCTGGGGAAGAGATGCTGATGTTAAAATTATTCCCCTCCCCCAGACCCTCAAGCACAGACCTCTTTGGCCTGTGAGCAGGTATTATTCTGGTATTTATTCTCTCAGTTCCCACCTAAAGTCTGTTTCTGTACTTCTGTAGGCTAACTGGAAATAACATCTCAGTTTGGGGCATTGACCACCTGGTACAAGCGTTTACAGATTGTCTTCAACTGGAAGAGATTAAGTGAGTGTGGAGCAATGGAATGGGGTCAATCCAATCCAGGGTTTTTGAACTGAATGAAATTGGCCTAAATCCTCTCCTCTCTCCAGTGGCTGGTCCAGGATGCTTCTTCCCAGTCAAAGGAGTGTAATCCCAAAAGAGGAGTATCCTGGAGTCAAGAGTGATAAGATTGGATCCCAGAGGGCATCGGAGTCCATGGGAGATAAGGGAGATTTTTCAATTTTGGCCTTGGGCTACTGAGGCAGGACATCAGGAAGTGAAGAGGGTGGCAACTGTGGTGGAAAGGACATTGTTTCATATACACGTATATATTATGTGTTTGAGATTGGGGGAGTATAGATATACAGGTTACTGATCATAATTATAGAAAGAATACATGTTCTAGATGGAATGGTTGAAGAACAAAATTTGAATACTAACTCAACCACTCACAAACACTCATAAACCCCGAACATTTGCTTCAAGTTTCTGAACCTCAATTTTTTTCATAAATAACCTAGAGATGGTAATACATTAACTTCCTCAGAGAGCTGGGTGAGGACACTGACACCTTAGCAGTTCCCCGGATGAGGATAGGAGTGGGTGGTCCAAAGTGAAAGTAATAAATACTCTTTAGGGGTTCTTGGCTTCAAATGCATCAAACCCCTTTTACTGGCTAGTAACCTTATTCTTTCTCTCACTGGGTCCAAAAGCAAAGAAGAGGGTAAATTCTGAAATTACCTTATAATTTTTCACAAATAAAGGACCCTCTCAATAATTAATTAATTAGCTCTAAGTCTCTCATTAGTAAAAATCAAAGAAATCTTTCTTTCCCTGTAAGTTTTTCTCTTCTCAATGCCGAACCCCAGCCTTATAGGCTTAAATAGAAATCAATGTTCCTGGCTGTGTAGTTTGTTAACAGTTAAACAAATAATGGGGGCAGCTGGGTAGCTCAGTGGATTAAGAGCCAGGCCTAGAGACGGGAGGTCCTAGGTTCAAATCTGGCCTCAGCCACTTCCTAGCTGTGTGACCCTGGGCAAGTCACTTGACCCCCATTGCCTAGCCACTCTTCTGCCTTGGAGCCAATACACAGTATTGACTCCAAGATGGAAGGTAAGGGTTTAAAAAAAAAAAACAAAAAAAAACAGTTAAACAAATAATGCAAAAGACTAGAGAAGCGGAGAAATGTTCGAGCAATGGGTAAGCTATGAGCTGGATCACAGGTCACAATTAGTCACATCTCACTAACTACTGAATTCTCAACCACAGAACCACAAGTCAATGATCTTTTTCTCTCAAGATGCAGTTTAGGTCTCTCAGAAGGTTGTCTCCACAAGTAAATGTTAAACTCAGTTCTTTAAAGTTGTTTCTTAAGACTCTCTCAAAGACAACAGTTAATGCTTGTCATCTTGTGTAGACTCATTCTTCAAGAGTAATTAACTAACCAAGTGTCCGTGGAAAGAAGTCCTCTCAGTTGTCTCTCAGGGCTTCCATAGATGACAGTTAGCTGTCAGTCCCTAAGTTTCTATTCCTTCTTTCTTAATGGCATAATAAAGTCTGTGACTGAGGTTCCATAGGTGAAGCACTTTGTAACTCTAAATCCTCAGTTTGGCATTCAAAGCCCTTCATCAAAAACCCTTTCCAGTCTTCTCCACATGTTCTTCAATCCAGTTGTTCAATCCGGGCTCCTTGCATCTTTTGGTGCCAGGAACACACTCACCCCTCTCCAATCCAACCACTGACTTCCCTGGCTTCTTTTAAATCCCACCTTTTCTAGAAAGCCTTCCCCTACTAGTCTTAATTCTAGAGCTTTCTCTCTTTTAATTAATTCCTATTTATCCTATACATAGGTTATTGGTACATATTTGTTTGCTTGTTATCCCCCCATCCCCCATTAGATTAGGAGCAAGAGCTGTCTTTTGCCTCTCTTTGTATCCCCAGCACTTAGCAGAGTGCCTGGCATATAGAAAGCATTTTTATTGATAAAAAAAAAAAGCACCACATAAATATGAACAATTGTTATTCTAGTTCCCACCAGTGTGTTTATACAAATTTATAGGTGTTTTTCAAACTTTAAAAAAAGTTGGAAAATGGTGGCCTAGGAAATACTTGCTTCTTAATAACTATAACTTACGTAGATATGGAACTTTGGACTTTTTAAGGTACTTTTGCATCCATATCTCATTTGTTCTTCAAAGCAATTGGGGAAGGGGTTATTGCTTCTACTTGACAGTTGAAGATTGAGTCTTGGGGAGAAGCCACTGGCTCAATGTCCCAGAGCTAGTTAGTAACAGAGTTCAGATTAGAACCCAAGTCTTCTGACTCTTGGTCCACTGTTATTTTCCACTACCTCACATTGCCTTTCTGGTCCTGCCTTACTTAGCCTCTACATAGATCCCTGGTGCTAAGAGATCTCCCCAGATTTAAGCTATGGAAAAGCCTAAAATTTAACATTCTGGTACTGTTACCAGCATGAAGAATAAGATAAGAAGTCCTTTAGTCCGAACTCTCCACTGTACCTGAAAAGGGAAAGTGACAAGGCAAATGCAATTGGCAGAGAGAAGAATGAAACCCCAAAGAAAGAGGAAGGAAGAATCTCCACTTCCCCCTTGCTTGGTGGGTGGGCAAGTGACTTGCCCTCTCTACGACTTCTCATATCAGAGAAAGTCATGACAGTTATTTGTCTCCTTGAGCTTGGCAGAGTGCTCTGATATTCTCAATAAGGAGGATCCCAAGATTAGTCAGCCTCAAGGTAATGATGTGTCCTGTTTCAGTTTGCAGGACAATCGATTGAATGATCCTGCATGTCTAAGGGTCATCAAGTCACTCCACAACATGCACCGGTTACAGAAAATTGAGTAAGTAGCCAGCTCATTTTAGGTCAAGACAAAGCTTATTGTAAGCAGTTTTCCCCAGTCTTTCCCTGATCCCCCCTCCTCTTACCAACCACAAGTATCTAAGGGTCCCCTAGAATCCATTCTGATGAAACCCAGGAGTAGAGTAAGGTCAGTCCCCCCAGTCAGTTATCAGGCAACACTAGGGTTAGTGGGGCAAGCCCTGGGCTGGGGGAAGCCCTCTGGGTTCTCTGGCTCCTCCTGGCCAAGCCTCAGGGGCAGAGCTCAGAAGCAAGGTCCAGGGAGAAGAATCCAGGGTCAAGGGCTAAGCCTGGAGACTACAGAAAAGGAATATGTGTCTCTGTGTCAGGTGCCAGACAGCCTCTGGTATAGATGGTCATATTGGCTTGATTTTCTAAGTGTTGAACAGAAAACATTGTTTCCATCTCCTGGGCTAGATTGATGGGGTTTGAGTTCTTTTTCTCTTCAAGTCTTCCATCCTTCTGTTGTGATGTTACTTGGAATATGGTACAAATTGAGTCATAGTTTCATCTCAACAGTTCAATAAAACTGATGATATTCACAAAGCACTTAGCTATTATCAGAACCCTCTGAGCAGTGGGGCCGGCAAAATGTAGACACAACTAATGCATTAAGGTGGAGGGGTGATACCGACAAGTTGGGGCTGGGCAGAACTTCCATCCTCATTGTCATTCTTTGCCCTTGATCTTCTGTCTCTAATCCACAGCTTAAGTCGAAATTCTGTCTCTGTCCAGACAGTCCTTGCCTTGGTAAAGAAAGCAGTTTCTTATCCCCAGATCACCACCTTGGAGATTAGGTGAGCCATGTGGTCTTGGCCAGAGCCTTCAGAGGTTGGTACTCAAGGGCCAGGGAGAAGTTAGAGGGCCACAGAGTGGAGGGGAGGAAGAAAAGGCCAGTGATCTTTGCTGATGGGACTTGGGACCCCTCTAGTTCCATGTGCTTGGAATTTGGACCTCAGAGATGAGTTACTCAGATTGGTTACTCAGAGGCACAATGAGGAATTACTTCATACCAGTTCTGGTGACACAGTCCACAGAGTGTCCACCTTGGAGTCAGAAAGACCTGAGTTCAAATTTTATTTCTGACCCTAGCCATGTGACCCTGGTCAAATCACTTAACCTGTTTACCTCAATTTCTGCATCTGCAAAATTGAGATAATAACAGTATCCCAGGGCTGTTGTGAGGATCAAACGAGATTACTATCATGAAGTACTTAGCATAGTACCTGGCTGGCACATAGTAAGCACTCTTATAGAGGTTAGTTATTATTATTGTTATCATCATTATTATTATTACGTGCTTGTGGACTGCCAGTCTGACCCATACTTTATTCTTCCTCTTCCCAGGCAAGCACAGATCATCATTCACTTCTCTGAATCCTTAGGAAAGGCTCTGGAAATGTCACGGTAAGAAGAAACCAGAGGGAATTCTGACGTTCCTCTTCCAAGTGACCACAGTACCCAATTAGTCTCAAAGAGGTAGCCTGTGTACTTTAGGGGAACCATGCAAAGTAGTTTTTCGGCATAATGGGAGAGGTACTTCACTTCAAAAAATTTAGGTTCAAATCCTGGCTGTTCTGTCCCTTCATGTGACCTTAGGAATTCACTTCACCTCTGTACCACAGTTTCCTCAATTGAAAAATGAGGGGATTGAACCAGATTAAGATCTAAGATCTTTAACCAATTTTAACTAATGCAATAATTACAAGTGACCCTTATATATTTCATTAAAGGAACTAGCAGGACCTTTCCTTGATTAAATAAAATCTATTAGCTGGTAGGGTACATGTTTTAAATTAGTCTACGTTGACAAATAATAAAAGTGCATTTCTTTGAAAAATATTCTCATTCAACTTTTTCACTAATTCAGGCTGTTTCTATTCTAAATTAGCAAAGTTGGACTATTCCTAGGGATTAGACTGAAGTGGAATAAAAACTTGGGGAAGGAAAGACTATAAAGCTAAATCTATTTGGAAAACCTGAGGCTCGAACAAACTTGGAAGAAATGTTAGTCCCGGTTCAGTAATGAACTGTAGAGTCTCTGCCCGTGATGAACTATTTGGCTCTGGTTCCACCATTTCACTTCCATGAATATACTTTCTCACTTCTGAAATAAGAGAAATAAATGAGATAATCTCTCCTTCCTCTTCTCCTTCTGATGGGACTGTGATAATCAGTGATTCTAACTTTTCTTAGCCTTTTATGTGAAGAGAAATTTATCAAAACCAGAGAATGATTGGTAATCCACTTAACTTGCAAGGGTTTTTTGTTTTGTTTTGTTTTGGTTTGGTTTGGTTTGATTTATGGTTCTTCTTCTAGTATTTATCATGTTTCATAATTGGTGACACATTTGATTTACATATTTCCTCTACCAGATGGTATACTCCTTGAGGGCAGAAACCTTCTTGGTCTTCCAAAGAAGAGTTTGACACTCAGTAATCTCCTGTTGAATAACTACTATGAAAATCTGTTTTGCATGATTACACATGTATAACCTATATCGAATAGTTTGCCCTCTCAGGGAGGGGAAAGTGAGATGAGAGAGAGAATTTGGAACTCAAAAAAATTTTTTTTAATGAATGTTAAAAATTGTTTTGACTTGTAATTGGGAAGAAAATAAAACAATTTAAAAGCTTTTAAAATCTATTGAAAGAATGAAGTAACTCTAGTAAGACTGTATATTCCCCAGGGTGCCTAGTCCTTGAGGAAAGGGGAAAGGAAGTAAAAAAGCCTTTATTAAGAAGGGGCTCCTAATGAATAGATTCAGTTTTCTCAGTAAAGTAGAAGACACAAGGCCCTCTGCTGAGAGGGAAGAGACAAAAGATTTGTGTGGATATTGATGGGATAAATCAGGGAAGGGCTGGTGAGTAGAAATGAAGAACCAGTTGAGATTGGCTAACATATGCTTGTGTTTTGCCCAGTCTAACAATGCCAATATGTTCCTGTGGTCTTGTCTAGCAGTATAGGTCTTATGCACACATCTTTTTTCCCCTCAAACCCTTACCTTCTGTCTTAGAATCCATACTGTGTATTGTTTTGAAGGCAGAAGAGTGGTAAGGACTAGGCAATGGAGGTTAAGTGACTTGCCCAAGGTCACACAGCTAGAAAGTATCTGAGGCCTCATTTGAACCCAGAACCTCCTAGCACCTGGCTGTCCTCTATGCTCATATCTTTATGACTGCCTGCTATCTAGAGTAGAGAAGTAATGACAAATTTTCTATTTATTTTTCTCCAGATATCTATTAGCACTCATTTTTCTAACATTTCATTCACTTCCCTTACTTCTTTCTTATTTATTTTTTTTGTTCAATTTATCTAGTTCTGATAGAAAAAGGTTAAGGTCCCCCACTAGTAAACTCCTTTAGTTTCTCCTTTAGAAATCTGAATGCTGTACCATTTGGTGCATATTTTGAGTATTGATACTTTTTCATTATTTATGCTCCTTTTTTAAAGATGTAATTACCTTCCTTATCTCTTTTAATGAGACCTATTTTTGCTTTAGCTTTTTCTGAGATCACAATTGCTACTCCTGCTTTCTTTGTCTCAGTTGCAGCCCAGTAAATTCTGCTCCACCCTCTTACCTTTACCCTGTGTATGTATACCTGTTTCAGGTGTGTTTCTTGTTGACAATATATGGTAGGATTTTGGCTTTTAATCCATTCTGCTATCCACTTCTTTTGTATTGGTGAGTTCATCCCATTCACATTCACAGTTATGATTACTGTCTGTGTATTTCCTTCCATTCTGACTTCCTCCTTAGATTCTGCCTTTTCCCTTATCCCTCTTGTCCTCGCCTACACCTTTTCGCTTTTAGTCAGGTCCACTTATTCTGAAAGAAACTCACACCTAGAAAAAGTTTCTTCAAAGACTCTGAGATATATATTAATTTTAAACTTAATTTAAAATTATTTTCTATGTTTCTATGATATATTTTGAATAACCATGGCAGTGTCTAGCAGTTACTTACTCTAATCTTTCAAAGGATATGAGGCAAAATAGCAATAGGGATGAAGAAATAGAAATAAACCATCAGTGAAATATTATGTTGGCAGTGAAAAACTCCAGCTAAAGATTAAGAGCTGCCAGGGACTGTAGAGATCTACAATCTTAACCACCTTCTTTCACAGATAAAAAAAACTAAGGTTCACAGAGATGAAATTATTTACCAAGGGTCACACTGACAATAAAGAGCAAAGCTGAGATCTGAACCTGGGTTCAGGAAATTATGTCAAAACCACATGTGAGGATCCTACCCATTTGTTCCTTTGGCATCTGTGGCATTATTGAAGCAGAATTCAGTCCATAAGGTCTAAGACTCCCCCAGAGTCATTATTTGAAAATTCTGAAGCATTTGAGAGATTCCACCAAATGCAAAAGGAGTGAATTAGATCAGTCATTGGCTTTTTCACTCTGACATTTCCTTCTCTCCCCACCCTGCTTCTATTTTTGCCCCACATCATCCCTATCTTTCCCTTCAGTCAAAACTATTTTGTGCACTTAAAAATATTAATGATTCTGGCCATCTGAAATATTTCTGAGGGACTTCTGGCTGTTTCTGAAAATCAAGTCTGGCCTTAAAGGAAGACCTGCCACTGGTAAGATGGTACAAAAAGGACAAAAATGTCTAGAATTGATAGCAGTTCTGAAAGAGGTATATTGATCAAAATCAGCCAGTTTCCCTGGAATAAGTGTATGACTTCTCCAATGAAATGGTTTATTTGGATGGATAAATTCTGATTTGTTTCTCCCCCCCCCATCAGTCCTTTTGCTAAGTAGTCACATTTTAACATATTCTAGTTCTAAAGGAGATCTCTGACAGCTCTAAATCTTTAGCTGAAGTTTTTCACTGCCAGTTAGAAACATTAAATTCCACTGATGGTTTCCATTTTCTTCATCCCCATTGCTATTTTGTCTCATTTCCCTTGAAAAATTGTGACAAGTAACAACTATTGACTACATGCTTATTCAAAATGCATCAGACTCTTTGAAGAAACTTCCTTTCTTATTGGTCGTGTTAATAGCAGCATTAGTATGACTGTATTCAGAAAATTCATTCTCTGCAAGTAGAGTTCTACAGCTCCTAACTACTACCTTTATTAGGCTTGAGTATTTTCCCTTTCCACCTTGGCCACCAGTGTAAGCTTGAAAATGACTGTGGTTGTTATAGTTGTACCTGATAGTCTAACAAGTTTTCCAGTTGGGGTGTAGATTGGGGCATATTTTGTTTAATAATACTTTCTGGTCTCTAAAAGGTGTTTTGAAGGCTTTTTCCCCTTTAGCATCTTCAGTTTGTTTTCTGTAGATTGCAGAAAGAGAAGAAAAATGAGCCCCAAGATAAGATGGTGACTCAGGACAGAAAGCTAATATTCAGGTAAGAAGGGTGAAGTTGAAAATATTGATAATGCAAGAATCAGTGATTTCATCAGCATTCACAATCCTTTATTTTTTATCTTTACTATCCATCTTAAAATCAATACTTTGTATTTGGTTTCAAGGCAAA
The DNA here is from genome assembly GCF_027887165.1 of Monodelphis domestica. Classification (NCBI taxonomy): domain Eukaryota; kingdom Metazoa; phylum Chordata; class Mammalia; order Didelphimorphia; family Didelphidae; genus Monodelphis; species Monodelphis domestica. The sequence continues at coordinate 455,086,975 of NC_077227.1, forward strand.
AGAATGGTAAGGGCTAGGCAATGGGGGTTAAGTGACTTGCCCAAGGTCACACAGCTAGGAAGTATCTAAGACCAGATTTGAAGCCAGGACCTCCCATCTCTCTAGGCCTGACTCTCAATCCATTGAATAATCTAGCTGCCCATATGTACATTCCTTTAACAAAGGCAGACCACAGTGCCTCCAAACCTTAGTATATAATTTTAGTATATGATTTCCAAACAGGTAAAGGGTTTGGTCCAGTGGTGCTCCTGGGAGTTGTGTAGGAGTGATGTTTGGGTTAGGGGAAGCAGCAAAATGCTACCTGGTCTTAGTAAGGTGTGAATAGTGAAGAACCAGTTCTTTGGTAGCTTATTCTGGCTCAGATAAGGAATACATCATTTTCCCCTGACTTGGTGGGCCACTTCTGTCAGTCTTTTTCCCTTTCCTTTCTCACCTCCCTTCCAAATCTCCCAGGCTTCAGAAATGTGGCCTTGCTATCCACCATGCAAAGGAAATAGCAGAGATGCTCAAGCACAGGCCCTTCCTGGAAGAAGTAGAGTGAGTACAACCCCTCAGCTTCTTGTTCCAATCTCATGGGTCCTAACTGGGTTGGGACACTGGAGGAAGAGGCCAGAGGGATGGGAAGAGAAAGAGGTGGGTGGAGCTGTCCTGGAATATTCAGGTTTGTGGGACCCCAGGCATTCATTCTGCACTGTATATTACACTGTAGACTAGAGAATAACATTTAGAGGAGTGTCCCTAGTGGCACTGTTGCTTCAGGGGCCCTCTTATTTTAGATCCAGATCAGGGAATAGGGTGAGCAAATGGCTGTGTTTAAACAGGTGATATGTGTGGGTGGGCTTGACTCCTAGCTACCTGAGAATATCTCACCTGAGAATCTAGAGATTTAGATGAGTGGAAAATTAGATACATTTCTCAGCTAGAGGGGAGGGGAAAGAGAAGGAGCAGAATGCAATTCTCCCTGGTTTTCCAGCCTACAACACCCTACTTTCACTCTCTACCAATCACTCCTTGAGTCAAGGTGGGACAATTTCCCAGCAAAAAAACTAGACCAATTCCCAAGTGGTTCATTTTGGTTGGGGAGGGAGGTGTTGGGAGTGTGTTATAGGCCACCTTAGGTGGTTCTTTGAGACTGATGGAGCCCCATGAATGTCAGGAGGGGTAGAGTTTAGTGAACAACCACTGGCATGACTCCATTCTTTTCTCAAAGAAAATACAGTTTGGGGGCAAAAAAGAGAATACCTTTCCAAATAATGTAGCCCTGATCTGAATTCTTGCCCTTTCTCTTTTAGAGTAGGGTCTAGAGAGAGCAGGAAGGATTCCTCAGTGATCAGACAGAGCCTAAGTACTAGTAAGTGCATCTGTTACAGGAAACGAGTATAGATCTTCCCACTTCCATCTAGGACCAGTGGGACAAATAGTGAGGGTGTGGCTATAGGGGGAGTTGAACATATGGTTCTAAGTGCCCCTATCTTCCCTAACAGGGAAGCACTAATCACTTCCTACTCATCTGTATCTCAGTTTATCAGGGAATCGATTGGAAGATGAAGGCTGCCAGAAACTAGCCGAGATCCTGCCTGATTTGCAAATCACCAAACAATTTAAGTAAGTACCAGACCAAATTTTATAATGGGGAGCAAAAGATGTTGAGAATATAGCAGTGATAGATGCAATTTCCAGTGAGCTTTGGGGCTGCTGGATGGCTCAGTGGATAGAGCACCAGGCTTAGAATCAGAAGGACATGGATTTAAATCTGGTCTCAGACACTTCCTAGCCCTGTGACCCCAGGTAAGTCACTTAACCCCATCTATCTAGCCCTTGTCTTTCTATCTTAGAGTTGTTACTAAAGCAGAAAGTAAGGGTTAAAAATTTTTTCAAAATAAACCTTGATCAGGAGCAGAGTATGCAATTAAAATATTCATCTGATTCACTGTCAGTTCTTTGCTTGTTGTCTCTGAGAAGCCTACCTTTTGCTGAAGCTGCCATTAACACAATGAAATTACCTTCAAAGTCATCAGAAGAAGAAATAGGAGCTATGGAAAACCCTATGTTAGTGACATGGCTGAAAGATCCATTAGAAATCATGTATTCTTCCATTTTCAGAAGAGGAAAATGAGGGTTAGAGAAGAGTATATTTCCTAAGGGTGTATAGACTTTGTTTTACTTAACTACATTTATTTGTTACAAGAAAGGGCTTTGAGGGGGGTGTTAAGGGAAGACATAGAGATGTAAGTGACAGTGATGCCAAAAAAGAAAGAAAACACCTTCAAAGAGTACTTTGTAAAATGCATAGAAGAGAACAGAAGGAAGTTTAGAAGAGGACACAGGCATGCAGGGCAGGGTTAGAACTAACATTTTAAATATGAATTATATATTTTTTCTTAAAATCTGAGCATAGTGGATAGGAATAATTTCATATAAAGTCTTATTTTTGTATGAAGAAATATTCATGTTTACTGATATTCATGAAATTTAAATTTTTTTAATTTTAAAATTAAGAGCATCTAGAATTAGCGGCTAAGCTAACGCTAGAATCCACGAATCTACCTCCTAGTCCAATGCTTTTTTTTTTTTCAGTAGGCTAAATTGAGTTTAAATCTGGCTATAGACTCTTACCAGCTTTGTGAGCTGAGCAAGTCACTTAACCTCTATCTGCCTGTTTCTTCATCTTCAAAAGACTAGTAGCATCCACCTCCCAGTGTTGTTGTAAGAAGCAAATGAGATAATATTTGTAAAGCCCTTCATAAATCTTAAAATCAAATATGCACATGTATATAATATTATACATACATCAACATGTGTATATATATACTAGCACTTGTTTTTGCTGTCTCTGCCCAAGTTCTCTCACTATTTATTCATTCACTCATTCTCGCAGTGAACAAATATTCAAAATGGAGAAGGTATAACTAGACCACAGTTTTAATGAGGAAGATCTGGGATCTGCATTAAACTGAATGCAGGCTTAATGTGAGTCAATAGTGTGAAATGACAGTTACAAAAACGCTGGGGTCCCAAGCTGAATTAAGAGAGGCACAGTTTCCAGAATGAGAGAAGCAAGAATCCTTACGTCCTCTGCCCTGGCCAGACTGGATCTGGAATTGGGCCCCTATTTCTGGGCGGCATATTTTAAGACACTAACAACCACATCCAGAAGAGGAAGCTGAGGACCCTGGAGATCATTCCATACAAAGTTCAGTCAAGGAATTGGGGAGTGATTACCTTGAAGAAGAGATTTAAAGGGGATCATGATAACTGATGTCAAGTATTTAAAGGCATCTTTGTCAAAGGGGGATCCATTAGACTTGCTCTGCTTAGACCCAGTCAGAAGCAGAAGCAGTGGGCAGAATTTGCAGAGAAATAGATTCCAGTTTGATATGTACATGCATGTGTGTAGAAATATGCAGTGTACATATATACGTATTGTATTTTGTTGTGAATATACACATATGTGCATGTATACATATACTTGGAAATATGCATGTGTGTGTATATATGCATGTTTTGTGTTTGTGACATTTGTGTATGTGTGTATAAATTCCCAACAATTAGAGTTGTTCAAAAGGATAATAGCTATCTTGGGAGATTAAATAATGACTTTCCTCTCACTAGAGGTCTTCCGGCAAAGGCTAGATAACCATTCACTGTAACTGACTTGTGGACCTCTGGGGTCCCTTGAAACTCTGATTCTGTGATTTTTCTAGCATCTGCCCCCGGACTTTCTGCAGTATAGAGATACACTGGAAAATAAGTTACAGGCCTTACCTTCAAAGAGTTAACCAGAGCTCTCAACCTGAAGCATTTTCTAGTAGATGACTATAGATATGATTAGGGATTAGGGTTGGGCATGGAAAACTTGCTCAAAGCATTTAAGAGTCTTTGGCTAAATGAGGAGACAAACTAGATATGTCCAGAGAAAGAAGTATAAGGTTCATGTAACAGTGGTCCAAGAATCTTCTTGGGCTACCTTAACCAGTACCTTTGTAAGCTGAGAGATGCTTTCAGTGACTGGTGGTGTCACTAAATGAAAATACAGGAAAGGCTGGTGACCATTTCCATGTTCTCTTTTGCAGCATCAGTGATAATGGGCTGTCTAAGACCAGTGTATATTGCTTGCTGACAGCAGCCAATGCCTGCAAAAATGTGATGGAGCTGGATATCAGGTAATGTGAGCTCAGTAGGCAAGTTTCCTCAGCTTTCTCTGTTCTACCCAATGACTGAGATTCTCTTTTTCAGGACAGAGTGAGTTCTACAAGATGACCCCATCCAGGAGGGCAAAAATATAAATTGGAGGGGATCTCATCCAACTCCTCAAATTTTAGAGATGAGGAAATTTGCCCAAGGTCACAGGCAGAAAGTAATTAAAGCTTGGGGTTGAATCCCAAGCCAGTATATGGTCCAACAGAAAAGAGTGCTGAAACTGAAGTCACAATGTGGAGACCTGATTTTGAGTGCCTGTTTTGTTATTTGTTACCCAGTGACCTTTGACAGATCACTTGACCCCTCTTGAGTCTTATTTTCTTCATCTGTAACCTAGGAGCAGGGGCAAATGAGGCAGCTCAGAATTCACTTTTTGCTCTAGATCTGGGACCTAAAACATCTCATTTCACATTTGGTGCTCTGTCTTCCTTTTTCTTCTGCTCAACTTCTTCCTTAGGCTTTGGTTGTTGTTCAGGTGTTTTCAATCATGTCCAACTCTTCATGAACCCATCCTGATTTGTTTGGGACATCTTCTTGTTGGTGTCTAGGAAAGCCCCCATGTTATTCTTAACACTCAATATTTTACATGGAGCCTGCTTTAAGTAGATTCAATGCAGTATTTGAAACTCTACATTTACACAGCAGATAAATTAGAGCATGATGTTTCACCTTCCTAAAATATTATTATTTGATTTATCAAAGTATTCCCCACAGCATTTCTTTAAATACCCAATTCTTATCCCTGAAATTTTATCTCAGATCCATTAAATTATCAAAGATGATAAAAAAAAACCACAGAATTAATCAGTGTTGGAGAGACTACGGGAATACAAGCACACCAGTACAATGGTGGTAGAGGTGTGAACTGATCCAACCATTATGGAAAATAATTCATAATATGCAAAAAAAGGTGGGAGGAAAAGAATCATAGATTTTTGGACCGAGCTAATGTGAGAATTTATTTCTCTAGATAAGCATATTTATTTTAATTTATAATATATTTATAATAAATAATACATATTATGTTGTTATTACATTACATGTTATTATGTAAACATATAAATGACAACTTTTAAAATAGTCATCAAATTGTTCATGCCCTTGGATGCAATCAACAATCCCATTACTGGATATATTCCCAAGGAAGTCAAAGGTAGGAGGGAAAAAGTCATTATGTATATCAAATATATATAGTAGCACATTTTGGGGTAGCCAAAAACTAGAAACAAAGTGGGTGCCTATTAATTTGGAAGCAATTAAACAAATTTTCTCATAGTAACACATTAGAATATTTTTATACTTTTAGAAACAATGAATATGATAAATTCAGAGATGATGCAGGAAGACTTGTGTAAACTGATGCTGAGTGAAATTAGCAGAACAGTCACCTTCATGATTAGTTATGTAACTAGTAAAGAAATAATAAAAAGAAAACTAAACTCTGATTAATTGCTGTGGCCAATCACCATCCAGAAGAATAGATGATGAGGTTGTTGACTACAGGTGTAGAACATTGCCTTCATTTCCAAATATGTTCATTTTATTGGTCAGTTTTGCTTACTTGCATTTCTTTGACATAGATGATGAGATATGCATCTCTTGACACAGAGAGTTCATTTGGAACTGAAAGGGAATGGTATTTTGGGAAAAACAAAAGGCATCTATAAAACTTTAAAATAAAATAAATACCAGTTCCTCTTCAACATTCAAAATAGGATTGTATTTGCAAAAAAATATGATTTTTAAAAGCTCCTCTGATATAGAGTGAGATATCCTTTCTTTTCAAAGCTAGTTTTAGATCATGGAAGGTGACTATCCATAGTTAGTACGTAATTGAGGTCTAACCCAAAAAGGGTTGACATGCAGAGGAGAATGGGAAATGCTTGACTTTTGAGGACTGAACCACAAGGAAATGTCTAAATCGATATGAGATATTGAAATGTTTTATTTATTTAAAAAATGCATTTTTATCAGTGCATCTTGTTTTAATGTTATCCACATTCTCCACTGTATTGGTCCCTCTCAGATAGTCATCCTTATAGCAAAGAATAAAAAAGTCTAACAAAACTAACCAACAGATAGTTTCAAATGCATATTGGATTTAAATTAGTTTTAAAGAACTTTCCTGAGACCATGGTCTATTGGATGATCAAGATAACGGGGGAAGCTGGGTAGCTCGGTGGATTGAGAGCCAGGCCTAGAGACGGGAGGTCTTGGGTCCAAATCTACCCTCAGACACTTCCCAGCTGTGTGACCCTGGGCAAGTCACTTAACCCCCATTGCCTAGCCCTTACCACTCTTCTGCCTTGGAACCAATACACTGTATTGATTCCAAGATGGAAGGTGAGAGTTAAAAAAAAAAAGATAAATTGATTATGACCATCATATTGGTTTTCATCTGTCAGAGAAATCTTTAAGAATCATAGACTGTTATAAGCAAACCAGCAGTCTGTTGTGGTGAAAATTTTCACCTTTTAAGATTATTATAATATTGAACAATGGCTGCCAAGGAATTTACTTATGAAATTCCTAAAATGAAACACTCAAGTCAGAATGGAGTTTATTGAGGTTTAATCACAATGGAGTAGGGAAAAGGAGAGGGAGAGGAGAGAGGAGAAAAGGAAAAGGGGTTACTCAACCTCTGACCAAGGCAGAGGGAGTTTAAAGGGCCAAGGTGGAAGGAATCAGTCCTTGACTCACGTAACCAATCTGAAGGGAAGCTGTCTGTGGGCCTCCTCTCTGTTCAAGCTCCTAACATGAACTAGTGTCTAGCCCTCTCTACAGGAAGTCAGCGAATTCCAGAGGCTGTTCCCTACCTCACTTCCTGTGCCTCACAAGTGCCAATGGTGGCTCTAGCTTGGCTTAGGACAGCCCAGGTGGGCAGTTAGTTATTTCTGATTTGTCATTGACTATCACATGTAGTGTGGGTGTGCACAATTTTTTGGGTGCTAGACCAAGATGGAGACTTTTAAAATTCACAAGTCTTAGGTAGATTCAGGAAAATGGTGTAAAATAACTTTTCCAGGTCTCTGCCGATACTAAGTTTCTGTGAAAGGCAATGACCAAATGAGTCTCCTAGCTTCTCATTCATCTTCCCTTCCTTTTGCAGCCTGAAGAACAAAACTGCCATCCTCAAATTTGCTGAAGATCAGGAGAAGGCTCAAACCCAATCCAGGTATTTCCCAAATGCTTTTTCGTGGTCTGCAATATCTTGTTTGTTTGTTTTTTAGTGTGGACTATATCTGTCCATTCCAGTTTCCATTTTTGGAACGGGGCTTATAGCATCAGAGAGGACCTGCTATAAGGTGTGAGCAGATCTATGTGTGTGTAGTATGACCATTTCTCTGGTTAGACCTGAATCAGTATTGTCTCCAAAGTCACACAGTCAAGTTAGGGCTCCTCTTCCCTTTGATAGTCAAAAGGGGTGGGGGATGGGAGAAGGAAAAGAGAAGATAGTGAGAGAAGCTACAGGGAAATGACCAGAGATTCTTGAATGCAGAGTCTCTTCTGAGCAAGGATATTTTGTATATTTGGAGAATAGAAGGAGACCAGTTTGGATGGAGTGTACAGCATGTGAAAGGGAATAGTAAGAGGTACACATGGAAAGGCGGTTTGGAACCAGATCATGGAGATCCTTGAATGCTAGGCTGAAGTATGTGTAGCTCATCTTCTCTGTGTGTCTTTCTAGAACTACAGTTTCAGTCACTCAGCCATCCAAAAACAGCCCCAAGCTGCCATCTCTGTCTGCCAGAATGATCAGGTAGGACCTTTGGATGGATATGATCTTTCTAATCACTTCTTGTTTTAACAGATCAAGGGGGTCACTGACCAGAATAGAAATCCAGCTCCTCTTTAAAAATTCACTGTGAAATAGCAGTGGCAGTGAGCACACCACGCAGCAGGGATGCCACCCAGGTTATGGTTAAACATCTGGAGCCCAAACCATGGGTGCTCTCTGCTTTTCCTCTAAAATGATCCACAGAGCAAGGTTCTACCCTGAGCTCCCAGGCTAAATATAACCCTTGCCACCCTCTAGAGGTGCTCCCTCCTCAGCCACTCTGTGCAACCTTAGGGATGGCCCTATTCTATTATTCATTCTGCAGTTTTCTTTCCCAGAACATAGAGCCAGTTCAGTCCATTGTTATCTGTATATCTGAAGGGTCAGAGAACATTGCTACTGCTTTTGATGAAAGATAGAAATATGGAGGAGGCAGCTTGTCCCATTTCCGGGAAGGAAACCATAACCCCAAGGGATAACATTGAAACCCATCCTTTGCCCTAGAGCTCTTGACCTTCTGGGCTGTCTGTGCTTCTTAGTACTTAGTTTTGCTAAATTATGTATATTCGTTATAAGAATTTTGTTTTTCTCTTTTAATGGGGGGGGGTTGGGAGGGAGAAAGAGGAACTTGGGGTGGTTCCTTCCTCCAAAAAACCTGAGGTGTTTTGTACCTGTCTCCCTGGTTCTCATTCATTATTTCTCTCTATGGCTACTTCTCTCTGAAGATCTGTGTCTTGTTATAGCTCTAGCTTTGTCTCTTGACCTCATTCTTGCTCTGCCCCCCTCCTCTTCCTGTCTTAGAGTGAGGAGTTAGAGACCTATGGTTTTGTCTTTGTTCTCTACAGACTAAGACACTGTGGTTTCCACTCCAAGGACCTTGAGAAGCTGTGTGGGGAGCTGAGCAATTGCAGCCATCTTGAGTGAGTGCCAGGCCACAACCTCCCCAGGGCCAGGAAGAGCCATAGAACTAACAGCAGGTCTGCTAAGTCTGATAGCAGAAGCTACCGTATACCTTTGAGCTTTCTTTCTCATGGATCACTGATTTTTTTTAAGTTATGCATATTCCCAAGACTTGACAGGGTTCCCCTCCACATCAGGAAATCTTGCCTCAGTTACTCCATCCATGATGAGCCAAAGCCTCTGTCCCCCTTTGTCTTCTACCAGACTGTTGCTGCCGTAACTGGAAATAATCTTGCAATAAGAAACCAAGGAACAAAGCAATAAACCAACTATGCCACTAGTGCCCACTATGACAACAGACAAGTCATTTGAACTTTCAAAATCTCTAGTTTCCTCAGCCGTTAAATGGACATAATAATTCCAGCCCAGCCTTCCTCCTAAGACCAAATAAAATAATGTTCCTGAATGTGCTTATGAGGGTTAAAAGGTCTAGGCAATTGTGATAGATTATTCTTTATAAACTCCTCAGCCAATCAGGAAGGGGAAATGACCAGCATTTCTCAGTATCTCTTCCCCACTGTCCTTCCCCAGTCATTGTCACTATATGACATTTCTCCAATATCTGTGGTGCAGGAACTGGCTATTAGCCATTGTCAGGAGCCATTGGCCAAGGGTGGCTACCCAAGTGAAAAAGTGGGCAGAAGGCTGGGTCTTTCTTTTCAAGATTTAGACCCAGACTTAAGAAACACCAAACCTATGAAAATGTGGAATTTCAGCTGTGAGCAATATACCTTGGGCAGACTTTAGGAACTGGGTCAGAAGGGAGATTTCTTCCCTTTTGCTTCAATTCCCATGTAACCATCTTTATTCAAAGAAAACTTTCCTTTTGCTTTATCCACCCCCTCCCAGCTTATCCAACAACTGTTTGGGCAGCAAAGGCATTGAGAAACTGACTCACCTCCTCCCAGGCCTGAGATCCCTGCAGTTGCTGACGTAAGTTATGAGACTGGACTGTGGCACTTGGTGGGTTGAGGAGACTGACTGCTATGTGGGGCAGAAAGCTAAGCTATCTTGAATTCGAAATCTGACCTTGCAGCAAGACTCCTCTGCTTGGGATCCATGGGTGAGGGGGTGGAGGAAGAATCCCTCTAGGAAGTCTCCTGTTATTTTTTTGCTTTTACTTACAGATAAAGCCCTGAAATTAAGAGATCTGATTTCGGGTTTGCCATTTTGCCAACTGTGTGGTCTTGGGCTAGATACTAAGCCTCCATTTCTTCATCTAAGTGGAATAATAATATTTGTACTTCTTGCCTTCCAGGGTTTTTGTAAGGACTAAATGAGATTAATATAAGTAAAGAACTTTGTATCCATAAAGCATATTTGAATATTACCCATTATTTCTCTTTCCATAATAGAGAGATTTGGGTATACAGATATAGATACACAGAGGAGAGAGAGAGAGAGAGAGAGAGAGAGAGAGAGAGAGAGAGAGAGAGAGAGAGAGAGAGAGAGAGAGAGAGAGAGAGAGAGAAGGGAAGACAGAAAAAGAGGAAAGGGAGGCAGACAGAGACAGAGGGAGAGACTAAAAGAGAGAGGAGAAAGGGAGGCAGACACAGAGGGAGAAAGGGAGAAGGAAAGATCTCAATTTGTGATTTCGTTGAGATATGAAATTCTCAGCAAAGAAACTCTCTCCATAAATGCAAATTAGCAACTCATTTGTAAGTAATAATGTTGAAGCATTGCCAGGATGGGAGATAGAGGGATGGGTGGGCAGTGTCACTGAGAGGCAAAGTACTTAGCTATAGTCTCACTAGGGCCACATAACTAGTATGCAGATGCAATCTGCATCAGGTATCAGATGCAAGACAAACTCAGGTCTTCCTGACTCCATAGGTTGGACCTCTTCCTTCTACACCATGTTTCCTTTTACTATATTATTGGTTTGTACTATTTTCATATTCCTCTACAATGCATTTTTTAACCCTTGCCTTCTGTCTTAGTGTCAATTCTGAAACAGAAGGGCAAGGGTGAGGCAAAGGGAATTACGTGACTTGCCCAGAGGGCAAGGAGGAGTCTGAGGCCAATTTTTAACACAGGTCCGCCAGACTCTAGGCCTGGTGCTCTATCCACTAAGCCACCTAGTTACCCCTTACAATGTATACCAATCTATATTATGTACATTATATATAATTATAGTATTAGGCATCTTTTGAAGTTTTATGGAAAAATATAAAGAGATTTAGAATATAGAATATTTGAAATAGATGTGGCTTGGTTTCAGTCTGCACCAGTAGAAGGAGTTACATTGAAGGATTGAAGAGGCCCAGCTAGCCTCAATGGTAGAGTCTAACCAGCTTCTGCCAGGTAGTATGATTGGACTCAGTTACTGAACCTTCATAATAAGGTGCTGGATTCTAGTGAATGATATGGGATCAGGACCTTATAAATGTCAGGATCACTGATTTAGAAATGGAAGTGTCCTTGGAGATAAGAGTGGCTTCTCCCCTAAAAGAAGTTCCTTCTGGCCTATAAGTCCTGATAGTCAGTCAATAAACATTTATGAAAGCATTTACTCTGTGTCACATGTTGTGCTAAGCACTAAGCATTCAAAAAAAAAAAAAGACTCCCTTCTCTCAAGAGACTATCTAATCAAGGGATTCCCCAGTCTAGCAGGGGAGACAATAAACAAACAACTATATACAAACTAGATAGATATGAGATGAATCAGGAGTAGAGGGATGACATTGACATTAAGTGAGTCAAGGAAAAGGCTTCCTGTCAAAGGTAAGATTTTAGCAGGTACTTGAAGGAAGCCAGAGAAGACAGGGAGCAGAGACAAGGAGGGAGAATATTCCAGACATGGGGCACTATCCACTAAAATGCCTGGAATCTAGAGATGCATGAGGAATTGCCTTATAATGAGGGAAATTCTCACTACCTGCAAGAAATCACTAGCTGTGAAAATAGCAATGGGGAAAGAGAGTTCCTCAGAGGAGGCATCTCACAGGAAAAAACATGGCTCTGGTTGTCTAGAAGCTTGGGTTCCTTTTTTTTTTTTAGTTGGGCATTTATTTATTTAAAAAACCCTTACCTCCCTCCATTTGTGGAATGGCTGAACAAATTATGGTATATGTTGGTGATGGGAAACTATTGTGCTCAAAGGAATAATAAAGTGGAAGAATTCCATGTGAACTGGAACAACCGCCAGGAAGTGATGCAGAGCGAGAGGAGCAGAACCAGGAAAACATTGTACACAGAGACTGATGCACTGTGGTACAATCGAATGTTATGGACTTCTCTATTAGCGGCAATGCAGTGATCCTGAACAACTTGGAGGGATTTATGAGAAAGAACACTATCCATATTTAGAGGAAAAACTGTGGAGCAGAAACACAGAAGAAAAACAACTGCTTGATTACATGGGTCGAGGAGGATATAATTGAGGATGTAGACTCAAGATGATCACCCTAGTGCAAACATCAACTACGTGAAAATAGGTTTTGACCAAAGACACATGTAAAACCCAGTAGAATTGCGTGTCCGTTCTAGGAAGGGATGGGGGGAGGGGAGGGAAAGAATATGATTCTTGTAACCAAGGAATAATGTTCTAAATTGACTAATTAAATAAAATTTTCCAAAAAATAAAATAAAATTTAAATAGAGTAAAAAAAAACAAATACCTAGTAAAAATGTCAAAAAATAAAAATAAAAACTTTTAACTTCCATTTTATTTTTTATTTTATTTAATTAATTTAGAATATTTTTCCATGGTTACAAGATTCATGTTCTTTCCCTGCCCTCCTCCAAACCCCCTCCCATAACCAACACATAATTCCTCTGGGTTTTATATGTGTCATTGATCAAGACCTATTTCTAAACCATTAATATTTGCACTAGGGTGATCATTTAGAGTCCATATCCCCAATCATATCCCCATAGACCCTTGTAATCGAGCAGTTGTTTTTTCCTGTGTTTCTATTCCCACAGTTCTTCCTCTGTATATGGATAGCATTCTTTCTTAAATCCCTCAGGATTGTCCTGGATCATTGCATTGCTACTAGTAGAGAAGTACATTACATTTGATTGTACCACAGTGTATCAGTCTCTGTGTACAATGTTTTCCTGGTTCTGCTCCTCTCACTCTGCATCAATTCCTGGAGGTCATTCCAGTTCACATGGAATTCCTCCAATTCATTATCCCTTTGAGCACAATAGTAATCCATCACCAACACATACCATAATTCCTTCAGCCATTCCCCAATAGAAGGGCATCCCCTCTTTTTCCAATTTTTTGCCACCACAAAGAGCGCAGCTATGAATATTCTTGTACAAGTCTTTTTCCTTATGATCTCTTTAGGGTACAAACCTAGCAGTGCTATGGCTAAATCAAAGGGTAGGCAGCATAGTTCCAAATTGCCTTTCATAATGGTTGGATAAATTCACAACTCCACCAGCAATGTATTAATGCCAACTTGGGTTCTTTTATCTGACTCTACTACTGATTTACTTTGTGATATTAGACAAATTGCTTTCCATATTTGGGTACCAGTTTGGTCATCTTGAAAATAAAGGGACTGGGAGAAATTAGATGGCCCAGTGGATAAAGAGCCAAGTCTGGAAACAGGAGGTCCTAGGTTCAAATCTGGCCTCAGACATTTCCTAGCTATGTGACCCTGGGCAAGTCACTTAACTTCAGTTGCCTAACCCTTACAACTCTTCTGTCTTGGAATTGATACTTAGTGTCAATTCTAAGACAGAAGATAAGGGTTTTTTAAATAAAGGTATTTGATTTTGGCCCTAGAGCTCAGGAAAGTCATCTGCATCCTTTTACTAGAGAGATGCTTGACTACAGATCCAGAATGCTGCATACAACACCGGATACTCTCGCTGAGTTAGGTAGTTTTGCTTAATTGTTTTTCTCTGTTTCAATGGAGAACTTACTGGGGGAAGAGGGGACAGCTTATATTCATAAATGACCGAGATAAAAAACCAAAAGATGTTAATAGAAATTCTTATTTTAAAAAACAAGGAAATGAGTTGATTGGTCTAAATGGTCTTAAAGGCCCTTTCTGTTCTGATGGTCAATACGTTTTTCTCTCTGACTCCTTAAAAAAATCTTACTCTGAATATACCATAACTGTACTTTTAGCTCTTGGGCAGGACTGATTTAATGGTCCCCTTCCCATGTTTCTCTAGTTTGAATGAGAATAGAACATCCTTGGAAGCTGTGTTCTGCTTAGCCTCAACCTTTTCTAACCTGGAGTGGATCTATGAGGTAGATATCAGGTGAGTTTGGCTCTCTGTGTCTTCCCAGACTAGTGTTGGTGAACCTTTTAGAGATTGCATGGCCAAACATTACCCTCAAGCTGATCCCCACATTATCTCAGACAGGGGAGGGAGGAAGTGCTTGCACTGGGCTGCTGGGCAAAGGGACAGGGCATGTGAAAAATATCCTTGGGAGTTGTGGAGAGGAGGAATGGAGTAGCCCCCTCTGGCACACAGAGCATGTATGCCATGTGTTCACAGCACAGTCCTAGAACATCTGTATTTGGGAACCTTTGATGAAGCTCATCCTAAGAAGACAGCAGGGAAATTCTAATGTCTAAAGGACAGAATTTGACCAATTATCACTCGTTTACTTTGTGGATTATCTGTGGCAGTTTAATCCAGCCTATATGTGCTTAGGAAATAGGTACTAAAGGTTCATGCTGACCTGAACCTAAGAAGGGAAATTTGCCACCAAAACTATGACTCAGATAAATACAAATTGGTTTTGGATTATCTATGGCTTTTAGTTAGTTATCTGTGCTAGATACACACTCTATTAATGTGAATAATGGAGATTTGGTTCATGTTTAGTAAAAGGTATTAGCAGGGTAATGGGCATTATCCTAATGGATATGACAATTTGGCCACTAAGAAGTAGAGAAAATAGCATGATATCATGGAAACAGAGGACCTGGTTCCTCATTTCAGTTCTGCATCTTACTTCCTTGGTTACTTTGCTCATATCACTTCCCCTTCTTGATCTCAGGTTCATCAAAAGATACCTTCAATTTCTGGATTCCAGAGTTCACATTGCTTTAGTTTTCCTTGACTAGGGATCAGCCAAATATAAATTATGAAGCATAATTATTGTCCTACTTCCTTTTTTAGGGAACAATTTTTAGTTGTATTAGGGGATGAGTTCTCTGGCCTTTCCAAGAGCCCTCCTTTTCCATCTGTTTTTGCTTATGTCTCTTTTCTATTCTTAGGCTGTATTTTGTATCAGAGTTTAAAGTTTATATGTCACATGTAATATTCCCACCCACCTCCTAATTCTGCAAAATGCAAGGATGCTATCTTGTAGAAACAACTTTTTTTTTCCAGTGCCAAGTACAGTGTACATAATCGGTATCTAAAAATGTTTAATTAAATTCTAGCTTGGGGAGACAACAGTCCATCCATGTGAAATGCTTCGGGAGAGCCAGGTAAGGGCAAAAGTGACCAATATCCTTCCCCTTCCCCTCTCCCGATCAGTACCTTGATCCATGATACCCACTCCACCAGTACATGCAGTAGGAAATATTGTCATCTCAGATGTCTGAAGGGACATTTCTGATATTCTAATAGGACTATTATCCAGTAAAGTAATCATGAATGATTCCTGAATTCACCATCATGAAACCCTGGGGTTGTAAGAGGATTTTTATGTACTTTTCTGCTGCAGGAATCTGGATGATGATGACTTGGAAGAGAAAAGTTAAATTTCTGTCACACAGTACTTTGGCAAACAGTGATAATTTCCAGGCATAATTCATTACAAATTCACTATCGGCTTATAACTTCTTAGAGCATCTCCAAAGCTGAGAGCAGTGAGAGTAGTGGGTTCACTGAAAAACTTCATTACCGTTAGAGCAAATAGTAACTTTTGTTTGCCAGAGAAGTGCTTTAAAAGCTTTATGAAGGGAAAGGTAGAATACTTTAAAATCAAAAGTGAGTCCACCAGAAGCCAACAACTCGGTCAGAATATCTGAAGAATGAATTTAAACTAGTTCTCTTGGCACATACCATATAACAGAGTTTCTATTGTACTTTCCTGATATGTACAGAGTTTGACACAGACACATATCAAAGAATGGGAAATGGCATTTGGGGCATTGAGACATGGAGAAACAGAGTTATCTACTTCTAGGGGTGGGTCTGTATAAGACCTGGGTAGTAGCCTGTGACTGGTGGAGACTGTGGCTACTTCTGGATACTGGAGACCCTCAAAGATCCAGAAGAGATAGGAAACTGGCCATGAGGCAACACCGGTCTAGAGGATAAATGATGCAGATACCAAAAGTCATGACTGGTGGAGAGAGGGAGAAGCAATAGCTAATCACCCTTCCAGGGGCTGTAGGGCCTGGCCAAATGTGAGAGGACAGCTCATGGCTCTGTCTCAACAGTGCCTAGTTGTATGACCTTGAACAAGTAAGTCTCTTCGCAACTCTAAGTCCCAGTTTGCTCCCCTGTAAAATGAGGGAATTGGACTAGACAACTTCTAGGGTGCCCCCTAATTCCAACATTCCATGCCCTACGTTCTAAGGTCTCTTCTGGCTCAGATATCTTATAATTCTTACTTACCTAGTTACTGGACAGGGTTTCTCATAAAGTGTTTTCCTCTATTCAAGGGAACAAAGTACCACTGGACACTGGACTAAGCAGAATACTCAACAGGAATCCCTAGAGAGGATTGCACATTTTCCCAAGCGCTTTTGGTATGGTACTCTTCCCTCTCTAACTTCTTCTTTTGTTGATGGAGACTAAAATAGGCCCCAGGAACTTCTTGTACTCCAAATGCAGCTTTGCTCAGTGAACATAGGAAGGCAAGAGATATAATGAATAGAATGCTGGACTTGAAGCCAGAAAGAGCTGAACTCAAATCCTATTTCAGATATGTACTAGCTGTATGACCCCAGAAGAAGCTTTTAATCTCTCAGCCTGTTTTCTCATCTGTAAAATGAGGGGGTTGAGCTTGATGGTCTCCAAGTGCCCTTTCATTTGTAAATTGATGAACCCATGATAGGTAAAGGTCTTCCCAGAAGACTGGAGGTTTGGGAGAATTAGAAAGAGAAAGGTTTCAGGCCCTGGAACTGCTGTTTTTATTTCAGTCTCCGAGAGTGTCAAATGGAGCCCCCAGACCTAAAAAAGCTGCTCCAGATTCTGAAGACATGTCATGGATGTCTAGAGATCAAGTAAGTAGAATAAATGTCTTCTCAGGTTCACTTTGCCCTGCCTTTCTCCTGTAACTCAAAGATGGTGGTTTCTGGCAGGGATGCCTCCGCAGGGTTGTCAGGCACTTGGTCAGTCTCACAATTTTGGGGGGCCAAGGAAATAACTGCTGAGGTTCAAACCACTTAATATTATCCTACAGTCATCATAACCAATACAATCCAGCCAGCCTCTTTCTCTTAGACTCAAAGTCTTATGCTGGGAAGGGATGCCTAGAAGAACATTGACCCAACTCCGTTCAGGGTTTGCCTTTCCTCCTGCTGGAAGATGCTGGGAATGGTGGTATTTCCTACCCACTAACAAAAGACTTGCTAGTGGTGCCAGTTTGTGGGGAGCTGTCTACACAGGACTAAGTCAATGAACCAGCAAACATTTAAGTAGCTCTTATGTATCAGCTTATGTGCTAGGGACTTGCTAAGAGCCTGGGATAGAAAAAGCAAAAATGAAAACAGTTCTTGCCTTCAAGAAGCTTATTTCTAACATGAATATATTTCAGTAAGATATATTCAAGGAATGGGGGGATAAAAGTACCAAACCAAGGTGATGTCACATGTGAGAGAGATGTCACCCATGGCAGAAATACAAAAGAGATGAAGTTTGTCTTTAGTGGACTTCCAAGAGCCCAGCGTCCTAACACAGAATATTTCCACCCAGGGCCACTCTAAGTCCCCACTAATGGTGTCCCCAAGAGCCTATTCTTTTTGTGCAGTGTTCTGGGCCATTCCATCATAAAGAAGGATCTGTTTCTATGTATTCTGTCTTAAGATCCTGCTAAGCTGATTTTGCCAAAGAATGTTTATGGCCTGAGGAGTCACCTCTCCCAAGTAGCATCCTTCCATTTTTAAAAGGGCCTCTAAAGCTAGAGCCCATGGGGCATTGATAAGAATTATAGGTCCTATGAAAAGTCAACAGGGAAGGTCATTTGGGGCAAGGAGAGACTGGTTTTGGTGCCAGTTACTCCAAGTCAGGGCTTTTAGCTCCCTTCTTGGCCCTGATCCTAGCCCAAAAGCAAAAGAAAAGAGAGGTAGTCCACTAGCCAGTCACTGTTTAACTAAGATTTCCTCAAGCATCTTCTCCAGGAAACCACAAGGCTCCTTTTGCACACAAACAGCTGCCAGCCTACCATTTCCTAGGCACACCTGCAACTCCATCCAGGCTTAGTGAGGATTCCTGTTCTGGTATGAGTAAAACAAGTTGGTGGCTTTCAATTGTAAGACTGAAATAGTATTGTAAGAAGATTCATTTGGCATTGTGATGCAGGATGAATGTGAAAGAGAACCTGGAAAAAGAGAGACCAGTGAGTCAATCAACAAATATATTTATCACCTGCCTATGCCTTGCTGGAAGCTTTTGAAATAGTCCAGGTGTGAGATCATAAGGGCTTGGACCAGTGTTGAAGCATTGTGGTTTGGCAGAGTGGGAGAAACTATGAATTCAAATAGGAAACTTGGGTTCAAATCTGTTCTCTTCTCTGACTTTAATTAGCTCTGTGTGCTATAGGCAAGTCACTTATCCACACTGAGCTATGACCTTTTTGAGCTTCAAATTTCCTCATTTTAAAATTCATCTATTACCTACCCCACAGGATTGGGAGCAATCTGGAAAAATGAAGGTCTTATAAAGATGGTAGTAACAGGAATGGAAAGGAAGATATATGGGAGGACTTATAGATGAGAATGTCCTTTATCCCCAACCTTTGGCTCTGAGGTCTGGAATGAACTCTGAAAGGATAAAGAAGTTTACTTAAAGCAGAGATGCTTGGCGGATGAGAAAGGGCATACCTTTCCTTGAAAATCACTGTTCATTTGTATTTGAAGGCAGTAAAAGCCTAACAAAAGGGTTGGCAAAGAGGAATGAGGTAGTCAAGGCAAAAGTTTAGTGGGACAGGGGTGGGGGTGAAGGAGCCAACTTGGAAGGATCATTTGGAATCTCTTGGAAGGACATTGGCATTCCATTTTTCTATGAGGCAGAACTGACAGGCACTAAGGAACTCAAGCTTCTTCCCCTTCCTGTCTTCCTTCCTCAACTACTACATTATAGCCTAGATGCCAATTATATGGTAAGTATACTGTAATTAGGGGCATTTTGTGTAATAGATGAAATAAGTTGCTGGTTGAGGGATAAAACCCAGGATTTTTGGTTGTTTCATCCTCCATGAAGATATTCCTAAAACAGTTTTCAAGTTAACTCATTGGTGGGGATGGCACATACTTTTCTCTTTGTTGCTTCCTTTAATGGTTCTGGTTTTAGCATCTACCTGGCTTTGAATTAACACTGAGCAGTTTGACCTCTGGGTTCCAAAAACCTCTGTTGAAAGAGACTCAGGTAAAAAGTCATATGCCGATGATCCCACAGAATGGGAGGTTGGAGAGCCTTGGGCTTAGTCCTGGCCACCAACTAATCTTCCCCTTCCCAAGAATTACTGCAAAGGTGATTCTGACCACTAAGGGGAAGAAATGGGGAAGAGAAACTTTTCTGCCTTGGATTGATCTCTTTGTGTCTTCCTGTTTCACATAAATAAATCAATAACATTTATTAAGTGCTTTCTATGTACAAAGCACCATGCCAAGCTCTGGGGATAGGAATAAAAAAGTAAGGTAATATTTGCTCTCAAGGAGCTCACTTTCTAATGAGGGAGACTACTCATATGCAAGGTTTCAGCTGCAAGTCATACAGAAAGGTCCCATGGCTCTTAGGAGGAACAGTAAAGTAGATGATAATGACTTTTCTCGGATAGTACATCTACTGATAATATATATCAGCTTCTGATGTTGAACCATTTGACAGTGTCAAAGATTTTGATGCAAGAACTTTCTTTTCTGGGTATTCAAGCACATGTTGAATAACCACTTGTTAAGGGGAGCAAAAGGGGGATTCTTATTTAGTTACAGGTTAGACTAGAGGACCTTTGAGGTCCCTTCCAACTCTGGCATTCTGTGATTTCCCATTCTGAGATTCAACTTAGGGTAGTTTGCAAAAGGTCTCAAAGAGATCTCTGGAAAGGATCAGAGATGGAGCCATGCACATTGGCTGAGAACCGTCATTTCATTTCCTTCCCACATCCTCTATCTAGTGGCCAAGAAGGGTCTGACTGTCATTCCTCTGCTCAGGCACATTCAATGGTTATCTTATTGCCCTCGCATCTAAAACAAAATACAAACTCAGTCTAAAATTTAAGGTGTTTTGCAATCTGGCTCCCACCTATTTTTCCAGTCTTATCTGATGCTTTCTCCTCCATGGAACTTGGGGTTCCAGTCAAACTAACTTCTGGTTGTTTCCTGTCTCCCATTTGTATGCATTCAAACAAACTATCCCCCTTCTGGAATATTCTATATCCTCATCTCTTTCTCTGATAATCCTCTTCCCCTCATTCCCTTTCTTCCCACTCCCCTAGTTGCTTATGTTCTCTCCTTCCTCAGTTTAGTATTATTATGTATGTGTGTGTATATGTGCATGTGTGTATGTTGTGCCCTCAGAAGGTTAAAAATTCCTCAAAGGCAACTACCATTTTTAATCTTTATATCTTCAGTACCTAGAACAGTTGCCTCATTAGCAAGTACTTAATAAATATTGAGTTCTCCAGTTATAACTATAAACTAGTCATCCTGGAGCAGCTAGGTGGCTCAGTGGATTGACAGCCAGCCATTAGAGATGGGAAGTCCTGGGTTCAAATCTGGACCCAGATACTTCCCAGCTGTATGACCCTGGGCAAGTCACTTAACTCCCATTGCCTAGCCCTTACCACTCTTCTGCCTTAGAACCAATACACAGTATTGATTCTAAGAGGGAAAAATAAGGGTTTTCAAAAATAAAGTAGTCCTCCTATCTCCCTCACCCTCTTGCATTAAACACGATACTTCTTTTTGGTCTGTAACTGCTGCTGAATTTTTCCCTCCACAGATTCTCCCATGTTATTATGAGTGATGAGAGCATTGAGGAGTTACTGAACCACCTACCCCAGCTCCATAGTCTGAACCTATTACAGTAAGAATTTTTCCCTATGTAATCTATCTACTATATACCATGATGTTACTGAATTTTTTAAATATTTCTTTTCACTAATTTCATGGAACCTTTCCTGGCAAAGTCATATGATATACCAGCTCTTTATTATTCTCTGGTTTCAAAAGGCAGAGATAAGAGACCTTAAATTCCCATTCTGGTACTTTATTACTATGGCCAGAGATAATGAATTAGGAAGACTTTGGAACTTGCAAAGTACTATACATGGATGTGAGGGATCATTGTTCTTATCATCTCTAAGGTCACTGGGAAGCCAAATTAAACATGGTGTAGGGTGTGTGGTACCTGGAACAGAAAGGGCCTGAGGAGTGGGAACTTACAAATGCAGTATGTTTCAGGAAAGATTTGTAAAGGTCACAATCAGGCATGTACAAGGAAAGTGTTTTTGAGCAGTGGCCTCATTTGTATTTATAACTCTCGTTTTCCCATTTCAGATTGGACTTATTCAAATGAAAGGATTTATTTTAAATATTTTCTGCAGGGCTAAGGGACAGATAAATTGTTAGAGGGAGAAAAATACATAGAGAGAACACCCCCTCTCCCCCCAAAAGGCCAGCTGAGCTGGAAAAATATGACAGGAAATTAAACTAGTATGATAATGACAATAATAATAATAATTCTCTAGATTTCTATAGAGCTTTTCTTTCTGAGAATCCTAAAGAGCTGTCACATCTCTATCTCCTTTTAGTCTAATAATTTCTCTGGCAGGAAAGGGGAAGGGCAGCTCATAAATGGGGCTGGCTAACTCAACAGAATAGAGTATACTTGCAAGGAGGTCAAGGACACCTGTTTTGTCCCTGGGTAAACTAAGTTGCTTACTCTATCCTACAGGCCCTTAACCCAAGTTGGCCTTTTTACAAATATTAAATAAGTCAAAAGAACATGAATGGATAACAGGAACTTTGACTCTGGAGTCAGAGGACGTAGTTTCAAATCCTGCCTCTGGTACCAGTATCTGTGTATTAGACCCAGGTTTCTTTGTTTATGAGATAAGTGGATTCGATTCTTTTCCTTCTGAAGTCCATACCAGCTCTAGATCTAGGAGCTAATGATATAGTAGTTTGTCATTAGAAGATAATACATAGGGGCATGTGGGTAGCTCAGTGGATTGAGAGCCAGGCCTAGAGATGGGAGGTCCTGGGTTCAAATATGGCCTCAGACACTTCCCAGCTGTGTGACCCTGGGCAAGTCACTTAGCCCCCATTGCCTAGCCCTTACCACCCTTCTGCCTTGGAACCAATACACAGACAGTATTGATTTTAAGGCAGAAGGTAAGGGTTAAAAAAAACATATCTTTTTTTTTAAACCCTTACCTTCCATCTTGAAGTGTCTGAGGCCAGATTTGAACCCAGGACCTCCCATCTCTAGGCCTGGCTATCAAATTACTGAACTACCCAGCTGCCCCCAATATACGTTTTATTACTCTTATTTGGTAGATGAGGAAACTGAGGCTCTGAGAATACCTTACATTATCTCTTGAAATCCATGGTAATTCTGTAAGACTGGGAGAGTTGGTTTTTAGTTAATTTTTCAGTCATATCTGACTCTTTATGACTCCATTTGGGGTGTTCTTGACTAAGATTTGTTTGCCATTATCTTCCCCCAACAGGGTTAAGTGACTTAGGATCACATAGTAAACCAAGGCTGGATTTGAACTGAGGAAGGGGACTCTTCCTGATTTCAGGCACTCTATCCACTTGAGGCAGTGACAATAGGTATCTGTAAGTCTGTTGTGCTGATGAGGAAACTGAGGCTCAGAGAAATGAAAAGTAAAGTGACTTGCTTACAAGTAGAAAGCTAGTTAAATGATGGAATCAGGTCTAGTACTAAATTCTACTGAATCTCCTGAGTGCAAGTCCAGTGTTCTTTTTAATTCACTAAGAAATGTCTTGTTCAACTCCCAGAGTGTCCCTCTCAGTGGTGAATGGAGACAGTAGTACCATCTTTGGATGTGAAAGAAGCCATACTACAATGAAGAAATAGGGAAACTCCTAGGCTTTGTCTGACTTCCTTCTTAGTGATTTAATTTCTTTCCTTTCATCCCTCACAGATTCAGCCAAACCAATTTATCTCAAAAGAGCACCTTCTTGTTGGCCAGTGCTGTTAACCTATGTAAACAAATTCAAAAGGTGGAAGTCAGGTATGTGGTCATATCCCATGGGAATAACAAGTCCCCTGAGATGAATCAGGTTTAAGGGTTTCATGTGCCTCTCATCTAAATTGGGGTCTCCTTAAAGGCTGAGAGAGAACATAGAACCTGCTCTGTGATCCCTTTCCTCAAGATGAGGGAATTTATAGGTTGAGCCCCAGATTCTCCATCTCTGTGCCTGGTCCCTTAAGAGGATTGTTTCTATCCCATTGGGGTGTTCTGGGATCTGGTTTTGGCAGTGAGAGCTACAGGGGGAGTCCTGATCTGTGCTTAAATATGTTTCAGGTCTCAGGAGTTTGCTTGCCTGAACTTTACTCCTGGAAGGAGGAAAGGAGTATCCTGTGGGTAAGGCAACCTTCACATGCCCATTTCAGGGATTCCCAGCTGAGATTAGAGATATTGCCAGTGCCCAGACTGACAGCCCAACTAATGCCCAAACTTTTTAACACTGGGGGCTCAGATACACAGCACAGGATGATTGACTATCAAAGGAATAAAATGTGCTGTTGATTTTGAGATAATAATGCCAACTTTAATGCAGGAAGGTAAAGTCTCCATTGGTAAGACAGTTGCTTTGAGTTGTGTCTTCATCAGTAGGTTCATATTTGCACCAAACCATCCACATTTTCTCTTCCAGGTCACCCCCATGGGACCAAGGGCTTTCATTTGTGAGATAGTTGGCCTGGTGTAGGAGCATAGCTTATGACTAGGGAATAGGCAAGCTACTGGAGAAGCCACAATCTTGGTCACTTTGACACCAAGCTGTAGCCTTCTGAGGTCATCCCTTCTATCCCTTAGAGAAACTCTGGGGCATCACCAGGGTCACAATTTGACCATCCCTGCTTTTCGTTTTTTATTCCTTAGGAACCAGCAGCCACTCTAATAATCCTTCCCTGAAGATTTGTGAGACTAGCTTTAAACTATCAAGAATATGATAATAGTCAAAACTTTGCTAAAGATTTTTGATGTAGTGACCACATCGCTAGTCTGAGGCAGCATCCTCTGGCGGCTAGGTGGGTGGCACAATGAATGGAAAGCTTGACTTGGAATCAGGAAGAACTGAGTTCAAATGTGGCCTCAGATACTTCCTAGCTGTGTGACTTTGGCCAAGCCACTTAACCACTGTGTGCTTCAGTCTTCTCTTCTGAAAAATAGAGCTGATAACAGCACCTCCTTCCTGGGGTTGTAGTGAAGATCAAGTGAGATAATATTTGTAAAGTGCTTTGCAAATTTTGAAGCACTTTGTAAAAGCTATTATTGTTATTGTTGCCTAATGGACCAAGCAGAGAGAGGAGCTGCACACTTGTGGGAAAGTGGATAAGGGTAAAGACCCTAAACTTTCCTGCTGCTGACACTATCTCCTATTTATCCTTCCTTCTTCAGGTTCACAGGTCACTGCATCAGCCAAGTGGATATGAAGCAACTGTACTGGACTCTAGGACAGTGCAAAGATCTGAGTCATCTTGAGTAAGTTAGAGCTGGGGAAAAATTTAAGAAATGAGTGAGTATGCAAGGTAGCTGTCCTAGGTGCTAGAAGGACAAAGCTAAAAACAATCTTTGTCCTTGAGGAACTTCCAGCCTACTGACAAGATATACAAATAGCCATAGAAGGAGGTAAAGTGGGGGCAGCTGGGTAGCTCTGTGGATTGAGAGCCAGGCCTAGAGATGGGAGGTCCTAGGTTCAAATCTGGCCTCAGCCACTTCCTAGCTGTGTGATCCTGGGCAAGTCACTTGACCCCCATTGCCTAGCCCTTACCACTGTTCTGCCTTGGAGCCAATACACAGTATTGACTCCAAGAGGGAAGGTAAGGGTTTAAAAAAAAAAGAAGGAGGTAAAGTGAGGAAGGAGAGACCATAAGCAACTTGTGGAGAGAGGATTCAGAGAAAGCTTCATGGAGTTGACACCTTAAAGGTGGACAAGGATTCTGAGAGGCAGAAATGAGGCAGGGATACATTATTTTTTAATGATAAATGGTAATTTTATTTTTTCTTTATTTTATTCTAATAAATTGGCACATAGGGTTTTCAAAGTTGCATGATTCATGTTGTCTCCCTCCCACTACCTACCCCCCTCTCAGAGTTGACAAGCAATTCCATTGGGTTATACATGTTCTTTCAGAGGCAGACATACATTCTAAAAAAAAATAGAAGATACCTTGTGTGATAGAGAGATGGAAGCTGAGGGAGGATCACTGAACATTCTCATCTTGGGTAGCTTTGGGTCTAGGCTTGGCTTCCTCCCATGTAGCACTCTGGGATATTACCTTTTTCTTTTGTTTCCTCATCTCTTCTACTACAGCATAAGCCCCTGAAGGCAATATTCTATATCTATTCAATTTTTCTGGAATTCCTAAAACTGTAGGTTTTGTGTATGCTTATTAAGGCAAATGGATAAAGATTGTTGATGGTGGTGATAGTGATGCTGATAATGAACCTTCAATAAGTGTAACCTAGTCTTTTTTCCATCTTGTGCAGTCTGTCGAGAAACTTGCTGGGTGATGAAGGACTCAAATATCTTCTGGAGCATTTACCTCAGATGAATCTCTCTGGCTCACTTAAGTAAGAAAGGGAGTATCCTACAGGATTGCGGGGAGGCAAAGATGGAATAAAGGGAGAGAAGTGGATGAAGTTGGGGAATACAAAAAGAGACCATCAACTGAAGGCACTTATTGGGCTATCTTTAAATAAGAACCCCAAGTTTTGGGGACCAAGAACTTGACTCAAGATAGGAAATTAAGGAAAAAATTTTAACTCTGCTGTAAAGAAGGGAAAGATATAAGGATGAGTATCACTCTGGTATCTCTTCAGGAAGAATTAAGGTCCTTTCTGTCCCTTGTTCTTCCCACTTACTGTATAAAAAAGAATTCTTGCTAGATACAGGGGAGAAAAAACATTGACCAGAGCTGAAAGTCTCATTCTTTTTTTATTTTTTAAATAGAACCTTACCTTCCATCTTAGAATCAATAGTATATATTTGTTCCAAGGCAGAAAAATGGAAAAGACTAAGCAATGAGGGCTAAATGACTTGCCCAGGATTATGTGGCTAGGAAGTGTCTGAGGTCAGATTTGAACCCAGGACTTCTCATCTCTTTTCTTGGCTCTCAAACCACTCAGCCACCTACCTGCCCCCTGAAAGTCTTATTATTGCTATTCATTTCACCCAAATAGTTCTTCTTTTGTGAACTTGAGTTGCATAATCATTGATGGCAAGGAAAGCACAAATCATTGATATTCACAAATAATCCAGAAATCTCACTTTAGCCTAAATTACTTCTTGCCTTGAACTATGTCCCTGGCAGTGAGGATGGTGGTATAATTAGCCACTCATGCTTTCTCATCCAAGTCCCCTTGGTTTCAAGCCATGTATTTAAGTTGTGGCTAGCAAAGGTTAATGAAGGGGAAGGCAGTAAACTGTAATCAATAAATAGTAGTGTTCTTTTTCCAAAGCTGGCCCCATAGAGATTGAACCTGAGGCCTTATCCTCATTAAAACTGTTCCAACTCACCAGCCTAATTGACTCCTAGCAAACTAATAATGATCTGATTTCAATGAAAGACCAGCACCATCCCTTCCTGAGGATGAATGGTGTTTGGGGGCACTGAGGTGATCCAAAAGCATGTAACTAGATGCAAAATAATATAGAGGCTAAAGTGGTGAATTTGGAGCTGGAAATATATCAAATCCTACCTTTGACAATTAACTAGCTCTGTGACCTTGGGCAAGTTATTTAATCTCTTGGACCCTTAGTTTTCTCATCTGTAGAATGGGGATAATACCTGTAGAACCTTTCTCATGTGGTTGTTGTGGGATTCAAACAAGATAATGTATGTAAAATACTTTACAAACTTTAAAGCACCATATAAATGCCAATTATTCTTATTCTTATTATTTTTATTATGGCAATGATAGATGAGGAGGAGCTAAGGGACTGGCATTGTTGATCCTAAGAATCTTTTGAGGAGTGAGGAGAAGAGTCAGAAGGGAAGTTCTTGGATGTTCTCCATACAGTGACATCCAAGGATTTCAGCCACACAGCTCTAGCCCCTTCTCTCTTCTTTCCTACTGTAGCCTAAGCCACAATGATATCTCTTGGGAAGGAGCTATGCGATTCATCACTGCTCTCTCTGCCTGGAGACAGGTCCATGAAGTCTCAGTAAGGTGAGTGACCCACCCTCCAATTTCACTTTTCCTGCCATTAGAATTTGGGAGTCTCCTCAGAATAGCAAAGGAAAAGAGGATAAACAGAGACTTAACTCACTTTCTCAAAGTCTCTTGGATGCTGATATTTTGGGAGTACACTGGGAAGACTATTCGTCTGGGAGTCAGAAGGCTTGAATCCTACTCCCAGCTCTGACACTTACTTGTTTTGTGACCTTGGATAAGTGCTTTCTCTTCTTTGGACTTCAGTTTTTCCATGTAAGCAATGATAGGTTGGACTAAATTATATTAAAGATCTTTGCCAGCTCTCTCAGAAGTCCTGTGGTCCACCCTGGCCTTGACATCTTATCCCTTTTTTCCTATGATCAGGGCTCACTATACAGTGTTTCTGTCAGGTATCACCTTTTTCTCTCTATGCAGCCTAGATCCGGAGCAGAGGTTTCTGATACAGTTCACAGAACACCCAGAAGCCAGAAAGACCCTGAGGTAATATGAGGTTGGGGTAGATAGAGAGCGGAAGAGAAGTTAGAGCTCTATCTTTGGGTGGTTAGTTCCTTTCTTCTCCTCCAACTATATCTCTTTCATCAAAATCCTGGTAGCATATTA
This sequence comes from Monodelphis domestica, assembly GCF_027887165.1. Classification (NCBI taxonomy): domain Eukaryota; kingdom Metazoa; phylum Chordata; class Mammalia; order Didelphimorphia; family Didelphidae; genus Monodelphis; species Monodelphis domestica. Next base: position 455,115,045 of record NC_077227.1, read on the forward strand.
TTAAAGAGGGAGCACTGAATTTAAAGCCAGAGGATATAGGTTCAAATCCTGGTTCTGCCATCTGCTAGACCTTAGAAAATTCCTTTTTCCCTTTCTGAGACTCAGTTTCTTCCTCTGTAAAATGAGGAAATTGGACTCCACAGCCTTAAGATCCCCACTAACTCCACATCTACAATTCCATAACTCCTCTTAGGAAGTCTTCCTAGATTGTGACTCTCTAGCTTGGATCTTCCATTTCATTGTCATTTGTTGCTTCAGTCCTTGTATCCTCATTTTATCTTTTATTTTTAAGTTTTATTGATGTGTTTTGTTTTTACATTTCCAGCAATTTCTGATTATTTCCACTTTGTGAGAGGTGTCTTGTTACAAAATAAAACAGTTAAGTAAAACTAATAATAAAGTACTCTCATCTGGAAGCACATGTGACATTTCACATCTGTAGCACACACACCCCCCCACCTCTCAATTTAAGAAATAATGAACATGATTGTATTTCTCTCCTCCCACTCTCCCACCACAATGGGAAAGAAAGAAAAATAAATTTCTTACAACAAATATTCACAGTCAGACAAAACAAATTCCATCAATGGCTATGCATAAGGTCTTTTTCTGTAGCCCAAATCTATCACCTCTCTGGAATAACATTTTCTAGAATCACAAATGGGCATAATATTGATCTTAGACATCTTGGCTTTTTGGTGTGTTTGTCTTGTTGGTGTTTTGTTGATCCTTCCATTACATTAGGAGTTTTTTAACCCTTTCTTTCCTGTGGATCCCTTTAGCAGTCTGGAGAAGCCTAAGGAGTCCTCCTCAGAATAATGTTTTAAATGAATAAGATAAAAACTCAAAAATTACAAAACAAGCCAATTATATTGAAACACACTTATCAAAATATTTTAAAGCAAATTCATAGGTTAGAAAGTTCTACATTAGACTGTGCATTCCCCAAAGGCAAGGACTGATTTGTGTCCTGCCTTCTTTAGCTCCATCCCCAGCTCTAGTTCAAGTCTTTGCCCACAGTGAGGTTTCCATCCAGTGCTGAGCAAACAGTTGGAACTTAATAAACCCTTAACTCATTCTCAAGCTACAGGTTCCCTCTCATGAGCCTGACCATGATCCCCTCCCTTCTCTTTTCCCCTCTCAGGCTGACCAGATTCAGCTTCCAGCAGGAGCACATTGCCAAGCTGGCCACCCTGGTGGGGCAAGTACCGAAACTGACTGACCTCATGTAAGTAGCCAAGATCAACCCTAACTGGGAAGAGCTCCCAGTAGGAAATTTCTGCAGGCTCCAAACACATCAGTGTCATCTTAAAGGATGGACTATTTCTCTTTCATCTGTGCTTTATTAGTGACTCACTCTAGTCCCTGCACACAGTAGATATTTAATAAATATTTGTTGCCTGTGGGAGGCATTTGACAATGTGGTAGAATAGGAAGAATTCTCGATTGGAAGTCAGGATAATCAAGCACCAATCTGGATTGCTCCTCATATATGTATCTTGTATGTGTATCCTTGGAATAAGGAGATTTAAAATTAGAAGGGAACCTAGAAGTCATCTTGTCTTCATCCCTCACTTTACAGAGGAAGAAGAGAAAATGGGCAGAATGATACACAAGCTGAATCAAAGATTCTCTGTCCCATTAGAGGACTGGCCCTTCCCAGTAGGTATCCTGAGGCCTGATCCTGACAGGTTGCTGAAAGGCTTCTGGTCTTGAAGTGAGAGGATTTGGGTTTGTATCTTGGCTCTGCTATTTACTAGCTATGTGAATTTGGGTAAATTATTGAACCTCTCTGAGCCTGTTTCTTCATCTGGAAAATGAAGCAGTTGGGCTAACTGAAATTTAAGTCCTCTTCTAGCCCTAAATCTCTGATTCTATGAGGTCCACAGAAGGGAAGGGACTTGCTTATAGTCACAGAGATAAAAAGTGGTAGAGCTAGGATTCAATCCCAGAGCCTTTCTAGAATACCACAACACCTTCTGAAAGGAGCAGCTATGTCCATACACTCAGATCAGTGCCACCACAAAATGGTTTCAATCCAAGGTTCCAGCTGCCATCCACCTACCTGGAGTGTTGGCTGAGTGAATGATATTTTTAGAACTCTATAGATTGTACCATCATAGGCTAAAGGGTTCAACCACAAAATTGAACTCTAATGGTTCTGCCACTAATTGAAAAACCAGTGCTGATTCTTACTGTTTCTGAGCCTTAGTTTCATCCTCTGTAAAACTGAATAATAATCCCTGCACTGCCTACCACACAGAATTAGTCTAAGAATAAAAAAATATTGCACATGACCGTATGTGAAAGAACATCATATAGAAAAGTTTAGCTCTTTCCACAAATAGGGCATTGTTATTTTGTGATTGGTAAAGTCCTGTGGGATGGAGGATCAAGCAAGAGATGACTTAAAGAGATGACCTGATGCACTCTCCACTACTTCCCATTTGTCTTCCTATTGTCTAACAACCAGAATTCCCTTCTGAGGTTCTGTCCCATCCTGGAGCCAGATCCTACTAATCAAAGAAAAGATACTACTAACTTGATATCCATCTTCCCCCCTCAGTTCTTCTCAAGTGACTCTGGCTCCTTAGGGCAGTTCTTCCTCCATGGGAAGAAGCCATTCTTATGTCTTCCACTCCTGTGCTAAGCCTGGGTTGAACTTCATTCCAAAAATCTTTGTTCCTAGATTGACCGATAATACAATATCACTAGAAGGATTGCAACTCCTCTTGAATTTAGTAAAGATGCCCTCGGCGATACTGAGAATCAGGTATGCCTATAGGCAGAATTAATCAAATTTAGGAAATTCTTTGATATATAGCAAGGGTGGAACATGGGAAATGGAAGCTCATGACTTCTTTTGTAGTGTTCTAAACCATTTCTGGAGATATTTGGACTTGTTGGGGTTTTTATTGATGTACCTAGAACAGTTCTTTTCAACAACCTAGAACCTCCTTTGACTAATATATTGCTACCTCTACCCCCAAAAAACTGTTTCTCATATTTCTGTGGTTTGCAATCTGGACCTAGGGAAAATAGACTGAGAGGGGTAACTAGATAGCACAATGGATAAAGCACCAGGCCTGGAGTCACGGGGACCTGGATTCAAATCTAGCCTCAGATACTTCCTGGCTATATGATCCTTGAAAAGTCACTTAATCCCATTTGCCTAGCCCTTGCCCTTGTCTTAAAGTTATTACTAAAACAGAAAGTAAGGGTTAAAAAAATAGACTGAGAACAACAAAGAACTTTTAAAAAGAATTAAATAGGCTCCAGTTTCCCTTCCCCTGCTGGCTCTGAGAAGTTCATTCTGGTTCTGATTACAGTGTTGAAGAGCCATGGGTGGCTAAAACCAGTGTTACGTCATTGCTGGAAGCAGGCATCCATACTTCAGGCAATATCACCAAGATAAGGTAAGGGAGCCAGGAAGGAACCTGAGGGATCCAGAGTTCCTAAAATCATACCCCAGATTGTGCACATGGCTAAAGCTTCCTCTTTTCTGCTTTGGGAGTGGTTCCATAAATTACAGAGCCTTATAGAGATGGTGCCGTGGAAAGAATGATGGATGTGGAGCCAAAGGCCCTGGGTTCAAATCCTATCTTTTCCATTTAATGACTATGTGATCTTAGACAAGTCTTTGTTTCCTCATTTGTAAAATGAGGGAATTAGACTAGAGAATTTCCAAGACCAATTCATCTTTCATTCTAGTTCTTCCCTTTGGAGAACAAGGGAGAACTGGGACAGGGAGAGAGATGATCCAGAATAACTCTTTACCCTCTTACTGTTATCAAAGAAAAACATGGACTGATTTGAAATTGAATTTGAAATTTTTCAATTTGAATTTTAATTTCTGCTCACCAGAGGTAGAGAGAGTGGATGGGGGAGTTCTATTGAAAAGAGTGTTGAACTTGAAGTCAGGAAACCTGGGACCAAGACCCAGCTCTATAATTTATTAGCTTTGTGTCTTTGGGCAAGTCACTTCTTTCTGAGCCAGAAGATCCTGAAGGACCCTTTGGGGTCTAATATTCCATGATTCTTGGAAGTCAAGGATCATATACTGAAAGAAAAAAAATGGCTTTTTTACAGAGCTACTTAGGAACAGTTTTAGGAGTCATCTGGTCCTTGATATATTCTCAGTAACATCATGGTATATAGTAGATAGATTACATAGGAAAACCTAGCTTTAAATACTGCCTTAGACATATAATAACTGTAGGACCCTAGATAAGTCTCTTAACCTTTCTAGCCTCATTTCTTCTTCTATAAGGAAAGAAGGGTTAGACTTCATTACCTCTAAGGTACCTTCTAGCTTAAAATCTATGATGAAAGAAAAGGTCCAGACAGGAGGCTCTCTTCCCTCTCAACCCTTTCAGCTACCCCCTATTACAACATCCCTTCCCCTTAGGCACACTGTGCTTCTTTCTTCTAGCATCTCCAGGCAAGAACTCCTTCTCCAAATTGAGGAAGTGTTTTCCGGGGAGACAGAAAATTCTGGAGCTACAACTTTCAGGTAAGTTCTAGTATTCAAGTAGTTCTTCTGTGTTCTAGGCTGGGTCTAGGGTGATAGGATGAATGTGCAGGCCCTGGTGTTAAATAAATCCTCCAGAGCCCTTTCCGCAGTTAATTTAATGCCATGGAACACAACAGAAATTCCTCTTGCCCCATGGTATGAAGATTGAATTGATTAATTTATTAACCCTGATAAGCCAATATTAATTTGATATATCATAGCCTTATTAAGCACCATATTTCAAAGTTATACAGACAAGTCTAGGCCCTAGGCAGAGCTCATGGCCATTTCACCCATACCAAGATGGGTGAAACTCTTGACCCAGGAGACATGTGCTTTGCGTTCTTTCCTCAAGAGTGGATAAAAGTTACATGGAGTCATCCCTCTTCTCTCTCTCCCTGCCTAGTGGACAGTTACATGCCCTGGTAAGGTGGTAGCCTATAGAACAGAATTCTAAATCAAGGAACTCAGCAAACAATTTAGTGCCTTCTCTGTGAGCTTCTAAGCCAGGTTATGGGGGAAATGCAAATTTTAAATAAGGCACAGCCTCTACTTTCATAGAGCTTATAATCTAGTAAGTACATACAACACAAACCCAAATAATTATAGCACAATATACAAGTACATCGTACAAATAGAGCTTTGTGAGGTCTAGAAGAGAAAGGTCTCAAACTTCCAGTTTCACTTAGTGACCCAGGAAGGGTCTATCATGCAGGAATTCAGACAGACTTTTATTGAAGCTGCTTATATCTTCAAACTGGGTTACACTCCTTTGTCCTCCTCTTTCTCTTCTCCTCTTTCTACAGTTCCTTCTCATCAGCAGTTCATGGCAGGATCCTATTGCTAATAAACACAAAATCTCTGACTTACTCTTTTCCCAACTTGGACCACTTTGCCTTCCCTTAGACAGCCTAGTATTCCTCCTTCCCCTTGTGGCTCACCATATTGGTAAAGGATTTAGTATGGATACCTGATTGGCTTTAACCCTACAGCAACTCAGAACTACAGAGCTCCAACTGTCCATCAGCCCCAGCCTCCTCATAAACAAAACTGGACACTCTTAGTCCCTTTTTAATTTCAAAAGGAACTCCAGAGACACTTTGGTGACCATCATTAGAAAGCCATGTTGAAGGGAGAAATGTTCTTTAACATCCTAGTACTAAATACTTAACATGATATGTCCTCTTGGAACTTATTGGCCCCAACTACCCTGAACTTTTTTTTTAACTCACTTAGCCAGGGTTCTGTAAGAGGGAAAATTATGAGACTGGCCATAAATTAATAATTTTATTAATCAAAAATAGTAGGGGGAAAAGATGGAAAGACAAGAGAGAGATATATAGGTACTTTCCTTTTTTCTCCATTTAGATTGCTATTCTGGGGCCTCCATTAGGGTCCCCTAGCTATGCTCACAGGGAAGTCAGCTAACAAACACAGAAAAGAAGAGAGAGAAATCCCCTTTTGCTTCAGTTTATCAAACTTTTTCTCCACCCACTAATTCACACATCACATCTCAGGAGCCAACTGTATCTTTCTATTTTTTCCTGTGCCACCCAGGGGAGAAGTTCAGGGAGCAGTGCAGGGGACATCCACCCTGCCCCTGTCTCGTGATCACTTGACTGTATTGCTTTTTTTCCAACTGCCATTCTATCCTCGAGATCCAATTCACTCAATGATTTCCTTCATACAATCCTCACCTCTGGGTCAAGTTCAGGCTCATGCCAGGTAGTCAACATCACCTGCCTGACTCCAGAAAGGGGAGAGAGAAACTTTCCTTTTCATAGGTCTTTAACCTTTTTTGCATCATGGCCCTTTTGGCAGTCTGGTGAAGCCTATGGATCACTTATCAGAATCATATTTTTAATGTATACAATACATAGGATTACAAAGGAAATTAATTATGTTGAAATACAATTATTAAAACATTTTTTAAAAACAAGTTCATGGACCCAAGACTAAATATCTCAGCACTAAGATAATACCATCCAAGCCCATGATGAACCTGGAACTTTCCTGGATTCACATATGACCATTCCCTTGGAGGTCTTTCTATAAATCACCTCCTCTTGACAGTGGCATCATTTTTTTTAAGGCTGAGGAGAGTTGAGAGAATCACAAGATTATAGACTTTATGCAAAAGAAACTTAAGCTTTTAAAAATTTTTTATTTAATTAATTAATTTAGACTTTTCCCATGGTTACATGATTCATGTTCTTTCCCTCCTTCCCCCCACCCCTCCCCTCCTGTAGCCAATGAGCAACTCCACTGAGTTTTACAAGAAACATAAGCTTTTTGAGGGCAGTGACTATCATTTTGACTTGTTATACCCAACACATCACATTGTAGCCATCTACTAAATGTTTATGCAATTTAGCTGAATTTTCTTTCCCCTAATTTTCCTACAGATTCACCCAAGATGACTTAGGAGCCAGCCAAACATTTGTTATCAGATGGGTGGTTGAGAAGTACATCAGACTACAAGAGCTTAGGTGAGTATATCTCTGAGACTTAGCCTCCATTTGTTTCTCTGCCTTTGGGTTATGTGAAAATTTTGGTGTAGGTGATTAGGAACCTTGGGGCAAGACCAAATGTCCCTCCCTAATGTCATGTCAGAGATGAGTGATATTGGCTGGGCTCAGGAAAGCCCAGATGGTATCTTTCCATAACCCAAGGTAGATAGGACAATGATAACTGACAACAGAGAAGATTGAGCTACACAAATCTCATTTTGCTTCTAGGTTTCATTTTGAGGGTTGGATTTTGTTTTTGGTCTTTTGTTTTTGGGGTTTTTTTGCATTGGCAATGACAAATAACTCACTGGAAGATGATATCCCAAGTAAGTGAGGAGCTAGGAAGATTCCACCTAGTTGACCTTGATGACTTCAAGTTACCTGATCCAGATAAGTTATATTACAATATAAATACAAAATATTTTCCATACTTACTGGTGGGAAAGAAAAAGAGAAGTAGACCAGATGGTAAAACAATTAAGTTGATTTGGAACTGGTTGAGGAGTCAAACTCAAAGTTCAATGGTTGTTAATGATTCAGTGTCAGTTTGGCAAGAGTGGAGTGTCTCAGAGATCTGTGTTTGACCCTGTTGTTGACTAATCTTTATCATTGATTTTGGAGAAAGATAAAGATGGCATGGTGCTTTGATTTGCAGATGACACAAAGCTATGTTGGCTAGCAAATATACTGAATGACAGGCTCCCAAAAGAAGGAAGGAAGGAAGGAAGGAAGGAAGGAAGGAAGGAAGGAAGGAAGGAAGGAAGGAAGGAAGGAAGGGAGGAAGGAAGGAAGGAAGGAAGGAAGGAAGGAAGGAAGGAAGGAAGGAAGGAAGGAAGGAAGGAAGGAAGGAAGGAAGGAAGGAAGGAAGGAAGGAAGGAAGGAAGGAAGGGAGGGAGGAAGGGAGGGAGGGAGGGAGGGAGGGAGGGAGGGAGGGAGAAAATATCTAAACTTGGGCAATAGGATGATGATAAAGGTAATAATACTTCACATTTGTTATTGTTTTACAAAAATGTAGCAGCTTTTCTAAGACTTCAGGTGGCAGCAGATTCCTCAGCCCACATCTTGTCTTGGGTCACCCAGTGATTCACTGGGTAACCTTTGGGGCATTTCACTATTTCTCTGTGTCTTAGTCCCACATCCTTTAAGACAAGGGTTGTTCTAAGTAATCTTCAGAATCATTTCTAGCTCTAATGCTCTCTGAACAATTTATTCTCTCTCCCAGCTGGTCCCAGGTTCACCTATGTGATACCAGCACCCAGCTGCTCAAGACTCTGCTTCTATCTCTCCTTGAATTGAAGAAATTCAGGTAAGACATGGAAACATTTTAAAATACTGTCACATGCACACCTTGGCTCAGCCACTTCTGCTCCTATTCTTTTAATCCCAAACACTTGGGCTAAAAGAGATGACATCCCTTCACCCCCACCCCAAACATCATCTAGACTACTCCCTACTTCTTAGTCTTTAGATGAATGATCTCAGAAAGCTGGAGGAGGGAAGTTGGGAAGGGGAAGTCTGTTCAGTGAAAGAGGTCTTCCTTGTTCCTGATGGTCTTCCTATGCTTTCTGATTCCTTCTCTACCCCTCCCCCAATTATTCCCCCCATGCTCAAGAACACTAAACCAAATGTTGCCATCCTTATTTCCTTGTCAGACTGACAGACAGCAGTATGAGCCCTGTCGGGATGTGTCAGGTGGCATCTGGACTGAGTCACTGCCATACTGTAGAAGAACTCGAGTAAGTTGAACTGATGAAGTCATGCCAGAGGTATGGTTGGTACGGTCACCATGCTTTTTCTGAAAATATGGTCAGTGGACCCTTGCTAGGCTTAATTGAAAGCATTTCAAAATAGCCCCAGACTTTGGTCTTTGTCCTTTGGCACAATTCATGGAAGTGGTAGAGTCAAAAAGTTCAGCCACCTGAAGATCAGAAGACCCAAGTTCTGTTTCTGTCACTTACTTATTTTGTGATCATTAGCAAGTGATTTTTACCTCTCCAAGTCTCAGTTTCCTCATCTGTAGAATGAGGATGATAATAACTTTACAGCCTACCTTGTAAGAGTGTTGTGAAACATTCTATAAGGAAATAGTTGTTACCTTATTAGACAAATCTTTTTGCTCACTGGAGCTCAATTTCCCCATTTTCCAAAAGAGAACATTTACTGTTTGCCCCTTTTTACTTCTACATGTTTGTGTGTCAACCTGTCATTTCTGAATCCACTGTCTGTAACTCTTAGCCAGGAGTTCCATTGCGAAGCAGTTTTTCTTGGGGCTGACACAAACTGAACTTTTTTGCTAGATTCTGACCACATGTGTCCCTCCACCTCTCCCCCCCTCCAGCACCAGGCCTCCACCCCAGATCCTCTAGGATCAGAGCCTGCCTTCTCACCATTTCCTGCCATAGGAGATTCCAGAGTACAAATGTACAGGTCTTCAGCTACCTTGTTTACCCTATCATAGTCTCCTTCCCATCCTCAGTTAATGCTAGGGCTGCCTATGGACCTGAGCCCTTGCAGCCAGTAGCATTCCCCTCATCTGGGGCCCAGGAAGGTGGACTATTCTACAAGGAAACCAGGAGGTCTAGCTCCAAAACTGGATGTCTTACTCAGAAAAAAACCCAGAGATATCCTCAGAGGCCCCAGAATAGGGAGAACAAGGATATGACCATCCCTCTGCTCTATTCTTGGCTCTTTCCAGTCTATCCAATAATGAGTTCAGTGTGGAAGGTACCAGGGTGCTAATGGGAGCTCTGGAAGGAAAGTGCCAACTTAAGAATCTGAAGTAAGTAAAGTGGCTAGTCTAAGAGGGTGGGAGTGAAATTGGGGGGAGGGGGAGAATGCTGACCTACTGTCTCTCTTAAACACAAATTTTCCTGTTACATAATATTTATAGGTAGAATGACCCCTTGGTCTTGTCCTTTCCCAGGTCTTCAATGCCCTGAAATTTCAATATAAGTGTTCCCTTAGCAAGAGCAACCTTTACAGTTTGCCTCTAATCTTGAGTTTGGAATTGCAAGATTCAGTTATAATACTTTTTCCAAAAGAACAAAACTCTTTCCAGAACAGACATTGATTAAGCAGCATTTAAACCATCACCTCAGCAAATTTCCTTGAGATACTCAGACTGAAATGCCTTGGATTCCTTTCCTCATAGCCTCAGATCCCTGCAACTGGACGAGATGGCCTTGGATGTACTCTCCCAGAGACTTCAGAGAATGCCCCTCCTGCAAAGACTTGAGTAAGTTCATTTGGGACTTATTACATCTCAAGATTTTCAATGGGGTCATCTCTATCCCACCAACCCTATAGTCCTTAGTGACCAGAGGAGGTCATGTATAGCAGAAAGAGAAATAGGGCTAGAGGATCTGAATTCAACTCCAGGATATGCTACTTACCATCTGTGTGATCTTAGACAAATCATTTCACTTTTAAATTCCTCAGTTTCTTCCTCTTTAAAATGAGGGAGTTGGACTAAATCTCAAGGTCCTTCACGCTCTAAATCCCAAATTCACTTAATTTGCCTTAATAAATCAACTCCTCCCCTATCTCTAGCAATGGGCTCCAGGAATGTTTGCAATGGGAAGAATCAGAGTATAGAGTCAGGTTATTTCAGTGAGCATTTGGGAAGTTGTGTTGTAAGCCACAAAGTTGCCTCTGCATTTCTTGGGACATGAGAACAGATGTTGTCAGATTCCATCTCCATCCCCTGCATTAGTGAAAGGACTTTTGAAGATTCTCTCAATTCCCTGGTGTCATCAGTCCCTTGATGTCCAACTGTAAGGGTTACAGTTTAAAGGGTTGAACTAAATATATAAAAATGTGGTTGCCAGAAATTATTACTCAAGTCAGAATGACTTTATAACAATTTATTTATGAAATAGAGGAAAAGAATGAAAATAAGAAAATCAGAGAGAAAGTAGATAATTACTCCAGTCGGTCAGAACCAGGCTGGGCTACAGAGGCCCCAGCAAATGGGGCCCAGAGGCATATTAAACAAGGGTTTTAGCCATGAGGCCTCATAGGTCCTCCCTGGAGGAAATCCAGGAAAGGGAGCCACCCCCTTTCACTGACCTACATGGTAGTTCTAAGGGAAAATCAAAGAGCAGTCTGAGGTCCCTAGCTGGATCTCCTTCAAGGTGAAGTTCCAAGGTGAAAGATCTGGTCACAGGAAGTTCTTGCCACTTTTAAAGATCCTTCCTTTTGTCACTTCCTGTGCCTTCCTTCCATTTTACATGAACCAATTGCAGCTATAGTTTTGGTTAGGACTGCCCAGGGAGCAGTCAGTCATTCTGATTTGTCACTCACTTTCACACAAGTGGTCACAGACCTCCCCATACTTAAGGATAAGTGGGATGTTTATGCTTCTGGTGATTAAATCTAAAAATAGGCAGGGGAGAGTTAATCCCATCTTCATACAATGCTCCATCCACTGGCTTAACATCATGAAAACTTGTATTGCCCACACCCATCAGGAAGCTCATTTTACTCTTAAACTCCAGCCTTATCCTCAGTCTTCTCATCTGGATTTTGTCACCCAAGTTTAAATCCCCAACTAATGGCCACTAAAGATGTTTTCCCAAATTTCTCCACAGTTTGAGCAACAGTGGCCTCAGCAGCATCAGTTGCTCCTGCCTATCAGATTCCCTCAGGAATGCCACCAACCTAGAAGATCTGCAGTAAGTTTATCTGTCCCTTTCTCCAGCCTCTCAGACCTCAGAAGTGTCAGGTGTGGGGCAGAGGTCTGTGATTTCTCTGATTTCCACCCTGCCCTGCCCCATCTCCTCTCATTTGTACAGCTGAGATCCAAGGGGTACTGGGTAACACAGAGATCTTTATAAAGCATATGGAGGATGGGATCTTCTAAAGAGAAGGCATAAGGTGGGGGTAGCTAGGTGATTCAGTAGAAAGAGAACCAGGCCTGGAGATCGGAGGTTATAGGTTCAAATCTGGCCTCAGACCCCTCTAGCTAGGTGATCCTGGGCAAGTCACTTAACCACCATTGTCTAGCCCTCACCATTCTTCTGCCTTAGAAACAATACACAGTATTGATTCTAAGGTGGAAGGGAAGGGTTAAAAAGAAAACACCTTTCCCCATCCTCTCAATTGCTATTACCTTCCTTCCCAATTTACATTCTATTTAATGATTTCATACAAGTCTGTCTATATAAATATATAGATCATTTCTATACATGTAATTATTCTATGCTAATGATCTATATAATGATTTCACACACACGTATATAATCACAGATTGTCCTGTTACATAATATTCTTAGGTGGACTGACTGCTCGGACCTGTCCTAGGTTTTCTATGCTCTGAAACCGGACATAGATAGATATAGGTATGGCATAGTTGGCATATAATAGTCATACTCAATCACTGAGAGACTACCACTATAGTTGGCATATGAGTATATACAAATATAATCACTTTTTATTTATGATATATGTATATATGTGTGTATGTGAGGAACTTACATTCTACATGTGTGTGCATATGTTATGTATGTGTATATATCTCTGCAAGGGAGTCCCTTGCAGATAAATCTACCCACATATATGTGTACATATAGATATGCACATATAGATACAGGTATTTGTAGAATATATGTAGAAAGCAAGTTCCTTACATGTAAGGATTATTTTATTATTTTTTATTATTATTATTTTATTTTCTACTGTGCCCAGCACAGTGCTTGCTATATTGTAGATGCTTATAATTACTTATTGATTGACTAATCCACATGCATACTTGATGCTCTCATACTCTATGAGTGGTGTAGACATAAGACGTCATGGAAAGGAAGAGTTTTGGACTTGGGGGTCAAGGTAGACCTGGGTTCAAGTCCCAACTCTGACACTTGCTGAAGTCTCAGCTTCCTCATCTGTAAAATAGAGATACCTCTTGTACATCACTTGGGTTCAAATCTCACCTCTGGCACATCTTGGCAGGATGACCCTGGATAAATCACCTCTTGGTATTCTTGGCAAGTCTTTAGATTTTTAAGTTGCAGAAAGAATGTGCTGCTCTGATATAGTAGAAGGGATCTCTTCATCTGGGATAAATGAGATGATTGTGAAGCACATAGCACTGGATCTGGCACATAGGCACTTAATAAGTCCTCCCCCTTTCTTCCTTCCTTCCTTCTTTCCTTCCTTCCTTCCTTCCTTCCTTCCTTCCTTCCTTCCTTACTTCCTTCCTTCCTTCCTTCTTCCCTTTCTCTCCCCCTCCTTTCATTCCTTCTTTCCTACTTTTCTTCCTTCCTGGAAATGTCTTTTACCAATAAAATCACAGGTCTAATACTAGTAGCTATTCCTATGAAGAGTTATTGTCTAATTTAAAGCATTTATATAAATATCAGCTGTTGTTATTATTCAGATTGAAATTCCAGCACTGGGAACTGCTTGCATTGAACCATCCCCACTGCCTTGTCCAGGTCCCCTTGTGACCAACAGTACATGTTTGCTGGCTAGAATTATCAGTGGTCAAGTTAAAGTTCCATGGAGCACCTCACCTGAGTAATACTGTCTTTTGTCTCCAAGCTTGAGCCACAACAAGATAGAAGATGCTGGGGTGCAGTGCTTGGCAGCTATCCTGCCCAGGTTGCCACAACTCAGAAAGATTGAGTGAGTAACTTGGGGGCCCACAGGGAAATATTATCCCCTTTTGGGCCACATTCCTCCTCCCCCAAACCAGAACTGTACTAAAGCTGATAAGAAGATACATATCTGAACACCTCCCCAGGGTAGCCTGGGAAGGAGGATTGGAGACATACTTGATTTCATAGAGCAGCAATGTGGCCTTTGAGTCTCAAGCTGACACCAAAAGCCCCTGCCTCCCCTGCACATCCATGAGACCCTCTTCTGGTGGACAGATTGGAACTCATATGCATTGTCCAAGACCAGAAATCAAAGAGAATATTAGAAAAGAATTGGGGAGTGGGTAGCAGTCAGGTTCAGATAGTCAGAAGTTGGTAACCTCTCTGGAGTCATAAGATCAAAGTTTGAGTTGGAAGGAACCTTAGAGACACCCCCTCCCCCATTTTATAAATGAGAAAACAGGCCAAGTGACTTACCCAAAGTCATGTAGGCAGTAAGTGGTAGAACTAAGATTTAAACCCAGGCCCCCTGATTCCCATTCTGGTGTTCTTTCTCCTTTATTACCCTGACTCTTCCCCAGAACTCAGGCAGACTCTTGGCAAGAGAACCCTGCTGAAATCTGAACAAGGACACAAGGCCTAAAGAATAGAGGAGGGATAACATCTGCCCCTGATTTAAATGCAGGAACTCAAGGCTGAAATCTGGTTAAGGAGGCTGGGCAGAATGATGGGGGAATGTAGATTAGCAAATGACTTCTGTTTTCTATGTCTTCTCTTCTCAATATAACTTCCTATATGTGATGTGGCTCCTTTCTGGGGGGTGGGGATGTATATTTTAGCCTCTCATGGAATGGCATCAGCCCAGAAGGAGGCAGGAGGCTAGCCGAGGCACTGGCACTGTGTCACAGAGTGGAGGAGTTACAGTGAGTTTTCCCCCCTGGGAACTACTGGATGGGAAAATGGTTTCCCTTACCCCCATCCCCAGCCCAGTCTGCCCCTACTCCCATTCTTCCAGATTTTGTGTCCTGGGATCCTTGTGATGAGGGCAGAATTGAGGGATCAGAGGATCTCTGTAACCTGGAGTTATTTCTTCTTCCCTCTCAGTTTAGGGGCCAATGCAATGGGGGACCTGATGGCCATGGAGTTGGCCCAGAATCTTCCAAGGCACCTGAAGGTTTTGTAGTGAGTATCCTTGTGCTATGGAAAGAAGGTGATAGGATGGGATATGAGGGTGGAGAGGAATGAAGGGAAACCCTTTGATGCCTGGGGAAGATGGTTCAAAGGGTAGTCTGTGGGGTGAGCAGAATATAGAGAGTGCTACTCACCAAAAGAGACTAGTAAGCAGGGCCAGTCTTCAGTGAAACTGTGAGCCAGGTGATATTTATCATGGGTACTTCTACCCTCTGGCCTGAATGGGATATAGCAGTGAAAGATCCTAGGACTTATAAATGGAACTGGGAAGGCAAAAAGGAAGCTGAAGCATAGAAGAAGGACCACATGATCCTACTGAACTTCCACAAGGGGCTCACCTTGTCTCACAGATGTAGTCTGTAAGTAAATGTATTAGTGGAAAAGCCCACCAGCTTTCCTTCATCCCCTTGGGCTTCCCTATACCCACAGAGGCCTCCTGGTGGCTCTTACACTTTGTTTCTTCTACCTATCCAGCCTTTGTTTCAACCAGATTGGCCCTGAGGGGACCCTGAGCCTGGGCCAGGCCCTTGCCAAATGCCACTGCATAGAAGAGATCAGGTAAAGGAGAGGATGGAGAGAGGGGGGAAGGAGGAAGAGAGAAAAGGGCTGGGATATATATTGTCAGGGAAGTTTCTTATTGACTCTTCTCATCTTCCTGGCAGCTTGGCAGGGAACATCTTTGCCGAAGGATTTCTGCCCCTCTCAAAGGGGCTCCTGAAGCTCAGAAAAATTAAGTAAGTCCCCCCTGCTTCATTCTTCTAGACAGAAAGGCCATGTTCCTTCTTATTCCCCTAGAGGGTTGGACTTGCCTTGTAAGGAGCATGAGCCCAGGGCCATTGCTTCTCCCTAGGCAAGATTATAACTCCCATGCACTGCTTAGCTCACAGGGGTATCCCCTCAAAGGTTCTGGGAGCTTTCCCTGCCTTGGACACTACCTAATTATAGACTGCCCCACCCTAGCCAATCCCAATTCTGACTTCCAATGACCAGGGTGGGTGGGCAGGGCCTAAGGGAGGTTGGTAGATCCCTTGTTCAGGGCTTGTTCAGGGCTCCCCCAGTCAAATGCCACTATTTTCTTCCAGCCTCACATCCTGCAAGATTAATGACCTGATGGCCAAATCTCTTGCCAGTAGCTTGGTTCTCTGTCATGACCTTGAAGAGATCTTGTGAGTATAAAAATATCAGAACTAGAAAGCAGGAGACCTGGCTTTTGTCCCTGATGGCATCTTGGTCAAGTCACTTCATCTCTGAGCCTTAATTTTCTCATCTCTACAATGGGTCTCAGAAACACTGCCTTGCTTCCCTGGTATAGATGTAAGAATCTATTGAGGCCATTGATGCAGAGAGGCTTTACTCTATGAATGATTATTAGGTTGTTTAATGTAAGCTTGAAGGAGCAGAACTGGGAGAGAGGATTCTCTGAGCCTCAGATCCCTGGGTCTGGAAACGAGCCTACCCCTTTCTATCTGCCCCATCTAAATCTATTCTCCTGCCTTTGCATAAAAACTCTCTCCCATCCTAGGAGACTCCTCCCTTCCTCCATCAAACACTTCCTCCCTCCTTCCTCCTTCTTCCTTCTTATCTTTGAGGTTCTCCACAGGTTGGCCTGGAATTCTCTTGGGAATGAAGGAGCCACTGAGCTAGCCCATGTTCTGCCTCAGATGAACCAGTTGAAGAAATTGGAGTGAGTATGGGGACACTGTAAGGGAGGGAGAAAGAAATCAGAGTCCAATTCACGGGAGATGGGCAGGGAAGGATTAATGAAAGAGCAGAGGCCCTGGGATTGGATTGGATGGGGTTGGATGGAGTTGGATGAAGGATCTTTAGCTCCATCCTTTTGTCTCTAAACAAAGGTCATCTACCAGGCCAAAAGTGCCACCACCCTCCCTGAGTCACTCTCCTACAGCCTGTCTGCCCTGGCACTTAGGCAGGTCTCCCCTGTGATGGTATCCTTCATCCCTCTTCTGCACTTGAGTCCATTGCCTTACACTGGGGTCTCATTGCTAAAGGAGGAACCCATGAAAAAGAAAAACCTTATCCTTCTCCAGACCCAGGTCTGAGATTAAGGGAGGGAATGATAACTACATTCTTCTACCCCTGCTTCTGATCTCACCCATTATCTCTATTTCTTTCTTCTCTGGTTCTTTGGGAAGTTTGGAGGGCAATCAGATTGGTTCCCTGGGAGCACAGCTGCTGGCAAAAGGGCTAGCTGAAGGTCCTGGAATTCAAGTCATAAGGTAAACATGGTTCAGAGCTTCCCAATCACCCTTCCTCTTCCTTTCTTCTAGATCTTCTAGATCAGGGTGTGAAGGAAGATTATTGAGTTTGGAGAAACCTCTAACCTTCCTGTTCACCTCTTAACTAATATAAGAAGTTCCTGTAGGAAAAGATGGAGATTTGACCAATTGGGAAGGGAAAGCCAGGCTCCACAGGAAAAAAAAATGATGTGGCTTTAGACAAGGAAAAATGCCCCAGAAGGGATGAGCTGGAAGACTCCACAGGAAAAGCATCATAGTCCCCAATTCCAACATCTAGTATAAACCAAGTACAGCGGAAGTACCCTAGATTTGGAATGAAAGGTCCTGGTTTTGACTCCTGGCTTTGCCACCTCCTAACTGTGTGACCAACTCCCCTTATGTCTCTGGGCCATAAGACAAGAGGGCTAGATTAATTGGCCCTTGAGTCCCATTCCAGGTCTGAATCTATGATATTGTGGCCCCATTACCTCTGGGAATGCCAAAAAACAGAACTAATTTGGCCTCTCATTCCTTCCTCCTCTGTAGCATGTGGAAGAACCCAGTTCCTGAGGATATAGCCCAGTTTCTCCAAGGACAGGATCCTAGACTGAACTTCTCCTAACCAACCCCAGTGGAGGCCCAGAACTCTTCTCTCGAGCTCACCAGATCCATGCAAGGTCGATGTATGCCCCTTTTGCAGAGTGGGGAGCCAACTAGATTTAGTGCTACCCTCATCCACCCACCTGGTTACTCAGGGCATCCTCACCTTGTCCTGGAGTCTCCATGATGTGGGGTCATCAAGATGCAATCTGCCAGACAGATCCCTCTTCTCCTGCATAGACTCTCAAGAAAGGTATTTACTTTGGACTGACTAGACAGGACAACCCCATTGTTGGTCAGTGTGAAATTTGGCAAGTTCTTCCTTCTCTCTAACCTCAGTGTGCTCATTTGTAAAAAAATTTGAACTAGATGACCTGTAAAGGCCCCATACAGCTCAAACAGAGTCTAATATGATGCAATGGATGGTGGAAAAACCAACTTCTTGCTAACATAAGTTTGATGGAGGATGTATGTATGTGTGTGTGTGCGCCCATGCATGTGTATGTGTAGTGGCTTTTTTAAATTAAGCATATGTATTTATATATATATATATGAAATATGTACATATTTCATTCTTAGGATGACTGAAATGGAGAAACATTCCCTCATCCCTCACAGGTTCTAGCCAGCCTCCCTACTAAACCTTTCAGTTGGGTTGAAGAGAAAGTAGGGCAGCACTGATCCAAGCACTTGGTAAACATAAAATAATGAGCTTGAACTGTAGAGTCTGAAGTCCTGGGTTCTAGTCCCAGATCTCTCACCAACTTACACATATGACTTCAGCCAAGTCATTTCCCCCAAGGCTCTGCTCTAGATGTCTTTGACCTTCTGTTGTAAGGGTTGAAATGATCTCTAATGGCCCTTCTAACTCTGAGATTCTATTATTCAACCCTGTATAAAGTTACCAGCCTCAGTTTCCTCCCAGGGTTCCCTAAACTTCCCTTTCCCCTTTCATTCAGATGCTGAGCATCTACTGAATATTTTGTACTTATTCCTGTTATCTCCCACTGATACAGTAAGCTTCTAGAAGACTGTTGTTGTTTTTTTCTTTCTTTGAATAGAAAGGGCAGGGATACAATGAAAGCCCTCTGGGCATTGTGGACTTCCTCTGAACTAGAAAGAAAGGGACTTGAGTTCAAGTTCCACTTCTTTAATTTATTTTGTGACTTGGAAGTGTATCTTATCCTTTCTGAACTTTGACTTCCTCATTTGTAAAATGATTTGGTTATTATCCTACTTGAACAAACTTGTTACAATGAAAAAGGCACTAATTCTGGAGTCAGAGGCCAACTGTTACTCTTGGTGCCTCAACTTCCTCATCTATAAATGAGGAGTTTGAGCAAGATAGCTTCAAAGTTTTCTCCAGTTCTAGGTCTATGAACTATGTATCTACCTCAAAGGGTTGTGAAAAAAAATGTATTAATAAACATTAATAAACATTAGAAGTGTAAGTCGTGGTGATTAGTCTTTTGGAGATAAGACACAGAACCACAAATGAAAAATGCAAGGCAATATTTGGTGAGTTCCACATTGTAATGGAACTGTAGATAGAGAGGCAGAAAATCAGAGAAGGGAAGCTCATTAAAGGCTGATGTAGGCAAGAGAGAATCTTCGAGAAGGGTGACACCCTTAAGGGCAGAGACTTTGGTTATATCTTTAAGTCTCAGACTCCACACTTCTCCATTTTTTGAGTACCAACTGGTACTCCTATTGGATTTATTGGTTGGTACACTACTGCCTATGAAAAATCAAACATAAAACAATGTAGCACAATTGAAGAGGCATATGGTGGGTATAAATGGTCAGCAACATATATAAGAAACATTGAAAGGCCTTGGAAGAAAGGGTGTCATCAAAGAACAGTGAGATTGAAAAAATTGTACTAATCATGTGGCAAGATTGAGGGATAACAGCAGCCCAAATGGTATACTGGCATTGCTTGAGACAAATAGAGAAATCAAGAAAGGTCCCACGTACCCTGGGTTGGCCCACAGTGGCTAATTTATGGGAGTCTATGGACAAGAGTTACACAGAATAATCAGACATAAATGGGAATGTTGCTATTACATGGGCTGAAATAAAATGACCACCCACCCAAATTATAACTACAACCCTGGAGTCAGAGAGTGGATAGTAGAAGATGCAGCCTTTATTCTTACTCATGAGTGAGGGGACATGCCCTAATGGCAATGCCCAATGCATGGGTACAGATACAAGCATTTTCTAGATTCCTGACTCAAGGACCCCACCCCCTCTGTCCTGTACCCCATGGCCTGGGGGCAGAATTTATAATCTAGGTGCAAAAGTCTACCCAGTCAAAAAATAAGAAGTTACATAGCAGAGCTTCCACCAGAGGTGGGGGAGGTTATAGAGACATAGCCATGACCTTCAGAAGGGATCCTTTGGCTTCCAAAGGTCAGAAGAGATAAGGAGGTAGGATAGTCTATTAGTCTTCTTTCCTGAGATAAGAGGCCTCCCAACTCACTGGGCCCGTAGCAATAACAGAATGTCCTTCAGGTCTTATTTTGAAACCCTAAGCAGGCTTCCATTCCTTAATGGGGTCTAGGGTAGAGGTCCCCCACCCTGAGAAGAACAAATTAATTTTTTTCTTTTCACCCACTGTTAATGAGATAACAAATCCATTTGAATTTGCTAGCCTTAACAGCATTCCCACAGCCTCCCTCTTAATTTCTACCTCTTGGCTTCTTCTAAGTCTCCACAAAAATCTTAACTTTGTTAAGATTAAAATTTAGGGGAGACTGAGGCAGGTAGAAATTAGTTTCTCTCTGCAAGGAGTATTATATTTTTTAGAGGTTTATTAAGGATTAAAGAAATTACAGAAGAAGGAAAATGTGCCTAGGCCAGAGGCCTAGACAAGACCTCACCTACATTATGGAAAGAGCCACGTCTGCTCCAAAACGGAAGTCCAAAAAGAGATCCAAAAACCTTTGCCACCAGGTTAAATACCTTCTCCATCTCAGCCCACCTGAGAATTTCTGTGAGATTACAAAGCATTTTGGGGAAGTGGAGCAAAGGCTTGTGGGGATTGTAGTCCTGTATTCGAGTCTATTTTTTACACCTTCTACATGAAAGCCTTTCCCAGTTCCCAACAGGAATCCTAGGAGTGATGACACACACCTGGGATTCCATAACTTGACCTCAGGCACTCTGAACTGCAGTGAGCTATGCCAATGAGATAGCCTCACTAAGTCTAGCACCAATACTGTGGGAGCCTCCAAATGTATAAAAGCTGCCTAAGGAGGGGTTCGAAACAGAGCAGGCCAAAGTTCCTGGGTGAGTTGGCAGGAGAATTGGGCCTTTGAGAGGCTGTAGTACTTCCACCCTGAGCAAGATAGGACAATTCAGTCTCAAAAATAAAATAAAATAGACATACTATAAGGAAGGCACTACCCTCGAGGAACTTAAATTCTACTGGAAAGGTAGAATTATAATTATATAGCCCTATATAATTATAACAGATAATTCAGTGTAGCTCTTGGAAATTCCCCTTGGGAAAGAAGTACCTAGAATAATTATTCTAAGTTCAAGGTGTTTTGAGCCTCCACCACATAATTTAGTGAAGAGAATGCTAGATTTTCAGGACAAGATCCTGGGTAGACCACTTATCACCTGTATGACTTTGGGCAAGTCACAACCTCTCTGGGATTCAGATTCAGTTTCCTCATTTATAAAAAATTATAGAGTTGGACTAGATGATCTTGCACCTCTGAATCCTACTTACATTCAGCCCAAAATTATAGTTCACAATTTCTCACCAACACACTTACTTTTTGTCTGGTTGTCCAGAGAATACAATTAGTTCAAAGCAAAATGGTAGAAATGGATGACCTCTATTTCCTTGACAAAGTGGGAGGTAAGGTCCTCTCTGTGTCCTGTGTAGTTTTGGTTTTGATAGTGCCTTGAACATAGTAGGTTTTTAAATAATTGTTGAGTTGAATTAACTGAATTAGTTTGGATGTGGAAGGGCACCTGGGAAGCACAGTAGAACACCAAGCCTAGAGTCTAGAGGATTCAATCAATCAATAAGTATTTATTAAGGGGGCAGCTGGGTAGCTCAGTGGATCGAGAGCCAGGCCCAGAGATGGGAGGTCCTGGGTTCAAATCTTGCCTTGGACACTTCCTAGCTGTGTGACCCTGGGCAAGTCACTTAACCCCCATTGCCTAGCCCTTACCACTCTTCTACCTTGGAACCAATACACAGTATTGAGTTCTTGCTTTAACACCTTTGTTAACTTTATTTTATAGTACTATGTTCTCCCTCTCCTAGCTCCTGCCCCATGCCCTGCTAGATGCTCTGTAGCCTCCTACCCTCTCCTCACCACCAAAAAACCCCAAAACCTCCCAAGTGAAGCAGAACTGACATGTGGAGAGTGGCAAAGTGGGCAGACTGCTGCTGTGGGTGGACCTCCTCCCCAGGGCTCAGTCCAGGCCTCCTTGTATCCTTGAACCATATACTGGATCCCTCCCTCACCTGTCACCAGCTCTCTTCCTGCCTCCCCTCCCTCCTTCCCTGAAATGACTGTGAAAACTCAGATGAGGGACTGGGGGTTGGAACTATGTACAAAAATGAGACAGCCCCTGCCCTTAAGGAACTGGTTAGACAAAATGATCTCAGGTCCCTTCCAATTCTAAATCTCATTAACCTAAGTCAAGTCTTCTCTTTGGTCCTCAGTTTCCTCTATAAAAGTTGAGGATTAAACTAGATCAGTGATTCCCATTTAGTGATTAATGAACCATTTAGAAGTTTGTAATGATGACAAAAGGAGTTTGCACTAAAAATTCTTTATTGGCACCTTAACATATCAAATAGTTGTACAATTATTTTACAAAGATATTTTAGGGCAGTTAGGTGGCTCAGTGGATTGAGAGCCAGTCCTAAAGATAGGAGGTCCTGAGTTCAAATATGATCCCAGTCACTTTTTAGCTGTGTGACCCTGGGCAAGTCACTTACCCACCACTGTGTAACCCTTATTACACTGCTGCCTTAGAACCAATACACGGAAGGTGTATAAGGCGGAAGGTAAGGGTTTAAAAAAAATTTCCCCCTTCTAACAACAAGCATGTGCATGTTTGAAACATTATAAATTCGTTTCAGTAGTGATTTGAATCCATCATGATCAGACACAGTAAAATTTGGGTATTTGTGTAGTGATTACATTAAACTCTTACCACTTCAAAATAAGGTCTGTTCTTAGTTTCTTCATCTGTCCTCAAATTGTTTCCAAATAGCTACAAGTCAAATGCATTATTTTTACTGTACTGAAATAGCTCCCTCATTCCTTTACCTTATAATCATACCTCAGTAGCTATGTAAGCACATGATCAAATTGTTCTTGTAGTGCACTGTCAGAGTGGAAAACTATGATCAGAGCCATTCTGAATCATCACACTCTGTAGAAACAAATCTTTTATTGCCTACTACCATATACTTTATATTGACTACTATATAGTGAGACAGTCTCTCTTAAGGAACTTATGTCCTACTGGCTAGACTATAGGTGTCAGCCTTGGCCAACAAGGCATCAGAGCAAGAAGATTGCGTTATGAAGGCTGTTTTACTTTTTCAACTTATCATCCACTTATGTTACTGTTCATCTAACTGGTAGATTTATTGCTTTATTTTTTCTTTATTCCTTCCTCTTTCTTTCTTTTTTCTTCCTTCCTTCCTTTCTTCCTTCATTCTTTCCTTCTTTTTTTCTTGCTTTCCTTAAAAAAAAACAAAACAAACAAACCTTTATCTTCTGACTTAGCATCGATTCCAAGTCAGAAGAGTGACAAGAGCTAGGCAACTAAGATTAAGTGACTTGTCCAAGGTCACACTAACTGAAAGATTTTTAAATTAACTGGTTGGCAACACGGATCAAACATTTAATAGTTTCAGCGGGAATGTAGCAGGTTTTCCAATGAAAGATGAAAAGAAAGTCATGTCTGAAGAGATTCGCTCCTCACAAAGAGAGGTTTAGGGGTCAGCTAGGTGTCTCAGTAGATTAAGAACAAGGCCTAGAGACAGGAGGTCCTGTGTTCAAATCTGATCTCAGATAAGTTACTGTGTCAGTTAATCCCCATTGCCTAATTCTTACTGCTTTTCTGCCTTGGAACCAATATTTAGTATTGATTCTAAGACAGAAGGTAAGAGTTAAAAAACAAACAAAGGTTAGTTTCTATCTCCTCTTCCCTCTCCATCTGCAACCCTGCTTGGTTTCAACTCCACAGAGCAAGATACCTCTACCAGGATAAGTGCATCTCTTCAGACCTCTCCACCATGCTGCTAACTCAGCCCTGGATAGCCAACACTCTCCTATCTCCCTCTCCTCTCCCCTCTGATTGGAGGGCCAGAAACTAAGCATAAACTCCATCTAAAGCTTTCCTTTATAGGCGGCAGAATCTAGACCCTGCAACTTAGGCTAGTCTCCATTTATAGCTCTGCTTAGTTTCAGATAAGCTGGGAACCTCCTGACATCCCCCAACCCTGCTCTCCAGCTTCCTTTAAATGATTTCTTCCCTTATAAGATTATAAAATCCTTGAAGGCTGGAACTGCCTTTCTTTTTCTTATTTCTATCACCAGGTCTTAGAATAGTATTTGGCACTAATAGTGTCCACTTTTACAATACACTGCTAGAGCAGTCACTTAATAAATGTTCATTGAATTGAGTAACTAAACCTTGTTTAAAAAATGAAGCAATTTATGCAATTGAACTTATGTACATTTCTCATTTACTATAGTGCTTGTCATTAGCCAGTAGAAAAGTAAATATTTTATATCAAAATCACCTATTTGTTTTTATTTATTGGTTAGGTAATATCTGGAATCCGAGTGTGCCAGGAAAACTGGTGTCTAGGTATGAGGGAGGGTTCTTAGGACTATCTATTGTTATGAAACAAAGTTGCTTAGAGTAATACACATTTGCAGTGATTGTACTGCTACACTTGCAAGTATTAAATATAGAAATAGTTTTGCAGATTTAAATTTGCAGATTTAAAAAAATATATAGCAATTCCAAAGGATCATTGGATAAAAACAAAAATGGAACCAAAATAAGAATGTTGGAAAATGTGTTAAATAAGGAATCTCAAAATATTCATTCAGATTCAACATATTGTGATCAAGAAGTTATTAAGTCAAAAGAAAAAAAATTAATAAGTCATTCAATAGGTCCATGATGGCGAACCTATGGCACATGTGCCAGAGGGGGCACTCAGAGTCCTCTTGTGGGCACGCGCGCCATCACCCCAGCACAGAGTTTGCCAGAGTTCATTACTGGAAAGCCAGAGGGACACAGGGCTGGGCTGATCCACCACCCCCCTTTCTCCACACACACCTGAGGACATTGCCCACCCCTCTAAAAGGTTCTCCATCACTGCAATAGGTCATGATTCTAAAATGATACTCAAAGATAGTTGAGAAAACAATATTACAATGGGAGTTGGAGCAACTAGATAGCACAGAAGACAGTGTCAGACCTGGAGGTAATTGGTACTAGGTTCAAATGTGACCTCAGATATTTTCTAACTGTGTGACCCTGGGCAAATCACTTAATCTCAATTACCTATTCCTTACTTTTCTTCTACCTTGGAACTGATACTTAGTATCATTTATAAGACAAAAGGTAAGGTTAAAAAAAAGTGTGAAAGAAGAAATATAATAAAGAATACGTTATACCTGTGTGACCCAGATCGTCATTTAACCCTCATTGCCTAACCCTTATCACTCTTCTGCCTTGAAACAAATACATAGTATTGATTCTAAGACCAAAGGCAAGGGTTTTAAAAGAAAAAATACATTAAATTTGTTTTTTAATTTCTTAGGGATTATTAATATCTTTGACCACAATTTATAATTTGTGGAGTTCTTGCAAATAGCAGCTTAAAACTTTCTCTTTTGTCTCAGCATTTACAATCAAAATATGAAAGATATGCTAATCTTTTGAAATTTGGAAACAAAATATTGATTCATTTATTTCTATGAATAAGAAAGCAAAAAATAATTAAAGTCTTACATATAATAAGCTATCAAATTGGAAAAGAAGATGGAGCTCACTATTGAAGAAATATTAATTTTGCTATGTGCCAAAGTAATTGTCAAGTATATGTTTAAAGATGCTGTTTTAAAAAGTTGATACCTGTCTCTTCCAACACATAACATTTCTAATAGTTTTTAAACCATTGTAGGAAGAATTTTTTAGTGTCCTAGATACTTTGCAATTACATGAGTCAACCTACCCATTTTATGTTTATAAACCTAGTCATTTTAACTATATTTGCAAGATATATGCCTCTGTAGAGTGGAAGAGACTACGCTCTTAATTAAAACACACTTTTGAAGGAAAATGAATCAATTTTTCCTGTATGGAATTTGCACAGATGGAGCAAAATCAATGCCTGATAAAATTGGGGTTGTTGTTTGATATGTTAAAATATTAAATTTATTATTTATTAATGTTAAAAATTAATGTGTGCACATACAAGCAAGTTTTGACATAAATGATGCTATCAAAAATTAATTACAAAAAAATAAAGACCCATTAACTCTTTGTTTATCATTTCATGCAAAGATGAGCAGCAAGCATGTTACTCTTTTCACAAAGAGAGTTGTTAGGTAACTTTCCCATACCAGAGTTATTATTCATCTATTGAGAAAAGAGTTCCTTGTCTTCATTGACCATCCTTTTCACCAGAGTAAGTATACATGTGATATGATATGACAGTAGAGATGAGCACATTTAACAGTCATCTTTTCATAAATTAATAAATTCAATACATCATTATGATATAAATGCAAATATAAGTGTTCAAAACAAAGTGAAAAGTACAATTAAGAAACTAAAATTTTAGAACATTACTGAAAACAAATACTGAGTTCCTTGTGACATTACATAATTTCTCATTAAAATATGAACTCTTTGAATCAAGTTGTCAAGAAGGATGCCAGTGATCATTTGAAAAGTTTAGAAGTGACTTTCAGTGAGTATTTTCCTGAAATGTTCAATAATTACATTGGATTTAAATTGGATATCTTTGACATTTCTGGATGATAAATTAACAATGAATGAAAAAAATAAAATTTAATTGACATATCAATGGATATTAGACTATAAACACAGCTGAACTATCACAGCCTTATAAATTTGGGAATAAAGTCTAAAAATGAATTTTTTTTCTCTTTGCAAGAAAGCTTGTAAATAAAATTCTACCATTTTCCACCATATATTTGTGTAAATACGCATTTTCATTTCATTTTAATTTTTTTTGCAACTTTCCTATCAAATCCCTTTGCATGAGACTTTTATAATTAGGGTGATTGATTACCCAATGCTTAATAACTGAGCAAGGAATTGTAATAATTAAAATGGTTTTTGGTCAAATTAAGAGTCATAAAAAGTTGTTGTGGTTGCTGTTTATAAAAATTAACTCAAGTCATGAGACTGTTAGTAGCTTTATTACAGCAAGGTAGAGGTAGTAAAGGGGGAAATGTAGGAAGAATGTAGAAAATATTGCCCAGCTAAATACTCTAAAATTGCCAATCCAAAGAAACCCAGCTCAACTCTGACAAAGGCTCCCTCAGGTCCCAATCTCCAACCAAGAGTCATGGTAGTCTCTTCAGCAAGAGTCACCAAGACAGAATGAAATCCAACACAGAGACACCAACACAGCAGAATTCCTCTAACCCAGAAGCCCTCCAACACAGAAGGCTCCAGAACCCAGAATGAATCCAATGCAGAATTCAATACTCAGCTCTTCAGTCTCGTCTTTTATAATCCTTTTCCCATGTCATTTCCTATCTCTCTGGTTTCTACTTCCTTTCACTGTAGGCTGATCTATCACATAGTTTCTTAATTTGACCTGGGGGCAGTGCCTGTGGGATCCACCTTCAGTCGTCTGAGGGTGTGAACTTTTATCAAAAGGATCCTCAAGTTCCTGACTGTTAAGTTAAAAAGGGTAGAGCACTCCAAGTACTTGATTGATTAAGTTAAGATAAAAAAAATAACTAGGCATATGAAGTCTTGCTAGATTACTTCTTTTAATTTTTATGTTATCCCACATAAAACTATTTTTAATTATTATATAATTAGAGCAAATAAAATACTTGACCTAACTAGGTAAAGTACTTAGTCTAACTAGGCAGGAAGATCTGCATTTAAATCCCAGTTTAGGTACTTACTAGCTGTGCAAACCTGAACAAGTTATTTAACTTCTATCTACCTCAGTTTCCTCAACTGAAAAATGAGGATATATAGTACTTCTTCCTCATGGTTTCTATAAGAACTAAATGAGTAATATTTGTAAAACTTAGCACAGTGCCTGGAATATAGTAGGCAATTAATAAATCTTTGTTTCCTTCCTTCCTTATAGGTAAAATAAAATTTTACATTCTATAATATAACTATATAATGTAAAATTTAACTTGTAGCTCTTGGGGAGAAAATAGTTATTATAAGTACTTAATGAATATAAAAGAATATTATGAGTAACATTAAAATATACTGAGTTCAAAACACTTTTTTTGTTGAAGGAAATTAAAGAAACAAAAAATGTTGGGAACCACTCAACCAAACAATGGCCTGCTTCCAGTTCTGACACTGTATAAAGAAATTGGGTAAAGAGAATATAAATCTGAAAAGACAGAAGAAAAATTATAGAGCACTAGTCCTCAGCTGCATGGAGTGGTTAAGATGCCAGCAAGCTCTAGAAAGAATGACCTTTTTCTGAGTGATCCCTAGAGGGACCTCTCCTGGGAAGCCAGTTAAGTCATGGATGTAGCTTCCACTAATACCACTAGATGGCAGACCGATACTGAGAGGTCTTTGTAACTTGAATGAAATTTCAGGTTATTGGCAGAAGGGAAACCGACAAAAAAGGGACCTGACCCAGGGGATTTGACCATATGCAGAGTGGCCAGTAGAGGAGAGCTTTCCAACCCAATGATCTATTTTTTTTTAACACTTCCGTCTTGGAATCAATACTGTGTATCGGTTCCAAGGCAGAAGAGTGGTAAAGGGTGGGCAATGGGGGTTAAGTGACTTGCCCAGGGTCATCCAGCTGTGAAGTAACTGATGTCATATTTGAACTCAGGACCTCTTGTCTCTAGGCCTGGCTCTCAATCCACTGAGCTACCCAGCTGCTCCCTCAATGATCTATTTTATGTTTGAGAGAAGTCTGGAAAACCATTTGTCAGAGAAATTCATGGGATAATAGATTTAGAGCTGGGGGACCTGTGGGGCTATTTTGTCTGACTCCCTTATTTAACAGATGATATAAAACTGAGGTCCACAGAGGTTAAGTGGCCTGTCCAGGGTCACACAGCTAATAAGCGTCTGAAGTAGGATTTACACTCAAGTCTTTCTGAGGTTGTTGGAAATTTCTGCATTATTTGAGTATTTGGACTGAAATGGAGAATCAAGATTTCCATTTTAAATTCTGGGAGACATTTTTATGTTCCCTTTCTATGGAGAAGGAAATATTTTTCAGGAACATTTGCCTAGCTAGCTTTGGGGAAGATGTCCAACCCTAATATCACTCTTGTCTATTTCCTTTCCCTGACTCAATTTGCTGACTGGGTCCTAACCTTTGGTGTCACTGGAATAGCCCCAACCTGGCACAAAGGGGAAAGTTCTCAGGGTCAAGTGCCACAGCCCTGGTCATGCTGTGCCCCAAAACCAGTCCTAATGGGGATTAATGCACTGACAAGTTTGGTGACCTAGAGGGACTCCTGGGCAGGGATGGCTCCTGTAAGAGAGAAGATGGGAATCCGGCTACTACTATTCTCCCTTTCCTTTGAACTTTAGCCAGTTAACACACATGAATCTCACCCTCTGGAGTCATTAAATCACTGAATGGAATGCTTGAGTTGGCAAGGGCTTTAAAAGACTTCAGTCCAACCCCCTTGTTTTACAAAAGAGGAAACTAAGACCCCAAAAGAAGACTTGATTCTTTGACCTTCCCTTTAGCCTAAGTATTCCTTGATTCTGAGAGTCTTTGTTTTCAGAGTTCCCTAAGTTTCATGCTAGGTGGAGAGAGAATAAGGTCATTCATAAGCCCAATATCTATTGGGTGAAGCAGAGTGGCTGGACTTCTTCAAGAACATGACATTGGATTCCTTCGGAAATATTCTTGTTTTTTTCTGTGCTTTTTGTTTATCTTCCCCATGCCTAACCCTTGACCCAGCCTAAGTCCAAAACTCCCAATAAATGAATAAACTGCCAGCTGTTGATTAAACAACAGAGCCATTTATAGCCTAAAGAAGGCCTGATATACACTGCTCACTCCCAGACTAGGCTGGAGCCAACTCAGTCCCTTGAGTTGGAAAATCCCCTCTCCACCCTCTACCCCACCTGCCACTGGCTGACTTGTTTAAAGTAAACTTTTATTGATATCCTTTGTATCATCTACATCTCCTAATATGTCTCTGTCCACTTGATCCCATCATAGAGAGACAGTTCTTAGAACAAAGAATAGAAAGAAAAAAAGAGGGGGAAAAGGCTCAGCAAAATTAATGA
Organism: Monodelphis domestica; assembly: GCF_027887165.1. NCBI lineage: Eukaryota > Metazoa > Chordata > Mammalia > Didelphimorphia > Didelphidae > Monodelphis > Monodelphis domestica. The sequence goes on from NC_077227.1 coordinate 455,145,208, forward strand.
AGACCTCAAAAAGAGCCTAACAATATATTCTGTTTCCATATTATATTCTTCTATGCCTGCAAAGAAGGAGCACCTTATAGGACTCGTTTAATTTCTTTCAAACTTGGGACCTGCCTGCCTATCTAATTAGATCAATTCAGATGTGGAAATCCACCTAAATTCAGAGGCACCACCACCCTTACCTACCCTCTCCACTCCCAAATGAGGCTTGGTATTAAATGAAGTCATGAGCAAATATGTCTTGTCATCAAAATGAGTGGACACTTCTTTCCTCCTATTTGTTATCAAGTAAGGCTTATTGATGAGGGCATTTATGGGTCTATGAAGAAATTATATGATCTAAAAGCAAAAGATAGCGATGAAACCATAACTGAGACAGAGGAGGCCAGTCCAGGTGAAAGGTAGAAGGGAATCAGACATTAAGATTGGGAGAAGGCAGAGAGAATACTAAATAAACCATCTTCTTCCTCTCTGGATATCAAAATTCTCCTCTCTTGAATAATTAGCGCTAGGAGCCACAGGTTAGAGCCAAGGTTCCTATGCAGAACAAGCCAAACAGTAACCTTTCAGATTTTCAGGCTGAAAAGACTAACCTTAAGAGACCATGATAAAGTGAATGTAGTATTAAGGATGGTCCTGAGGGCAGCTGGGTGGCTCAGTGGATTGAGAGCCAGGCCTAGAGAAGGGAGATCCTGGGTTCAAACCTGGCATCAGACCCTTCATAGCTATGTGACCCTGGGCAAGTCACTTGACTCCCATTGTCTAGCCCTTACCACTCTTCTGCCTTGGAACCTAGACACAAATGATTCTAAGATGGAAGATAAAGATTTTTTTTAATGGTCCTAAGTGAACCTCTGGTCAATCCTCAGAATCATGAAGCTAAACTAATAAGCTAACAATGGCTTGTCTATATCACAAAGGTAATGATTTTCAGAATAAGATTGGAACCTGGTTTCAGACTTAAAATTCACCACATTGCCTCCAAATCAATTCAGCAAATATTTCTAGAGTCTAGATGATGTCCAAGGCACCCTGTGCCAGACACTTTTTTTTAAAAACCCTTACCTTCCATCTTAGAATCAATACTGTGTATTGGCTCCAAGGCAGAAGAGTGGTAAGGGCTAGGCAATGGGGGTTAAGTGACTTACTCAGGGTCACACAGCTGGGAAGTGTCTGAGGCCAAATTTGAACCTAGGACATCCAGTCTCTAGGCCTGGCTCTCAATCCACTGAGCCACCCAGCTGCCCCCCAGACACTTTTTTTTAGTAACCCCTGCCCTCAAGGAATTTACATTCTACTGGGGACAGATAAATACTGAAGTAAGTAATAAAGGCTAAAGGAGGTAATTTTATGAGGTAGAAAGTACTAATGGCTATTTGTACAGCAAACATTTATTAAGCACCTACTTGTGCCAGGTATTTAAGATTAAATACAAAACAACAAAAAAGCAATCTTTGTCCTGAAGTAATTTGTATTCTGAGGCAGAGGAAGACATCATGTACACAGATAAGTAAATACAAAATATTGTGGGAGTCAATGGATCAGAATAGCCCTGATCAATATATTTTCCCCAATCCAACAGATGAAATCATAAAAGAACAAAATAACAGAGACAATCAAGCATTAAGGTCATAAATGAAGTACGAAGGTATGTCTTTACCCTTTATGAGATGTGGGAGTTGCCCAAGTCAAAGTTGATGAAATTAGAAAGTAGCTTAGTCCTTGGCCAGCCAAGGATCAGTCATGTCCCTTGTAGCACTTTCAAAAACAAAACAAAAAAAAACACTCCCTACGTCAATCAACTGAAGCAAGAAAGCTCTGAGAAGTGTGACACTTGGCAGAAGAGAATAGATCAGCTGTGGAAGAAAAGCCAAGCCCTTGAGAGGTGATCATTCATACCTCTTGGAGAGAGGTATGTCATCTTGCGGTGAGCCTACTTGCCCAACAAGACACCCCACACCTTAGAAGCAAAGAAAAAAAGAGTCCAGGTCTTAAGGATTGCCACCTGTGTGAATCAAGAAAAGAGCCAACCCTTACTTTTTGGAACTGAGCAGTGAAGAAAATAGCCTCAGGAAACCTAGCTGAATAATCTGCCCAGCAGAGATGCTCTGCTCAAGAGAGGGAGGACAACACAGGAAGAGAAAGGGCATCAAAGCCCTTTGAATTGGTCACATGTATGCTCATGATGTGTGCCTTTATATATATGGTTTTTATTTATGTTATTTACTATATATTTTTGTCATTATATCATATTAATATTTATATTTTTGTGTATATATTTTACTTCATATATATTTTATTTGTTCTCACTCTTTCCACTAATGCTACGTATATTCATTTAGAAGAGAATGTGACCCAGGTTTATGGAGGAAATATTTTATTGCAACTCTTCTTTTGGTTTTATCATTCCTTCATTGTAAAAGGCCTTTGTCAAGCTAGTCATGTCTAATTATCCAATTAATAAAGGCAGGCTTACTAGTGGGAGTTATAGTTTTAGGCTCACAGAACTACAGAATCCCTTGAAGCTAAAGCAGCAAGTCCTTGGAAACATGACCTGCAATATCTAAGTGACAAATTGGAGTATCCCAAAAAGTGTACTACAAAACCTATACAAAGGAAATATAAAGCCATTTTTGTGGAAAAACTGAATACTGGCAACTGAAGGGATTGGAAGAACCCTACAATAGCAGGTGGTACCTGAACTGAGCCCAGAAGGAAGGTAGGGATTTGCTCGCTCTCTCTCTTTCTCTTTCTTTTAGTCTTTAAAAATTTTTTTTATCTTTATTTTATTCTAGTAACAAATTTACACACAAGTTTTCCAAGGTTACATGATTCATGTTGTCTTCCTTCCCCTCTTCCCTACTCTCTCAGAGCCCAACAAGCAATTCAATCTGGATTATACATGTATTATGACTCAAAATTTGTTTCCAGATTATTTGTTTTTGTAAGAGGATCATCTTACCCAAATCATATACCCAAATAAACAAGTGATCGTTCATGTGCTTTTCTTCTGCATTTCTGCTCCCACAGTTCTTTCTCTGGAAGTGGATAGTGTTCTTTCTCATAAAACCCTCAGAATTATCCTGGATCGTTGTATTGCTGTTAATAGCAAAATCTATCACATTTGATCAACCCAAAGGTTCTAAGAGGTAGTGGTAAAAAAAAGGTGTATGTTACAAGCATGGAGACACAGTGACAGGAATCAGAATATCATGTACAGGGAACAATAAAAATGCCCAACTGGACTGGAATATGGAGGATATGGAATATGTTCGATAAGTTTAGAAAGATAAGGTAAAGTCACATTGTAAAAGGTTTTAAATGACAAATAGAAGAGTTTATATTTGACTCTAGAGGCAATCACTCTCTGGGAATCACTGGAGCTTCTTGGGCACAGTGTCATGATCAGACCTATGTCACCTTGGCTATGTGAAGAATGGATTGGAAAGGGAAGAGGCAGGAGACAGAGATCGAAGAGAGGTTATTGAAATAGTGATGGCAGTCAGAATTAGGAAAAGAGGTTAGAAGTAAGAGATAGGAAGGCAGAAATGGTTGGTAGCTGATGGGGTGGGAGCTGAAGAAAAGATAGGAGCTAAGAATAATTCAAAGGTTGAATGTGGATGATTAAGATAGTAGTGCCCTCATTAAAAGTAGGGAAGTTGGGAAAAGGGAAGTATTAAGGGGAAAGAACAATGAATTCTGTTTTGGATATGTTGAGTTGGAGATATCTAGTTCAATGTGTCCAACAGACAGTTGATATAGGATTAGAGCTGTCCTCTTCCATATTCCCTTTGAAGTCACTTTTCCATTACGCTAACAATAAGGTTTTTGTTACTTTAAAAATTATCTTTAGGGGGCAGCTAAGTGGCTCAGTGGATTGAGAACTAAGGCTCTAGAAGGGCAGGAGGGGTCCTGGGTTCAAATTTGACCTCAAATTCTTGCTAGCTATGTAACCCTGGACAAGCCATTCATCCCCATTGCCTAGACCTTATCACTTTGATCTTTTGGAAATAATGCTTAGTGTTGTTTCTAAGACAGAAAGTAAGTTGTTTTTTTTTTATCTCTTTTTAAAAAATTCCTTTTGGTCTTATATCATTCAAATTTAAATATATCCTTCCCATCTCTCAAGGATTAACAAAGAAATTGTAAAACTAACCAACACTTAAGCTGTCTGACAATTATATGCAATTTTACACACACATAGTCCTTTACCTCTACAATAAAAGGAAAGAGGTGCCTTTTCTCAACCATCCCAGAGGCCAAGCTTGGTACTATAATTATGAATTCAGCATTTTTTCTTTCCGTTTACCTTATTGTAGACATTGTACATATTGTTCTCCTGTTCTACTTACTCTATTTTGTATCAATTCATATAGGTCTTTCCATAGTTCTCTGGATTCTTAATATTAGCCATTTCTTGTGCTTATATATTCAATTCAATTACTATATTAAGCACCTACTATGCGCAAATAAGAAAAAGAAAGTCCCTGGCCTCAAGGAGCTTACTGAATAATGAAGGAAGACAATATAAAAGACTAAAGACTAAAGGGGGGGGGGGGGGGGGAACTGGTAGAATGTGGAACCAGAGACTAATGTTCCATGGAGTCAAAATCAATCAGAGCTGCAGAGGGAAAATGGAGAGTTCCCTGGAAAGTTCTGAGCCCTCATCCTGGTGACATGAGCATTGTACCCCCAGAAACTCAGGCAAACTATTATCAAGGAAATTCCTTTGCTCCCTTACATCCTCATGACTCCTAACCTAAAACCTCTAATGACCCCTATAGGACACTGAGATGATTGTGCTCCTTTGATCCTCCTTTAGATTTAAGATGGACAGAGAGATGCACCTCCAGGCTATACCTTGATACTAACATCTTAGACATCTCTCTGTTCCCTAAAACTAAATAATCTTTTATGAGGGTCATTCCCTATGTCTCTAGGCAGACCCCAATCAGATGGCCAAACCCCACCCCCCAATGCCTGAGTGGCTACCACTCTAGAGTCCCATCCATACCATGACACAGCATCTGTTGTAAGAGTATAAAATCCCCAGAATTGATGGGTTCTGGGAGCAGCCTTCCATCTTGCTGTTCCACCTGTACTATCCTCCTGGCCATTCTCAACATTACTTTCTAAATTAATAAATTTCTCTTTTTATTTTTAAGCTAAGTTTCAGAGACTTGCATTCTTGCAGAAAGGTATCCCTCCCAAACCCCAGGGGTACACCTCTTCACCCCCACAACACTGGGTGAGACATGATGTACCCAAAGTTAAAACAAAACAGAGCTACTGGTGGAGAATGAAGTTACCTATATTGTACATATATCTTGTTGTTCAATCATGTCAGACTCTTCATGACCCCATTTGGGGTTGTCCTAGCGAAGATACTAAAATGCTTTGCCATTTCCTTCTCCAGCTCATTCTACAGAGGAAGAAATTGAGGCAAACAGCATTAAGTGGTTTGCCCAGGGCCACACAGCTAGTAAGTCTCTGAGGAGGATCTAAACTCAAGATGAGTCTTCCTGACTCCAGACCTGGCACTCTACCCACTATGCTACTTAACTGCTAGGCATCCAGATGCAGTGGCCAGAGTACTGGGCCCAATGTGAGGTAGAGAATACATTTAATACTTATCCCCCTCACCTTTGCCTCTTAAGAGTCTCTAGCTTTCTTCAAAAGGAAACTCAGATGGGAAGGTCTTAGGTTCAAAACTGAATTCCTAGCTGTGTGACCCTGGGCAAGTCACATAACCCCAGTTGCCTAGGTCTTACTGCTCTTCTGTCTTGGAATTGAAATTTAGTATTGAACCTAAGACAGAAGATAGGGGTTTAAAAAAAAGTTCCAACTCTTGTTCTGGCTTAGATTCATGTGTACAAAGCCAGAGATCTTGAGAAGGCTTGCTGTACACTTCAGATATAGGAGGTAAATGGATTCAAGTTAAGAAATATATATTAGGCACCTATTATATGCTAGGTATTGTGCTAAGCCCTGAAGATACAAAGAAAGGCCAAAAAAATTATCTCTGCTTTCATGGAACTTACAGTCTAACAGAGGAGACGACATACAAACAACTTTGTACAAACAAGTTATATACTGGTGTTAACTGAAAAAAACACAGAAGTATTAAATAATGAGAAAAGCCACTCTTTAATTAAGAAAAGAGGTTCAGTGCTCTCCTCTAGGCCTCCACACTGCTTACTACACACCCACACAGAGCCCTAAAACCAGGGACTCTGATTGCTCTGGCCACTGATCCCTCGGAGAACCAACCTCAATAGATTGACAGCTCCAAGGAACAAAAGAATCTGGGGAAGCTATATACCATTTGGGGGATCCAGGGGCAGGAGAAAAGATGATTGACATTACCATAGCTAAAAAGAAAGTGGGAGTGCTCAAACTATACAGACAGGATATAATCAAGCTTGGGAAAGGAACCATAGTCAGAGGCTAGGGTGTAAGGCAGTGGTTATCAACCTGTGGGGTCTTGACCTGGCTGGGGTTGAACGACCAAAACATAGAGGTTGCCTAAAGCCATCGGAAATGCACATTTCCAATGGCTTTGGCCCCTGAGAATGCACTACTTTACAGCAAGATCTCGGAAAGAATAGGGACCCTGCTGCCCACACATTGTACTAATATTAGTTATATATCAGCAGCCCTCCCCCTATGAGGGATGATGGATTTACCCTGTTGCCTGAAGACTTGACTCAAGCAGAGACCCAGAGAGAGCACCTGGGTGCTGGCTCCAGAGGGGTTAAGAATGAGTCCTGGAGAAGATAACTCTTGGAGTGGATAAGGGAGCCAAGTAACCCCAGCAAAGTGAAGCCTCAGCTTGAGCTGGAGGGAGATGACAGGAAGAAGAAGGCAGCATCTGCTGACCCCCTCCCCAGGCAGGACTTACCTCCCATCCCAGCCCTCAGGCTGCTTCCTGCTGGATGAATATTTCTCAATATATAATTAAATATTATTTTTGTGATTAATCACTGTGTTTAAATTATGTTTGATTTGTAGCAATGAGAATACATAGTGCATATCAGGTATTTACATTCCGAATCATAACTGAAGCTTCCTCGAACCCGCGAGAAGCCTCAAGGTAGGAAGATAGAGGAAGGATAGAAGTTCTAGATGCCGCAAGGGGGATGGCGGAGCCAACTTAGAGATATGAGGTGGCAGGAATGAGTCAGAAATCCAGGCCTTATTAATTATCAAGGAGCCACAGCAATAACTCCGATCAGTGGACTACTCAGAAGGCTTATACCCGTCCAAAGACCCAAATTTAATACCACACAGGTCGGAGACATGATAGAGAAAGGAAAGTGCCTGGCCGAAGGCCAGGTCCCAGGTGGGAGAGGTAGATGAGGAAAGGAATCAAAGATGGAGCTTGGTCAGAGGCCAAGCTCCAGCTAGGACAGGCATCAGTGAGAGCTGAGATCCAAGTGAAAGAGAGGGTGGAGCTTGCTGTGGCCCGGTATTTAATCTCTTTGATATGCAAATATACACAATACATAGGGATGATTATCATTGGTTAATGACAAGGTATAGGTGTGGTTTCTCTTAGCCAGGTGAACACAAAGGAACCTGTTTTCCCGCCTAATCTGGGGGAAGCTGGAGTCAAGGGTCAGAGGCTTTCCCAGCCATGTGCAAGACTGAGCATGCTCAAGATTGAGCATGCTCTCTTCTAAGCCACTCTGTACATACTAACTGTTTCCCTTGCCCATAGCTAGGGGTGGACTGCTACAATAACTGTAGCAAAATTACAGTTTTAAAGTAGTTACTGTGAGATTTAAAATAGTGAATCCCATAAATTGTAGAGAGTTAAAATGGTGGAAAATATAAATTGTTATAGATATAAGAGAGGGTGAGTAAATTTGACCGCAGAAAATATGTTTCACTACAGTGTCTTGGTTTTTAAATCAAATATAAGGTGGTCGCCAGGGAAATAGTCCCAATTATTCAAATACCCAAGTCAAGTGGGTTTTATAGAGATTTTAATTAATACAAATGTGGAATCAAAGAAAAGAGAGAAAGAGAGAGAAAGGAAATAAGTATGAAGGGCTTTAAGCCAACATGGTCTAGACCTGAGTCTTAAGAAAGAGAGAGATCAGTCAGTCAGTCTTTAACACTCACCACAAGGTCTGCCTAAGCAAGGATTCTAGTGACACCAGGCCAGCATCATCTCAGCTGCTTTCACCAGCTCCCTCCTCCATCTGAATGTTTCAGAATCAGTCCTTCCTTAATCTGAATGTTTCAGACACTAGCATTAAGGGAGATTGGCAAAGTCTTCTTGCAGGAGAGATTTTAGTGGGGACCTGAAGGAAGCCAGAGAAGTCAGGAGAGAGAGATGAGAAGGGAGAGAATTCTAGGCATGGAGGACAGTCAGATAACATGCCAAGTTAGGAGATGGAGTATCTTGTGATAGGAACAGCAAAAAAAATCAATGTTACTATATCCCAAGTATGGATGGAAGTATGGGGTAAGAAGATTGAAAAGGCAGGAAGCAGGTAGGTAATAAAGCCAAACAGAAGACTTTATATTTCATCTGGGAAGTAATAGGTGCCATTGGAATTTATTAAATGTGGTGCTTGGGGTGTGACATAGTCAGATATGACAGCTAAGTGGAGGATGAACTGTAATAGGATGGAACTTGAGGTAGAAAGACCTACTAGAAAACTACCCTAATAAAGTAAGTGATAAGAGCCTGGACCAAAGTGGTGGCAGTGTCAGAAGAGAGAAGGTGATTATAAGAGTTGTTCCACAGGCAAAATGGCAACTTATTGGATATGGAGTGAATGAAAAATGGAAGAAGACATCCGGGTTATAAGTCTTCATCATTGAAGAATAGTGATACTCTTCATAGTAATAGAGAAGTTAGAAAGAGGAAAAGGTTTTCTTGAGAGAAATAATAAGTTCAGTTTAGGAACTGAGTTGAATTTAAGAAATCTCTGGGATATCCAGTCACTATGTCTAATAGGCAAACTGTAGGAGACAGTCTGCCTGGTTTTTGTTAGCTGGGTGTGGTGGCTATGAATTAAGGGCTATCTGCCAAGCTATTATCAGGGTCAGGCTCTAGAAGACATATCCTAGCTTTGTGAGATGTAACCTGAGGTGCCCTGAAGAGATAAACCTCTCCCATGACAAGGTCAAAACCTGGGGTTTCTACCTCCCAACTAAATAAACTGTGGATTTCTAGATTTCCATGTTGACAGTGTGTACCTCTACAAGTGTCCACTCTTTCCCTTGATGATATATTTTTATAGTGGATTTTCATTTATTTTTTAGGGGAAAAGCAAAGGAATAGAAAAAAAGAACATTGTTTCAACCTCCCCAAACATTTTAGATTATAAAACATGTCTAATTCTCCGTGACAATGTGGAATCTAGAGACCCCCAACTTGTAGCCTAGTAAGATCTGATGAACCCCAAGTTTTAGGACTACCTTGTAAGTTGGAGACCCCAAAGCTTGTATTTGTTCTCTGTTCCCAAGAGAATCCACCCTTTCGAAGGGAATCGCAGGCTAGCAGTTTCAGATGGAATTATGAACCCCTTTTCCTTAATTAAAGAGTGGTTTTTCTGACTATTTAATAGTTCTGTGTTTTTCTAAGTCAACACCAAGCTTGGAGAGACTCAAGTGGCCCCTTAGGGAAGCCATATTGTCCACATGCCTGAAACAGTTTTAAAGTCATACTGTTTCACTCTTACCCAATATTTCAAGTCCCAGGTGGTCCTAATTTCTCCCTCTACCCATTCATTCCCAGTTCTCATCCTCATCTGTGCCCATTTCCTCCCTGTCCCTCCACACTTCTGCTCAGTACCTGGTCAATAATGCTCTTGCAACTCAGGGAAAAACAAACCAATTCCTTCTCCTCTACCTCCCATCCTGCCCATCCAGTTTGATCCTGACTAGAGCAATAGAACTCTCCTGCTCATGTTAGGAGATGTGCTGGGAACCCTTTAGAATTTGGGCTCAATGAGTATGCTCAGACTCTCTCTGACCTAAAATGTACCCTAAGATTTATGGGAATTTGGTGAATTTAGACTTTTAGAGAAAATCTATTTAAATCACCCTTCTGTAAACCAATGGTGTACTTGATCTGTATACATCCTGGATTCTTTAGGCAAGAAACCTTTGACCACCTTGGAGAGTGGGAGCTGGGAAGAGAGCTTTGCCCTGTAGTGTGGAACTTGAGTCTTGTTCTCTTGGAGGGACAGATGAGAAACAGGGGCAGGGGGCAGAGTCTTTCTGATTTTTGCCTCCTTAACCACCACCATCCCTAGGGAGCTTGTGGGGGCTCAGAGCTGAACTTCTTTCTGATTGACATTCCAGAATTCTCAGAACCTAGACTAGTGCTTTGAAAGCAATGAGGTGTAGAAGAGAAGTATTAGGCAGGGTACTATCCAGACCCTAGAGAATGGCACTCCCTTCATAATGGAGTTCCCTAGCTGAGGGCCCCCCATAGATAACTTGAACAGGAGAATAATCTCCATCCTACATCAACCCAGAATCAAAGACTAATGAGAAGATTAATTCATCACATGTATAGAAACAGATTCAGAATATCAGAGCTAGAAGAGACTTGGAAGATTCAATCCCCTCATTTTGTACTGTCAGGGAACTATGACCCAGAGAGGGAAAGTTACTTGTTCATGGTCACCCAGCTAATTTGTCTTTTGTCTTTTGCCAGGAAGAAGGTTCTAGAAGGGAAAGGTGAGGAATCCACCTTCAGTAGGGTTGTGAAGATAGGATTAACTCTCCCTTTGTCTATTTGTAAATTAATCAACAAAAACTGAAAACACCCCGACTCAACACTAAGTAGAGGAGGTTCACAAGCCAATTACTAAAAGTGCCTGAAAACCCAGAGACAACTAACCAACCCTTGGGCAGTGCTAAGGAAATTTAAAGACTGTAATTGACTCCTGTAAAGTGGAGGAAGGGCCAGGAAGTGATGTGGAAAATGGATTATAAAGAGTCCTAAACTTCCTGTCTGAAAGTGGCTTGGGCCTGAATCTGGGGCTTGGAGGAGCTTGGACTGGGACTGTGGCTTGGAGCTTCAACCTGAGATCCTGGCTCTTGGACTGCTTCTGGTAAGACTGCTCCTGGATCTTCTCCCTTTGGAGCTTCAGCTTAGGTGAATCAGAAGCGGACCCTCCTTTCCTAGCTTCTGGAGTGATGAGGTGATGGAGTGATGGAGTGATGGAGGAGGCTGTGTGGGTTGAACCACCCCTGGCCGGGTGCCGCCCCCACCTCACCAAACAATCACCCCTACCTTCACCTGGAGCCTCTGGGGCATTCCTGAAGGAGTAGCTCCCTCCAGCCTGAGGAACCCCTGGGACCATAGTACCATAGCTTTCTTTTCTTCAGTGCCCATATCTAATCAGACACCAACCATTTCTGCCTTCCTATCTCTCACTTCTAATCTCTTCTCTACTGGGTTCTCTCCTTCTAGGAGGAGACTGTGTGGGTTGAACCCTCTGTAAATAAAGCTATTGAAAGTCAATTTGACTTGAGCAATAATACTTTTAAATCCTCCACCACAGTACTATTTTAGAATTCTCATATACTTAATCAAACCCTTATTTTAATTCCTTTAAGGGTGAACTAGTAATAGTAAGTTTCTGATAAGCAAATTGTGTGATAAAACTTGTGTGATAAGCTTCTTAATCAGCCAAGAAGGGGATCAGGATGTAAAATGGGCTACCTTTCCCCTTGAAGCTCAAGTTTCCATCTCAGTTTGCCTCTGAGGAAAGTGTTTTTTTAGGCATGAGGAAAACCTTATGGAAACCATTTCCCCAGGCATTCCCCAATCTCTTGGGGGTAATGTGAATGAATAGCTTTAACCTTGTGGGTAAATATACCTAAATTACCAGGTCTGTCTTTCTGAAAGGGAGTATTCACCAATGACATATGAACTTGTATATGTGTGTGTGTGTAAAAATAAAGTTAAACATAGAATGATGGAATATGCAAGAATAGCTCTCTATTTGGAAAAACCTGGGTCTCTATAAATATATGGACACAAGAAAACATTTAGCTGCCTCGGGGTATCTCATTCTATATCAGGATATGAAAATATTTCTCTGAACATCCCCAAATAATTGCCTATATAGAGAAATGTGTGTATGCACAGAAAACAATCTCAATTAACTAGAAGAGAATGCATGTAAAATACTTTGCATGTAAATATGAGTTATTATAGAACCATGAATGAATGAGGACATCTCTGTGCTCAGCTCTAAAAGAAAAAAGGCAACTTCCAGGTCTCCAGTTTTTCTATACCAGGGACTCCTAACCTTTTTGTGTCATTGTCTACTTTGGCAGTCTGGTGAAGCCTATTGTTTCCAACTCAGAATAATGCAGACAACACAAAGAATTGCAAAGGAAACCAGCTGTATTGAAATAAAATTATCAAAATAATAAAAGCAGATTTGCTAACTCCTTGAAATAGATTCACAGACTCCTCAGGGATCCATGGGTAAGAAGCCCTGCTCCACAATATCCTTTCTCAGGCCTCTACCTGGGACCTGGGACCTGCCAGACCCCCAAACAATACTGACAAATACGGAGCTCCTGCTATATGACCAATCTTGTTCTGTTTGTACAGAAGAGAGAGGCACAAGATAAGGTCTTCTACTTCACTGAGTTTATGATTTCTTTGGGTCCATAAAAAATACACTTGAAGGAACAAAGTAGCCGAAAGTTTCAGGCAGTAGGGACCAATTAAGAAATAAGGATTTATAGACAGGTAGGGCCATACAAAGAACTAGGAATGTGTAGTATGGGGGGGAAGAGCACTGATTTGGAAAGAGAAGAGGAAGGTTTGTGTCTCAGATCTGTTTCTAGCTACTTGTGTGACTAGTAACTTCCAATTTCTCTGGGTCTAATCTTCCTAAAATACATCTGACTATACTACTCTTCTCAATATTTATTTATGTTAAATCTTAACCTTCTGTCTTAGAATCAATTCCAGTATCAGTTCCAAGGCAGAAGAGCAGAAGGGGCTAGGCAATGGGGGTCAAGTGACTTGCTGGGTATCATACAGCTATTGATAAATATTTATTTGAAAAATCTACTTTGTTCTAGGCATTATGCTAAGAGCCAGGGTACAAAGAAAGGCAAAAGACACTCCTTGCTTTCAAAGAGCTCACAATCTGGGGGGGTGGGGTCCTGTTGGAGAATACATGCAAAAAACCATAAAAGCATTGATGGAAGGGGGGAATTCCTAGAAAAGTAATAGGGCTAGGTTATAAAGGCTTTGAATGTCAAATAGAGAATTTTATATTAGATCCTGGAAGTGATAGGGAGCCCACTGGAGTTTATGGAGTCATGTTGGAGGGGGGCAAGTGGTAAAATGATTAGTTATACTTCAAGAAAATCACCTTGAGGGGCAGCTGGGTGGCTCAGTGGATTGATAGTCAGGCCTAGAGATAGGAGGTCCTGGGTTCAAATATGACCTCAGACACTTCCTACCTGTGTGACCCCTGGCAAGTCACTTAATCCCATTGCCTAGCCCTTACCACTCTTCTGCCTTGGAGCCAAACACAGTATTGACTCCAAGAGGGAAGGTAAGGGTTTAAAAAAAAATCACCTTGGTGGCTGAATGAATGGAGGATGGCCTGGAGTGTGGAGAGACTTGTGGAATGGAGACTCACTGTCAGGCTAGTTCAATAGCCTAGATGTGAGGAAACGAGGAACTATATTAGAATCTAAACTAAAAGAACTAAAAGAGAGAAGAGGGTGTATTTGAGAGATGTCACAAGGTAAAATCAATAGGCCTTGGCAACACATTAGATATGTCCAGAAGTTGTCAATAGCTTCCTCCTATCTTTAGGATAAAATAAATTCTTTAGCTTGATATTGATGACCCTTCATAGGCTGACTCTAACTCAGCTTTCCAGACTTGTTATAATTCTTCTCTTCCACACTTCCTATTGCCTTTCTCCCAAATTTGACATACCATTTCCTGCCTCTACATTTAAACAAGCCCTGCATAAAACCCTGAAAGCACTCTCTAATTTCTCTTGACTTTACAGAATCCCTATCTTCCTTCAAGGTTCAGTTTGGGTGCTTCTTCCTGGGTGCAGCTTTACCTAATCTCCTCAACTGAAAATGTCCAGTCCCTTCTCAAAGATTCCCAGAGCACTTGGTCTGGATCTCCAATTATCCCCTGGAGCTCCCCTATCTTGCAGTACACTTTTATCTGCCTACTTATATTTAAAATACTTTGCATATAGTAAAGAGATATAGAGTAAATGTTAGCTATTATTGTTTTTATAGTTAATGGAAATAATAGTAGCAGCAACAGTAGCAATAGTATCTTATTGAGGGGCAAGGTTCCATCCAGTAGAATGCAAACCTCCTGAAGACAGGTATTTATTTAGAGTTTCTTTGAAAGCCTTTTAATCCCCACTAGCACAGAGTCTTGTGCCTGCATAGTCAGCATTTAAGAATCCTTGATTGTAGAGCAGGAAGTAAATGAACCAGATTATTTCTTAAGGTTCTGACATTTTGAGATCCTAAAGGATTTTTGCGGCTGGGGAAGATTTCAGGAAGAGGCGGAGCTTGAGCTGGGCCTCGAGGGATGGGTAGTTTCAGTTTGCTTCCCCGAGGATGGGGGAGAGAATAGTATGAAAAACCTATGATAAGGATGTCTGGAGAGGGAGGAAAAGGCCAGATCTTGTGTGGGGGTAAAGATGGACAATAAGAGTGGGGCTAGATTCTAAGCAGAGAAAATTCACTTAAGTAGGAAAAGTGAATAATATACGGTAGATGGGTGTACAAGAATAAGAGTGGAAACAACTAGGGTTTGGAGGTTAACTGTTTCCCAGAAAATTAATCAGAGCAGTGGCATCCCTCCTCCCCCAATGATCTGTTAATGAAAGTTTGCCTTTACTGTAGGTAGTGAGTATTGTGTACTGATGGATCCTGTGCACACAGTCATGGATATATGCTTGTCTGTATGAATATATGAATTGCTTTGCCGAAAAGGAGCTCTTGAGGAGAGAGACATGATTTACTTAATTATCAAAGACGCAGCTAATTGCCCTTACACCGAAGAGGCCCTGGGCTCTTGTTCTGAACGGGTTTTACCAATCGTGAGGGTTTGGGCTGCACGCCACGAGGGAGGAATCTATGTCATCCATCAAACATCTGGCTGCATGGAGATGCTGATCTCTTTCCTAGTAAAAACAGCTACAATAATAGCATTCCCCAAACGCGCCCCTTCCTTTCCTGGGATCCCAGCTAGGAGGCATTTCCTAAGGGTGCATAGTAAAGCCTATAGGCAGAGCAGGTACACAATAGAGTTGCTTTCTACCTCGCCATGGGGCGCCCCTGTAGGCAGGGGTGCTGTGTTAGCTGGGCCCAGCCACCCCTCAGTTTCGTTGCGTCTGGCCGCAGACTGGTAGCTGTGTGTCCTTTGAGATTCTTTGAGATTGGTGGCGCCAGCTACTGTGAGAGCAGCCCCGGGAGACCCCGCTGCTTGCCAGCAGAGAAAGGTGGGCATACAGCTTTGGGTCCACTGGAAGGGCGCGGGAGTTGCCCAGATTGCGAACCAACGTGTGGAAGCTCCTCGCGTTCCAGCTCCGGAACGCTCCCGGGAGCCCCGCCCGCGAACCTTCGGAAGTAGAGCATTCCTGCCTCGAAGGGTCGGCGTGTCCAGAGACGTGCCAGCTGTGGAGGCTAGGAACCTCAGCGGCACTCCAGCTGCTCGAACCGGTCGTGGGACAGAGCGCCCCTCTTCTGACGGGGTTGGGGAACTCAGCTGAGTCCCCCAGCCCCCTGTCCCTCCAGAAAGCGCTCCGCCTCTCCCTCCTTACTTGCCTCCTCCGACCCCCCTCCCCCAACAGTGGGAGGAGCCCGAGCCACCGCCCGGCCCAGGAGAGGAGGACCGGGACCCGGAGCTGGAGCAGGACTGGGGCTGGAACTAGGAGGCTGAGCGGTCATGTGGGCTGCAGCGTGAGCCCTGTCCCGGGCCAGTGCTGTGGCCGGGCGTCCCGCGGGCTCCTCGGGCCCGGAGGGAGCTACTCCTTCGGGGATGCCCCAGAGGCTCCGGGTGAAGGTAGCGGTGATCGCTGGGTGAGGCGGGGGCGGCGCCCCGGACCAGCGGCTGCTGCAGCGCCCGAGGGGAACCCGGAGCCCATTGCCAAGGAGCGGTAAGTGTAGGCTGACCTGCCTCGGGATTAGGGGGAAGGAAACAGGACCGTACTGGTCGGGAGTGAACAGGGCTGGGCTAGCCGGAACGGCACTGAGCAGACTGGAAGTTTGGGCCCGCTATCTGCCCTCTCTCCTGACTGAGGTCCGACCCAGGGTAATGGAAACTCCTGGCATGAGTGGAGACTGGCTACGGGAAAAGAAATAACCCATTTCCTGGAGGTCTCCGGTGACTGGCACGCAACCCTGGCTCTCATATCCACCCAAGAGTTTAGCCTGTGTTTTTGGTGATCCCGCTCTGACCTGACCACGGGAGGGCGCGCTGCTTCCTCCTAAGCCACGGGGTATTTACGAGAAGGTGGCTGCGGGGGTGGCCCCTCTAGCTACGGTGGTTTTCTGAGGCTCCATTCCTACGACCGACTTCGCTCTGAGCCTCTAGCGGAGTTGGACTTGGCATAGGACTACTCTTGTCTGTGCATGGGGCAATCCGGAGAGGCAAAGGCTAGATAACAGAGTAGGACTTCCTTCACTTGATGCTAAACCCTTGCAGTTCTTTCCATCTTCTAACTCTCCGACCCCCATCCTCCAGGGGTCCTCAGCAGTATTGAAATCCTGGGATCATAACTCCCTGGTCCGCTTACGCACTTCACCCCCCACTACGGTGGCAAGAATTGGTGGATCCCGGGTGGTTGGGGCCGAAATGAGAAAGGGGGTGTGGAGCCGGATGTCTTCCCAGAAGTCAGTGTGTTTGCAAACTTGTTTTTTGTCTAGCTGTCTAGCACCCATTTATATTGGAAAGGGAGAAGGCATTAGAGGCCCGTTCTTCCTTTGCCTCCCTCTTTTCCTATGATGTGTCTTTTGGAGAGAGCTCAAAACGTTACCCTACCCTCTTCATTCTCTCCTCCCAACTGGCTGGTAACTCCCCGATGAAAAGGGAAGGAGGTAGTGTGATTGGAGAATCCTTCAAGGTTTTGATACTAAAGGGTCCCAAGAAGCCTTACAAAGAAGTTAAAGGATAACTAGATTGGGGGGGGGGGGGATGGGGATCATTTAGTCCAAATCTCATGTTGGAGATGCAATTTTTTTTTAAATTGACCATTTAGTCTCTTGTACCCATTGTATGATGGTAATGCCTTTTTGGTCCTTGTCTTGGCTTGGAATGTTTAGAGAAGCTATGAGGAGGTAGGGTTAGGGAGAGGAGAGAGCCGATTAGGGGGACTGTAGTAAAATGATCAGTCTTTATTTGCTTTATACTCCAGATTGCATCAATGTAAGGGGCATCATTCTGGTGTCTTAGGCAGTTGTCTTTGAAGAAAACTACTTAAAGGAGAATGGATCATTGACTCTGGCCTAAAGACTGAACTCTTATGGGGCCTAGGGTCTTCTGGTCGTTGATATTCCATGAAAGTAATAAAGGCTATTCATCAGTGGGCCCTGAACCCTGTGATACAGTGGGAAAAGCCCAATAGTATAAATGAAGAAACTTGGCAATTTCCTGTTTGCCTTTTGTTAAGTCACAACTTCTTCAGAACTGAGTTTCTTCTGTGGTCAAGAAGAGATAGTAATCCATGTCCTCCTTGCCTTACAAGGTGAGGATGAAACAGAAATGGGTATGAGAAAGTGCTTTTCAATACATTTGAAAGAATTATTATACTAAATCTCCTATCCTTGTTGCTGGTGAGCCCTTGCTCTTGGTTTGCAGTAATGGAATGTGGGGTTGGCACTGTGCCATAGTAGGATGGCCAGGACTGAGGGGGGGGACACACTTAATTGAAATCACATCTTCCTTTTTTAATGAGACAATGAAACGAGTGACTTACACTTAAATTCCACTTTCTGTTTCTAAAATCTTATCCTTGTTGCCTATGTTCTCCAGAAGTAGCTGTGAGAGAATCATGGCTATCTGAGCTGCAGAATTCAAACAGCTATTTGGTAATAGGAACAACACTACAGTAGTAATGGTGTAGTGTATAGAGTGGGGTCAAGGAGACAAGGAGACTCAACTTCTTGAGCAAATTTGGCCTCGGACAATTACTAGCTGTATGAACCTGGGCAAGTCATTTAACCCCATTTGTCTGAATTTCCTCATCTGTAAAAAGAGCTAGAGAAGGAATGGCCAAACCACTCCAGTATTTCTGCCAAGACAACCCCAAAATGGGGTCATGAAGGGTCCGACACAACTGAAAAACAAGAACACAAGTAAACCAGCCTTAGGACTGGTATCAATCCATTTTTCCTCTCACTCCCTCCTTTATTTTAAGACTTTAATGTATTTTTCCAGATTGACAGAGAGAACGATGGTGGGTTTTGGCACCTATTCCTTACAGCAGCTTTGAAGGTATGACAATTCTGACATGGGCCCCAATGAGATTCACCCCCTACCCAGCCTCAAAAATCAGTAATTGATATGAGTCAACACACACACACACACACACACACACACACACACACACACACACACTACCTCTTCCTATCACTGGGAATACCTTGAAGCCTATTTATGTCCACATTCACTTCTCCATTGCCCTGTAAGTAACCCACAACTTATTTTTTTAAGTGATTATAATATTCTTAGACTTGTAGCCCTATATCACCAAAAGAACATTGATATTAAAAAAGATGGACAAAGGTTTTAGAGAGAAACTTGTGATCATTGAAGGCATTGCCCAATTTCCCAAAGACAAATCAGCTCACTGTCTTCCCTTTGTTCAATTCTGGGCCTAATTCATTGTCCATCTTTGGGATCCGTCCAATTCTGACAGATCAGCTTTGTAAATTGTATGTCCAACTGCATATTGTAGTCTGGAAAATAAGCATTTTTTTATCCACATGTTTTCCGCTCCTCCCCTTCTCTCCCACACCATACTGCTATTTATACCAAATTCTTATTGAGTGATTTCATTTAAAAGGCTTTGCAATGTGCTAGGGCTTGATTGATTCAATCATCATAGTGCCATTCTCATTTGGGAGTATATGGAGAATCTCATCATCTATGAAAAAATCTCTTCTATTTAAACTTTCAGGTAGATAGTTTCCATTAAAGCAGCATATATAATTTTTTATCCAAAGATATTTTATCTTCCCAATTATGTGTAACAACAATTTTCAACATGTTTTTATTTTTATTTTTTTTAAACCCTTACCTTCGTCTTGGAATCAATACTATATATTGGTTCTAAGGCAGAAGAATGCTAAGGACTAGGCAATGGGAGTCAAGTGATTTGCCCAGGGTCACACAGCTAGAAGGTGTCTGAGGCCAAATTTGAACCCAGGAACTCCCATCTCTGGGCCTGGCTCTCAATCCACTGTGCCATCCAGCTGCCCCCTTCAACATATGTTTTTTGAAATTGTAAGATCCAAATTGTCTGTCTGTCCCTCTGTTCCCTTCACATTTCCCAGAGATGGTAGGCAATTTGATCTGGGTTATAAATATATTATCATGCAAAACATACTTCCATGTTGGTCATGTTGTAAGAGAATACTCATCTACAGCCAAAACCCCCAAATAAAACCATAAACTACTGTGAAAAAGTCTTCTTTGATCCATGTCAGGCTCCAGCAGTCACTTCTCTGGAGGTGGATAGCATTCTTTGCCATAAATCCTTCAGAATTCTCATATTGTTGTGTTGCTGACCGCAGTTAAGTCTTTCACATTGATTTATCATACCATATTGCTGTTAATGTGTACGATGTTTCCCTGGTTCTGCTCATTTCATTCTGCATCAGTTCATGCAGATATTTCTAGCTTTTCTTTCTGAAATTGTCCTACTTATCTTTTCTTATGGCAAAGTGGTATATACAATTGGCAAACACATTTCTCCATTTTACACCTTACTTGATATAAATAACGAGAGCTGCCAAACAAAGCTTCCATACTCAACTCATGATCAGGAATCTCATTAATGTGGATACTTCCTCCAATCATGCAGATTTCAACTCATTCACACCTACAGTAGTTATATTACCTTTAGCAAATCATTTAACCCCCGTGGGATTCAATTTCCTAATTGTTAAAATAATGATCATTTGGCAAGTTTGAGAGTACTATATAAATGTTTTATTGTTATTGCCCCAAGTGCTTAATACAATATTAGTCTCATTAGTCCCCTTAGTCTCATGGTATAATTTAAAGAACATTGGATTTAGAGCCAACAGATCTAAGTTCTGGCTATATTATTAACTTCTGTAAGAACTTGACCAAAGTACTTCCCTTACCTGTACCTCAGTTTCTTCATCTATAAAAATGAGCTGATTTCTAAGGTCTCTGAAAAGTGAATGATTCAAGCACAATCTCGAGTGCTTGAGTTTCCCTGTGAAACTAGAAGACTGTTCTCTAATAAATGGGTCATTTCTCAAGCTAGATGCCCTGAATGCTCCCCAATCTCTGCCTCCTAAGCTTTGGGAGAGAGATGAGAACTAGCCAAGAAGGCTTCAGAGTACCATCATACTGACACTGGTAGACTCATAAAATGTTAGCACCTGCTTGCTGAACAAAGTGCTTAGCCAGCGGCTATCTGTCCTTCTCTGGTGGCCTTAGAGACCCAGCTCCCAAATGAAAGAGACCCCTGAGGTGAGGAACTAGAATCTTTTAGTATTTATGTATTGGGACAATTTGGTGTAAAAGAAACAGTAGTTGATCTAGGGTCACATGATGTAGGCTCAAATTCTAACTGCTACTTACTACTTGTAGGACCTCGGACAGGTTACTTAATCTGGATCTCAGTTTCTTTTTCTGCAAAAGGAAGGAGATCAGAATAGCCTATCTCTAAATCTTTTATCCTTTACTATTCTTTCCCCTGTATCTGGAAGGACCTTACCACACAGCCTTGTTGCAGCTGAGGCTGTGATTAGCTTTCATATATCACTCTCTTATTTCCCTAGCTACCCTTTACATCCTCCGCTCTAGCTTGCCACTTCAGTGTGATCAGCTTTAGGCTTAACTGGCTCCCTGGGAGGGGGAAATAACTTCAGGGAGTAAATGAACTGTTGAGTGGAAGAGATTAGCTCAAACTGAGATCTCTCTTGTTGACTCCCTTTCTGTGCCTAAACCCCTCCACATGATTTTCTCACTGAAATCAGTTTCAGATTCTTTTTCTTCAGTGTGATGTGGTGTAATAAGCACACAGGACCTGGAGTCAGAAGAGATATGGGTTTGGACCCTGGCTCTGATAATTACTAGTGGATTAACCATGAGCAAGTCATCCAGTCTATATGTGCCTCAGTTTCCTCATCCATTAAAAAAAAAGACTCTGTTTGGACCTTGTTAGAGTTGCTCTGAGGCAAATACTTTGAAGGCTTTGGCCATGGGTTGTCTTCCTTGTGGGGATAGGCCATCCAGCTTACCTTGCAATAATAATTTGTTGTTCAGTGGTGTCTGACTCTTCTGTGACCCTATCTGGATAATAATAATAGTTAGCATTTACATAAGTGCTTTAAGGTTTGCAAAGCACTTTATAAATATTATATTTTATGCTTCCAACAACTTTGGGAGGGAGGTGCTATTCTTATTTTATAGGTGAGCCAATTTTGAGATAGACAGCAGTTAGTTAAGTGATTTGCTTAAAATCATGTAGCTAGCTAGTGTCAAAGGCTGAATTTGAATTTACATCTTCCCCTAAATTCTGAATTCCAGGTCTAGAAGTCTATCAACTGAGTCACCTAGCTGTAATCCCTGTTAACAGAAACAAACACGAACATCAATCCTACTATGTGCTGGGCATTGTGCTAGGAGAGACAATGTAGGCAAGACCTGGCCTCCGACCTCATGAAGTTTATAGTAAGTAAGAGGATAGGGTCTGACACTGAGGATTATAATGTACATCCTTAATAACATCCCCTTCCTATTAGCCACAGTGGGATTTCAGCCTTGCTGAATGGGAAAAATCCGCTCTCACTAGAAGGGGTCCTGAAGTCTCCTGACCTAACTCTGCTTGGCCCAGAGGAAAGAGAGAACTAGAGACAATGGGTTGAAGAGAAGCAGGGCTCGGGTGGCCACTTAAGAGATGCTGCAGAAGAGATCCATAGGCAAGAATTGGGTAAACAGGATGGCCTCTGAGATTCTAGACAAATCAGAAATCCTTCAATTCTATGACTAAAGGCGAAAATAAATCAAGGGTTCCAGGGGAAAGCTAATCTTACCCTTGGGAGCCAGGCACTGAGACCCAAGGGCAGCCTGAATAGAAAGAGAAAGTAAAGTTGAGAAAGGTCAACCATGGGTGAGTAGTGGGGGGCAGCATAAAAGAGTGTTCCGGCTAGAGCTTGATAGAAAATCCAGGTTCAACTCCTAGCCCAGACATTTAGTAGTTGGACAAGCCATTTTCTCTTTTTCTGACCTAACTGTTAAATAGCGATAATCGCACCTACCTCACAGGATTGGTGTGAAGACTAAATGAGATGAAATATGTAATAATAGCTAACATTTATCTAACACTTTAAAGTTTGCAAAGCAACTTATTTATATTATCTCATCTGAGACTCACAACAACCCTATGAGGTAGATTCTATTATTATCCTCACTTTACAGATGAGGAAACTGAGGCAAGAAGAGAATGAATACATTTGCCCAAGGAAATAAAGCTAGTATCTAAAGGAAGACTCAAACTGAAGTCTTCCTATCCCCAAGTTCATTGCTATCCACCTGATGGCTGCTTCCATGTATAGAGTTAAATGACTATTACTATCATATGTGTGTGTGTGTGTGTGTGTGTGTGTGTGTGTGTATCTCACCAGTTCTGTTTTGCATTATATGTTTAATTACAGATTTGCCTGTTTGCCCCTTAATCTTTCTTCTCAGGTACTAGGGGACAATCCTGGGTTTCTGATCAGAAGAGGGAAACTGACCAGCTTTGTTCTTTTTTTTTTAAACCTTACCTTTTGTTTTAGAATCAGTACTAAGTATTAGTTACAATGCAGAAAAGAGCAATAAGGGCTAGTGTGGGAGAGGCATGAAGAAAGAGGATTTGCAGGACAAGCCAGGCATGCAGACCAAGCTGGGGACCTGTCTGTCAAACAAGGTGAAGATTCCAAACAGAGTGTTCCCAGGAGAGGCAGTTGGAGCTGGACAGGGGAGATGAACTGAGATTTTTCTCTCTGGGGTTACTGACCAAGAGAGAAACCTCTTCTTTGGGTTCCTGACCAAAGGAAACTGTTATTTTTTGATCTAGGCAGAGAGAGAGACCTTTGGGGTTTTTTGACAGAGTCTGGATTTGAGTTACTCCAGCAGAGATTATCTGACTGAAGAAGGAAGATACTTGTCCTCCAAACTCTCTGATTGTCCCTGAGTCACAGCTGTGGTTGGACTGACGTTTCCAAAACCCTCCTAATTCTCCTTAGAGATTAGGGACACCCTCATCCCTCTCACCCCAATCCCTATTCTGTTTGTTACCAATAAACCCTTTTACTTGAGAAAAGAAGAGTAAAGAATATTTCTCTGAAATCTCATAGTTCCCTTGCGTTAGAAGGTGACTGACTAAGACCAGGGGAGGGGAAAGGGTGGCAGGAGGGCTTCCGGTGGAAGACTGGGAGTTGAAGGGTGGAGGGTAGGAAATAGTTTGATTTGTTAGCCATTAGTGATCTATAGGCAGCTCCAGAACACCCCTCTAGCAGTATCTCTCATTATCTCTCATCTATCTCCATTATAACTAGGCAGCCTCAGGTTTCCCCTACTAGCATCTCTCTATACAGCCAGAGTATATTTCAATTATTACAACCAGACATAATTTTCACAGATTACCCTTTTATTACAATTGGCACCTCAAAGTTTGACTGAACCCCACAATCCTTTTACAAGTAGAGTAGTAAATGAAGAAAGACAAAATGTTCAAGCAAGTTGTTTTTGGAGTGGTGGTCATTGCTGCCATCACTTGCTTTTGGGTTTATCACATTTTGTATAGCAGATTAACCCATATGGTAGTGGAAACTATTGATTATGTTGGCAACATAACAATGTCTGTTTTGCAGTTGCCATTCCAAAATGAACTGGTACTCTGGCAAGTCCTGGGACAAGTGTACGTGATCTTTATGGCTGTCCTTCAAACTCTGACTCAAGTGAAGAAAATATTTAGATTTGTGGTTCCCCTTAAGGCAGAGAAGATATTGTCCATTGATGACAACCTGAAAGGCATGATTAAGGCTGTATTTGAGCAATTGATTAAGGAAAAAGGGCTAGACCTGGTTATGGCAAGGACAATGAGAAAACAGAGTGTACCTAAGGAAAATGGAGATGGAACTGAGAACAAACCTGATGGTGACCCTGAGAAAATCTGTCCACTAAAAGAGGTCACCAAATTGTCTAGTAATTCTGATGTGATACACTCCAAAGCCCATAGACCAGCGGTTCTCAACGTCTCAATTTGTAGCAATGAGAATACATAATGCATATCAGGTATTTACATTCCGAATCATAACTGTAGCAAAATTACAGTTTTGAAGTAGCCACCAAAATAATTTTTTGGTTTGGGGTCACTTCAACATGAGGAACTGTATTGCGGGGTCATGGCATTAAAAAGGTTGAGAACCACTGCCAAAGACAATTCTCCCCACAGGAACTTGAATCCATAAAGTGACGTTTCCCAAAATTTGTAGAAAATCCTTTCAAATCTCATAAGGAGTTGAAACATGCTTTCAGGATCTTTGATCAATCCGACTGAAGAAGAAAGAAGATTTAACAGTTGTCCTCCATCTCTCTGGCTGTCTCTGAGTCACAGCTGTGGCTAGACTGACATTTCCCAAAACCTCCTAATTCTCCTTATAGATTAGGGACAACCCCTATCCCTCTCACCTTCAATTTCCATCCTGTCCTGTCCTATCTTTTCCAATAAACTTCCTTACCTGCAAAAGAGAACAAGAGTATCTTCTCTAATCCTCACAGTCACCTTTGAGTTACATAGAAAGGTGGCTGACCAATAGGGGGGAGGGAAAAAGAGGCAGGAGGGAGGGTGGAAAAATATTGATTTATTAGCCATCAGCAGTGATCAATTAGCAACCCCAGAGTACTTCAGAGTAAGCCCTTAAGCATCATCCCTCTCCATCTATCTATCAGAAATACTTCTATCTCCATAACAAATAGGCATTCCTAAAGGTTCCCCTCAGCAGCTCTCTAGTCACAAGCCAGAGTATATTCCAGGTATTGTAACAAGAAATAGTTTACACAGATTATCCTATTATAAGAGAGCACTGCACATGTCGAAATGATAAAAGGATTGCACCCCTGAAGCAAATAGTACAGTTCCAGTAAGAAATATAGCCAGGAAATTACAGGAAATTACAAGAAATTACACTGGGCAATGGGGATTAAGTGATTTGCACAGCCAGGAAGTGTCTGGTTCAATTTGAACTCAGAACCTCGAGTCTCTATGACCGGCTTTATTCTTTCATGGTCATCAGATATATGCCCTTCAGCTACTACCTTCTGTGACTGCAAAGCCTATGTCTTGAATACCTTTGCCAGGGTATCTTGGAAGGGATGACCCTATGTGACCAGTGTATGTGAGTGCTAGGGGAAGAAGTTGGTAACCTGGTCAGAGGGAAAGGAATTGGAAACGGACCAGTAAATATTGTCCTTGCCTTAGACTAAACCTGGGTGCATCTACTCCTGGAATCCTGAATATAGCCTTGCCCTTGAGCTGTGGAGGATTCAGGGACCATGTATTCATTTCAAATCAATGCACCTTTATTAACCATATACTGCATATTAGACAATGTGCTAAGTGTTGGGGGTACAGAGACAAAAACAAGACAGTCCTTGCCCTCAAGAAACTAGGATCCTAAAAATAACCAAAAAAAAAAATTAGAAAAAAATTTTTTAAAGAAGCTAGGTTCCTATTAGGGAGATACAACATGGGCAGAAAAGTCAATAGGAGGAGAGGTATGCAGAATAAGTCAGTTTGCTAACTGAACTGGGAAAAGCCTGTCATAGGAGCTTTGACTGTCCATTTGAGCTCTGAATAGAGGTAGGACTTCAAGATGCTAAGGTGAAAAAGGAGAGTATTACAGGATACAGACAACACCCTGTGAAGACACAGATTGGAACTTCATATATGGAGAATAGCAAGTAGGTCAGTTTAATTGGAATGGAGTCTGAGAGGGAAAATAATGAGTGATTAGCTTAGAAAGATAGGCCAGAACCATAGTGTAAGCCTTTAAATGCCAAGTAGAGGAGAGTATTTTAATTTAGAGTAATAGAGAGAACCTTGGATGTTTAATGAGTTCAGGGCATTAATGTGGTCAGATCTGTGCCTTAAGAATATGAATCTGGTAGCTACATGGAGGATGGATTAGAAAATGGAGAGGCTGGCTTTGGAGAGAACAATACTGCAGGAGTACAGACTGAGATTGGGTAGCTGTGGTGTAAGAGGAGAGAAGGGATAGGTAGGAGAGATGCTGTGGGAATAGTATAACCAAGAACTGATTGGATAGAGGTGATTGTCAATATTGAAGATCTGAGAATAACTCCTGGGTCAGTGATGGTGAACCTATGGCACAGGTGCCAAAAATGAGCACTAGCTGTGGGCACTCAGGTGCCTACCTTTCCCCTCCCCCCTTCATTACTAGAAAGCTCCTCTCCCCCTCTCCACTATGCCTGATGACATTGTTTTACATGGTCCACCCCTCTGCTCAGTAGCCAATGGGCGTGCACAGGGGGAAAGGGAGGTGTGACTCACAGGTGCAGAGCTGGAGGAGAGCAGAGCACATAGGCCTCTCCCCTCCCCTCTATATTCGCTGAGGTCATTCCTCACTTCACCCACCTTCCACCCAGCAGCCCAATGGGAGTGCTTCCTCCCTCCCCTGTGGGTACTTGGTGTGGGGGAGGGGCATAGCACTCCCTCTCCACAAGATTTGAACTACTGTCCTAGGTGTTAAACCTGGGTGTCTGGAAGAATGGTAGCGTCCTCAGTGGGAACAGGAAAGTTAGCAAAGAGGGAAAGCTTAGATGAAAAGATAAAGAGTTTCTTTTTGGATATGTTGAATTTAAGATGCTTAAGGGATATCCAGTCATTGGAGATGAATAAGTAAAGTTTAGGAGAAAGATGACTACTGGATCTGTAGATTTGGGAGTCATAGACATAGTCTGTGTAGACATAAAAGCAATTGGTGGGGAAGTGGATAAAGTGCTAGGCTGGAAGTCAGGAAGACCTAAGATCAAATCTAACCTTGAGGGAGGCCAAAATGACCAGCCTTGAAAATACAGGAAAGCCTTAACAAGCTGGCTAGCCTTGGAAGTTAGGAAGACTCCAATAAACATGCAGCTGCAGTAGGTACCAGATAAAGGCCAGGAAGACCCCAATAACATAAAATTGTCAAGGTCCTAAGAATAGTATGTAACCGATAAGGGCTGAGGGGGGCCAAACATGCCGGCAATGTTCCAAGAATCGTATGTAGCAGATAAGGGGCTGGAAGGGGGGGCCATACATGCTGGAGAGTACTTAAGGCCCAGCCTCTCAGAAGCAACTTGGAACTCTGATGGCAGAGGTTCCCACTGATGCGTGTATCAGTTCAATAAATGGCCTTTCTCTGCCTGTTTGCATTGTCCACGGGTCTTCCTTGGTGGTGGGTGAAATCCCGGACCTTAACAACCTCAGACACTTACCAGCTGTTCAACCCAGGAAAAGTCCCTTAACCTCTATTAGCCTCAATTTCCAAAGTTGTAAAATGGAGATCATAATAGCATCTACCTTGCAGGGTTATTGTGAGAAAGTAATGAGATATTTGTAAAAAGCCCATAGCATAGTGTGTCGCCCATAGTAGGAAATCTATAAATGCTTTTTTCTTTCCCATGTGATGTTTGAACCCATTACTGAGAGACAATATAGAAAGAGGAGAGAAGAGGAGAGGTCTCAGGACTGATCTCTGGGTCAAAGCCAGACAGAAGGAAAGAGAAATGAATGATCATCTTGCACAACAAATTGATAAGGATTGGTCAAACTGATAGGAAGAGAACCATGACAGAAACAACATCACAAAAATCCAGGAAAAATGGGAGTATAGAGTATGAGGAAATGGTATGCAAACACTTTACCTGGAAAGGATGAGGCTGCCTTGGAGTGGGAAGTAGGCTGAGCAAGGAAAGTCCCTAAATCCAAGACCAGGAATGGCATGAGGCTAGGAACAGGGGATATCTGGACATGAACATCACTAGAACTAGGGCATTCTCTTGAAGCTTATAGGAGGAAATTTCATGGGAGAAAAAAGGGTAGATTTGCTTTACAAAGAAAGAAGTAAACTTAGCAGCTCTTCCCTAAGGGATCAATTTTTGGTCTGTCAACTTGTCTGCAATTTAGTTTCAGAAAGTTGCCTGGAGACAGAAGTCAAGGGTCAAGTCATGGTCACCTAGGTAGTTTCTCTCCAAAGCAGACTTGAAACCAGGTCTTCTTTACTCTTAGGCCAGCCCTCTATCATATATATATATATACACATATATATACATTATGCTCTTGTCCTCCCACTTTTTTTAATCTTTACCTTCTGTTCTAGTATTATTAATTCTAAGATTGAAGAGTGGCAAGGGCTAGGTAAGTGGGGTTAAGTGTCACACATCTAGAGAATGTCTGAGGCCAAATATGAACCCAGACCCACCTGATGCCAGGCTGCCTCACCATTTAGAGTTTTCAGGGAATATAGATTGGACATAAATCATAAGTCATAGGCATTTAGAACCAAAAAGGGGCTTAGTGATCATCTAAGGCAGTGTGGTCTAATGGAAAGAGTTCTGGATTTAGAGTAAAAGGTTAAGGATGCAGATCTTGCTTTGACTAAGTCACTTAACTACTCTTGGCTTTAATTCCTTATCTATTAAATAAGGAAATTGGATTAGATAGCCTTTAAGATTCCTGAGACAGCTAGGTGACTAAGTGGATAGAGTGTGGGCCTAGAATTAGGAAGACTCATCTTCAAATCCAACCTTAGATACTTACTAGCTATGTGACCTGAGGCAAGTCACAGAACTTCATTTATTTGTCTTAGTTTCCTCCTCTGTAAAATGAGCTAGAGAAGGAAATGGCAAATCACTCCAGTATCTATGCCAAGAAAACACCAGAGGGGGTCACAGAAGAGTGGGATACAACTGAATATCAAGTTCCCTTCCATTTCCAAATCCATGGTCCTAAAGTTAGTCTTAATTCTATCTCATTTCTTTTTTCCAATAAAAATTAGTTTAAATTAAAATTTCTTTAATTTTTGAAAAAATATGCCTTTAAAAAACTCACTTTTTTGATACATTGCATCCCACTCCTCCTTTGTATCAAAGAAAAATAGGTAAGCCTGACTCACTAATGAAATAACCAAGACTGGCAATTTATACTATATTCTGTACCTGTGCTCCCCCACCTCTAAAAGAATGAAGGATGTATATGTTTCATCCTCTTATTTTCCAACTCTAAAATTTCTCATTGCAGTTAATTAATCCAAGTTAGGCTGCCTTTTATTATCTTTTTTTTCCTACCATGAAGAAGTTTATTCTGAATAATTTGTTAAGGAAGAGCATTTATTAAGCACCTACTATGTGCCAGGCACTGTGCTAAGTGCTTTATAAATATTACCTTATTTGATCTCCACAACAACCCTCGGAGGTAGGTACTATTATTATTCCCATTTTGCACTTGAGGAAACTGAGGCAGAGGTTAAGTGAATTTCTAGGGTCACAGAACCAGTAAATTCTTGAGGCTGGATTGGACTACCAATCTTCCTGACTTCACTTATTGACTTCTTTGGAGCATATGCCCAGTAGTGGGGTCAATGAGTTCAAAATTGTAAGTATTCTAAAAACTTCTCAAATAGTTCGAGCATGTTTTCCACATATGGTTGGACTGATTCACAATTCCACCAATAATGCATTAGTGTGCCTATCTCTTTGAGTTCCTCCAAATACTGAACACTTTCATTTAAAGTATCATCTTTGCTAATTTGATGACAACTGCTTACAGAAGAGAACTAATAAGAGGCGCAATACAGACAAACATACAATATTTCACTTTCTGTTGTTGCTCTTGTTCTAATTCTCTTCCACAAAATGACTAATCTGGAAAAATAATATGGAAATATGGAAAACTTTTGCATGATTGCTTATTGTCTCAGGGAGGGGAAAGAGAGAGAGGGAAATAATTTGCAAGTCAAATTAAAAAAAGAATGTTTAAAAAAAAGAATGAAAAGAAAAGAAGAGGAGGCTGAAACCCACAAAGAGGCAGTGATGTGGTCAAGATACAGTTAGTTAATGGTAGAGCTAGAACCCAGAACACTCCCAAACTCTTGACTCCCAGAATGGATAATTCTATCTGCTACCTTCATGATGGCCCTAGGCAAGTTTAAAAATGGTTTAAGTAAATAGATTCTAAAGGTTTATTCATGGAAAGCTGGAATGTTTGGGTCATTGCTGTCAGGGAGGACAACTTGGACCTCTGCCCCTTAGCCACTCAACTGCTTGCTTTCCTGATCACCCAGAGAGCCCACCTTGGTTCCTTAAGTTTTATAAACTATATCAAGTGAAATATGTGAAGCTGCCAGTTTCAGATATTTCCTGTGTTAATAAGAGAACCCGACTCCTCCTTCTTTCTTCTGATTGGATGGTTTTCTTGGCCTCAAAGTCTCCAGGGGCTGGAGCAGATAACTAATTTGGACACAGTTCAAGGCACCAGAGAAACGAACTTTTGTTCCCAGAAGGGAGACTCTTGGGACTTTTCCAAGATTCTTTATCATGCCTTCATTCATTCAACAACCATTTATTGAGCAGTTATTTTGTGTCAGATCCTGGGTTGGCCACTGGGGAAGCCAAGATAAAAAAAGAAATAGTTTCTACCCTTGAGGAGCTTATATTCTATTGGTATAAGCCACTATATATTAAGTGTAAACTACCCATCTGTTTAATTGAAATTGCCTTACTTAGGAGCAGCTAGGTGGGCTAGTGGATAGAGCTCTGGGTCTAGAGTCAGGAAGATCTGAATTCAAATGTGGTCACACATACCTACTAGCTATGTGACTGAAAGGTCACTTAATTTCTATTTACCTCCGTTTCCCCAATTGGGAAAGAGGGAGAATAATAGCACCTGCCTTCCAGAGTTGTGAAGATAATATGAGATTATTTATAAAGCTCTTATCACAATGCATACACATAGTAGCTATATATAAATATTTTTCCTTTCTGTCTCTTCCCCTTTTTCAGCTCTCATTGTTACTCTCTCCATTCCATCTTCCACATGTTTAAAAATCTTCAGTGGCTTCCTCATGTCTCCCAAGTAAAACTTAAATAAACCCTTTTGACTTCTTTCTAGCATTATCCCCTTTGAAATACTTTTGCGGGCCAACAAAACTTGAATTCTCCATCCTCCACATACGCTTCCAAGCCTTTGTTCACACAGTTCTCTCTACCTAGAAACTCTTCCTTCTTCCTCTGTTGAATTTCCCATTCTCTAAATGCTGTTTCCCAAACCCCTGATCCTGTTCATAAATTGTTTAATATTCTCTCCCTTAGAGAGCAAATAGCACTTTGCCACTCTCTAATGGATATTTTGGGAAGCTCCAAGTGGTGTACTGGGTTTGGATTCAGAAATCTCAAAAAGTTCAAAATCAATCTTAGACACTTACTAGCTGTATGACCCTGGGCAAGTCACTTAATTCTATTTGCCTCAGTTCCTCTGTAAAATGAAATGGAGACGGATATACCGTTCCAGTATCTTTGCCCATAGAACCCTGGAAGGGCTCACAAAGAGTCTGAGAATTAGGTTGTGAATTTCTTGAGGGCAGGAACTGTGTCTTCTCTGAGCATTGTTTCTTTCCTGGCCCAGAGCTCTGTCCACAGTCAGCTCTTTATAAACATTTGTTGCCTTGGTATTCCGTGCACAATCAGGCACTGTTGGACTGAAAGTGCTCATTGGGGTGGGTTTGGGAACCAGATGGATGACTAATAAGCCAAGAAGCATAAGGAATGGCCAGGCGCGGGTCAGAGCGGAGATCTGGCCCTGGGCTTTCTACATCCACCAGTGAAGTGGTCTTGGTCACTCCCCTCTTCAGGACGCCTCCCTTTGAGCCATCCCCTAGCTGGTAAACTGCTCCCTCTCTCCTTTGTTTACGTCAAGCCTCAGTTCTGAGGCAGTTCCCCTTGGAAGGTTTGAGTGATTAATAATAACCCACATTTACATGGTACTTTAAGCTTTTTGGAGCATTTCATTTGCGGATTAAGAAACAGAAAACTAAGACTCAGGAGGCAGCACTGTGGAGCAAACGGAGCCAAGGTTTGGAATCGGGGAACTGTGTTTGAATTCCATCTCTGCTACTTAATACATGTTGGACAAGTTAGACAAGTTGCTTAACCTCTCTGGGTCTCAGTTTTCTCATCTGTAAAATGAGGAGTGTAGGCTAGGTGAGCTTTGAAGGATATGAGCCAATGAAATGACTTTGAAATGGCCTTAGCAGCACTGTAGATGCATCAGGTGGCCATTGTGACTCCAAGTTCAGTGCCTGGTTCTTTCCATTGTGGTTCCCTGTGTCTCTGATCTCATTCAACTGTCTTTCTTCTAGTGCTTTGGGAAATACATCAGTTCATTCTAATTTCTGTTCTACTTTGTTTTTTTTTTCTCCTTTCTTTCTTTTAAACCCTTACCTCCTATTTTAGAATCAAATTTCTCTATTAGTAAGGGCTAGGAAGTGGGAGTTAAGTGACTTGCCCAGGGTCACCTAGCTAGGAAGTATCTGAGATCAGAAGTCTTTAGCTGCCCCCTATTCTACATTTACGTCCAGTTTTATGTATTGTTTCTTCCTTTAGTTACTTCTTAGGTCCCTATAGTCAAAGACTACTTTTCCTTTTGTCTCCCAGAAGTACTTACTAATCTGCAAACAATGGTGCATGATTTTTATTTATCTATTGATTTTGTGAGACAAAACTGAGCTCTAACCCTTTTAAAAAAAAAAATCCTACATACATGTTTCCCCTTTCACCTGGCAGCCTTTGAAAATGTTACCTGGGTCTTGTCTCCTCTGAGGCAGGGGTTGAGGGATTATTTGCCAGCTGACATCAAATTGTGTTTGGAGATCTTTAGGGGATAGCATTATAAGGTAGTCCAGGAGCTGGAGCCAAAGGATGGGGGCTCTAGGAATGAGGAAAGGGGAAAGCTGGTATTTACAAATTAAGTAGAATTTCTGTCTGTTATTATTAAAGGATTTGGGATTCTTCTCATTCCAGTAGTGAGGGAGGGAGAGGGCCAGAGAATGAGGCTGGTGAGGGAGAAGTGTAGCCTTCGCTAATTGTTGATTTTAGGAAAAGCAAAATGAAAAAGAAGAGATATGGGGAAAAGATGAAAATAGGGATGGGAAGCTGATAGCTATGGGTGAACAATGGAGAACAGTCTACCCACTGGGCAGCAAGCAGTTTGGAGGCTTTTGACATCTGGCTTAGCTTCCCAACATCCCCTCCCACTCTCCAGTTGGTTTGCATATGAATGAGGAAATGGGAAAGGAGGAGTATAAGAGCCCTTGGGGTACATAAGGAAGGGATTTTACATCTGCCCTCCTCTAGGCCAGTGATGGCAAATCTTTTAGAGACTGTGTGCCCAAACTACACCCTCAGGCCCACATTACCCCAGACAGGTGAGGGAGCTCCCATTGGGCTGCTGAGCATGTATGGAGAGGGGGAAGGGAGCAGCCCCCTCTGTGCCACAGGTTCACCAACACAGCTGTAGGCAGTCTTTTTTTACAGCTAGTT
The DNA here is from genome assembly GCF_027887165.1 of Monodelphis domestica. NCBI lineage: Eukaryota > Metazoa > Chordata > Mammalia > Didelphimorphia > Didelphidae > Monodelphis > Monodelphis domestica. Next base: position 455,179,040 of record NC_077227.1, read on the forward strand.
GAAGTAGGAAGTAGGGTAGAGTGTCCCAAGCAATTAGTTACAACATTATCCTTATTTACTGGGTGCCTCTTATATATAAGGTGCCCTGCTAGGTCCAGGTCATAGTAGTACTGCTCAGAGCCAACAGGGTGGATTCCCCATTATACCCTTACCACCTCACCCCAGCTCCATCTGCCTATGCACCTCAATGCACTTTTGTGTCATCCACATCTCTCCCAATTCCATTAGCTTCGATCATTGAAAATGGGCAGCAGCAATGACCTCATATTTCAGCTTGGCTCCTCCAAAATGTTTTCACATGCTCTCTCTTGTTAGCCTAACCACAGCTCTGGGAGAAAGGCAAGGAAGAGAGGGATTCTGAGACAGAGTGAAGTTCTTCTGCTCCAGGTTCCATGATGAATGAATGTCCCAGTCTAGAGTAGTCAGGTCTTCTAACTGCTAGCGCAGCATGTTTCCCATTGTACCAGAGTGTCTCCCAATTTGTCCCTGCATGCTTGTTTTAACTGAGCTTTTTGTGTGATGGTGGTCCAGCATTCTATTTTGTTTTTTAACCCTTACCTTTGGTCTTAGAATCAATACTGTATATTAGTTCCAAGGCAAAAGACCAATAAAGGCTAGGCAATGGGGGGTTAAGTGACTTACCCAGGGTCACACACCTAGGAAGTATCTGAGGCCAGATTTAAACCCAGGACCTCCCATCTCTAGGCCTGGCTCTCAATCCACTGAGCCACTTAGTTGCCCCTAGTGCTCCAGTATTCTAAGGATGGACACTAATACTTTCTCAGTAATACTGCTAATCAGATTTCTGTATCCAGAAAGTGAGACTTTCTTCTGCCCCCAAATTCACTGACAGGAAGAACAACTATGACATATGTCTGACTGAATGAATAGGGGAAAAAAAGACCTAGGAGGAGAGTAGCTCCTCCTCATCATCATCCACAGTCAAAAGCATTAAGTCTGAGGCTAAATTTATCCCTGTAATGGCCTGACTGTAAAAGAGTGAGTGTGTTGGCTTGTGAGTGCAGCAACCAGCAATGGTAGTTAAGTGTTTCCTGCTCCCCTTGGTTTCCCCTTCCCCCTGGCTGCTGGTAGTACCTGCAAAACATCTACTTAATTGCTGGGGGGTGGGGTGGGGCACCAGCAGGCTATATGCCAGGCTGGAACACTGAGCTTAGAGAACACAAAAAATGGACATCACCTGTCCTTTCCCCACAGGGAGTTGGAGGAGTCAGAAGGTCCATTTAGAGAGAGTGCAGACCACAGGTACCTAAAGGAGTCCCTCACCACTGAATCAGTTGAGTAGAGGCAAGATGCTGTTATGGGAATTTGTTTATTGGGTAGGAGATAGTTTGATTACCTGAGGTTTTTTTTTTTTTCCTAAAAGCTTGGAGATTCTAAGCATCCTAATATTCTCTGATTCTTGTTTTCTAAGTCTATGATACTAAAATTCAAACATTCTTTGATTCTAATATTCTATCAGCTTTTTAATTCCTCCTGTCCTCTTCCCTCCCGTTAAACAATTATCTCTTCCCATCAATTTGTTCATCCCCTACTTCTTTATTCTATTCTACCATCCTTTTCTTTCTGCCCTGACTTATAGAGAGAGCTCTAAGGATCCCAGAAGTTCCCCCTTCCCTTGAGGGAAGAACTAGGGGGCTGGGATTTCATACTCCTACTTCTGGTCTTGCTCTAGAAGCATAATGTGAATCAGTCCAGTTTTCCTTTGTTTTTATTTTCTGTCAGAAAAATGGGTCTCACTCACATGGGAGTATTTGGAGACTTAGTTTTAAAAAAAAATTAACTTCTAGTTATTTAGCATTGGGGGAAATAGAATGTTCTCGTTAATCTAATATTCTAGTTGCTACTCTTGACTGGGACATTCATTCATTTTAGTTGCTAGTTAGAACACACATAAACAAACAATAATTTGTCAAAGACAATTCAGAAACATGTACTTCAGTGAAACTTAACTGGACATAATTTATGCTAGCTCTTATTTTTATAATGCTTTAAAGTTTGCCAGGTTTTTTCCTGTAATCTCAGGAGACGGGCAATACAAATATCATTTTTTTTCATTTTGCAGATGAGAAAATTGAGTCTCAAAGAAGTTGTGAGATGTACATGGACACATAGCAAGTAGGTGGCAGAGCTAGTATAAGAACCCAGCTCTCCTGACTGAGATGCCAGCTTGACTTACTTTAGGGTGCTGCAGGGCATTGGACCTGCCTCTGGGAGCAAAAAATAGTACATACCTGGCTGCATACCACCAACGAGGTTTCATATCTAGAACGTGAGGTTTCCTCCTGCTTCTCATCTCAAACTCACTGATGGGAGGCACAAATATTTTGTGAATCTGATTGAATGAGTGGAAAAGAAAAGGGAAGGGAAGAGGAGAATCAAAGACATTATATGACCCTTAGTTATTAAGTGAGGTAACTGATTAATTGAGGTTTGTTAGTGGAATGCCGGATAATCATCAATTTGAAGAAAATTCCCAAACTTTTGGTCATGCATGCTTGAGTCTCCCAAGGCAAATGACTTTCTGCCCTGGCTCTTTCCCACACTGCTTTTACCAGCTTCTCAGTGAAGAATAACAAATCTCTTACATTAGTTTGAATGTGGCCAATAATCTAGGTGAGGCCTGATGACCACTCTCCTGTCTGTCTAATCTCTTCATCCATCTCTCCCTTCCTCCTTCCCTCCCTCCACTTTTAGAATGCCTATCAATTTCCATTATGTCATCACAAATGGATCTATCCCTCTGGGATATGACTCCAGACTGAATGGGATTCATCATTGGGATGGATGTAGCACAAGGATGAAACAAATTCCTATCTCACAAGCAGGTGTCATCGGTTCTTTGGGTCTGGTGGGAAGGTAGTTGCCATGTGCCCTCTGGGTACTGGACAAAACACTTCTGCTCAATCTTTGAAGATTCCCATCTACTTCTTGCTGAGGGAAGGGGTGCTATGAGCAATATTGACCAGCAGGGGTTGATTCAACCTCCCCTCCCCATAAGGGGTAGATAGCAGGGTAAGGAAGAGCTGGGTAGACCTGACTATGGTTTGATATGTCATGTTTTTGAAATTTGCGAACATAGGAGCAGCTAGGTGGATCAATAAAGAGCCTGGCCTGGAGTTGGGAGGTCCTGGATTCAGATTTGACCTTAGATTCTTCCTAGCTAAGTGACCCTGATCACTTAACCCCCATTTGTCTCATCCTTGTTCTTCTTACAGTTAAGTGAGGGTTATTTGAAAAAGAAAGAAATTGTGCTTTTTATCTCTTGAAATTTGGGTTACTTTCTGCTAACTTCCGTATGTACATGTTGTATACCACCAGTGGAATGTTAACTCATCAAAGGAAGGAACTGTTTCATTTTTGGTCTTTGAATCCCTGGCATGATGCTTTGCACATAGTACATACCTAATAAACGTTGTATTGAATTTAATTAAATTGGAATACTGTGAATCTTTCCTTACAAAAACTACTTTTTAAAAAACCTAGATCAGGGCTTAATAGAGACATCTGAAAGAGTGCTTTGTGGTTATGTAGTTGTTTTAGACTCTCCGTGACCCTATTTTGAGGGATTTTCTTAGCAAAGATATCGGAGTGGTTGGCCTTGTTCTTCTCTAGCTCATTTTACAAATGAGAAATAGAGTCAGAGTGAAGTGGCTTGCCCAGAATCACATAGCTAATAAGTTTCTGAGGCCAGATTTGCAGAGGAGTCTTCTAGATTCTAAGCCCAGGAATCTATCCATGGTACCACCTAGCTTCCCCTTCCTAAACCAACTTCTTTACATCAATTCCCACCTATCCTGCAAGACAGGTTTGTTTTCAGTAATTTTCTCATTAGTAGAGAAACTGAGGACCAGAAATTGAATTTCTCATGTAAAATTCCCTTGCAAAACAGTGGATGAACTGAAAATATACTGAACACTGGTGGCTTTTAATTCCCTTAGCTTTAATTCCCAGTCACTTCTTCTATGCAATAGATCATGTGTGTGCAGCACTTTGCATCTTTAATTTCTTCTTTTTAAAATAATCCTTACTTTCTGTCTTAGTATCCATTCTTTTTTTTCTTTTCATTTTTTAATTTTTATTTGGTCAATTTCAAACATTATTCCTTGGTTACAAAAATCATATTCTATTCCTCCCTCCCCTCCCTTACCCCTTCTATAGCCGATGCACAATTCCACTGGGTATTACATGTGTCCTTCTTCAGAACCTATTTCCATGTTGTTGGTGTTTGCATTAGGATGTTTATTTAGAGTCTACCTCCCCAACCATATACCCTCCAACCCATGTAATCAAGCAGTTATTTTTCTTCTGTGTTTCTATTCTATTGTTTTTTCCTCTGAATGTGGATAGTGGTTTTTCTTGTAGATCCCTCCAAGTTGTTCAGGGTCACTGCATTGCCTCTAATGGAGAAGTCCGTTACTGTGCCACAGTGTATCAGTCTCTGTGTACAATGTTCTCGTTCTGCTCCTCTCGCTCTGCATCACTTCCTGGAGGTTGTTCCAGTTCACATGGAATTCCTCCACTTTATTATTCCTTTGAGCACAATATTCCATCACCAACAGATACCATAATTTGTTCAGCCATTCCCCAATTGAAGGGCATCCCCTTGTTTTCCAATTTTTTGCCACTACCTTAGTATCTATTATAAGGCAGAAGAGCAACAAGGACTGGGCTGTTGGGGTTAAGTGACTTCTCCAGGATCACACAGCTAGGAAATATCTGAGGCCAGATTTCAACCCAGTTCCTCCTGACTCTTCCTGGCTCTTTCTACTGTTACCTAGCTGCCACTGCACTGTAATTTCATTGGTATAGTGAGGTCCAGAGGAAGAAACTCTGTCTACCAATGTAGATCAGGAATTTTTTGTACTGAGAGGTTAAGGAACACGATGAAGGTCACGGAGCCAGAGCACTTCAGAGGCAAGACTTGAACTCGGGATTTCCTGACTCTGAGAACCATGCTATTTATAGGCTCTTGTATAAAGTGTATCAAAGGGCTTTCCCCACAGTAGCCCTCTAAGATAAGGTAAGTGTGCCCTGCTTGAATCGGAAGCTTAGAGAGATTTGTCACTTGAGCAGGTCATTCAACTAGTGTCAGCCCAGATGCAAACCTTGTTCTTTGGAGTTCAAGTTTAGTTTTTGGACTGCCATGGCCACTGCTTCCCAAGCTCTCCCAAAGGATCAGAGATGAAGAATTGGAAGGGATTGTTGATATATCATCGGATGCAACTCCTTCATTTTACATATGAGCCAACTGAGACCCAGAAAAGTAAAGAGGGTTGTCTAGGTCACATATCTGCTAAATGTCTCAGGCAGGATTCCTATTCAGAATCCTCTTCACTATTCCAGCGGTGGCAAACTTAAATAGAAACTGATTCTTATGGGCCACATACTTAGAAAAGCATAAATGTATACTACCTATGTTGAATTGTATTTTGATTTATTTTGCTAAACATGTCACAATTATATTTTCATCTAGTTCTAGCTGCTTGCTGTTTATCTAGAGTTTGACACCCCTACATCATGGTCTCCCTGTTGTCTTCCTCAGTTTCTCTGTCTCTGTCTTTCTCTGTCCATCTTTCTGTCTATCTTTTGCTCTACTTTGGTTCCCCAAAGCTCTCTGGTTTCCCTTTCTCACCCTCTAAACAAGCACTTCCCCTTCCCTCTCCTGGATTAGGCTCCAATCTGCCAGAAATGGTCTCTTCCCATTCTGCCTCAGGTGTAGAGGTCCCAGCCCCTTGGCTATGGGCCAGTAGACCTAAGGAAAGATATGTACTCTTTTTCTGCCCAAGTTCTCCCTCCCCAAGCTGGGATTAGCTAAACCCCAAATTGCTTGCTGGGCTGGTACAGGAGGTGATTATGGGCTTGAGCTACATCAGGCAAAGTTTCTATCTGGGCTAGGAGGTTCTCTGCAAATGACATCTTGTCCAAGGAGGGTGGGTATTTTTTTTTCCATTGCGTCAGGCCCTTTACTTCCCTGTGCCCAACCCGCCCTGTTGGCATTTACAGTGGAGGGGCCTGAGGTCTAGGAGATCAGCTTTGCCCCCCGGCCATCGCTCAAGGCCCCCAGGAGCCATGTGCTCCTTATTCAGATTTCGGAGAGCTGCCCAGGTGGAGGGTGAGTTGTGGGGTTGTAGGTATCCTCTGGGCTTTGCCCATGATGGGAGTGTGGGGAAGAATGGCAGGTACTGCCCCCTTCTTAGACTGCATCTTCAGGTTTCTAATCTTCAGGTGGGTTCTCTCTACCCCTCTACCCTAAAAAAAGTGTTGCACTTTGGAAGAATGGGCATCAAGGGGTCCTCTGCTACTTTTTCTTTGCTATGGGTCAGGAGTCATTGCATTAGTGGAAAAGGAGTGATAGGTTCCCCACCCTGCCTATGCTTGTAGACCCATCTGATTGCCCAAAAGAGATTCCTTTCCCCCTCAGTTTAGAAAAATATTGGTCTTTTCTGCTACCCAGGGTAGTGTTTAACAAGGAATTCTGAAATTGTTTCCATCTTCCTTAACTGTGAGTCTTTCAGTCCTATCCCTAGCACTGGGATACTCTTTCCCATTCCTATCACTGATGAACTTCCTTCCATTCTGGGTACTTAACCATCATTATCCTGAGTCCTCAACCTCCCCTCAAAATCTATTTTTATTTTTAATAAAATTTTATTGATAGCTTTTCTTTTTATAGCTTTTCTTTTTACATTATCAAAATGCCTCTCAATATTTCTTTCCTTTCCCTTCCCCAAGAGCTGTCCCATGTAACAAATAATATATATGAATGCATATATATATGTATACACATATATATATATGCACATCTATATTACCTTCTGTCTTAGAGTTGATACTAAGTAGTGCTTCCAAGGCAGAAGAATAAGGGCTAGGCAATTGGGGTTAAGTGATTTGCCCAGGGTCATCCAGCTAGGAAGTATCTAAGGTCATATTTGAACCCAGGACCTCCCATCTCCAGTGGTCCTCCATCCATTGAGCTGCCGAGCTGCCTCACAATTAATATGTGTGTGTGTGTGTGTGTGTGTATATATATATATATATTTTTTTTTTTAACCCTTACCTTCTGTCTTGGAATCAACACTATGTATTGGTTCCAAGGCAGAAGAGTGGTAAGGGCTAGGCAATGGGGGTCAAGTGACTTGCCCAGGGTCTCACACAGCTGGGAAATAGACCAGATTTGAACCTAGGACCTTTCATCTCTAGGCCTGGCTCTTAATCCACTGAGCCACCCAGCTGCCCCCTCACAATTAATATATTTTTAATGAAAATAAGAAGAGGAAGAGGGAAAAAAATCAGTAAAACCAATCAGTATATCAAAATATCTGAAAATATATGTAATGCTCCATATCTGTGGGCCCCTGGATTCTGCAATGGAGGAGGATGGAGGTTATCTTCTCATAGATATTCTCTGGGGCCATGCTTGTTCTTTGTCATTTTGCAAAATCATTTTTGGTGGTCATGTAGTTGTCCTTTTCTGTTTACATTCTTGTAGTTATATTGTTTTCCTGACTCTGCTTATTTCATTCTGTACCAGTTCATGTAAGTCTTTCTCTGTATTTATCATATTTGTTTCTTATAGCATAGTTATAGCTCGTTTCGTTCCTGTACTACAACCTATTGAGCCATTTCCAATTGATACACTCCCTTCAATGGACATATGACTGGGGTTTGAGCTTTAGAAGAACATTATTACAAATATGAAGAATATGGAAATAGGTTTTGAATACTAACATGTATTACCCAGTGGAATTGCTTGACAACTCCAGGAGGGGAGAGGGAAGAGGGGTGGGGAAAATAATGAATCATGGAACCATGGAAAAATATTCTAAATTTAAAAAATAAAAACATTGGTATGACCCCATTTCCAAAGCCATCAGATCAGTACTTAAAGCAGTGGCTATCTCTTTGCTCCAGAATCATCAAGCTGCATCTTTAATATGGGTCACAGGTGGGATGGATAAGATTGAGCAAAGGTCTTCATTATTTCAGGGGAAGCTTAAAGAGAGAAGGAATCTCCCCCCCCCCTCCCCTCAGAGGGCAATAAAAAAATTGGAATTGATGGGGAAGGAAGGGGAATAAGCATTTATATAGCATCTACTATGTGCCAGGCAACACACCAATGGGCTTTTTTACAAATATTTCATTTGATCCTCAAAATAACTCTGAGAGGTAGGTACTATTATTATCATCCCCATTTTATAGTGGAGGAAACTGAGACAAACATGTTAAATGACTTACCCACAGTCACGTGCTTAATAAGTCTCTAAAGCTAGATTTCATCTGAGGACTTCTTGACTCTAGACCCAGCACTCTATTCACTGTACTACCTTGCTGCCGAACTGGAGTAAGAAAAGGCACTAAAGGCTTGCTATCTAGGTCCTTTCTCCCAGGGAATTAAAACAGTCAAGAACTCAGTTCTTTTCCCCTTGGCTAAAGAATCCTTGGGAATACCCTTTTGTATCAGGATCATCTCCTATTCAAATAGGACTATAGTATTTAGAGCTAAAAGGAAAGGGTCCTTAGACACTAGTAGTTACATATCTAAGAGGATCATTTTCCTATCCTCACACACTTAAATGTTACTTTCTATCTCTCGAACACATTTCTCTCAGTCTCTTCTCACATACTATCTCACACACATTCTTCTCTCATACATACCCAATCTCCTCTTTTTCTCTCTCTCCCTCCTCCTTCATTCTTCCCCCTTCCTTTTCTCTCTCACATCACATCCATACTTTTTTTAACTTTGTAATTTATAAAAAATTTATTTATAGTATTTTTCCATGATTACATGATTTATGTTCTTTCCCTCCTTTTCTCCTTCCCCCCCCTCTCAAAGCAAACAAGCAATTCCACTGGGTTTTACATGTGTCACTGATCAAGACCCATTTCCATATTACTAATATTTGCATTAGATCTCTTAGAGTCTACATCCTCAGTCATATCCCCATCAAACCATGTGATCAAGCAAATGTTTTTCTTCTGTGTTTCTGCTCCCACAGTTCTTCCTCAGGATGTGGATAGTGTTCTTTCTTAAAGCCCCTCAAAATTGTCCTGGATCATTGCATTGCTACTAGTAGAGAAGTCTTATTAGGTTTGATTTTTTTTTTAAGTTTGTAATTCTAAAGAAACTATTTAATTTAAAATGGAATATATTTCTTAATAGTATATATTTGAGGCTTTGCCCCCATAATGACACCACATTGCTGCTTCATGTTTATCTGGACAGCTCTGATCCTCTGGTCTTTGGGAGGACATTGACTTACCTACTTATCCTTTCCCTATCTTGAATTTGTGGTCTTTGACAGGTTGGGAAAGACACTGTTTTTAAGACATATACACCCTTCAGGGGGAGTCAAAACATCATCTGATTAAAAATTGCTAGAGAAGGGTCTGTTTTGGTTTTGTTGGTTTTATTTTTCAGACAACCATTATTAAGTTTCTGTTGTGCCAGGGGCATCCTTGCTTTCAAGAAGATTATAATCCAGGGGCAGCTGGGTGGCTCAGTGAATTGAGAGCCAGGCCTAGAGACGGTAGGTCCTGGGTTCAAATCTGTACATAGATAACTTCCTAGCTGTGTGACCTTGAGCAAGTCACTTGACCCCCATTGCCTAGGCCTTACCACTTTTCTGCCTTGGAAACACATTACCATAATTCTGCCTAGTATTGATTCTAAGACAGAAGGTAAGGGTTAAAAAAAAAATTATAACCCAGTAGGGGGAGATACAGTGCCCACATGGATGACTCTTATGTGCTTATATTGTAATATTACATGTTAACAAGAGAAGTGTAGAATCTGAGAGTTTCGACTTGGGAAGAAACAGGCCTCCTAGAAGAAGAGACATTTGAAATTGGACTTTAAAGAGTTTGGATTCAACAGAGAAGAGGAAGATGAAGGATGGGTAACCTAAGCCAAGGAACAATATGAGTAAAGACCACACACACGGGAAGAAGAGAGCAGTGCAGCCTGTACCAATTCATTTATTTTTCCTGAGAGCTGTGTTTTCTGTTCAGATATGGTACCTTAGGAAATCCCAAGGAAGCCCCTTGCATGGGAAGAAAGAGAGTTGGTGAGTGCCAGGATGGAGGTAGGCAGGGGTGGCTGTTTTTATGGTACATAACATCTCTATAATGAAATTAAAGTCAAGGTACTTATCAGCCCAGTAAGGTGATCTAGCCCACCCTAGTCTCCTTTTTTAAAAACAAAGTCAATTTCTGGGACTAATCTGCCTTCTGGAGGGTACAGGGGAAGCAGACTAATTGTGGGGGTCATATTTGGAAATCTTTCTGGTCTGGGAGGATCGTGTGTGTGTGTGTGTGTGTGTGTGTTCGTATATTTATCTACTTGAGATGAGAATAGCCTTGTTTATCTTGGTGTCAGTAGGGAAAATAACATAAATGTAGTCTGACATGTAGAACCTGGAATGGACAAGGTGGGAGATTTAGTGTCTTTAGATTTGACCAAGTCATATTCAGAACACTACCCACCACCTCTGTTGTATCATCATCATCATCATCATCATCATCATCATCATCATCATCATCATCATCATCATCATCATCATCTTCCTTACTTTTGAAGTTTTATACTTTCCAAAGTCCTTTCAAATCCATACCCTCATCTGAGCTATGAAGTAATTAGAACAAAGATGATTTTCTCTGATACCTAAAGTAATTGATGTGAATGAAGGCTAAGTGACCAGTGTGGGGTCACATAGCTAAATAACATTAGAGCCAGGCCAAGGCTGCAGAGTTCCCCAGCCTCTTTCCACCATTCTTTCCAATGCCCTTTTCTAATGACAGATAGTGGTAGTCTCTTGGTGACCGAGAATGACAATTGTCTTTGTGCATTATCATCTATTGATGTACCCTCATGTGGCTTGGAAGTCCTTAACTCCACATAGGAGAGTACATGTCCTAGTCTATGTAAAGTAATTATGGGAAAGGTCTATGCCTCAGGAGCCACAGACCATTTTTCCCATTATTCACTGTCATGTGAACCAAAAACACTATTAGCCAGTCCTTGGAAGCCTGTGCTTTAGGATAGATACAGTGGTAAAAGCCAGTCCAGCATCCTGTTGAAGAAAGGACAGGTATTGCTCACCTCCTTCCCTACAGACTAAGATGCATGAGTCTTGGTGTATCAATTTCAGAATGACTAAATGTTACTTTTTTTACTTTTTTACTAAATTAAGTGATTAGAAATCTGGCATGGAAGATCAATACAAACAATCAAATTTAGTAGCTATTTACATTCAAATGAATCCGTCTCATTACATAAAATATCATACCGTTTCAGTCTCCTCTAAGCCCCCAGGGAGGATCCTTTGTCCATTTATTCTCATTTGTGTGTCTGCTATTTTTCTAGTTCTGCTTTTTTCACTTTCCATTATTTCCTAAGAGCCTGATTTCTTTGTATTCCTAATCATGCTCATCTGTTTTAATTGCATTATATTATTCTTTTGCATTATTGTATCACAAATGATCTAACCATTCCTCTGATGGTGGACATTTAGGTTGCTTCTATTTTTTTTTATGATTTCATATGATGCTGCTATGAAAGTTCTGAATGAATAGCAATTTTTTGTTCCAAATTATCACTGACAAAATGATGAATCCCAGATGAGTTTCCCTCCTTTGACCCCCTGGCACACTTGGGCTGATCCTCCAAAATCATAGTATGTATTTGGGAAATACAGACTCTAACATATCTGGCTAAGCCTTCCCAAATAAAGAAGAGACATTCACAACTTAAAGTGCATGTGGTACTTCCTCGAACTGAAAAACAATAGTAGATTCCTCAAAAAATAAAACAAAACAAATATGTATATATTTATATGTGTGTGTGTGTATTTTTATGTATACACACATTTTTTTCACTACTGACTTGTGTAATCCATGCCACTATTTCTCTCTATTAGCACTGGAACTTGATTATACTCTGCTCAAGTTGAGTTAACATAGATTTTCAGATCCTAGTGTGGAAATTGATTGTCTTACATGACAGGAGAAGTCATGCCTGAAAATTGTGCAGTACCAGTATGCAATGGACTTACAGCACAATTAATGTCAGGATTGAAATTCTGAATACATTGAAAGGAATAAATTGGTTACAGCTCTTAAATGAATAATGCCTAGTATTGGCCTTTAAATAGGAAGAAAACTATACTTTGCATAGAAGCTAAACTGAACTTCCATTTTGCCCTCAATTCATATTGTACCCACATTGATCTGTAACCTGTAATGTCCTCTCTCATTTGTGAAATTCTTATCTATTTTTTAAAAAACAAATTTAATTTAATTTTTTAATTTTCCCTAATTACATGTCAAAACAAATGTTAACATATTTAAAATTTTTTTAATTCCAAATTCTCTCTCCCTCTCACCTCTCTGAGGCAGTAAGCAATCTGACATAGGTTTTAGGTGTGCAATCATGTCAAACAAAAAGTAAATTTTATTGATAACTTTTGAGTTCCTTGCAACTACAATTTCCCTTTGTATCCCTCTTGCAACCCTCCTAAGGAGCCATCTCTTATAAGAATATAAAGGTGGTGGAGGAGAGGGATGGGGACACAGTTTGAAATTTCTTGAAACATTGAAGAAGATTGATATTATTTGCAATATTACACACTCCTCATACTCTACTTCTGCAAGGAAGGAGGAAATTGGCTTTTCATATCTCCTGGTCATTTCCATAGCATTCAATTGTCATTATTCTGTTGTGGTTGTGTCTTTCAATTACATTGCAGTCATTGAATATATTGTTTTTTTGTTTCTGTTTACTTTGTTCATGCCCTTCCACGCTTTTCTGAATTCATCCTATACATGGTGATAGTATAGTAATATTCTGTAACATTCAGTTACCACAACTTGCTTAGCTGTTCCTCAATGGATGGGTATCTACTTTGTTTCTAGTTCTTAGCTAATACAAAAAGTGTTGCTATAAATATTTTAGTGCATATGGGATTTTTCTTTTTATCACTGACCTACTTGAGGATTATATGGAGCAATACAATCTCTAGGTCAAAGATGTGAACATTTTATTCACTCTTGGAGCATAATTGCAAATTGCTTTCCATAATGGTTGAGCTATTTCACAGCTCCATCAACAGTTCATCAGGATGCCTGTTTTTCCACAATCCCTCCATCATCAACTCTTTCCATTTTTAGTCACCTTTTTCAAATTGCTGTGTGCGAAGTAAAATATCAGTTGTTTTTATTTTCATTTCTTTTATTATTATTGATTTGGAGAATCCTTTCATAGGGTTGTTAACTGTTCACAGTTCCTTTTGAGGATTCCTGCCGATTTCTCAACTCAACTCAAATGTTCTTTGTTCCAATGTCTTATCCATCCATACCCTACCAGAAGATATCCATCTTATCCAGCTATTTGAATGCTGTGGCTTCCATTAAAACATGAATTTCTTCGGGGCAGGGACGGTTTTAGCTTTGCAGTATAACTTTAGTGCTTAGCATAGTGCATCAAGCACAGTAAGTGCTAAATAAATGCTTTGCACACATTAAAGCCTAATAAATATTTGTTCTATTAAAGGAACATCTTTGGAATGTTTCTGTCCATGGGGATGGTCCATACAGAGGCATGCATGGTCTTTCACCCTCTGCCTCTTATGACCAATGGTCTGCATTTGTAAGAGGTGGTGGGCCATATTCCTTGATGATGAATCATCATGAGACTTAACCAATCCATATAGGAACTGAAGCTATGACCTCAGCTTCACCTATTTGTTTCTCTAAGGCCCCAAGATCCTAACTATCCATTATTTGATATTGGTCCTCACTGATGATTAAAAGTTCTTGGCTTAAAAGACTGTAGCTAAAACATATCTCCCTGGGAAAAGACACCTGACTCCCTTGGCCAGCCCTAGTATATCATCATCCTTTTCCTCCCCCTTTTCCATCCTCTCTGTCAGTCTCAATCCTAAAAATCTTAATTGAGTACTGAACTGCTCGAGTGTTACACAGAACCAGTCCTTACCCTCCAGGAGTTCCTAATCTTACCCTGACACATTTATAAGACATATTGATAACCAAATCCATATGAAACCTAGACATACATGAGACAATGACAGTGGATAAGGGGGCCAGGATGGATTGACAAAGATGTACGGCCAGTTCTGCTATAACTCAGCATTTATGTTCCTCAAAAGCACCATTTTATGAGAAATTGAACATTAGATACCACAGAGCTAATTGGAGAAAATAAAGCTAAGGGACACAACACTCAAGCTTCATGAGTCACACACACACACACACACACACACACACACACACGACAAGCATCAAATAAAAATGCTAGCACAGCTTTACACATGGTAAATGGTTAAGGAATATAGAAATATTTTTTGAAGATGGGATCCCATCCATGGCCTCAGGTTGTTACTTGACCTGTGCCCTGTACCTCTGAGTGTCTGCCCAGAGGCCTTAATGTGGTAGAAGAGATTGGGGGTGGTATAGACCAGTCCTCCTTTGCTCTCAGCTTCTACTGTACCAGAAGATATTCAATAAATATGGCACTTTACCTTAACAAAGACCTGAAATTTGCCTGAGGAAGTGAGCATCAGAAGGGTTGCACCTTGTGGGTTATGTGAATTGGTACCATTTTTTGGCATTCTTGCTGTTTCTTGAGTGAAACGTCTTTTAGGAGCCAACTTGAAGTGCAAATTGTGCTAAAAAATATTCCTTGATATATGAGTTGCATTTGAACAAATTTGCATTTTCAAAACTTGTGTTATAGCAGAATTGTCTGTAATTGGGATAAAGATTAAAGGGTGATTTGATTATCCAAAGTCTAGAGAAAGCCAAGGGCTCTGAAAAACAGAGGGTTGTTTTCTTTGCAGAGCCTCACCTCCTTCTTCCCTTCTTATAGATTGTCAGGAACCGCTGCTGCCTCCAGCAATCATGGCCTACACAATGAGTGCCAGCTCCCATGCAGGGCCCATTGGGTCCCAGTACTGTGTGTGCAAGGTGGAGCTCTCAGTCTGTGGCCAAAATCTGTTGGATCGAGATGTCACTTCCAAGTCGGACCCTTTCTGTGTTTTATTCACTGAGAACAATGGCAAGTGGTATGAGGTGAGTCTTCCATCCTTCCAAGTCCAAGGACAGGTAGAAAGCACCATGTAGGCCTTGCTTCCCTAGGTCTGTAGAGAGGTTGAGGGTTGGATGGGGATAGAGGATCATTGTTCATTGGGTCTGGGGGTCCTGGATGGAGCCTTTGAAAAAGTGGTATGTTGGGGCAGGTAGGTACCTCAATGGATAGAGTCGGGCCTGAAGATGAGAAGTCCTCAATTCAAATCTGTCCTCAGATACTTCCTAACTATGTGACCCTGGGTGAGTCACTTAACTTCAGTTGCTTAGGCCCTACTGAGCTTCTGCCATGGAACCAATACTAAGTGTCAGTTCTGAGATGGAAGGAAGGAAGGAGGGAGGGAGAGGGAGAGGGAGAGGGAGAGAGAGAGAGAACACTGGATCTAGAGATCTGGATAATTACTTGTTCCATCTTGAACAAGCCACTTCACTCCATGGGTCTATTTCCCCATCTATAAAATGAAGAAGTTGGACTAGGCAATCATTAAAACTTTCTAGCCCTAATTCCTAGAATCTTCCAAAGAATGGCTGGTGACAAGGGCCACAAGGCTGGCATCATTACCATGAAGCCCTGACTATGTCAGGAGCTGACAGATCCAGCTGTCATAGCTTTAGTAATAAGAAGCAGAATGGTCTAACTCCCCAACAGGTAAGGATTGCTTTTCTTTGCTGAGCACTGAGTGATCTGCCTGTGA
Source organism: Monodelphis domestica (assembly GCF_027887165.1). Classification (NCBI taxonomy): domain Eukaryota; kingdom Metazoa; phylum Chordata; class Mammalia; order Didelphimorphia; family Didelphidae; genus Monodelphis; species Monodelphis domestica. The sequence continues at coordinate 455,194,858 of NC_077227.1, forward strand.
TCCTCCCCATAAAGCTCCCAAGGAGGACAGAATAGGCAGGACAGAGCACTGTTCTCTTCAGAGAGGTTCACATGACCTCCTGGAGATGATCAGCCTAACCAGGAATGGAAACCCATGCCTTCCATACCATGCTGCTCAGAAGCAGTGCCTGCCCCTTACACTGACTACATGATCTTGGACAAATCACTTAACTTAGTGGGGCCTCATTTTTTTTTTAATCTGAAAAATGGGAGCAATTGTGTTTGCTTACTGGGTTGTCTTGAGGATCATAAAATTATAGCTTTATGCCTGGAAGAGACGTTAGTGGCCATTGAGTCCAACACTCTTATTTCACAGGGGAAGAAACAGAAGCAGAGAGGTTATGATCCTTGTCCAGGGTTACACAACTAGTATCTGAGGTGGGATTGGAACCAACATCTCTTGACTCTTAAGTATCTCATCTATTATGTCATGCAGCCCCCTGAGCACCGGCTGCCAAACTTCAAATTATAAGCACACAGACACACACACAAATCATTTCACAAACCTTGAGTCACTATATAAATATGAGCTATTATTACCCCTCAGTTTCCAGTAGAACGTCAGACCAGGGAGAGACTTTTGAGATGTGGAATCCTTAAACACAGACTTTGGAATATCAGAGTTGAAATGAATCTTGGAAATCATCCATTCCAACCCTTATTTTACAGATGTGGAAACTGAGACCCTGAGAAGAGAAATGCCTTGCTTAAGGTCCTATAGTTTGACTACACTGAGTAAAAGAGCCAGCACAGGACCTGGTCTGCTGATGGCCATTCCAGCCCTCTTTTCTAAAACACGTGGCTGCTCAGAAGTCAGGATTATAAGCTGTTTGGGGGAATAAACCAAGTGGGTTTTTCCCTACCAGTTTCCAAGGCCTTAGCTTTCCGCTGGAGGTTTTCAGCTCTTGGCCCTGGGTCTATATTTAGCCCTGCTGCCAGTATTAGTGAAAGGAAAGATTGTTAGGAAGGGAGCTCCTGGGTCGGAGTGTTTGCCTCTGAGGCCACAGGTGGAGCTGGTTTCCTGGGGTGAGCGGGCGTGTTGAATGAGTGCTTCAGTTCCTGAAGACTGGGATTTGGGGAGGTCCTGCTGGAAAGGGCTCAGGTGGCTGGGCAGGCATCTTGGGTCAACCTGGATTGGCCTGTACTAAATGGAAACCATCTGGACCACACATGTGGATGCTGCTAGAGATGAGACAGTGGGACTTGCATGTAGAGTAACACGTCTTGGCTTCCAAAAAACCCTTAGAAGTCAGTCTGCCCCGTAACCAGCGCTTGTGAACCTCCAGGGAATGCTGCTGCCTCTAGGAGGATTGGTGCCTCCACCATGGCAAACCAATCACAAATCTTCATCTAACACCATCAGAAATGCTTTTTTTCAGGTGCAAAAATGAGTCTAAAGTTTCTCTGTGTCATTGGTGTAGGAGACAGAACCAGAAGCTAGTTCAGATCCTTGTTCTTCCATTGACTTCCTATGTGATCTTTGCACAGATTCCTGGCCTATAAAACAAGAGATGATAGTGGTTTAGGTGGTTCGAAACTATTTGATTCTGAGAACCCAGGCAGCCTGACAAGCTCACATTTGGCCACGTGACACCCAGCAAAGCACTTTATGACAGCATAGGATAGTTTTGTTGTGGTGGTTAGTTGGTTTGAGGTTTTGGTTTTTTGTTTGTTTTTTTTGTTTTTAAACCCTTATTTTCCATCTTAGAGTCAATACTGTGTATTGGTTCTAAGGCAGAAGAGCTGTAAGGACTAGGCAATGGGAGTTAAGTGACTTGCCCAGGGTCACACAGCTGGGCAGTGTCTGAGGCCAGATTTGAACCCAGGACTTCCCATCTCTAGGCCTGACTCTCAATCCACCAAGCCATCCAACTGCTCCCTAAGGTTTGGGGCTTGTTTTTGTTTTTTTGACAAGAACTCTTTGTGCTTCCCTTTCCCCAGCATCTCGATTCCAGTCAGTGAGGGGGATGGTGAATGCCATTAGCAGCATTCCCTGGAGGTTCACAAGCTCTGGTTATGGAGGCAGACCATGGAGCCAAGCTACAACTAGCCTATTAGGATGATACCATGATCAGTCAGGTCCTGCTCCTCACTGGGCTCTGGTACAAACGGGAGAGAATGCAGTGAGACCAGCAGTCAGATGCTACCTAGAGTGCTCATTGAGGCTCTGGAATGGGAGACAAGAAAGAGGAGACCCAGTCCCACTCTCCAGGGAATTCCTGGGGAATAAACCTAAACATAGGATGCTGTTTCACACATCACCTTGGGCTGCTGGAGCAACGGCTCTCGCCTCTGTGCAAACATATTTATGCTCCATTCAACCAGCAATTTCCACCCCCAACCAATGGAGAACATGAAGATGTGGGTCCCAGGGCCAGCTCATTTTCAGCTCATACCATGTATAGAAAATGGGTTCTTGCTTTCCTGGTGATGCCAGCATTCTCTTGAGCAGCTGGACCCAGCTTCCTGGCCTGCATTGTACCTCTCCTGGCTGGAGAGTAGCAGTGTCCAAGGTCTCTGGGCCAGAAATGTAGCTGGGGGGGGGGGGGTGTCAGCTGGGTAGCTCAGTGAATTGAAATTCAGGCCTAGAGACAGGGGGTCCTGGGTTCAACTCTGGCCTCAGACACTTTCCAGCTGTGTGACCCTGGGCAAGTCACTTGACCCCCATTGCCTAGCCCTTACCACTCTTCTGCCTTGGAACCAATACACAGTCTTGATTCCAAGATGGAAGGTAAGGGTTTTTATTTAAAAGAAAAAAAAAGAAATGTAGTACAGCGACAGGATATAGATGAATTTGTGATGGTGTGGCATTCGTGTGGCTTTTTTTTTTATTTCTTAGCGTGACTTTAGGCTTTGATTTCTGATACCTGTTTAGCTTTCTGATTAATTGACTTTTGATGTTTCTTTTCGTCTTACCCATTTATTTATCCCTTCCACTGTGTTTTCCCAGTTTGACAGGACAGAGACTGCTATCAACAATTTGAACCCAGCATTTGCCAAGAAGTTTGTCATCGACTATCACTTTGAGGAAGTACAGAAGCTCAAGTTTGCCCTATTTGACCAGGACAAGTCTAGTCTGCAACTGGAGGAGCATGACTTCCTGGGCCAGTTCTCGTGCACTCTGGGCATGGTACATGTCTCTCCACTTGCTGTCCCTTTTCTCCCAAGTTCAAAACCCATTTTCAACCTTGGAATATATATACTGATTATAACCCTCCAAGTTCTTAATTAATGGTATGGGTCTGGGGGGCAGCTGGGTAGCTCAGTGGATTGAGAGCCAGGCCTAGAGATGGGAGGTCCTGGGTTCAAATGTGGCCTCAGACACTTCCTGGCTGTGTGACCCTGGGCAAGTCACTTAACCCCCATTGCCTAGCCCTTACCACTCTTCTACCTTGGAGCCAATACACAGTATTGATTCCAAGAATGGAAGGTAAGGGTTTAAAAAATAATAATAATAATAAAATAAAAGTATGGGTTTGGGTGACCAAGTGAATTAAAAGCCAGACCAAGAGATAGGAGTTCCTGGGTTCAAGGCCTCAGACACATCTTAACTGTATGACCCTAGGCAAGTCACTTAACCCCCATTGCCTAGCCCTTATCACTCTTCTGCCCTGGAATTGATACTTAGTATTGATTCTAAGACAGAAGACAAGGGTTAAAAAAAAAAAGTATAGATCTGGGGGCAGATAGCTAGCACAGTGGATTGACGTGGAGTCAGGAAGACCTGGATTCAAATCTGGACTCAGATACTTCCTTATGTATGTGACCCTGGGCAAGTCACTTAACCCCATTTACCTACTCCTTGCCTTTTTGGCTTTAGATTTATTACTAAGATAGATAGTAAGGGTTAAAAAAAAAAGTATAGGTTTCTAGAGTTTAAACCTAGAAAAGAATACTTTGGGATCCTTGGGTCTAATCCCCTCATTTGATAGATGAAGAAACATAAATCCTAGAGATTAAAGAGATTTACCTAGCCTCACACAGGTTTTAAAGGCTAACGCTGGAATTTGAACCTGGATTCTCTGATTCAAATATAAGTTTGCTCTTAGGTCTGACTTTTAATCTAAAACTCAAGTCACCATGTTTGTGCTGCTTCTTCCTGAATCTCAGGACATGGGGTTACCTTGGGGTTAGTCCCCAAAACTGTAGTTTCTTGGCCACCTGAGTTTTCAGTCACTCTTCATTATTGAACCATTCAAAAGTCGTATCTCCATGGGGCTAAGAAGAAGTGTGGAGGATTCTTGTAGGAGAACCTACCCCTCCATATTGGGGATTCCAAAGAAAACTCATCCTGTTCCCATCTCCTTATAACCTAACTATTCCTGCTTCATTTTGCTGCTAGAAAAATCTCCCAACTGATTCATCAGGGGTCTTGGTTAATCACAGAAACCAACCCCAGCCTGCCACCTTTAGTTCTATAGTTCTGGGACACCTTTTTAGGACTTACCAGGATCCGAATGTTCTCGGGAGAATTTAGACTATAGCAGGGAAGGAGAGGGGAACCACAATGACTCAAATCATGAGAGAAATTTTAGGGATTGGTAAGTAGGACAGGATGTTATCCCAGAATCTTTGCCTCTAGAAATCTCACTTCCAGTCAATCAAGTGAGCATTTATTAAGCATTTAGTATGTGCCAGATTCTGTCCTGAGCTGTGTATACAAAGGAAAACATAGTTCCTGTCCTTAAGAAGCTTATTCTTTTTTTAAATAATTTTTTTCTAATTTAAAATGTTAATGAAACAACCCTTACCTTTTTTTTTAACCCAAGTATCAGTTCTAGGCCAGAAGAGTAGTTAGTAATGGTGAAGCAATTGGAGTTAGGTGATTTCCCCAAGGTCAAATAGCACAGAAGTGTTTTAGGCCAGATTTGAACCCAGGACCTCCCTTTTTCCGGCCTGTCTCTCAATCCACTGAGCCACCTTGCTGTCCCAAAGAGCTTACAATCTAATGGGGGAGAAAATACGCAAATAACAATGAATACATCTAATATATTTAATAAAAATGGAAGGTAATCTCAGAGGCTGCTGCTAGCATGGGAGGAGGAGGTGTAAGGGGAAGACCAGGAATGGCTTCTTATAGAAGGTAGAATTTCAGCTGAGTCTTGAAGTCAGGAAAGCAAGGAGTTGGCGTTGAGGAGGGAGAGCATTCCAGATGTGGGGCCACCCAGTGCCAATGCATAGAGCTCGGATGTGGAGTGTCACAGATGAAGAGTGATCATGATGGCCACTGCTAGCATTTATAGAGTGCTTTAGGGTTTGCAAAGCACTGCACATCTGTTATCTCATACGATCCTTATAATAGCTTTTATTTATATATATATATATATATATATACTTACCCCTATTATAAGCTATTATATATATATTTCATATTTATATTTTTATTTGTTATATATATTCATTTTATTATTTATATTTATATATAATATATATTACACATAATATATATTATATATATAATAGCTTATAATAGGGGTAAGTACTATTATTATCTCCATTTTACAGTTAAAGAAAATGAGGTTCATAAAGGTTACGTACTTGCCCCAAGTCACAGAGCTAAGAAGTATCTGAGGCAGGATTTGAATTCAGGTCTTCCTGACTCCACATCCAGCACTGTCTCCAGTGCTCTTCTGAAGAAGGCCTACAGGCAGGGATGATAAGATATGGGAAGGAGATATGTAGGGCCTCTTCAAGGGATTCATTATTCATACTAAGCTGGACCTAGGAAACGTGTAGGAAGACTGGAAAGGGCAGAAAGGGTCCTTTGGGGAATTCTCTCAACCAAGAGGACGGGGGCATGCCAGGAGGTGTGTACCTGTTAGCAGGGCTCTGATGACTGAGGGGGAGATTGGGGGGTCAAAGCTAAAGGCCAAACTGAAAGCAAAGGAATGGATTCACCTGCTCCCAACACTGCCTACAAATTTTGTTTTTTAAGAACTTTTTCAGGTCTGCTTAGAGTCTAGAGCCAGCCAGCAGCATTCTTTGGCAAGAAAAATAGGATAGCAAAGCATTTCCCAGGCAAGAAAGAGTAGCAAAAGGGGGGAATCATTCAAAGGGAAAGGGGGTGTTTCTGAGAGAATGTTTGCCATAAAATGGCAGAGTTGGTCTTTGGAATAAAAAGACATTCCCTGTTTGAGGGCAGGAGACAAGAGGAGGTGACCAAATACTTCAGCGTTTGTTAAAGAAGTCCATTTAGACAAAACCAAGAACAAGTAGGAGTTGTTACAACAGGGGATGAAACTATCTGCTTTGCTGTATCCTTGTATAGTTTGATATATTTGATGACTTCTTCAGTAGTAGTTGGAGATTTTTCATTATTAGGCTACCAGATGACGGGGAGATTTCCAAAGTTTAAGGCTGTCAGAATGATGTAAAATGATTATGGTTCCTATTCCCCATCCTGTCAGGGCCAGGTTGCCTAATAGAGAGTATTATATTATATCATTAAGGTAATAGGGAGTCATGGGAGGTTAGTGAGTGAGTGTCTTTATACCACAGCCATTTCCTCTTTTTAAACCCCAGCTCCTCTTTTGAATCCTTCTTTGTAACAATAATTGTGTGAGTGAAATCTATGCCTATACGTAGACCCCCCCCTCCACAAACATTTGTTTATATACATGTATGTATAATATAGATATATCTAGTGTATATGTATGTGGAATCATATATATAATTCCAGAGATCTATCTTCTGCCAATGGCAATATGTGTGACCTTGAGCACTTTGCGCTTCACTTCCTCATTCATAAAAGGAAGAGAGGTTGGACTTGATGACCTCTAAGATCCCTTTTTCAGTCAATGATCTAGGCTTTGAAAGCAGTTTAAATTATTTTTTCAGTGAACAAATGTTTATTTTTCTCCCTCCCAATTAATCAATTCCCTCATGCACCAGAAACAAAATCTTTGTAATGCATCTTGTTTTTGTCTACGAATCACCATATTTTAGATCTGGAAGGGGCTGAGCAGCTACCTCGTCCAGCCAGTGCCCCAAAGATTCCCCAGAACAGGACCCTAGTTGATGGTCAGCCAGCCTCTGCATAAAAGCTTTGAGTGAAAGGAAACCTTCTGTTTCTGGAGGAAGCCCATGTCCCCAATGCACAGCTCTCCTCTTTGGGAAGCTTCTCCTGAAATCAAACATAAATTGACTTCTCTGAAAGTTCCTCTTTGGCTCCTTGCCTTGGGTCCATCTCTGATATTATATTGCTTCAACCTGTATTCCCTGACTAGAAGTTGGCTGCTATAACCACCAGGAGACAAGGCTAGCCACCACTGATTCTTAGAGACTCCCTACTTTTACAAAATCAAGCCTTTAGACAGTTACCAGTGGTATGACCCTGGGCAAGTCACTTAACCCTGTTAGCCTCAGTTTTTTTTTCTGTAAAATGAGCTGGAGAAGGAAATGATAAAGCCCCCCTAGTATCTTTTGTCAAGGTAACCTTAAATAGGGTCAGAAACGATTCGGAGGAAAAAAATGACAATGACAGCAAATACAGGAATGAGGGACAATGGCTCCTGAGAACCTGATGCAATTATGTGACTGAAACTGCTTTTTCTCCTCTCTCTGACTCATGTTCTCTGTCCATCACTGGGAGCCTATGCCCTCTTTGAGGGCTTGGATTGGTTTTTTATCTTTGGATCCTCTATGATGCCTCATATATATACTTAGCATGTTTGTTTGATGAAGAAAAAAAGCCATATGTACAGTCAAGTAAAGCAGATTCCCTTATCATCTGTGCCCAAATATATATTCCTCATTCTGCATTTTAAGTTCATCCTTCTTTGCCAGAAGGTGGGGGGGGGGCATGCTTTATCTTTGATCCTCTGATCTCTTGGTTTGTCTTTTTATTGAATGATCTGGGGTTTAATCCTGATTTAGCTATTAATTCCTTCTGTGACCCTGAACAAGTTATTTTCTGGGCCTCATTTTCCTCCTTGTTCCTTCCCTTCTCACTCTATAGAAAGGATGCAAGAATAAAATGATATACTCAGTTTACATACAGACATAGAGACAAAGATACTTCCTCTCTCAGGCCCCCAGTGACCCTTACTCCTAAAATGAGGTTACACTTCGATGGAGGCCAAGGTCCTTTCTACTTCTAGAATTCTGTGATTTTTGTGAAGTGAAACCTCAGACCAGGCATTCTTTGTTGTCCTATACCAGTGATGGCAAACCTTATGAAAGCCTTAGAGACCAAGTGCTGAAACTGTAACCCTAAGGCCACATGCCTTACCCCAGATGGGAGGGAGGAAGCTGGACAAAGGGGTGAGTGATGGGTGAAATGTCCTCAGGTGCCTATGGAGAGGGGGAGGGGAGCACCCCCCTCCGGCATGCTCCAGCACATGTTCCATAGGTTCACCAACATGGCCCTGTGCAGAGATAACCAGATGAGGTCCCTACCCTCAAATAGCTGATAGTCTAATAGATGTAAAAAGACTCCAGTGTTTTTATGATTCAACACTCTAACTATATTTAAGGAGATATTATTTTTGACAATATTTGAAATCCAAGCTTCAAAGGTCTTGTTTTTTTTGTTTGTTTTTTTCCCTTCAGATCGTCTCCAGCAAGAAAATCACCCGGCCCCTGGTCCTCGTGAATGAGAAGCCAGCAGGAAAGGGTCTGATCACGGTATGGCCACTTTCCTGGGCTTGAACCTCCTTCCTGTCTTTTGATTCTCTATTCTGCCAAAAGTGCCATTTTCCCAGTCCTCCCTCTTCTGAGGGCCAGCCCGACATCAATGGGTTGCCTCCCCAGCACACAGATAATCATAGGCCTTTGTTTACAGTAAAAAGGACAGAACTTACAACTTAGCAACAGGTCTCTTAGCAACAGACATGAGCTCTCACAGATGATATCATTTCCATTGGTATATGCTGCAGATTTTTTAAAAATGTCCCTTCAAAAGGAAGGAGGGACTTGCTCCTGGTCTCTTCTCATTATCCACTGTCAGTATCTTGCTGAATGCATTTCTGTTAGAAAATAGCCTCTAGCCCCTGGAATCTTTCACTCTGACACTCTTCTTCTATGTTGGCATCAGGAATGTTACAGTTATGACTTTGGGTTCCCTGAGTCAGCTTTGGCTTGGAGGGTCAAGGTGGGTGAGAGGAAATTTTACACTAGATCGATCAAGGGCTCTGTGAGTGGATTTCAAGTGGTGTGTGAATCTGCGGTTTAAAAAAAATCCATTTCAATATAATTGGGTTTCCTTTTTAATCCTATGTATGTAATTTTATTCTTTTAAAAACATTCTGTGGAGGGGGTCTATCAGCTTCACCAGAGTGCCAAAGGGGTCCAAGATACAACCAAAATCAGACATAAATAGCATACTTCCTCTAGAGTCAGGAAACTTGGATTCACATTCTACCCCTGACATTTGTTATCAGTGTACCCGGGCAAAGCCATTTAGCCTTTTTAAGCCCATTTCTTCTGCAGAATGAGTAGGGTGGATCTGTGGCTTCTGAAAGTCCCTTCGTCCTGGAAATCTATGATCTTCTTCCCACACATCTTCTGAAGAGACCCAACTTCAATGTTGCTTCCAGATCCTTGTCCCCTACTGACCATTCCAAGGCACCATTCCTTCTTCTTCTGCATTCATCCCTACAGTGCTCCATTGCCCTGTAGCTGCTTGTGGAAGTGTCTTCTCCCCATTCTAGTTGTGGGACATGTGATGGGAAAGGGTTTGGGGAAGTAGGAAGCTCTCTCCTCATGTGTCCATTTGCCCCCTGGATCTTGTCATTTCTATCTCCCCAGTCTCTCTCCATCCTTTCCCTGCTCTCCACAAGGCCATCAACCTCGTTCAGGCCCCCATTGCCCCTTGCTTGCACTATTACAATAGGTTTGGTCTCTCAGTCTCCTCCCCAGTTCATCCTCCATACAGCTACCAAAGTGATTTTCCTGAAATGAAGGTTAATGATGTCATTCAGCAAACTTGGTAACTTCCTGATGGCTCCATATTGTCTCAAGAATTAAATAAAACTTCCAACTGCAGCTTACTTTTTTAAACCTTTACCTCCATCTTGGAATCAATACTATATATTGGTTGCAAGGCAAAAAGGCTGGTCAAGGCTAGGCAATGGGGGTTAAGTGACTTGCTCAGGGTCACACAGCTAGGAAGAGTGTGAGGCCATATTCAAACCCAGGACTGCCCCTCTCTAGACCTGGCTTTCTGTGCACTGCCTCAGCATCCCTAAAATGTGTAGCTTTTAAAGCCCTTCACAACCTAGCACCAATCTATCTCTCCAGACTCACTATATAGTATTCCGCTTCATACACTCCATAGTCTAGCCATTGTTATTTCACACACAATTCCATCTTCCATTCTACCCCTTTGTGCTGATTGTCCCCTAATAGTGGATTGATGGATTCAAGGGATCATTGTTCTCCTGATTGCCCTATCATCCACTTCTCATTGCTTTTTGTGTGTTTGTTCAGGTATTTGTATTAGCTGTGATTTTGCTTCCTTCTGTTTTTTTCTTTTGTCTTAAAACCCTTATACTTACTGTTTTTAGTAACAACTCCAAGACAGAAGGTCTAGGTCTAGGCAAATGGGGTAAAGTGACTTGGTCAGGGTCACACAGCTAGGAAGTACCTGAGGCCAGATTTGATATAAAAATTTTGGTTGTATTGGTTTGTTTGTACAAAACCTTTTTAATTTAATATAATCAAAGATATTAATTTTACATCTTGTATAAGGTCAGATTTGAACCCAGGGCCTCCCAACTCTAGGCCTGGCTCTCAATCCACTAAGCCACTTAGCTGCCCCCTACTCCCTTCTGTTATCATAAACTATCACCAATATCTACTGTGAATTATCCAGACATACTGCCCTGTAGGGGAAAAGAGAAAAATGTCCTGGATGCTAGACTAATAACTGGAATGAAAATCAGATGCCTATCTAGCAGAAAGGTCTGGAGAAGGCTTCCCAGATAAGAAAAGGCCAAGTTATGTTTTAGCCCAATGATTTATTGCGGATGAGCTGCTCTCTAATCTGAGATCAGGGTCAGAAAAAAAGAGGGGTCCTTAGAATCCATTAGAATGTAAGCTCTTTAAAAGTAAGCATTGGGGGGCAACTAGGTGGCTCAGTGGATAGAGAGCTAAGCCTGGAAACAAGAGGTCCTGGATTCAAACATGGCCCTAGACACTTCCTAGCTGTGTAGCCCTGGGCAAGTCACTTAAAACCAATTGCCTGGTCTTCTGTCTTGAAATAGACACTTATCAATTCTAAGATAGAAACTAAGGGAAACAAAGAGAAAAGAAGAGAGACAGAGTCAGAGAGAGGCACACACACAAAGAGAGAAGGAGGGAATGGAGGGAAGAAAGAGGGAGGGAAGGATGGATGGATGGATGAAAGGAAGAAAGGAGATTGCTCATTCTTTGTATCCCCAGGACCTAGCAGAGTACTAGGCATTATGTTCTTAATAAGTGCTTGTGGATTGAGTCATCATCACCCCCATCATGCCATCCTTACTTTTTAGAATCAGAAAACTCACAGTATCAGAGCTAGAAGGGACCTTATAGGGTGCTAATCCAACTCCTTCATTTCATAGAGGAAGTAAATTAATCCCAGGGAAGGAAAATGACTTGTCTGGGTCTCACAATGAATTAGTGACAGAGCTGGGGCTAAAGCTTCTATCCTTCTTGCCCTCTTTATAATACCAGAGTTCTTTCCTGTGGAGTTAAAAAACTAAAGGGAAGTGGAGAGGGAGGCAGGTAAGGTAGATGGCACAGTGGATAGAGATAGTAGAGATAGATCATCTTCCTGAGTTCAGATCTGGCCTCCCACACTTATTAGCTGTGTGACCTTGAGCAAGTCAATTAACCCTGTTTGCCTCAGTTTCCTCTTCTGTAAAATGAGCTGGAGAAGGAAATGGCAAACTACTCCAGTATCTTTGTCACAAAAAAAAAACAACTAAAATGAGAAAAAGTTGTAAGTCAAGGCCACAATGAGGGCTTCGGTACATTGGGAGATTTCCATGATGCTTACTTTCCACAGCTGCCCTAGGAATGGAAGGTTTTCCTCCTCCCTAGAAGTCCTGGCCTTTGATTTTCCCATTGCTGGGCCAGGAGGATGGGGAAAGGGAACACACAGGGAGGGGAGGAGGCAGTGAGTGATTCTGTGGTTCTGTTTCACTTCAGGGGCACTTTGATAAAAACCAGCTCAATACTCAGACCTCATTTGAAGTCTTAATCCTCCCTTGGCAACTTCCTAATGCTCTCTGCAGCAACTAGCTGTGATGTCATAGGGCCTGGATGATGAGTGTTCCGGGAAGAAATGGGGAACAGAAAAGTCATAGGGGCTGCCATGGAACAGTTTTCTCATCAGGGCTGTCACCATCATCTTTTATGCTTTCTGCAGTTGAAAGATATTAACTATAAAATAACTTAGGGACAAATGATTTCTTTTTTTTTTTTTAAACCCTTACCTTCTGTCTTGGAGTCAATACTGTGTATTGGCTCCAAGGCAGAAGAGTGGTAAGGGCTAGGCAATGGGGGTCAAGTGACTTGCCCAGGGTCACACAGCTGGGACATGTCAGATTTGAACATAGTACCTCCCATCTCTAGGCCTGACTCTCAATCCATTGAGCCACCCAGCTGCCCCCGGGACAAATGATTTCTAAAAAGTCATAGGATTATAAACAATGTTGAAAAGGATTTGGGGGGCAGCTAGGTGGCATAGCAAATAGAGTGCCATGCCTGAGGTCAAGAAGACCTGGGTTCCAGTCTGGACTCAGATACTTCTTAGCTGTGTGATCCTGGGAAAGTCACTTTACTCCTATTGCCTAGCCCTTGTCCTTAGAGTTATTACAAAGAAGAGAAGGAAGGAAGGAAGCAAGGAGTTTTAGAGGACATTTACCTCAACTGCCCTCATTTTACAGCTGAGTAAACAGAAGCACACAAAAAAACTAACCCAAAATGACTTGACCCCATTTCACAGATGGGAAAACTGAGGACTAGAGTCACAAACACACCTGTCCCCCGACAACTAAGCAGAAGAGCTAGAACTAGAACTCTGGTCTCCTGGCTCCCAGAAAAGATTCTGTGTATGAATCATGGATGGGGATGATAGTAATTTAGGAGAAGGCTTAGATTCCAGGGCTAGCTTCATTAGCCTTGATTTTCCTTGCCCTCTGAGCTGCTGAGTGTCTGGAAGGTCCTTTTGAGGCCCCATTTGTCTCATTACAGTACATGTAGGGTCTAGATTGAAGAACCCTGAGAGGCTGACTCAAAAGGAATACTACTTTGCGACTGCAGGCCTGGAGTACTTCTTTCTGATCTAAGAGCAGGAATCACAATATTTTATGTGATTCATAAAATGTCACCATCATCTTTTATGCTTATGTTCTGGTCTATAGAGACCAACAGGGTTCAGCGTTAGACCTTCTATGCTAGGCATGATTGCTTCTGCTGCCTGTAATCTTTCTCTTCCCTGTTCTCCCCATCTAACATAGGCATCTTTAAAGAACAACAAAACTCTTAATATCTATCTTAATATCAACTCTAATACAGAAGAGCAGTAAAAGCTAGGCATTGGGGGTTAAGTGAGTTGCCCAGGGTTATCCAGCTTTGAACTCAGATTTGAACCCAGGACATCCTATCGCTAGGCCTGGAGCTCGTTCCACTGTGCTTTTCAGTCCTGCCTCTGCCCTGCTGAGAAACAGTCCTTGCCAATATCCTGCAGCATGCTGCCAAACATACAGGGTGGCAAGCATGGGACAGGGCCTTCATTTCAGTCCTAGTTTTGCTTTTTTTTTTTGCTGTGTGAACCCTCTGCAAGTCACTGAACTTCTATGAATCAAAGAGATGGAACCAGGTGACCTCTAAGATCTCTTTCACTTCAGCTCTATAATAAAAGCCCAATATTTGGAGAGAGTTTTCCAGATTCCTTTAACCATACTCCCTTATGATCCCCATGACAAATTGTTCAGACTTTGTGCCAAAGATAACCTCACAGAGGTTATGGCATGGTCTAGAACAGTGATGGCAAACCTTTTAGAGACTGTGTGCCGTGTTCCGCCCCTATAGACCATGTACCATGCCCTGCCCCCAGACCAAGTGTGCCCCTCCTTGCCCCTCCCCTTGTCCCACACAGGGGAGGGAGGGAGCTCTCCTATTGGCTGTTAGGCAGAGGGGTGAGGATGTAAAAAAAATGTCATCAGGTGTGGTGGAGAGGGGAAGGGAGGCCCTCTGAGGCCCTCTGCTTTTCTAGTAATGAACTCTGAGTAGGGGGATGGCAGCCACAGCACACAGGGGGCTTTTTTGGCACCTGTGCCATAGGCTCGCCATCACTGCTCTAAAACCTCTCGTTTCTCCATCAGTCAACAAGCATTTATTAAGCTAGGTACTATGCTAAGAGCTAAGGGTACAAAGAGGTACAAAAAATTCCAATCCCTACCCTCAAGGATCTTAATTTCCAATGTTGGAGACAATATGCAAATAATGATGTCCATAAAAGATATATACAGTTTAAATGAAAGGTGATCTCAAAGGGGAGTGGAGGGGGCGGCCGAGGGTGAATGGAAAAGCTCCTAGCAGAAGATGGGTTTTGAGCTGAGTCTCAGAGAAACCAGGAAGGAAGAGGAGGAGAGCTGGGAAGTTTGAGTGTCATGTGTGAGGCCATTAGCACACGTGAACATCTCCAGATCTCTGCTTTTCTCTGGTCCCTCACTGCCCTCTGCCATACTATTTTAACCATTTGCTTCAGAGGAAGATCTTTTCACTTTTTTTTTTCACTTTTACCTTCTGTTTTAGAAGCAATACTTCACTGCAAGGGCAAGGCAATTAGATTTAAATAACTTACCCAGGGTCACACAGCTAGGAAGTACCTGAAGCCAAAAGCCTCTTTTTAAAAAATTTCTTTTTAAATTACATATAGATACAAACAAACAAAAAACACCTTACCTTCCTTCTTAGAATCAGGACTGTGTCAGTTCCAAGGCAGAATAGTAGCTAAGGAGGCCACAGAGTGGCCCTTGGCAAGATGTGATTGCCCACTCAGTCCCCCTTGCATGACCTCTCATTAACAACCCATACCTATGGAACTGACATGATTACTATTCCCCCTAGTCTCAGAAGGAATAATGCAAGAGCAAGATACCTGTACCCTAATTCCCCAAAACATCACCAAAAGAATCAGACCCTCAATCCCAATCTGAAAAGACTATCATGGGTTAACTTCTATTTAGGTACATAATCCTCAGTAAAACTACAGCTACAGGCCAAGCCCAGAACTTTCCCTTTTATTCTCATGAAGCCACAACAAAAATCAAACATAAAGGCCCATATAAGACGTGTAGGTACACTATAGGTACACTAAGCTTCAATATACCTCAGTGATTCATAAACCAGTAACTCAGAAACTCACTAGTAAAACCTGAAAAATGATCAGTCTAATATTAAATCTGAATTGTGTTCCCAGTACCTCTCAACCTCAATGGTATGATTGTTGAATTGTCTTTTAAGAACTTCTGATGACAGAAACAAACACCCCGCGGAAAGGGCCAAGCCAGGCTCAGAGCGTGGAAATAAGGCAACAGAGAAGCATCTGGAGGGAACTGAGGAGGGCAGTAACACGGAAACACCAGCAATTCCTGGCTTCCCCTGGAAGACAGAACAACAACTTCATAGAACGGACAATCTGCCCAGGGCTAAAACCTCTGAACACCAGACAGAGATAAGAAAAGCTAGTCCTCCCCACTCAGATAGAGATGGCAAATTCCACAGAAGCACAAAAGCCCCAAAATTCCAAGAAAAACAAGAAGGGGGCGACTTTGGACACCTTTTATGGAGCAAAAATACAAAATACAGAGGAGATAGAAGAGGAAACACAAGCAAATGCCCCGAAACCTTCCAAAGGAAATGGAAACTCTCCACAAACCCATGAAGAATTTGAATCAGAAAGGATCAAAAAGATGGAAGCCTTCTGGGAGGAAAAGTGGGAAATAATGCAAAAGAAATTCACGCATCTACAAAACCAGTTTGACCAAAGTGAAAAGGAAAACCAGGCTTTAAAAGTCAGAATCAGGCAACTCGAAGACAACAAGCAAGAATTAATAAAGCAAAGCCAAAAGACCAAAAAATTAGAAGAGAACATAAAATATCTCACTGACAAGGTGACAGACCTGGAAAATTGAGGAAGGAGAGACAATCTGAGAATAATTGGACTTCCAGAAAAGCCAGAAATAAACAGCAAACTCGACATCTTAATACAAGATATAATCAAAGAAAATTGCCCAGAGATTCTAGAACAAGGGGGCAATACAGCCACTGACAGAGCTCACAGAACACCCTCTACACTAAATCCCCAAAAGGCAACTCCCAGGAATGTAATTGCCAAATTCCAAAGCTTTCAAGCAAAAGAAAAAATCCTACAAGAAGCCAGAAAAAGACAATTTAGATATAAAGGAATGTCAATCAGGGTCACACAAGACCTTGCAAGTTCCACTCTGAATGATCATGATTTTCAGAAAGGCAAGAGAGCTGGGTCTTCAACCAAGAATCAGCTATCCAGCAAAACTGACTATATACTTCCAAGGGAAAGTATGGGCATTCAACAAAATAGAAGATTTCCAAGTTTTTGCAAAGAAAAGACCAGAGCTCTGTGGAAAGTTCGATGTTGAAAAACAAAGAGCATGGAATACCTGAAAAGGTAAATACGAAGGAAAGGGAAAAGGAGAAAAATGTTATCTTTTTCTTTTACACAAACTCTCTTCTATAAGAACTACATTTATATCAATCTATGTATACTAACATGTGGGGAAAATGTAATGTGTAAATAGGGGGAAAAGAAAGACCAAATAGAATAATCTTTCTCACACAAAGATTCACACGGGAAGGGGAGGGGAAGAAAACTCCTATAAGAAGGAGAGGAAGAGAGTTTTTACTTAAACCTTACTCTCAGGGAAATCAACTCTGAGAGGGAAGAACATCCAGATCCATTGGGATCTTGAATTCTATCTTACCCAACAAGGGAAGGGATAAGGGAAAATCAAGGGGCATAGGGGGGAGGGAACACAAAAAAAGGAGGGAAGACAAGGGGGGAAGGGGGAGGGAACAAAAAGGGAGGGACTAGAAAGGGAAACATATCAAGGGAGGGGACAAGGGGGACTGATTTAAAGTAAATCACTGGACTAAAAGGTAGAGCTGAAGAAGAAAGGTTAGAATTAGGGAAGGATATCAAAATGCCAGGGAGTCCACAAGTGACAGTAATAACTTTGAACGTGAATGGGATGAACTCACCCATAAAACGTAGATGAATAGCAGAATGGATTAGAATCCCAAACCCTACCATATGTTGTCTTCAAGAAACACACATGAGGAGGTAGACACCCACAAGGTCAGAATTAAAGGATGGAGTAAGACCTTCTGGGCCTCAATTGACAGAAAGAAGGCAGGAGTGGTAATCATGATATCTGATAAAGCCAAAGCAAAAAATAGACTTGATCAAAAGGGATAGGGAAGGTAATTATATTTTGTTAAAAGGGACATTAGATAATGAGGAAATACCACTAATCAACATGTATGCACCAAATAATATAGCACCCAAATTTCTAATGGAGAAACTAGGAGAATTGAAGGAAGAAATAGACAGTAAAACCATATTAGTGGGAGACTTAAACCAACCATTATCAAATTTAGATAAATCAAATAAAAAAATAAATAAGAAAGAGGAGAAAGAAGTGAATGAAATCTTAGAAAAATTAGAATTAATAGACATATGGAGAAAAATAAATAGGGATAAAAAGGAATACACCTTCTACAACTCAGCACCACATGGCACATTCACAAAGATTGAGTATACATTAGGTCACAGAAACATGGCACACAAATGCAGAAAAGCAGAAATAATAAATGCAGCCTTTTCAGATCACAAGGCAATAAAAATAATGATCAGTAATGGTACATGGAAAACCAAATAAAAACCTAATTGGAAATTAAACAATATGATACTCCAAAATCATTTAGTTAGAGAAGAAATCATAGAAACAATTAATAATTTCACCGAGGAAAATGACAATGGCGAGACATCCTTTCAGCCAAAGGGTATTCAGGGATTCATCCAAACCATTCAGGGATTCATTCAACCCATCAGGGATTCAGCCAAAGCGGCAATCAGAGGTAAATTCATATCCCTGAGTGCATATATTAACAAACCAGGGAGAGCAGAGATCAATCAATTGGAAATGCAAATAAAAAAACTCGAAAGTGATCAAATTAAAACCCCCAGCAGAAAACCAAACTAGAAATCCTAAAAATTAAGGGAGAAATTAATAAAATTGAAAATGATAGAACTATTGATTTAATAAATAAGACAAGAAGCTGGTACTTTGAAAAAACAAATACAATAGACAAAGTACTGGTCAATCTAATTTAAAAAAGGAAAGAAGAAAAGCAAATTAACAGCATCAAAGACGAAAAGGGGGACATCACCTCCAATGAAGAGGAAATTAAGGCAATCATTAAAAATTACTTTGGCCAATTATATGGCAATAAATACACCAATTTAGGTGATATAGATGAATATATACAAAAATACAAACTGCCTAGACTAACAGAAGAGGAAATATAATTCTTAAATAATCCTATATCAGAAAATGAAATCCAACAAGCCATCAAAGAACTTCCTAAGAAAAAATCCCCAGGGCCTGATGGATTCACCAGTGAATTCTATCAAACATTCAGAGAACAGTTAGCCCCAATACTATATAAACTATTTGACCTAATAAGCAAAGAGGGAGTTATACCAAACTCCTTTTATGACACAAACATGGTACTGATTCCAAAACCAGGCAGGTCAAAAACAGAGAAAGAAAACTATAGACCAATCTCCCTAATGAATATAGAGGCAAAAATCTTAAATAGGATACTAGCAAAAAGACTTCAGCAAGTGATCAGAAGGGTCATCCACCATGATCAAGTAGGATTTATACCAGGGATGCAGGACTGGTTCAATATTAGGAAAACCATCCACATAATTGACCACATCAACAAGCAAACCAACAAGAACCACATGATTATCTCAATAGAAGCAGAAAAAGCCTTTGATAAAATACAACACCCATTCCTATTAAAAACACTAGAAAGAAATACTACCCACAAGCAGAGGATAAACTGTGGGAGTAAAAACACCGATGAAAAGCAACTGCTTGACTACAGGGTTGGAGGAGATAAGACTGAGGAGAGACTCTAAATGAACACTCTAATGCAAATTCCAACAACAGAGAAATGGGTCCGAGTCAAGAACACATGTGATAACCAGTGGAATCATGCGTCGGCTATGGGAGAGGGAAAGGTGGGGGGTGGGGGAAGGGGGAGAAAAGAAAATGATCTTTGTTTCCAGTGAATAATGTATGAAAACGACCAAATAAAATAATGTTTAAAAGAAAAACACTAGAAAGCATAGGAATAAAAGGGTTCTTCCCAAAAATAATAAACAGTATATATCTAAAACCATCAGCTAATATCATCTGCAATGGGGATAAACTAGATGCATTCCCAATAAGATCTAGAGTGAAACAAGGATGCCCATTATCACCTCTACTATTTGACCTTGTACTAGAAACACTAGCGGTAGCAATTAGAGAAGAAAAAGAAATTGAAGGCATCAAAATAGGCAAGGAGGAGACCAAGTTATCACTCTTTGCAGATGACATGTTGGTCTACTTAAAGAATCCTAGAGATTCAACCAAAAAGCTAATCAAAATAATCAACAACTTTAGCAAAGTCGCAGGATACAAAATAAATCCACATAAGTCATCAGCATTTCTATATATCTCTAACACAGCTCAGCAGCAAAAACTAGAAAGAGAAATCCCATTCAGAATCACCTTAGACAAAATAAAATACCTAGGAATCTATCTCCCGAGATAAACACAGGAACTATATGAACACAACTACAAAACACACTCCTCACAACTAAAACTAAACTTGAGCAATTGGAAAAACATTAACTGCTCATGGATAGGACGAGCCAATATAATAAAAATGACCATCCTACCCAAACTTATTTTTCTATTTAGTGCCATACCCATGGAACTCCCCAAAAATTTCTTTACTGATTTAGAAAAAACAGTAACAAAGTTCATTTGGAATGACAAAAGATCAAGGATATCCAGGGAAATAATGAAAAAAAAAACACAGATGATGGGGGCCTTGCAGTCCCAGACCTTAAACTATATTACAAAGCAGCAGTCATCAAAACAATTTGGTACTGGATAAGAGATAGAAAGGAGGATCAGTGGAATAGACTGGGGGCAAGCGACCTCAGCAAGACAGTATATGATAAACCCAAATATCCCAGGTTTTGGGACAAAAATCCACTAAAAACTGCTGGGAAAATTGGAAGGCAGTGTGGGAGAGATTAGGAATTGATCAACACCTCATACCCTACACCAAGATAAATTCAAAATGGGTGAATGAGTTAAGCATGAAGAAGGAAACCGTAAGTAAATTGGGTAAACCCAGAATAGTATACATGTTAGACCTTTGGGAGGGGAAAGACTTTAAAACCAAGCAAGACATAGAAAGAGTCACAAAATGTAAAATAAATAATTTCGACTACATCAAATTAAAAAGCTTTTGCACAAACAAAACCAATGTAACTAAAATCAGAAGGGAAACAACAAATTGGGAAAAAATCTTCATAGAAACCTCTGACAAAGGTTTAATTACTCAAATTTATAAAGAGCTAAATCAATTGTACAAAAATCCAAGCCATTATCCAATTGATAAATGGACAAGGGACATGGATAGGCAGTTCTCAGCCAAAGAAATCAAAAGTATTAATAAGCACATGAAGAAGTGTTCTAAATCTCTTATAATCAGAGAGATGCAAATCAAAACAACTCTGAGTTATCACCTCACACCTAGCAGATTGGTTAACATGATAGCAAAGGAAAGTAATGAATGCTGGAGGGCATATGGCAACGTAGGGACATTAATGCATTGCTGGTGGAGTTGTGAGTTGATCCAACCATTCTGGAGGGCAATTTGGAACTTTGCCCAAAGGGCGATAAAAGACTGTCTGCCCTTTGATCCAGTCATAGCACTGCTGGGTTTGTACCCCAAAGAGATAAGGAAAAAGACCTGTACAAGAATATTCATAGCTGCACTCCTTGTGGTGGCAAAAAATTGGAAAACAAGGGGATACCCATCAATTGGGGAATGGCTGAACAAATTGTGGTATATGTTGGTGATGGAATACTATTGTGCTAAAAGGAATAATAAAGTGGAGGAATTCCATGGAGACTGGAACAACCTCCAGGAAGTGATGCAGAGCGAGAGGAGCAGAACCAGGAGAACATTGTACACAGAGACTGATACACTGTGGTACAATCGAACGTAATGGACTTCTCCATTAGTGGCGGTGTAATGTCCCTGAACAATCTGCAGGGATCTAGGAGAAAAAAACACCATTCATAAGCAGAGGACAAACTATGGGAGTAGAAACACCGAGGAAAAGCAACTGCCTGACTACAGCGGTTGAGGGGACATGAGAGAGGAGAGACTAAACGAACACTCTAATGCAAATACTAACAACATGACAGGGTTCGAATCAAGAACACATGTGATACCCAGTGGAATCCCGTGTCGGCTATGGGGAGGGGGGAGAAAATGATCTTTGTCTTTAATGAATAATGCTTGGAAATGATCAAATAAAATATTATTTAAAAAAAAAACTTCTGATTATTCCTTTTTATTAAAAGCAACAAGTAAATTTCCTTGATTGTTTGAGGCCTCCTTAGCTACCACGTGTGACTCTGTCAAGGTGTCGTGGCCTGATTGCTCCCAGCAAAGGGCTAGGCAATGGGGGTTAAGTGATTTGTCCAATTAGGAGGTTTCTGAAGCCAGAAGCCTCTTTACTAATTTTTAAAACTCTTTTTTTTTTCAATTGCATGTAGAAACAATTAAAAAAAATAACCTTGCCTTCTGTCTTCGAATCAATACTGTTCCAAGGCAGAAGGACTAAGTAATGGGGGGAAGGGGGAATAAATGACTTTCTCAGGATCACACAGCTAGGAGGAGTCTGAGGTCAGATCTGAACCCAGAACCTGGCTTTCAATCAATCCACTGGGCCACCCAGCTGCCCCTAGCCCCGTCACTCTCATAGTTTCTGCTCTTCCCTCATACCCCAGCATAATGCATCCAGGCAGAAGAAATAAAGCTATTTTTGTCTTTTCGTTATTGTTTCTGGCCATAGGTGAGAGGGAGAAAACCTGCCAGCCATCCCTATTGTTTCTGGTTCCAGATGATATTTGGATCTGTCCTGAAAAGCTTATATCATTCCATTAGAGCAGAGGGTGATGAGACTAAATATAGCCCACCTAGTCCATCACCCTGCTCCCCAAGCAGGATGCTAATGAAGTCACAGGCAGATAGAATGCTTTGCTTTTGTTGTTTCAGATATCTTGGGAAGAAGAGAGTGAAAACTCTTTTTAGTAAATGGATATTAAGTAGAGCCCTGGCCTAAGCTCTAGGGAATCAGAGATGAAACCAAGCAGAGTGACTCCCTCAAGGACCTTATGCTAAGTGAGGAATGAGATACTCAGGAGAATAGGCGAAGGCAAAGACTTTTGAAAAGGCATTCTAAGAAAGTGGAAGGTGAAAGGGGCCAGGTAGGTAGCTCAATGGATAGAGAGGCTTGGAGATGGGAGCTCCTGGGTTCACATCTAGCCTTAGACACTTTCCAGCTGTGTGACCCTGGGCAAGTCACTTAACCCCCATTGCCTAGCTCTTACCACTCCTCTTTTGGATTCAGTGTTTAGTGTCAAATCTAAGACAGAAGATAAATGTTTCCCAAAAGAAAGAAAATAGAAGGTGGGAGACTGCTATAGTATTGTGGAGATTATAAGGGAGCTGAGCCTTGAAGAAAGAGAAAAATCTCAGTAGACAGAGGTAGTAGATGGACTTTGCAAATATATAGAGAAAGGAGAGGGCAGAATAAGATCAAGAGACACCAAGTGTCTCATTTGGTTGGAACCTAGAGGCAATCAGTCATCCTCCATTTACTAAGTATTATGTGCCAGGCACTCTGCTAAGAATGGGATATGAAGAAGGGCAAAAATAGCCCTTGCTCTTCAGAAGCTCATAATCTAGTGGAGGAGAAAACATGCAAGTAACTACACATATACATGATATATACATATATGTACACATGTACTGTGTGTACACAGACACATACTGGTGTCCATATCATTCATTTTTGCAATAGAGCAATTTTTAAAAACCAAATCCCCAAATAATATAGTCATATAAACAAATAATAAGTCATTTGTTTTTCTATTATGTTTCTACTCCCAGAGTACTTCTTTCTCTTGATGTGTGAATAGCATTCTTTCTTATAAGTCCTTGGGATTGTCTTGTATTAGCAAAGTCCATTACATTGTATTGTTCCACAGCGTTTCACTTTCTGTGTACAATGTTCCTCTGGTTCTGTTCATTTCACTCTACATCACATCAATTCTAGTTCACATGAAAATTCTCCTTTTCATCATTCCTTAAAGCACAATAGTATTATTCCATCACCATCATATACCACAATTTGTTCAGCCATTCCCCAATTAAGGGACATACCCTTATTCAAAACCCATTTCCATATTATTCATTTTTGTAATAATCTTTTAAAACCAA
Source organism: Monodelphis domestica (assembly GCF_027887165.1). Classification (NCBI taxonomy): domain Eukaryota; kingdom Metazoa; phylum Chordata; class Mammalia; order Didelphimorphia; family Didelphidae; genus Monodelphis; species Monodelphis domestica. The sequence continues at coordinate 455,218,500 of NC_077227.1, forward strand.
AACCCCAAATCATATGCCCAAATAAGCAAGTGATAAATCATGTTTTCTTTTGGCTTTCTACTCCCACATTTCTTTTTCTAGATGTGGATAGCATTCTTTCTCATAAATCCCTCTGGATTGTCCTGGATCATTTCATTGCTTTTAGTAGCAAAGTCAATTACATTTGATTATCCCACAAAGTTTCAGTTACTGTGTACAGTGTTCTTCTGGTTCTGTTTATTTCTCTCCGCATCAGTTCATGGAGGTCTTTCCAGTTCTTATAGAAATCAAGCAGTTCATCATTCCTTATAGCACAATATCATCACCATGTTCTACATTTTGTTTGACCATTCCCCGAACAAGGGACAACCCCTCATTTTCCAAATTTTTTGCCACCACAAAAAGTACAGCTATAAATATTTTTGTATAAAAAGATCCTTTCCCATTTTTTTTTATCTCTTTGGGATATAATTCTAGTAGTGATATTGCTGGATCAAAAGGCATGCATTCTTTTAAAGCCCTTTGGACATAATAAAGCAGAATGGTTGGATCAATTCACAATTCTTCCAGCAATGCTGGTAGAAAAATGTCCCAGTTTTGCCACATCCCCTCCAACATCTAGTATTTTCCTTTACTGTCATATTGGTCAATCTGCAGGTGTGAGGCAGTACCTCAGAGTTTTGATTTGCATTTCTATAATCAGGAGAGATTTAGAACATTTTTTCATATGATTATTGATAGTTTTGATTTCTTCATCTGAAAACTGCCTATTCATGTCCCTTGACCATTTGTCAATCGGGGAATGTTTTGATTTCTTATAAATTTATAAGTCATAGCCTTTTGTAATATTTTGTAAGACCATCTGAGAGGTAATGAAGGCCTGTATGAAGATAGCAGCTGTGTAAGTGGAAAAAAAGGTACATAACGGAGAGTAGTTGTAGGAATACTGATATGTGGAGTAAGTCAGAGTCAGGACTCAATATTAAGGTCATAAACCTGGATGGCTAGTAGGATTGTAGTGCTCTTGAGAGTACTAGAAGAGTTAGGAAGAGGGGACAGTTTGAGGTGTGGGGAATGAGTTCTATTTTGATTATGCCAAGTTTGACATGTCTAAAAGGCAGTGGGTAATGAGGGACTGGAAGTCAGGAGAGATATTAAGACTGAACATATAGATCTGAGAATGAAGCTTTGCAGGACATTGATTTGGATAAAGTTCTAGCAAAAGAGATTGTGATTAAGCAGTGATCACACAGGTAAGAGAATCAAGAGAGAGAGCAGTGTTACAAAAACCTAGAGAAGAGAATACTCAAAAGGAGATAGTGATTTATAGTTCCGGAGGATGCCGAGAGGTCAAGAAGGAGGACTGAAAAATAGCCATTATAATTTGCAGTTTAGATCATTGTTTTTATTGTTTTAGGTTATTTGGATAAAGCAAGTTTCAGTTGAATGATGTCAAAAGCCAAGATTGCAGATGGCTTAAAAGCAAGCAGGAGAAGTAAAGGGACCTGATATAAATGACTTTCTCTAAGAGTTTACTGAGAAGGGGAGGAGAGATAAAGAATGATAGCTTGAAGGGATGCTTGGATGAATTTTGCTTTTATTATTACTTTTATTTAAAGATTGAGAAGGCTTGGGAGTGTTTAGGCTGCATGGAGAGTAACTGGGAGAACTTGAAGTTTAGAGAGAGAGTAGGGATGATTATGGGATCAATCTGCTGGAAAAGACCTCAGAGGATAAGATCAAAGGTTGATGTAGAGGGGGGTTTGTCTTGACGGGGAGAAGTGCCACCTCCTTATCTGAGACCTAGAGAGAGGAAGAGATAATTAGGGAATATGTCTGAATGATATGAGGAAAAGGAAATTCATGGTGAAATTATTTCTCAGACAAGAGAATGGGGCAGGAGTTTCTGTGGGAAGTTAAACAGAAATGAAAAGGTTTGTGATAGATGGTAAGAAGACCAGAAAGGTTACACAGAACCAAACTGTGAAGGGACTTTTAAGGGCCATGCTAAGAAGCCTGTATCTTGTCCTTTAGGCAATGGGGAGCCACTATTCATTTTTAAATAGAGGAATGATATGATCAGACATTAGAACCTTTATTGGAAATTTCCTTTCGGGGGACAGATGGGTTGCACAGTGGGTAGAGCACCAAGCCTGGAGTCAGATGGACCTGGGTTTAAATATGACCTTAGATACTTCCTAGCTCTGTTACTCTGAGCCTGACCCTTGCCACTCTTTTCTCTTAGAATGGACGCTAAGACAGAAAGCGTGATTTAAAAAGAAAAAACAAAACAAAATAAAAATTTACTGCAGAAAACATGAATCTGCTGAATTTCAGACTAACCCAAATCTTTCCCATTCATAGATGGTTAGATCTTAATATTTATATTTTATAAAGCCCTGTCCTTATAACAATCCAGTGAAATAAATAAAATAAATACTACCTCCTCTCTTCTCAGATAAAAATAATCTCTGTCCTTTAAGGTTCAGCTCAAGACCCACCTCTTCGCTGAAACAGCTTCCCACCACTTTAGGTCTATAGTCTAAGTGGTCTTAGGTAATAATCTCTTTCACTTACTTGAATTGCTACAACCTACTCTCTCTGTACTCCTTCTCTTTTTGACTCATGCAGCCTGATATTGTTAGTTATCTTTGTGTCAAACTAGACTGGAACGTCCTTGAGAGTAAAGACTATGTCATATTCTTCTTTGTATTTTTCACAGGGACCATAACAAATTATCAAAAAGAATAATGAAAGCAGATATTGCCCACAGTTCTAGTATTTTGAGGCTTACCAAATTCTTTCTTTACAATAGCCTTATTTGTTATGTGTGGTGCAAGTATTATGTCCATTTTATAGAAGTGGAAACAGAATCAAAGAGAAGATATGATTTGCTCAGGCAAAAAACTAGAAAATGCCATCTTGGAATTAAATATACGTCTCCTGATTCCAAGCTCTTTCCTTTAGAGCATGATACTTTCTTCCTGTTGTGGTTTGGTTTTTAATTTTAACTTATTTTTATTGCTATGTTTTGTTTTTATATCACCTCAAATTCTAAATATATACTTTATCCTCTTCAGAGTCATCCCTTGTTAAAAAAGAAACAAATGAATAAAAAAGGAGGAAAACAGTTCTCTCGACTCAGCCTTAGTAGTATAGCCTATGCAGTGTGCCACGATCTATTATATCTCATCTTTCCAAAGGAGAAGAGAGTTGTTTTTTTCCCATTATTTATTTAGCTATTGTCCATTTGATGGGCGTATACTTTTTTCCTACCACAAAAAGTCCTCTGCCTTCTCCAATGAGTGTTCCACAAATGTCAGTGAGGAAGATGGATTTGGGTGTGTTCTCTAGGGCCAGAGAGTAAAATTTCCTATCTTACTCAAATAGGGGTAGGAACCATAGGTGACTGACAGCTGGATTTTAAAATACCAGGGAATGGGTGGCAGCTGGGTAGCTCAGTGGATGGAGAGTCAGGCCCAGAGACGAGAGGGCCTGGGTTCAAATTTGACCTCAGACACTTCCTAGCTATGTGACCCTGGGCAAGTCACTTCACCCTTATTGCCTAGCCTATACTACTCTTGTGCCTTGGAACCAATATCCAGTATTGATTCTAAGACGGAAGATAAGGGGTTAAAAAAAAATACCAGGGACTACCAGGCATGGTAGTGCATGCTCGTAATGCCTGCTACTGGGAAGTTGAGGCTATTTTATTGTGAGCTCCATAGAATCAATGGGATTTCCTAAGAAAGACCCTAATAGAGTGAGCCCTTGAGAGTAGGGAGGCCTTGATGCTGCCCAAGGAGGGGTGAACCAGCCCAACACTTATGGTCTATGTGAAATAGAGGAAACTCGGTCTCAAGAAAAAGAAGAAAAAAGGAAAATCCACTACCTCTTCTTCAGTGTTTTATCTTTTCTGTACAAGGGTCTTTCTGGTTTGGGTTCTTTTTTTGCTAATTACCTTCCCCTTCCTTCTCTGTTCTATCTCACTCCTCCGATGCTCAGTCCAGTTAGATTTCCTTAACTTTTCTTTTTCAGGACACTGCCCACAGCTTCAGCTTTCTAACATCTCAGTCTTCCATTCTCCTTTGAATGGGCCTGGGTCAGGAGATGGATCAGATTCTCATTGTAACCCTTTCCTGTCTTACCTGCTTTATAGATCACTGCCCAGGAACTTTCAGATAACCGAGTCATCACTGTGAGCATGGCTGGCAGGAAACTAGACAAGAAGGTATGCATGGAGAAAACTCTTTTTTTGGGGCCTCTTGGCTGTATGGGCTATTCTATGCTATTTGTTCCACATCCTGAAAATTCAGAAGTCCTTTTCCTAAGCAGACTAGATCTAGGGCCAGAAGGAACATCCTCGGAGAAGTGGCTAAGAGCTCAGGCTATGGCCAGAAAAGGTCTTCACTTTCACCAAAACCCAAAAATGTAACCATCTATCCCTAGTCCAAACTTGGGTCATTCTTTTCCCTCATGATCTTGACATCTCTTGGACAAAGAGAATCCATCCACCTGTCACTTCAGATACCTCTGGAAGAAAGGAATTTCCAAAAGCTAAAAACTTCCCATGCCATAGTCCGGGTCCTCTTGGGGTTTCCATTTTGTTTCCCAGTCTATGTCAACCAGCCAGAGAGAATCCAAATGATTGTGGCATAGAATCAGTAACTTATATCCTTTCTCCCTATAGGACCTCTTTGGGAAATCAGATCCATTTCTAGAGTTTTATAAGCCAGGAGATGACGGCAAATGGATGCTTGTTCACCGGACAGAGGTGAGTTCACTGGCATGGAGCATGTAAACCTATCTACCACTAACTCACCGTGTGATGTTGGGTGAATTATATTTGCTATCTGGCCCCTCAGTTTTCACTTCTGTAAAATGAAAAGGTTGGACTAGATTAATCTTTTGGTTTCCTGGGAGCTCTGTGAGTCTATAAAATAAGTCAAGACTGGGGTCACCAAACCAAGCAGTGACAGATAACTTCCCCAGCCCATGCCCTATTTCTGTTACCTCCTTCCCCAGAGTCTGTCATTGTTGCTGTTCAGTCATTTTGTGTCTGACTCTTCCTGACCCCATTGGGGGTTGTCTTGACAAAGCTCTTAGAGGGGTTTGTCATTTCCTTTTCTAGCTCATTTTATAAGATGAGGAAGCTGAGGCAGAGTTAAATAACTTTTCCAAGGTCACACAGATAGTAAGTATCTGAGGTTGGATTTCCTCCACTTTACTACCTAGCTAGGCTTGCAGATATTAAGAAGCAAATACATCATACACCTATTTCTTAAAGTCTTCTTCCTTTCTTGCTAATCTTCCCATACTTAGCTGGGGCACGTACATCTCAGGAATACACCCGACTCTTCTCCTTCCCTTCCCTGGCAAGGGACTAGAAAATAGATTTCTTCCCTTACTTACTACAGGTGATAAAGTACACTCTGGATCCTGTGTGGAAACCATTTACTGTGCCTTTGGTATCTCTTTGTGATGGAGACTTGGAAAAGCCTATTCAGGTAAGCTCATGTCTTTTTTAGTGTCTATCTTGTGTTCTTTTCATACCTTGTCCAGTTGACCCAGTTGTCTTTTGGGGAGGGGAAGTGACTTTCTAGTTAGGTTCTCCCTCTCTTCCAGGAGCCCTGAAGCCCAGAGGGCAGACATAAATTCAGTGGCCATGATCAGCCTTTAAGCTTTTCTTAAACCTTAGTCTATGGGTGACTATATACTGAGCACTTTATTGAGCGAGATCTACTCCATCCCCTGCACAGAGTTTTAAGGCAGAAGGCAGTGTGCTGTAGGTCATATCTCTCTACCCATTCTCTACCAAAAACTGGTAGGAAATCTTTAAATTCTCTACTGTAGCTGCCCCACAAAATTTTGGGATGAAACGCCTCTCAGTCTCAGGGGTTGTAGGCATGAGTCTGAGAGATGGGAAGAGCAGGGAAAAGGAGGAGGCATCCTTTAAAAAATGTACCTATTTTAAGAAATAAGACCTTGGGTATCAACAATTTCGTGAACTGGTAAAAAAAAAATATTGTTATAGACAGTTGCTCCTCCCAGCTCTATAATATCTACTTACTTTCCCAAGTCTTTGTTTCCTCATCTGCAAACTGCGGGTAATAATTAATCTTAGAAGTTTTTCTCGAAGAGATAGGTGATTTAGGATCTGCTTTAATGAGCAAGATGAACAGGTGGGTTGGGGATGGGGGACATGAAAGCACATGGCATGATTTTAGACTTTCAAGAAGAATTCATGAAATATATGAGTTGGTGCAGTGACTGCCCCAGGACCCTAGGGATAGGGAGCTGTGAATATTGTCCAAGAGAGAGCCTGAGGGAGGTTTTGAAGGGATCTTTTCTGGGATGACCTTACCCACTCTCATCCCTCAGGTCATGTGCTATGACTATGATAATGATGGCGGCCACGACTTCATCGGTGAATTCCAGACTTCTGTGGTGAAGATGTGTGAGGCTCGAGATGGTCTTCCGGTGAGATGGGGTAAAGGGGCTCGGGCATGTGTGACAATACTTTTGCCTTATTTAGATGGGCAGGAGAGAGTTCCCTCAGAAAGCAGTCGGGGTTATTTCTCAGGGGACTGAGCGAAAGATGCCCAATACTTTTTAACAGTCATCAACAAATATGTGGAGTATATAGGAATAAAGCATTCTGCCAGTGCCTGTGAGCCCTTTCTTTGTGGAAAGAGAAAGCCTCACCAACCCCCAACCGGACATGGAGCTTAATGACCCTGTGTTTTGGGAAGAGCTCCAGCCAACTTGGGGAAAGGAAATACCACCCCCACACAGCTACACATACCATTCCCAAGGGTTGGTGATTAGATCTATGAGAAGAGACATCTAGCATTTGTCAAATGGACAAGGATGCTTAAGTATCCTCATTATTGGGAGTGATACAGAATGAGTTATGAGGACCAAATACCTGACTCATGGAAACTTTTGGTCAGTGCCAGCTTGATACAACTCTTGGAAGTGTGTAGATGAGAAGGATTCAGGTTGGGAGAGAGAAAAGGAGAAGGCATTTTAGATTAGGAGAATAATGTGAGAGCACAAACAGTCTAGGAAATAAATGTGATGGGGAAATGTCTATTTTTAGAAGGCCAATGAATTTTCTTTTTCTTTCTTTATTATTATTATTTTTTAAAAACAAAACCCCTTAATTTCTGTCTTGGATATTGGATACAATACTGTGTATTGTTTCCAAGGCAGAAGAATGATAAGAGCTAGGCAATGGGGATTAAGTGACTTGCCCAGGGTCACACAGCTGGGAAGTATATGAGGCCAGATTTGAACCCAGGACCTCCCATCTCTAGGCCTGGCTCTGAATCCACTGAGCCACCCAGCTGCCCCCCCCAATGAATTTTCTTAAAAGCATCTTATTAGAAGTTCATTTGGGGATCTGAGTGAAGAGAAGTCACAGAGACCAACTCCCTCAATTGTTGAGGTTGAATTTCTAGATAGGATTAATCTAGCCCTACCTTTACCTCATTTCTTTTGCTTCATTCCCAGGTAGAAGTAGAATGTATCAACCCTAAAAAACAAAAGAAGAAGAAGAACTACAAGAACTCAGGCATCATCATTATCCGCTCTTGTAAGGTAGGGGAATGGTTCCTGGATATTTGGTGGGGGATGGGAGATGGAGGGAGGACAAAACATTTTGGATCTGTTATGGGTTCAGGTTGCCAAGGAGTCTTGTTCTATGGCTAGTTCTAAGGCCCATATTTCTGGGGATAGAAGAGTAGGTTTATGGATAGAGCCCCCATTTTTCTGGGAATAGAAGGGAGGGTAAGTGTGATCTTGTGTGGAAGAAGGGTTTGGATTCCACTAACTCTTTATCTGCCAGCTGGAGGAAGCTTTGGATTATTGAGTGTTCAGGAGTTTTTGAGGTGGAGCCATCCACAGAGTGTTCAGAGAGACACTGCTCATCGTAGAGGATGCTGACTTAGAATCATGGCCAGGCTAGAAGAGACTCTTTAGGACTAGGGTCTGCCTGCACCCTCTCTGAGGGGCAGCGATGCAATACAAAGAAGAAACTTCACTAACACTGAAGTCATTTTCCAAACATGGCCTTGTTTGATCATCCAAACAGACTAGAGGAGAAACAAGAGAGGAATTAGTAGCCTTACTTTATTGGTAGAGAAACTGAACCTCAGAGAGGGAAAGAAATATGCCCAGTGTTGAGCATGGACTCAGGTCTTCCAATTTCAATGTTTCTAATAACCTAATAAGTGGATCATTGGCTGGGTCTTGTAGAACCTCTTTGTTAACTAGAAAACTAGGTTTAATAGAACCGATTATAGAGAGGAATATGGACATTTACTCAGAATTAGCTCATTCATTCCAAACTAGCCTCAGCAGTAGGTCTGGGTTCTCAGAAAAGGACCATCACCATTTGGTTATACTCAGACCCTCTAAAGATCCTATGGGTCCTGTGGGAGAATATACTTTCTCTTCTCATTGCTTTTGATGTGTTTCTATTTACTCAAACTCATAATAATGATATTTTTAATCATATGAGCAAGGAAAATCCATTTGCTCTGGATAAGTCAACCCTCTGGAACTATAAACTATGGAGCCCTTTTTCCTTTTTAAAAAATCTTCACCTTCTTTGTTAGAAGCCATACTATGTATTGGTTCCAAGGCAGAAGAGTGGTAATGACTAGGCTACAGGGGTTAAGTGACTTACCCAGTGTCACCAGCTAATAAGTGTCTAAGGCCAGATTAGAACTCAGGAAGACTCATCTTCCTGACTCTAGGCTCAGTACTCCATCCAGGGTAGCAGTTGCCCATAAAATATATGCAAAGGGGGCAGCTGGGTGGCTCAGTGGATTGAGAGTCAGGCCTAGAGATGAGAGGTTCTAGGTTCAAAAGGCTTCAGACACTTCCTAGTTGTGTGACCCTGGGCAAGTCACTTAACTCCCATTGCTTAACCCTTACTGCTTTTCTGCCTTAGCACTAATACATAATATTGATTCTAAGACGGAAGGTAAGGTTTCCAAAAAAAAAGAAAGAAAAAAATTTTTTTGGACGGCTAGGTATCATAGTGGCTAGAGTGAGACCTAGAATTAGAAGGACCTGGGTTCAAATTTGACTTGAGGATACTTCCTAGTGTGTGACCCTGCACAAGTCACTTAACCCCCATTGCATAGCCTTTGTCCCACTTCTGTCTTGCATTGATACTAAGACAAAAGATATGGGTTAAAAAAAGAGAGAGATCATTATTTATTTTAGAGAGGGCAATTTCAGTGTTATGATGAGGCCAGAAGTCAGACTGCAAGTTTATGAGAATGAGAGGAGAGGAAGTGGAGCCACTTGAATCTACATAAGCTTTCTCAAGAAGAGGAGGAGAGAGATGAGCTAACATGAGAGTTGCCAGGAATAGTAGGATCAAATGAGTGTTTTTAAGGATGGAAGTGATGTGAGCTTTTTTTGTTAGTAGTAGGGTCCTGGATTCAAGTTTGACCTCAGATACTTCCTAGCCATGTGATCCTAAGCACGTCAATTAACCCCCATGGATTAGCCAGGGAGAGGTTGGACATTAACGAGAGTGGAATTGTTGTAGGAAAAGGAGAAGAATACAACCAGAGCAGGGATGACGGGCTAGGAAAGAGATGAAGAGTGGAGGGATGGGAGGCCACTCTTAAGAACAACGGAGAGGGTTGAGGTTTATAGAATGATAAATGTTTATCGTTCAATAAAAGAATGTTCTGATCAGATAAAGGAGCGGCTAGGTGGCACAGTGGTTGGAGTGCTGGACCTGGACTCAAGAAGACCTTCCTAAGTTCAAAACTGGTCTTAGATACTTTACTAGCCGAGTGACCCTAGTGAGTCACTTTTAGCCCTGTTTCGTCAATTTCCTCATCTGTAAAATGAGTTAGAAAAGGAAATGGCAAACCACTGCAGTCTCCTGGGAGAAAAGCCCTAACAGGATCACAAAGATTTGGGCACAAATGAAAAATAATTGAATGACAGCAAAGGAATTTTGCAGTTCATAAACACAGAAGTAGAACACTTGTGGTGGCAAGATGAAGGGTTTTTATGGCGGCCATATCTTTATAGCTAAAATGGCATAAGAAGTAAATCGTGGGAACCAAAGCAATGGGAATTTAGGATGCTTGTGGGGAGTAGTTAATTTGCTAACTCTTTTTTTCCCTTTCAGATAACCCGGGACTATTCTTTCCTCGATTACATCCTTGGAGGATGCCAACTCATGTTTACTGTAAGGATTTCTGATTGTTCTTTTGTTCTTTCCTAGTCCCACAAAGTCCCAGAAATTTAGAATATTGTCTAGAGAAGAAGACCCAAATTTATTGGGGTTCAGTTAGGTCCATGGCCCTACCCCAGTTGGGAAATATAGAGTGGAGATAAGAATGTTGGCTTCTTATAGTCCTGAATGGGTTAGGTAGAAGAAACTTCACTAAAATGAAGGCAGCTTGAAGTTGGGAATTGGATGCCAGCTGTTCCTTTAAATCATCATTTCCAAGGCACAGTGTGATGGTTGGAAAACTCAGTGGATTGAGAGCCAGGCCTAGAGACAGGAGATCCTGGGTTCAAATGTGACCTAAGATATTTCCTAGCTGTGTGGCCCTGGGCAAGTCACTTAATCCCTGTTACCTAGCCCTTACTGCTTGCTCTTCTACCTTAGAAACAAGACACAGTATTGATTCTAAGATGGAAGGTAAGGGTTTGGGTGGCGGGGGAGGGGGGGAATATCTCAGCATATAAGGGAGTTTTATTGAAACAACTTTGCAAAAGCATAATTAGTGGGTTTTTAAGGTATAAAAAATAAAGTAGTAGTATCAACATTGTCCTGTTTTTGCTCTCTGAACTTTTTTGTATCTTTTTCCAGTTTTTTTTTATTTTATTTTATTGATGCTATTTTCTTTTTATCTTTTTTCTTTTTTGCTATCTCTCATTTTCCACCAAGTCAAATAGAAGCCTTGGTCATTAACAAGTATTAGTGAAGCCAAAGTCATCAAAGCATTGGCTGTGTCTGAAAATGAATGTTTTACTTTGAACCCCTTTAACTTTCCCTCCTACCCCTTTCCCCAGCACCGAGGGAGACAAGCTAGAGAAAGGGAGCAGAGAGGATGTCACAGCATTACAGTCCCTATTTTGTTTTCTTGTCATAAAGGAAAAGGAGAGAGGGGGAAAAGGAGGGAAAAGTTGCCATGGAAACTGGAATGGAGTAGAGGAGGGATTTTTTATTATATTCTCTTTAAGTGCTGTGTAAAGAGTCCTCAGGGTAGAGGGGCTGGCTCAGATCGAGACCCTTGGGAAGTAGGGAGATGGTGGCAGACTGACCTGATGGCCTTCAGAGGATGAAGGTAAGAAGGAAGGCCAGACACACTCAGCTGTCTCTCATGTAGATGATGAGCTCCTTACAGGCTAGGTAGGGACTGTCTCCTATGCCCACTTGGATTCCCCATCCCCTATCAGTGCCTAGCATAGAGCAGGTACTCAATAGATGGTTTTCAAATGAATTCAAACTAGCTACCTCCACTCATACCTGTGTGTGTGTGTGGGGAGAGAGAGACAGAGACAGAGACAGAGACAGAGACAGAGTGAGAGAGAGAGAGAGAGAGAGAGAGCCAGCCAAGGCTGGGGACCTGCCTGTCTAGCAAAAAGAAGGTTGAGAGGCAGTTGAGCTGACCAGGGGGAGGGGACTTGGAGTCACTCTCTCTGGAGGTTGAACCTGGCTGAAAGACCCTTGTGGGGCTGACTTGGTTTTGGGGTTCTCTGATCAAGGGGAAACTTCTATTCTTTCTGAGATTTGACTGATCAAGAGTTGGAGGAAAGCCAGGCTGAAGGAAACTTTGAACTTTGTTTCTCTCTGGGGTTGAAGCTGAGAAAGGAGACAAGCCAGAACTTTGTTTTCCCTCTTGAGGAGTTGTCTTGGACTGAAGGACCCTTGGGAGGGGACTTCAGAAATTAAGCTGAGAGACCTTGCTGACTTTGTGAAGAAGGAAGATCTTAAACAGCTGTTGTCCTCCATCTCTCTAATTGTCTTAGAGTCACAGTTTGTGACTGAACTACTTTCTCAAACCCTCAATTTTCCCTCATTTAAGATTAGGGGCATCCTCATCCCTCTTACCTCAGTTTCCCATCCTGTTATCCCAATAAACCACTTGACTTGAAAAGGAAAAGAAAAGAGTATCTTTATAGTTCACTCAGGGGGGAGGGAAGAAGCCAAAGGCTTCAAGAAGAATTGGGAGGAGAGGGTGGCAGGAAGAAGAGGGTTGGAGAAGGGAGGAGGAGATTAATTAGAAAGATATACTGATGCATCAGCCATCAGTAGGGATCAGTAGGTAAACCCCAGAGCAGTTCTCCTGTGTATCAGCATCCCTGTACCAGCACCACTCAGCATTTCTCATTCCTACCTCCATTACAAATAAGTAGTTTCAGGATCCCATAGCAGCTCTCTCTAGTCAAAGCCAGAGGACAGCAGGCATTGCAAAAGAAACAGTTTCCCTCAGTTTACTTCTCTGTTTCAATTGGCACCCTTAGTCTATTTCATACCCCAACCCATTAGATACTCACTTAAAAAACAAACCAAAAAAACCCTCTTACCTTCTGCCTTGGAATCAATACTATGTGTTGATTCCAAGGCAGAAGAGTGATAAGGGCTAGGCAATGGGGGTTAAGTGACTTGCCCAGGGTCACACAGCTAGGAAGTGTCTGAGGCCAAATTTGAACCCAAGATCTCCTGTCTTTAGACCTGGCTCTCAATCCACTGAGCCACCCAACTGCTCCCTAAATGGCAGATTTGAACCCAGGACCCATTAGATATATTCTTAGTAAGCATCTTTTGGACCACTTCCCTATCTCATCTTTTCCCTTGGGAAAACTTTTTTTTTACTTAGAGGAAAACGAACTTGTCCACCCTGATTCTTTCCAGTGGCTTGGGCTCAGCATAATGTTCTTAATTCTGGGCTGGGAGAGTCCATTAATATCATCAAGCACCCCTCAGGCTCCCTTCTAGTTCTGTAATCCTTTCACCGTAGTACTATGTCCTGCTAGTGGTCCCCCAAGGAAGACTTTGACAGAGATGAACATACCCTATCAACCCCTAGATTCCAAAATATCTAAGATGGAAAGAAATCATCTAGTCTAAAGCTCTCATTTTATAATGGGGAAATCAAGGCTTGGCAATGGAAAGCGACTTGGCCAATTAACACAGCCATTTCAGTGGAAGATCTGATGAGACTAGTCCTCCCGACTCTTGGGCTAGTGTGCTACTGTGCTAGACATTAAATCAGCAAGCAGCTGTCAAGCTAATCCTTGTGCCTAGCACTGTGCCAGGCATTGGGAAGGATACGAAGCAATCTGAAATATAGTCCTTGTCTTCAAAAGGGTTATGGTTTAGTTGTAAAGAAATTCATGAGGGAGGATCAATTAATATCAGGTGGGATGTGCCAAGTGCTCAATAAAGGATACAGACTCTGAGGGATGTGGGAAAGAGTTCAGAGGAGGAATGATTGCTATGGACTAGAGTGGGCAAGACAGGCTCTCTGGAAGATGTAGGACTTGTGCTGAGCCTTAGAAAATGAATAGGACATTGATAGTTGTTGGGAGAAAGTAAGGAAATTCCAGATGGGGAACAATCCCTTAAATAAAAAGTGTCAAAAGTGTACTGAGGAGACAAATGTGGTTGGAGTTGAGAAGATATGGATGAAGGGCCACAGTGGAAGAAAAGACTGGAAAGGTGAATGGACCAGAGCCTTGAATCCTAAGTTCTGGGGAGAGATAATAAGTAAAGAACACTTTTGAGGGTTTTGCTTATATTTTCTAAGAGAGGAAAGATATCACCCATTCAAATCATGAAAAAGATCAATCTGAGTCAGAATCTGAGTCAGCCCAAGAGTCAGAAGGACTAGTCTCATCCTAGATCTCCCACTGAATTGGCTATGTTAATTTGGACAAATTGCTTTCCTTTGGTGAGCCTTAATTTCCGTATCTCAGTTTCTTTTTTTCTCTGAGGCTGGAGGATGTCAATTGGATTGAGAGAAGAGGGACTCAGAAGAGACCTCCCGGGATGGTGATAGGGGTATCCTTGAGGCCATGTGTCTCAACTGCCAACTCTTTCTCCTTCCTTTTCCTTCCTTCTAGGTTGGGATAGACTTCACAGCCTCCAATGGGAACCCCCGAGATCCCTCCTCTTTGCACTATATCAACCCCATGGGCACCAATGAGTATCTGTCTGCCATCTGGGCTGTTGGACAGATCATTCAGGATTATGACACGTGAGTTAGGTCCCTTCACCTTGCATCTCCCTGCCCCAGAGGATGGGTATACCTTCAAAGCACTTCCTTTCACATAGATTCTCCTTCTTTGTATCTAAGGTACTGAGTATAAGGCCGGTACTCAGAAAAATGCTTGCAATCAATTGGCACTGTGGCATATTGAGAAGAGCCTGGAACTTGGAAATTAGGGAACTGTATTCAAGTTCTGACTCCTGAAGATCACTGTAACCATAGGGCTTCTGCCAAGTCACTTATCCTTCTTGTTCTCAAAATAAAATAAGGAAGAGCTGGTTATGTTAACCATGGCTTCATCAACCATCAAGAGCTTTGTGCAGTGCAGATGCAGTATGGGTATAATAAATGTTTGTGATGAGTATTTCCCCCTGAGTTTTCTGACTAAAGGAGGAAATCTGAAGAATCCTGGGCCAGAGAAGCTTAGAGGGCAGAACATTGGAGCTTAGGAGCTAAGAATGGCAGTTTTTTTATGCTTTGGCAACAGGGGAGCATGGTAGGAGTCCAACAGAGACCAATTCTGTTTCCTCTGACTCAGACAATCACCATCCTCCCAGTATTACTTTAGGGTTAGATTCAGGGCTCAGCTCCCTCCATTATCTAGGGTGGTACTACTCTGCAGAAGCTCAGGAGAACCTCTTCACCATGGCTGCCATTTCTGCCCTGTAGCTCCTTCCAATGCTTTGCTGTCTCCATGGGAAATCAGGCTGAAGCAGTGAAATGTGAATAAAAGTCTCCAATGATTCTCCCTCCCCAATTCTCTCTTCTTCCTCCACCCCCATTTTACCTAGATTGGATTTTATAGGATCATCTTATTCTCTTTGACTGTTTAGGGACAAAATGTTCCCGGCTTTGGGATTTGGCGCCCAGTTACCCCCAGACTGGAAGGTAAGGACAAAGCATGTGTGCATTTTCTGGTATTGATGTTGTACTGTGGAAAGAGCTCTGGTTTTGGAGTCAGTGAGCTCTGATGTTTACTACTTGAATGTTTTGGAACAATTCTCTTTACTTCCCTGAGCCTCAGTTTCCTTCACTGGAAAATCAGGAGGGAATAGTTTAGATGGTCTCTTCCAGCTTCAGATAATAATCCAATGTGAACATTTTCCTGGATATCTCTTTGTTCCTAGGTTGACAAGTCCCCATGACTGATCTCTCTATGTGCAGGCTTCGTCTTTAATCATTCAACATTTATTAAGCATCTATTATATGCAAGGCACTTTACTAAGCACTGGGGAAACAAAAGAAGCAAAAGACAATCCCTGATCTCAGGATGCTTAATGGAGAGGGCAACATACAAAGGAATATGTATAAGCAAGTGAAATACAGGATAAATAAGAAATAATTAACAGAGGAAAGGCACTAGAATCAAAAGGTTTGGGGAAAGGCTTCCTATAGAAGAGAGGATTTTGGTTGGGGCTTAAAGGAAGATAGGGAAGTTGGGAAATGGAGTTGAGAAAGTGGAGGCATGGGGGACAGTCTTGTGCATGGTCTAGCCAGAAGGCCAGTGTCACTGGAGGAGGAATTTGGATCAAGGAGTAAGACAGAAGAAAGCCAGAAAGGTAAGAGGGAGCCAGTTTATGAAGGACTTTGAATGCTAAACAGAGCATTTGATCTTAATGGTGATGGGAAGCCACTGAAATTTATTGAGTAGGATAGGTGACACAGTTGGCCTTTTTCACTTGACTAATCAGAAAATCAGTCTTTCATGAACACTTAATCTGTGCCCAGCCCTGTGCTATATACTATGGAGGCTTCTGAAGAAGGATGCCAATCCTTTTCCTTAAGAAGATTTCATTATAGTTGAAAAGAATTGATACACACCTGAGGGAGAGAAGACATAGAGTTGGGATATGGCCCCTGTCTTTAAATAGCTAAAGGGCTATTATTTGAAACCTAAGGGATGGAGTATGGGGGTATGCTCTACCTACATAGTACTTGAGGACCTTATGGATAGGAAACTGGCAGCTTTGGACTGTTCTCTGAGTGGCAGCTCTGGAATGCATTGGCAGAGAGAAGCAGTATGTCAGCTTGCCCAGCTGGCAGGAGGCAGAAAGCCTTCCTTAAGCAAGTTCACCATCACCCCCTTGCCTCTGGCAGTAGTAGTTTTATTAAACCCTAACCTTCTCTCTTGGAATCAATACTCCATATTGGCTCCAAGGCAGAAGAGTGGTAAGGGCTAAACAATTGGGGTTAAGTGACTTGCCCAGGGTCACACAGCTAGGAAGTGTCTGAGGCTAGATTTGAACCCAGGACCTCCTGTCTCCAGGCCTACCTCTCTATCCACTGAGCCACCCAGCTGCTCCCTTGGCAGCATTTTTATTCAATTTAATGATTTTTACCAATTACATGTAATAACAAATTTCCACATAAGTCTTCCAAAATTATGTATCAAATTTGTCTGTTTCCAACCTTTTCATGCCCCCTCCCAGAGCTGGCAAGCAATTCGATCTGGGTTATCCATGTAGTATCATCTGTGGCAGGATTTTTTAGCCCGACACCAACATGCAGGCTGAGAGCAAAGCTCCTCGACTCCTTTCCCAGGTTCCA
This sequence comes from Monodelphis domestica, assembly GCF_027887165.1. Taxonomy (NCBI): domain Eukaryota; kingdom Metazoa; phylum Chordata; class Mammalia; order Didelphimorphia; family Didelphidae; genus Monodelphis; species Monodelphis domestica. The sequence goes on from NC_077227.1 coordinate 455,235,287, forward strand.
CCTGAGTCCCTAAACTGAGGGTGGCAAGGTGATCCAGAGTCCTGGGATAATTTCTAGATTTATCTACCCAGGGTCCCAGGCTTCAAGTGAAAGGGTTAGAAGTTTGTTCTTTTTCTGAAGTAGTCTTCCCTCTTCTCTATCCTTGAGTTCCCCAGCTATTTTCAGACAGAGAATCTCCTTTCCCTGGCTCTGGGAAAGAGGCTTTCCTATATTATTTCAGGGAGTGGGCATCCCCTCTTCCTGAGGCCCAAATTTATTTTCTACCTGAGATCTGTGTGTCTGTGTAGAAGAAGATGGTGACTGAACCTTAACTCAATTGTCCTAGGGATGCCAATGTTGGGATCAGTCAGTCCCCAATGACAAAAACCAGACCACAGTTATTGCAGAGCTCAGCCCACAATGATCATCTGAAGATAAGAGCCACACAAATCATGCTGGCAGCTCAGGATGCGCTGGTTGCTAGGCTACCACTCCATGCTTTCAAAGAACTGAGCTGATTAAGATGTTTTTTAGCACACAAAAGTCTCATTGGAAATGTCAATGAACATCTTGCAAGGCAAAGAGCCCTGTGAGCTGCAGGGCCCCCAATAGCCAGGGAAAAGAGAAGGGGGGGAATTTAGCATCCTCAGCAGGGTTCTTTGTCATTTTGTCCACTGACAAAATATCAAATCCATGTGTCTTCCTGAGCATTTGCTTTGTGTCCTGCCCTCTACAAGGCTGTGATGTGGGGGGAGACAGAAGAAGAGGCCCTGCCCTTGAAGAATGTCTAGTTCAGGAGATGAGACAAACCTCTAACCTTGAAGATTTGGGGGTCGGGGGAAAAATAGGAAGCAATCACTGCCATTAAGTATATCCAGGGCTGTCATGAAGAAGAGGGAATAGATTATTCTTTTTGGTTCCAGAGTCTGAAGCCCAATGGGTGGGAGTTAGATTCTAGATCTGGATAAAAGAGAATCTCTTGTCCATTGGGCTACTTCAGAAATAGAATGGGTTGTCCAGTGGGGTAGTGAGCTCCACTGGATGTTCTCAAATGGTGGTTAGATAACTAATGTTTGAACATGAAGATAATTTTCAAATGTGAGATGAAGGTCAGATTGTAGCTAGACTAAATGACCTTTGAGGTTCCTTCATTGAGACCTAGATCTAGAGCAGAAAGAGGCCCTGGAATCCACAGTCCAGTCCCATGAATTTTAAAAGGAACAGAAACTAAGACCCATGGAGTTGAAATAATTTCTTCTTTGGTATCCAGGCTGTAAGTGGCACTTTGTTCACTTTAAGGATCCACAGTTTCATCAGGATGGAAACTATAGGTTTCCATCAAATCCTACTACACTTTGGAAAATTATAAAGATCCTAGATTTAGAGCTAAAAGGGACGGGACCCCAGGGGTCATTGAGGCCAGCCCCCACATTTCACAGATGTTGAAATTGAGATCCAGGAAGGTCAGGTCATAGAGATGTAAGTGGCAAACTGAGACATGAGACCCAGGCCTTCTAACTTCAGAGTCCCTGCCTCCCAGTGATTCAAGTGAGATTAAAAAGGCAGAATAGAATCTCGTAAGCCCTGGTATAAAGGGGAAGGAGGGGTCAGAGACAATTAGGCTCTCAAAAAGTCCATTCTTCCTTCACAAAGTATTTGTTGAATGGTAATGGTGTCTACAAGGGGAAATAGGAGCACAAGACCCAGTGCTTATCTTTAATGAGAACAAGCAGAATTGTTACAGAGGGGCAGCTAGTGGCTTAGCAGATTGAAAGCCAGGCCTAGAGTCAAGAGGTCCTGGGTTCAAATGTGGCTCCAGGCTCTTCCTAGCTATGTGACCCTGGGCAAGTCTCTTAACCCCATTGCCTAGGCCATACCACTCTTCTGCATTGGAACCAAATCAAAGTGTTGATTCTAAGGTAGAAGGTATGGGTTTGAAGAAAAAAAGAATTGTCATAGAATGTCTTGAGTTGGAACAACCCTTAGAATATAGAATGTTGGGGCTGGAAGAGACAGAATATTAGAATCAGGAGGGAATTCAGAGGTCATCAGATAATCTAGGCTTCCTTATTGCAAGGTGCCCAATGGGCAGCCAGGTAACCAGCAGCAAAAACCACAACTCAAACTTTTCCATACTAATTAAACCCCTTTGGGGGCATATCTCTAACAAAAGTTGTGTCCTAGACCGGTATCTTAGTGTTTTATTTTCCCCTTTCCCCCAAATTTGACCTGGAAAATAGGTTCACCTTAGCCTAAATTCAGACTAAATTGGAATGAAAATATTGGCACATAAAAGAAGGTCCCCTGCTAGATAATAGTTCTGCCTTTCATCCAAAGACTGCCCATTGTCTGAGAACTAGCCCTTAACCAAACCTGGGATAGTTCCATTCTTCCACAATTCCTTTCCCCACTTCTAAAAACATGAAGAACCCAGCTCCATTCTGGATCTCTGTTGACCACACCCTCTGTGCTACTCTTGACCAGATAGATCCTCTTTTCTAGAAGCATTGTACAGGTGGATGGAAAGACACCACCTTCTCTCTTCTAACAGCTTAGAAAAGTCAGAACTTGCATAACTCACATACCAAGTGGCCCCTGGCCTAGGGTGGGGTGAATGGAGCCATTGATTGTCTAGAGTCAGCAGGAAGTAACTCTGGGACAAAGGATTATAGCTCCAATTCCCCATGGGACATAATCGGCTTGGCTTGGAAGCTGGGAAGTTTGACAAACTTGATCAAGTTTCCCAGGTGACCCACAAGCACACAAAGAAGAATCTGATTAGGTTTCTAAGGTCTGGACCTTCCTCTTCCCACCCCTCTCCCCCAGCCAAGAAAAGATCCTTTCACTCTGGGAGCTATGTGTGCATGGAACTCCTGGTCTTGTTAGGCAGAGAGATGAACAAAATGACTTCCCAAAGTCATATCTTGCCTTTGCTCCCCCAGAAATAGAGGGAATGAATTCAGGGAAAAGAAAATAAGAGTGTCCCCCAAACAACTCCAGGAATTTTTATTTTTCCCAGTTCACAGACATATTTCAGTTAGAATTAGACTCTCTGTCTCTTACTTTTTTAGGAGAAGCCAGCATCCTCAGAGGAGTTTTGCCCTCCTGCTGGCCTTTTCCTTTCTCCCTGTCTCCTCAGTGTCAGTGCCATTCCTTACCCTGCGTAGGTTCTTAAAGGTTTATGAGTTATCAGTCATAATGGGAATGGGGAATGGAATGACTCCCAGTACCGTGTTCTAGGGACCTGAACATGGCTTTGTGAAAGCATGAGAAGGAGTATATTCGAACCACCTATGGAATGGCCCTTGCCCAAGGAGCAAGCCCTTTGCTTCAGCACTGCTTGGGAGACTGATAATGACTGTGATCCCTGAGAAGGCCTGGGGTTTGGACCACATAAACCTCTCCCCTTCAAAAGAAGTGGCTTGGATTTAAATCATACAAACCTCTACTGGGGCTAAGAAACTTTAGGAAGAACCAGGTACCATGGCACTTGGTAGGGAGGTACCATGGAAGGGAGAGCCTTTGGGGACTAAATTCTGGTTACTCCCTTCACAGGTACTTCCAAAACCACCTCTTAGAGAGCAAATTCCCATGTACTTGCTGGATCTTCATCCCAGTTGACCAGGGGGGAAAGGCAATGGGAAGGAGAGGGGAGAGGAGGCTACTATTATAGCATTTTTTTTTATCATTACATTTTTTTTTCTGGGTTTCAGGTTTCTCATGAATTTGCTATCAACTTCAACCCCACCAACCCTTTTTGCTCAGGTAAGTCCTAGGGACAGGACCAATTTAACCCAAATTTCATTTCTTAATCTCCTTTTGGGGAGGGTAGATTTCTGGTTCTTTCCCCTCTTAACAAGAGTCTCTTTCTCTTTGTGTCTCTTTCTTTTCTGATCCATTAATAGAATCATTGAATACTCATTTTGAAAATTCAAAACATTTATTAAGTGCCTGCTGCATGCCAAGGTACCATGCTAAACAGTACAGTACAGACACACAGAGCTCCTACCCTCATGGAGTTTACAGTCTAATTAAACTGTATGAGACCTTAGAATGATAGTAGCTAACATTGAAATATTCCTTTAAGGGTTATGGAACATTTGACTACATGCATTCTCCCATTTGGTCATCACAGCAACCCTATGAGGTAGGTAGGTACTAGAGACAGTGGCCCCATTTTACAGATGCGGAAACTAAAGCTTAAGGAGGGTATTACTTGCTTGTGGTCCCAAGGCTAGTGAATGATGGGATTTAAACCTGTGTCTCTTGACTCTGGGCCCAGGATTCTTTCTACCTCATGCTGCCTTTTTCTACTGCACCACATTCTTCTCATCTTGGAAATTATTTTGTCCTTCTTTCTCATTTTATCAAAAATGTAACCCAGGATCATTGAGAGGAAATGATTTGTTTAATGTTACATAACGAGTTAAATAGAAAACTTGAAGGAGAACCCAGGGTTCCTGGTTCAGCACTGATGCTTCATTCCTATCTGAACCACCACTGTGTACATAGATGGTACTGATCCTTCTTTCCTCCTCTTCCACCCCCCCACCCCCCCCCGCCACATTGTTTTCTGAAGTCACAAACAGAGCAGTTCTGTCTGGCATGATTCAGGCAGAAATGACAATTGTGTCTGGGCTCTTGAGAGTTCTGAACGCCCGCTGGGTGTCTCCTGTCACTAGGGGGTGAGGACTTTTGATGAGCACAGCTAGGCAGCTGAAAAGATTGGTGCCAACCAGGAATACATTCTGCCCCTGTCTCCACCTACCCCTGCTTATCCCAATCGCCACCCCCCACCCCCCCAGAATCTAAGCTATCCAGGGTTCCAAAACCCCATAGTCCCCAAGAAGCAGGAAACCTGGGCCACGGGCCAGGGAATATAGCCAAAATCATCCTATTTTTCATCTCATTTTAGCACCAAGTGCAATACTACATTTGTGGTAGATACTCAATAAATGTTTATTGAGCTCATTAAGTATTTGTCAAGTCCTTACTAAGACTGACCCACTAAGCAAGCATTCATTTGGTGTTCATTGTGTATCACTAGGCACTGGGTGCACATTTATGAAAGGGAGACAGCCCTTACTCTCAAGGAGCTTATGCTTTACTGCTGCCCTTTGTATCAGATGATGCTGATGTGGTCTGTCTTTGCTGAAAAGACCAAGGTATAGACAAAACGTTCTTTCCACATGGATCACAGAAGCTGAGTTCCCCTCAGAAAACTATACCTCACTTGCATATAGTCGACTTTCCCTCACCTTCCCTTGTTTAATGTTCACTGAACACCAGTGAGGTAGATCGGATAGGCATGATTTCTCCACATTTTGCAAATGAGAAAATAAAATTCTGGTTTGTTAAGTAACTTGCTGTAATGGGTCACTGGGCAACTTGATTCCGAGTTGGGTCTGGAATGCAGTCCTGACAATCTCTGTGGCAGTGTTCTTCCTACTAGATAAAGCTGCCCCTCTAAATTATACTTATGTATATTTGTGCTTCCTACAAACTAGCTAGGAGACCATAAGCAAGTCAGTCCTCCTCACTGAGTCTCAGTTTCTCAATCAACAAAATAAAAGGGATTAGGAATGCAGCTTGAGTATTTATAAAGGGCTTTGGAATCAGGAGGTCTCAGACAAGAATCTTGGACTTAACTACCTACATGGCCTCAAGAAAATCACTTTCCCTTCTAGATTTCAGCTCCTTCATCTGTAAAATGATGGAGTTGACCCAGATGACTTTTAATATTCCTTTGAGTTCTCCAACTTTAATTTTTATGATTCTTAAAATGTACCTGTGGCTCTTATCCCAGAGACTCAAAGGACTTCAGAGATAGAAAGCAGAGACCAGGAAAGGAAAAGGCAAGAGAGAATGTGGAGGGACAGGAAGGCCAGGCAGGAGACTGAGTCCTGAAATATGTCAAGTGTTTTGACACCTTAGAGCATTATATGAATGCCTGCTACTTTGAGGCAGCTAGGGGTCTAATGGATAGAATCCTGGACTTGGAGTCAGGGAAACCTGAGTTGTGTGGACCTCCCAAAAAAATCCAAAGTGCAACAAATGCAACTGAGGCAGAGCTCTGAGCACATACTAATTTATTAGACAGACTAATGGTTCCTAATCAAATAGATGCAAGGCTATGCAGTCACGGGCCCCTTTGTTCACCATCTGTGGAATTTTATTAGTCTTCAGATGTCAATAATGGATGTTACAAGTTCACAATTGGTCAGTTCCAGAAACGTGGAAATCTTTTGGATGGCTAAGGGAAATGTCCCTCAATCACCAAAGTTTAGTCATTAGGCTTTCCATATGCCATCAATCATGAGTGTCTTAGTTAGTGTTTAGTCAACAGGACTCTTGGAACTTTCCACAAGCAGTTATGAACATTACACAAAAAAGAACAGGGAAATATGGGAACTTTGTTTTTTAGAGCACAGTTCTCATGGTACATTCAGGGGTAGTGTTAATACAATAGATTTCTATCTCTATAACTCAGATTTAGCTAATAAAAAGGTATAAATCTATAAATTATAACTATTTTATAACCTAAATATAAATAACATAATCATCCGTATATAATGGGCTAATTAATTCTAATCTACATGACTCCTAATCTAACCGCCTTAACTCAATCTTAATTCTATTTTCTCTTACTCATTAAAGCTATCATTGGTGATTAGTAAAACATAATGGACTGTTTGTCAAACTGAATAGGAATATCCCAATTATCTTCATATCTAGCCTCAGACACTAGCCATCTGACTCTGGGCAAGTCACTTTACTTCTATCATGGTTTCTTAGTCTCTAAAATGGGGATATAATAGTACCTACCTCCTAGAGTTGTTACAAAGATCAAATGAGATATTTGTAAAGTGCTTTGCAAGCCTTAAATGCATTATAAGTGTTCACTATTATTATTACCTCTGTGCCTCAGTTTCTTCATCTCTAACATAATAGGGTTGGACTTAAAAGCCTCCAAAGTCCCTTTTAGCTTTAAATTTATATTCCTGTAAAGTCTTGAGAAAGAGGGAAGGCTGGGAGAGTGACTCACTCAAGCCCCCAAGGCCAATAGAGCCAGAATTGAAATCCAGTATTCCAAATCCAGTGCTCATTCTGGTTTTTTCCAACCATGTTTCCCTTTTCTGCCTAAGAAATCAGGACCCTTCTAACTCAGGAAAGGCAAGTGTTCCTGGCTTGGGCGTAGTTCCCATAGTAGGGGAGGGTGTTACTTCTCTGCAAAGCAGTTAGAAGACCTGTCAGACTGTTCATCGAGTGTGCTTAAATAGCACACCCACACCAACGACTCCCTTGCTGTTCAAGCTGAGCAAAAGCACCACTGAGTATCCAGCCAGTTACATAACCTTGTGTGTATGTGTGTTTTTCCCAAATTGCCAATACCTCTCCATCATTTCCACGCAGAGTGTATTGTTAGGGGGGCTGCTTTGCTATATGACACAACTACTTGCCTTCTCTGGGGACTATAGATTAAGGCTGTTCTGACTCTATTGTTTGCAGTCATCGTAAAAATATCTCCAAATATATACTTGGTGAAATGATTTGGCTTTTGGAAACCTTTTGTGTCCCTGAGTTACAAATAGTCTGCCACTGGAGCTCACACTTCTGACTTAGAGTTCATTTCCTGAGGCACAAAGTACCAGGGAAGAGAGTTTGTTTGAGTCTAGGCTTGCCTTTAAAGTAGGCGAAAGGACTAAGTAGGTTCATAGACTGCCAGAGCTATAAGGTATCACAGAGATGATCAAATCTCAATGTCTTTATTTTTCAGGTGAGGAAACTGAGGCCCAAAGAGAGAAAATGTCTTGCATAGGGTCACATAGCAAGCCAATGACATAATGTGGGGCTCAAATCTAAGTCTACAGGCTCATATCCAGTCTTCTTTCCCATGAACTTCCCAGATTATTACCTTCTTCATCCAAAGCTTTTATTGTGGACCTCTGATTAGTAAAAAAGAGCAGCCAAGAGGTGAACTGGATAGAGTACCAGCCGTAGAGTAAGAAAGACTCATCTTCCTGAGTTTAAATCTGGTCTCAGACACTTACTACCTGGGTGACCCTTGGCAAGTCACTTAACCCTGTTAGCCTCAGTTTCCTCCTCTGTAAAATGACCTGGAATAGGAAATGGCAAACGACTCCAGTGTCAAGAAGTAACTATTACCCTCTGTGATCTTCTAATCTCATCTCAAGATGGCACTGATATAGGAGTTTCAAGATGTACATTAAACAAATACATTCATTAAGCAAAGCAAGTTGTGTTTACATTGGGTGTCAGCAATGTCATGAAATGCACTTAGTAATTTAAACGTAGGAAGATGCTTTTGGCTGTGGTGTGTAGGATGAATCGGAAGGAGCAGGGAGAGGTGGGAGGCAGTACAGTGTGTCTATCTTGACAGCCTGGAACCAGCAGCTCAGCAAATAGCCATTTATCTGGAAGGAATAAATGCTTGGGGCTTTGGGAACAGGTAGGGGTGTCAAGTGGCCAATATTTGACCAGCCTGACTGGCATTCTATTGAAGAAGCCATGGGGCACGTAAAATCTTTTTAAATTTGATTTTTAAATCCTGAAATTTAAATACCAAAAAGAAAGACTATTACCATATAGATAGATAGATAGATAGATAGATAGATAGATAGATAGATAGATAGATAGATAGATAGATACATTTGTGTATATATGTATATATGTATAAAGTAGAACAAAAAAAGATTATCTGTGAACCAGTGACTTTATTACATAGCTTGCTTTTTTAAAAGTATATAACTTGAACATGTTCCTTTCAAAATTGTGCTACTTGCCTGTGTTCCTTTTGAATTTTCTAGATGTTTGAATGACTCCGTTTTCTGTCTCTTCTTCTTTTTTATTTTTTGGGGGAACACTACTTTGAGCTCCATTCTCCTTCTCTCCCCTCCCCAATCAAAGAAAAGCATTAGCCTTTGTGGCATACAGGCATGATCTAAAGCAAAATAAATCCACACATTTGTCATGTCCAGAAATGAATGTCTCATTCTATTCCTTGATTCCATCTCCCGCCTGTCAGGGAGTAGATGGCACCCATACTTACTCATTGATCCTCCGGAATCATGGTTGGCCATTAGGCAGAGTTCTTGAGTCCTTCAAAGGTGTTTTTCTTTGTGTTGTTACATTGTAAAGTACAACTGTCTAAATTGTTCCTCTGGCTCTGCATATCAGTGCATACAAGCTTTCCTAGGTTTCTATAAGAATGCAGAGTAATCTTAGGGCTCTCTAGGAAGACCTTTCTTAAAAAGATGACTCAAGGCAGCAGAGCACACTTACTCATTCAATCAACAAATATCTATTAAGTACCCAGCTCATTTAAGGCATTGCACTAGGCAGCAGAGATATGGCAAAAATCAAGGTTCCTGTCCTCAAAAAGCATACACATTTATTGCTACTGGGGAGCCAAAAGATGGCCTTGGAGTCAGGAAGCCTGGGGGCAAGTCTTGCTTCTGACACTGTTAGCTGCATGGCCATGCTTGGCTTGCCTGTGCCCCAAGCTCCTCTCTAAGACTGCAAATGAATTGCTAATCTGCAACAGTGGAGAAGATAGGCAGTTTTCACACTAGGAGTTCCCTACATTGACAAAATAATAGGTCTAGGCACAAAAAAATACTAGGAATTCTTCATTTGGTTCAGTTAACTCTCTGGAAGCTCTCTGGAAGGGTGTTATTTCAAGACAGAGAGGCCCCAGTGATCTGTCGGTGTTCGTGTCTTCTCCCATAACAGGACTCTCTGTGTTTCAGGTGTGGATGGCATTGCCCAGGCATATTCAGCCTGCCTTCCCCACATTCGCTTCTATGGACCCACCAACTTCTCCCCCATCGTCAATCACGTAGCTCGTTTTGCCGCCCATGCTACGGAGCAGCAGTCAGCCATGGTAAATAATCAACTACATGCATTCTGAGGTTGGGGAAGATGGAGTGGGTTGGGAGGGCAGCTAGTCTGCCCAATGCCTGCTGTCCTCATTTCCTCTTCCTCCCCCACCTTCATACTCCACAGCAGCTAAGAGGGCACCCTCCAAACTTGCAATATTAGCTCAGCTGCTTTGACATGCCATCTCTACATGACTTGATCTTACCGACTGGGTAAGATGAACCAGCTAGGCCAGAGCTGTGTTGCTGGTCCCATTTAATTGTTAAATTGTTACATTACATTAAGCTATGACCAATTGGATCCATCGGGAGTAGAAAGGATTAGAAATAGAGGTTCCAACTACCCATGTGAATGAGGGAGGAGATTGGAGGTCAGTGGGGCAGAGATGTCTGTCTTTTCAGCCACCTCTGTCACTGACTAGCTGTGTGACTTTGGGAAAGTCACTTAAGTTATTTAGCCCTTAGTTTCTTCATCTGTAAAATGAAAGGGTTGAACTAAATGACTTTGAATCCATCAGCTAGCATGCCTGGTATTGTGCTAGGTGCAGGGGACATGAATACAAAGAATAATATCCCCACTTTCAATGAGGGGGATGACATGGTCAAGTGTGCACTTGGGGAAAACGACTTTGGCCACCAAGTATAGAATGGCCTGGAGTAGTGGCATACTTGAGTCAGGGAGTCCAGTTTAGGGGCTCCTGCAATAATCTTTATAAGAAGCAATAGGGGCCTGAACCAAGCTGGCAGTAACATGAATGCAGAAAGGGAGTTGGATTCAACAGATGTTATCGCAATAGAAAGAGCAAGATTGGGCAAGTGATTGCATGTAGGAGGTGAGGAAGAGTGAAGACTCTAGGATGATGCCAAGATTATAAGCCAGGAAGATGGGAGAATTCAATATAAATAGAGATATTTCGAAGGAGAGGGAGGAGGTAAGATTTGGAGAAGGAAAAGAATGAGTTCAAGCTCAGCATGATGTGTTGATGGTTTTAGCAGATTTGAACCCAGGTCCTCCCATCTTCAGGCCTGTCGCTCTATCCACTATACTACCTAACTGCCCCAGAATAATGTTTTAAGCATATAAAATAAAACACATAGGATTACAAAGGTAATCATTTTGTTGAAATGGTTATCAAAATATTTAAAAAAAAAAAGTTCATGGAACCCAAAGTTAAGAACTCCTAGACTGTGGGGCAACCAGGCAACACAGTGAATAGATTGCCAGGCCTGGAGTTGGGAGGAGTTGGATTCAAATTTGACTTCAGCTATGTGACCCTGGGCAGCATCACTTAACCTCAATTGCCCTTCTGCTTTGAAACCTATACTTACTATGGACTCTGAGATAGAAGGTAAGGGTTTAAAAAAAATAGCCTCCTATTCTAGGCCCTCCTCTACCACTAGACAAACCAGTCCCCTCAATTTGGGATGGTAGTAGCATTTGGATCAAGCACATTCACAGAACAGAGAATGATGCTAGAATGGAGCTTTAAAACCCCATAGTCCAGTTCCTTTATTTTACAAGTGGGGAAACCAAAGTCCAAAGATGGGAAGTCAGTCAGGTATTTATTAAGTACTTACAATGTACCAGGCACTCTGCTGAGAACTGGGAAATAAAGGAAAGCAAAAACAGACCATGCCCCAAAAGAGTTCCCATTCTGATGGAAAAGATGGCCCATATAATACAGAGTATAGGAAAGGAGATCTCGAGGAAAGGTGTCAGTCAGTCAATAAACATTTATTACATGTCAAGCCCTGAGCACACAAAAAAAGGACAAAAAAGGTAAAAAGATACAAGGAAAGGTATTTTTTTTAAAAGCTCTCAATTTCCTTAAAGTCTAATGGGGAAGACAACGTGCACACCACTATGTACAAACAAGATATAGATGGGATAAATTTGAAATAACCAGCAGTGGGAAGGCACTAGCTTTAAGGAGGATCAGGAAAGGCTCCCAGTTGAAGGTAGAATTTTAGGAGGGACTAGAAGGTAGGAGGCAGGGGTGAGGAGAGAGGACATTCCAAGCTTGGGAGACAGCTAATGAATGCCTGGAGAAAATGCAGTGGAGTATTTTGTTTGAGGAACAGCAAGGAAGCCAAAGTCACTGGATCACACACTATGCTGGGGTTAAGAGAGAGTGAGTATAAGAGGGAGTGGAAAATGTCTCCTGAAAAAAAAGTAAGACGTGTGTCTTAAAGGAACCCAGGCAATCCAAAAGCAGAGGTTAAGTGGTGAGTATTCCCAGCATGAGGGAAAACCAGTGCAAAGGTGTGCCATTTTAGAAATGGAGTGTCGTATGTGAAAAACAGCAAGTAGACCTGTGTAATTGGGTGGTAAAATGCATAGAATGAATTAAGTGTAAGAAGAGTGCTTCACAGGGACAGCTAGGCAGCTCAGTGAATAGAGAGCCAGATGGGAGGTCCTGGGTCCAAATTTGACCTCAGATACTTCCCTAGCCCAATCACTTAACCCCAGTTGCCTAGCCCATGCCACTCTCTGTCTTGGAACTAACACTAAAAGAGAAAGTATGGGTTTAAGAAGAAAAAGAAGACTGTTCCTGGAGGTAATAGGGAACTGCTAGAGTTTTTGAGCAGAAATTAGAGGTGATTTAGTCAGAGGGACATTTTAGGAAAATCACGTGGGCAGCTAAGTGAAGGATGGATTGGAGTAGAGAAGGCTTGTTGTAGTGAAGGCTATTGTAAAAGTTTCGCTATTAGGTAATGAAGATCTAACTGAGAATGGTAGCTATGTGAGTGGGAAGAAGGAAACAAAGAAGAGAAATGCAGTGAAAGTAAGGATGAAAGCTTGGATATGTGGGGGGAGTAAGAATGAAGAGTCTAGGATGAGGGGAAGATTTCTTGTCACTGAAAAAGATCATGGAACCCTTGATAGTAAGAGGGAAGTTCAGAAGAAGAGTTTGGTGGGGAAAGATGAGATCAATTTGGACATGTTGTTTGAGATGCCCATCTACTTGAATATGTCCAAAAGTCAATGGACCATTTAGTAGCTCCGTAGAGAGATGAGGGCTCAACAGATGTGAAAGTCATCTACATTGAGAAGAAAATTGAATCATCAAGTGAGATGGGATCAAGGGAAGAGAGAAGAGGGCCAAGGATGGTTCCCAAAGGGATACTCAGGGAACATAATAAGTAGGGATAAAGAGCCAGAAGCAAAGGAGACTGAGAAAGAGTATCATGAAAACTCAAGGAGAGAATATTCAGGAGGAAAAGATCAGATTTGGCAATTGAGAGCATTAGTAATTTGGGGTAGAGCTGACTCAGTTAAATAATGAGGTTGAAAGGCAGATTGCAGTGGTAGTGCTGGGATTCCTCCTGGATGCAGGTCTCCTGATTTCTAGGCCAAAACTCTTTTTAAAAGATTTCTTGTAAACTTAATATGAACACCAAAGCAACTAATTAAATTGCATTGAAATCAAATACATTCATTAGATATTCATTGATGCCTTTTGTTCTTAAATTTTTATAGCTTTTTTTTTACACTACTTAAATTTCACCCAGCATCTTTCCTTCCCCCCTCCCAAAGAGCCATCTCATATAATAAAAAAAACTTTTTAAAGAAAAAGAATAAGAAGATAAGATCAGCAAAACAGATTAATACCTAAAAGAGTCTGAAAATATAGGCAGTGTTCCATACCTGTGAACCTCCCACTTTTGCAAAGGGGTGAAGGAAAGGATCTTCTCATATCTCTTCCTCTCTGGGATGATGCTTGTTCTTTGTAATTTTGCAATATTGACTTTGCTGGTGGTGGTTGTGTTAATATAATCGCTCTACTTTATTCTGCATCAATTCATGTAAATCTTCTGATGCTTTTCTATATTCATCATATTTTTAAAAATTCAACTTTATTTTCAGTTCTAAATTTTTGCCCCACACCTCCTTTCCTCAGTCATCACATTCATCATTTTTTTAGCACAGTAATATTACACTCATGTACCACAATTTAGTTAATCAATACCCAATTGGTGGGCACCTACCTTGTTCTCAATTCTTTGCTACTAAAAAAGTACTGCTACAAATATTTCAGTGTATATGGGAGTTTTCTTTTCATCAATGACCTCTTTGGAGCACATACTTTGTGGCATATCTATGTATCCCAAAATGCCACATTCATTTCCAAATATATCCCTTCCCACCCCATTCAGCTGTCCCCTATAACAAAGATTTTTAAACAAACAAAAAACAGAAAAAAAAGAAAAATCCAGCAAAATCAACATTGATTTATGATGGTATACATAGTATTCCACACTAATAGTTATCTACTTCTATAACAGTTTACATTTAAATAAATGCATTATTTTAACACATAAAATAGCTTATTTCTCTTCATCTCCATCAGGTTTCTTTATCCACCCATTCCCATTCACTTTCCTTTTATGTGATGGTCGTTAGTGTGTATTCTCTTGTAGGTCTGCTTTTTGAAGTTTTTCATCATTTCATAACATTTTTGCAAGTTTCTGTGTATTCCTTTATATTCTTAGTTTATTTTAATTGTATTATAGCATTCTAGTGCACCTATTTCTCTACCACCTGGCCAATGCTCTTTTTAAAAATATCAAAATTAATGTTTTATTGATACTTCACCAAAAAATCAGCCACTCCCCAATGGCATCTCTCTTCCCCCACACATCTATATTAGAATTTGTAGTCTATACCTTTAAGCTTAGGGAAGGAAGTATGCTTCATTATAGATCCCCTGAAAATAGAGATCAACTATAACATTGTTCAGAGTTTTGGAATCTTCCAGTGTTATTTTCCTTTCTTTTACTGTGGTTGTGATTTATATCCAATGTGTTCTCCTGGTTCTGCTCATCTCATTCTTGCATCAGTTAAGCTTCAAGTTTCTCTGGATCCTTCCCTTTTATTACTTCTTATGGCACAATTATGCTCCTCTATATTCATATGCCACAATTTGTTTAGCTATTCCCCAGTGGCTGGGCAATCACTCTTGTTTCCAGTCTTGTGGTACCTATTCCCAGAAATACTGCTAGAAATATCTCAGGATATATTGCACAAGAACATAGATCTAGTGTGTGGAAAGGACCTCAGAGATCATATAGCCCGACTTTTTGATTTTGCATATGAAGAAGCTACATCCCAGGAAGGTTAAATGACTTGCACAGGGTCATAGAGGTAGTGAACATCTGAGGCTGGATATGAATCAAGATCCTCTGACTCCAGAACTAGGACCTTCTTCAGTGTTCAGCCTCATATAGGATCTTTCTGTCCTTAACTTCCTTGGGGTACGTACCTAGTGATGGGATGTGTAGTTCAAAAGGTCTGAACTTTTGTGACTTTTCTAGTATAATTTCAAATTGTTTTCTAGTATGTATGGAAGGTTAAATACTGAAACTGAAGCTTAAATACTTTATCACATAATGAGAAGACAAGACTCAGAAAAGACCCTGGTGTCAGGAGAGACTGAAGGCAAAAGAAGGGTACAGAAAAGGATGAGATGGAGTGATAGTATTATGGGAGCAACAAACACGAGCTTGGACAGACTTGGGTGGATAGAAGGGCTAGTGTGCTATGGCCCATGGTGTCATGAACAAATGAACAACAACCACAAATGGTTGGAGCTATTCCATCAGCAATGCATTAGTGTGCACGGCTTGCCGCAATCCCTCCAACCTTCATCATTTTTGTCTTGTCTTTTTGTTCCTCAGATAGATAGGAGATGAAACCTTAGAGCTCTCCCAATTTACATTTCTCTTACAATTAGTAACTTTGGGGTGCTCTTTCCTATGATTACTGATAGCTTGCATCTCTTTTTCTGAGAACTTATTGAAGTCTCCTTTACCTTTACCTCCCCACATCATTTTATCACTTTTCCATTGAATTAGCACTCTTCTTACATATTTGAATCAGTTCCTCATGTGTTACCAGTGCTCACTCTCTGCCCACTCTCACTTTTGCTCATTTGCATCTTTGTGGGAATTTCAAAAGGGGCTGTGCATGATTATGTCTATTTAATTATGCCCCAGGTATTTACAGGACAAGAAGGCATGGAGGAGAATCGTCTGCTATAGATATGATGATGGTCTAGTCTACTGAGAGGAATCCTCCTTTGACTGAACAATGCAGGGGCTCTGTGTCCTCGGGAACCCAGAGCTTCTGGGGATTAGAGGAGGGAGTATGGGTGAGCAAGGAAGCTAAGATATATAGGAGGTCTCAAGAGGCTAAGATAGTTAACCTCTAGGGGCTCAGCCCCAGGCAGAGCTGAGCACCACTCCCAAGATGAAGCCTTATAAATTGGCAACAACCAGTGACCATCTGTCAATGAAATGGCTCAGCTGCATCTGTTCCAAGGCCCTCCGGCAAGATGCCTGGTAGAGCAGGGATGTTAGAAGGGGGTGGGATGAGGATGAGGGCCCCTTCCAACCCTGCTCCCACTTCATTTTCTTCCTGATCAAAGAAAATTGATTTATTTTAAAATTTTTTTTCTTTAAGTGACAGCTCTCAGAAATCTCAGAAATCTTCAGCCTTTGTATTCCTTTAATTATAGTCTGACATCCAGCTCTGTTCTCATTACTAAGCATCAGCATCAGAGCCCTGGGACCACTTTAGCTCCCCTCAGTGGCTGTTTCCCTCCAGTGGGACAAAGGCATGGCTGGGGGAAGGAGGGAAAAAAGCTCTGTTATGGAATCAAAATGGTTTGGTTGCTATAAACAGTCACTCAAGCCGCAGGCTTCCTCATTTCATCCCAGCCCAGGGAGTGATGGAAGAATCCAGGGAAGGAAAGAAGCACTTGATGGAAGCCACCTGTAGTAGAGGGATAATGAGCTTGTGGTCTCAGGATGTTTCCAATCTAGCTATATTACGGACTAATCCATCCCTGGATGACTGAATTTCAAAGGACACACCAGAAATAGGTCACATATGATCTCTGATAACCCAAGAGGAAACTGTCGGTGTTGCATGGCCTCAGAGTCGTTCTCATTGTGCTGACAAAGTACAGGATGTGGTTAATAGTACTTAGTGCTGGGGACAGTTAGGCGGCTCAGTAGATAGAGTACCAGGCCTGGAGTCAGGAGGACCTGGGTTCAAATCTGGCCTCAGACACTTTCCAGCTGTGTGACCCTGGGCAAGTCACTTAATCCCCATTTCTGAGCTCTTACTGCTCTTCTGCCTAGGAGCTAATATTTAATATTGATTCTAAAATAGAAAGTAATAGTTGCAGTGGAATTGCTCATCAGCTCCAGGAATGGGGAGGGAGGAGGGGAGGGAAAGAACATGAATCATGTAATCATGGAAAAATACTCTAATTAACTAAATAAAAATTGAAAAAAAAAAAAGAAAAGAAAGTAAGGTTAAAAAAAAAGACTAGAAAGGAAGGGGCCAGGTTTTTTGGCTTGTTTTTTTGTTGTTGTTTTTGTTTTGTTTTTTAAACCCTTATCTTGTACTTTAGATGGTTTTTAAACCCTTACCTTCTTCTTTAGAATCAATACTATATGCATTGGTTCCAAGGCAGAAGAGTGGTAAGGGCTAGGCAATGGGGGTTAAGTGACTTGCCCAGGGTCACACTGCTGGAAAGTGTCTGAGGCCAGAGTTAAACCCTGAGGATCTCCCGTCTCTAGGCCTGCCTCTCTAGTGAGTTACCCAGCTGGCCCCTGTATCGAGTTTTTTAAAGCAAGAGGATACTTTTTTTTTTAAAAATTTTATTTAATTAGTTAATTTAGAATATTTTTCCATGGTTACAAGTTTCATGTTCTTTCCCTCCCCTCCCCCCAAACCCTTCCTGTAGCCAACACGCAGTTCCAATGGGTTTTACATGTGTCATTGATCAAGAACTATTTCCATATGCACTAGGGTGATCATTTAGTGTCTACATCTCCAATCATATCCCTTTAGAACCAGGTGATTGATCATATGTTTTTCTTCTGTGTTTCTACTCCCACAGTTCTTTCTCTGAATATGGATAGTGTTCTTTCTCATAAGTTCCTCAGAATTGTCCTGGATCACTGCATTGCCACTAATGGAGAAGTCCATTACATTCGATTGTACCACAGTGTATCAGTCTCTGTGTACAATGTTCTCCTGGTTCTGCTCCTTTCACTCTGCATCACTTCCTGGAGGTTGTTCCAGTAAAGCCAGAGGATTCTTAATGGGGGGTGGGGGGGGATGACATTAGGAAAATCACTTTGACAGTTAAATGGAACCTGACTTGGAGTGGGGAGACTTGAGAGGTGGGAGACCAATGAAGAAGGCTGTTACAATAGTCCAAGTGAGAGGTGCTGAGGGCCTCCATGAGGAGAGTGGCTGTGTTAGTGGGGAAGAGATAAATAGGAGAAAAAATGTGAAGGCAGAAATGCAAGATTTGGCAACTGATAGGAAATGTGGGGTGTGCGTAAGAAGTTAAGGATAACACCAAGACTGAAAGCCTGGCTGCCTAGGAGGGCAAATGGTGCCCTCCACTGCAATAGAAAAAGTTGGAAAGAGAGAAGAATTTGGTGGTAAAGAATCTCTTTAATTACTTTCAGGGGGATTTACTTCTGGGTCAAAAGAATTCATAGAAATGGAATGTTTCATTACTTTTCAAGAGTTAAAAAAAAGTTATAACCTCAAAGTGTAGTAATTTTAAACCCTGGGTTTATGGGCTCTCCCAGAAGCAGCCACAATCCATCATCCCCATGCTAGAGGCTTAAACAGCTGTGATAGCGGAGGCTGGCCAGAAAGCTCCGCAGCTGCCTGGGAGAAGCTATCCTTACTAGCTGTAGCTGCTAAGAGAACATCCGTGAAGTATTGTATACACATACAGAAAAATTCAAATAATGCTGTGATGATTCAGCCTATACCCAGTGAGAGAGAATTGAATACCTAGAGGCTAGGATCCCCCAAATCTGGATGCTGTGAATCTAACTGTGGCAGTCTTCCCCTTGTCTCTTAAACAGCTGTTTTGCCCATACGCTGTTATTGAAAATAGAGCTCTAAGAATAAGCTTGCTTATATTCCTTTGGTTAAGTAAGATTTGTTACTATTTTGAAGATAGGAAGGGGGAGGGTCAACATTTTCTTAAAAGTCATTAGATTCTAATGAGCTGGGTGATAAACCCCCTTTATCCATTATGAAAAATGGAGAGCCTTGAGAGCGCTGAACCCTGTCACTTGGGGGAAGAATGGTCCAAAGGAAAATCAAACCAAAATATTGATTACTTTATTACAAATGGTAAAATTCCCAAGGAAGCTAGCTGATAGGTGGCCAGTCTGGGCACAGTGCATACAGGTGTGGTGCCTCCTTTCTCTTAAAGGATCAGAAAGGTCTCAAGACCGTTAATATATTCCAAGAGTACAGAACCAGCCACCTAGGTGGGATGAAGGGCATGTCTCATCCAAACTGTTTTCTAACCAAACTGGCCTTGCTGCTTTTCCTAATACACCATAATTACTGTCCCTACACCTTCACAGTAATTGATCCCCATACCTGAAATGGATCCCCACTCCCTCACCCCACCATCTCTCATTTTTTGCATCCTTTGTTTCATTCAAAACTCAGCTTAAGCATCCCTTTTTTTTACCTAAAGTCTAGCCTTATCTTTCCCAGCTGCTCTTGTCCTTTCTCACCCCATTATGGGGTTGTTGTTCAGTTGTTTCAGTATTTCAGCTATTTTTGATTCTTTGTTAGCCCATTTGGGGTTTTCTTGCCAATGATACTGGAGTGGTTTGGCATTTCTTTCTCTAGCTCATTTTTATAGATGAGGAAACTGAGGCCAACAGGGCCAAGTGACAGTGTGCATGCAGAAAAATTCAAATAACTCTGTGATGATTCAACCTAGACCCAGTGAGAGAATAGAATACCTAGAGCAGTGATGGTTAACCTTTTAAAGACCAAATGCCCATTCTATAACCCTCCTTGCCTTACCCTAGACAGGAGAGGGAGGAAGCACTTCCATTAGGCTGCTGAGCAGAGGGGTGAGTGAATTGAGGAATGTCTTTAGGCACATGTGGAGATAGGGAAGGGAGCAGCCCTTTCTGGCATGCTCTGGCACGTATGCCATAGGTTCACCAACATGGACCTAGAGGTTTGGATCTCCTGAATCTGGATATTGCAAATCTAACTGAGGCATTCTTCCCCTTCTCTCTTAAGCATCTTTTTTGCCCATTTCTACAACTCTAAGAATAAGCTTGTTCATATTCACTTGTTCAAATTCACACTAAGATTTGTTACCATTTTGAAGACAGGGAAGGGGGCGGGTCAACTTTTCCTTAAAAGTCATTGATCACAGCTAGAAAGTGTCTGAAGCTAGATTTGAACTCATGGAAATTGACTCATACTGACTCTAGGCCTGGCACTCTTATCTACTGGACCATCAAGCTGCCCTCCCTTCCCCACTACCTTGAATATCTTTTTATGTACTTATTGA
Source organism: Monodelphis domestica (assembly GCF_027887165.1). NCBI lineage: Eukaryota > Metazoa > Chordata > Mammalia > Didelphimorphia > Didelphidae > Monodelphis > Monodelphis domestica. The sequence continues at coordinate 455,255,538 of NC_077227.1, forward strand.
TGTCCCTGTTGTCACACTCTTTGAAGAAAGAGACCATCTCATCTTTTGCTATTATCTATCCCCTGGATCCTGCATAGAAGTTGACACAAAGCAGATACCTAAACAATTTTCATAACTCATTAATGGAGCTCGTTAAGGTTTGCAGAGTATTTTAAGTATATTTAAAATTTTGATTCTCACAACAGCTCTATGAATTGCTGCAAATTTGCTATATCTATTTCATAAATGAAGAAATTGATGTTCCAAGAGGGAGTAATAATTATAGCTAGTATTTATATAGTCCTTTAAGGTAGGCAAAAGAGTACTTTGAGTCCAAAGACTCAAGTTTGAGTCCAGCTGTGGCACAGAGTATCTGAACTTAAGAAAGTTATTTAATGTCATTAAGCCTTAGTTTTCTCCCTTGACAGATAATAAGAAGCGCTATATAGGGTTGTCTTTCCCAGCTCTGACATTATATGGATCTATTAAAACCTAAACTAGATGTCTACAAGTTTAAAAATGAGTGTTTGTGTGTATTATATACACATGCAAACATACACACATGCACTCTTAAGAAAAATATGAATGATGTTCAGATTATCTGTTTTAAATTTGCCGTTGTATTTTGGACTCTTCTATTAGTCCTGGTAATTAAAAGCTGGCTGAACTGGCCTATTTTCTGCCCTCCCAAACATCCCTGTGCTCTCCCCATCTCTGTTTTTATTTGTGTGGTTTTTGGTAACTCCCCTTCGTTGTGAAATTCCTCTACTTTAAAAACAAATTTATTTATTTTGTTTTTGACATAAGGTATTTCCCAACAAGCACTTAAGCCTCCCCCGCCCCCAAGTGTGTTCTCTAAAAACAATTAAGCAAAATCTAACAGCAATTGTGATTCCATGTCACTTCCCACGTTATTAGCTTACAGATACAGAAAGGATGTGGCGGAATTTCTTCCAAGTAGTAGTATGGCAGCCTGCACGGAAGGGCTGGTATGGAATCCTTTGTTTCAGTGACTTGCATGAAAGTGATTTTGCCCTTTGCCCTCAAAACATCTCCAAAGCACCCCTCCACACAACCTCCCCACAATTATATACATATATAAAATGACTGCTATATGTATGTACATCTCCATTTTTTCCTTCATTAACTTAATTCTGTTTTTTGCTGTTTTTTTTTTCAACCTCTACTTTCCACCTTAAAATCAATACTATGTATTGGTTGAAAGGCAGAAGAGCAGTAAAAGCTAGGCAATGGGGGTTAAGTGACTCACCCAGGGTCACACAGGAGTGTCTGTGAAGTATATTCTTCAGGTACTAAAACATCTCTAGGTTTGGCAACATAAACTTCTCAAATATAAGTAAAATGAGAATTGTATCATTCATGTGTAGGATGAAATACTGCCTTTCGATTAAGTTGTTGAAGTGAAAATTGGCCCTGCTTTAGCTCTGTTTCTGTGCCTAGAGCAAGAACTGTTTATTATATCAATACTAAATTGATACATCTTAAATCTAAAATTCTCATCAGAATTCCTAAGGCTAAGGCAGATTTAGGACTGGCTGCCCATATATATTGTCATGCTAAGTGGGGAAGACTATAAATAATATTTCTAAGTGATGAGAAAGTGCTACAAAGGGAAAAGGAGGCTGAAAACTTTGGGATATAAATTTGCAAATAGTTTGGGGTGGTGGGAGCGTGACCTTGAGAGGTAGCAAAGTATAATGGATTGAGTCCCAGACTTGGAGTCAGGAAGGTCTATGTTGGAATTATATTTCAGACTCTTAAAGTTAATTTGTGACCCTGAACAAATCACCACTTACTCTCTGTACACCTGTTTCCTCATTTGTTAAAAATTTTAAAACCTGATACATCTACCTTACAGATAAAATGAAACCATTTCTTTAAAATACTTTTCAAAAATAATAGGTTATAGAAACCTCAGGCATTATTTGATTTGAACCTGGGACCTCACGTCTCCTGGTCTAGCTCTCTATCCACTGCGCTACCTAGCTGCCCCCTCCAACCCCTGCCTTTATGATAACTTCACCCCTATCTCTGCCCCACAAAGGAAACTTTACCAGCCACAAGATCCTTGAGCACAGAGACTTACGCCCCAAGTCGTGTTTTACACACGAGATTGATAAATGTTTGTCAAACTGAAATTAATGGAATGACTTGGTGACAGTCTCAGCATCCTGTCCAGACTATAGCAGCCATAGTAATGTTCTTAGTTTGGCCATCTAAATGGCCTGCGGTTGACTGGGATTCATTGACTTGCATTCATGAGATTTGTCTTTGCATCTTGGAGCTAGAGAACCAGTGTGATGTAGCAGAACGAGCAATGACTGGAGGCCTGGGTTCAAATCCTGGCCCTTCTACTTGTTTGACTTTGGACATATCACCCCACTTAGTAGAAGCAGTAGACATGGTACAGTGAACACCCCCAGGACGTGAAGTCAGGAGATCTGGACTGCAGTCCTAGCTCTTCCTCCAATTAACTGTGCCACCTTGGACAAACCATTTCTTTCTCTGAGCCTCAGTTTCCTCTAAAGGCCCAGCTATAAAATGAGAATAACTAACAGGGATGCTCCATACCTCACAAGGTTACTATAAGAATCAAATGAGACCCTGCATATGGTGCTTTGCATCATGTATCATTTTTTTAATGTGTTACCTTCTGTCTTAGAATCAATACTAAGTTATCAGTTCAAGGCAGAAGTACTAAGGGCTAAGCAATATAGGGGGAAAAGGGGGTGAAGTGACTTGCCCAGGGTCACACAGCTGGGGAGTGTCTGAGACCAGATTTGAACCTAGGACCTCCCAACTCTAGGCCTGGCTCTCAATCCACTGAGCCACCCAACTACCCCTAAGGGGCCCATTTTTGAAGAGAGAGTGGACACCAAAGGGTCTAGAGCCCTCTCTATAGGAGGGGAAATGTAACAGTTGCAGAGAGGTGAGTGCCCCCATTCTGTCCCTCTCTGAGCCTGGGGGCTGCAGGAATTGTGGGTACCTTCTCCATGGCAACAGGTCTTGGGATCACCAAGCCAGGCAGATGCTCATCAAGGGCCTTCCTTGCAAAAGAAATCCAAATAAGAAAAGATGAGCCTTGAAAGGGAGGCAGGGTGGAACTGTGCACAGCCCCGGTGCCCCCTGCAGATCAGGTTCTGGGGCTGGCATCCATTCTGGGAACACGGCTGAACAAAAGGCTGGGGAGGGAGGGATGGAGGGGACGTTTAGAATCTGAGCTCTCAGCCTGGCAGGGGCCTGTAGCCTGACCTCATTTTACTGAGCTTTGAAGATTTATAGCTAGAAGGGACCTTAGAGATCATTTGGTCCAGCACCCTTTTTACAGATGAGGAAACTGAGGGTCAGAGAAATGAAGGTAGGAAAATGAAGACCAGAGAAGAGTGAGGACTAGAGCCCGGGGCTTCCAGGGTCTAAAGAATGACAGGAAAAGTCAGGGTTCAGATAATTTGATGCTTCCTGTCCCAGAGTCAGGACTTTTCTTTGAATTCCATACACCCAACTCCATCCTCTCTATTTGAGATTTAGAGAACTGACTGAAATTTGAGTGAATCTTAAAATGCAAATGGTCTCCTTCCTCACAGGATGACTCTTAACCTATCCTCAGTGAAAATATGTATGTTGAAGGCAGTGGCTCAGTGGACTGAGAGCCAGGCCTAGAAGAGAAAGAAAGGAAAAGGAAGTCGAAAGAAGGGAAAGAAGTACATTTTTTTAAACTCTTACCTTCTGTCTTAGAATTAATACAAGTAGAGGGGTAGCTGGGTAGCTCAGTGGATTGAAAGTCAGACCTAACAGACAGGAGGTTCTAGGTTCAAATTTGGTCCCAGATACTTCCTAGCTGGGTGACCCTGGGCAAGTCACTTAATCCCCATTGCCATTCCTTACCACTCTTCTGCCTTGAAACCAATACACAGTGTTGATTCTAAGACAGATGGTAAGGTAGAAGACCTGGGTCCAAATCCAGAAGGTAAGGAAAAGAAAGTATGTGTGCCCTGTTCTCCTCTAAAATTCCACTGGTTTTTACATGTCTTTGATCAAAACCCATTTCCCTATTATTGACAATTGCACCAGGATGATCCTTTAGAGTCTGCATCCCCAATCATATGCCCATCAACCCATGTGATCAAGCACTTGTCCTTCTGTGTTTCTACTCCCACAGTTCTTCCTCTGAATGTGGATAGTGTTCTTTCTCATAAGTCCCTCAGAAATGTCCTGGATCATTGCATTGCTGCTAGTAGAGAAGTCCATTACATTCGATTGTACCACAGTATATCATTCTCTCTGTATAATGGGTTTTGATCAAAGACATGTAAAAACCAGTGGAATTGCTCATGGGCTACGGGAAGGGGGAGGGGGAGGGAAGAGGGGGCGACTTTGCCACATCCCCTCCAGCATTCGTTACTTTCTGTTGCTACCATGTTAGTTAATCTGTTAGGTGTGAGGTGGTATCTCAGAGTTGTTTTGATTTGCATCTCTCTGATTATAAGAGATTTAGAACAATTTTTCATGTGCTTAATAATGATTTTGATTTCTTTATCTGAAAATTGCCTATTCATGTCCCTTGCCCATTTATTAATTGGGGATTGGCTTGCTTTTTTGCATAATTGATTTAGCTCTTCATAAATATGAGTAAGGAGATCTTTGTCAAAGGTTTTTGTTATGAAGATTTTTTTCCCAATTTGTTGTTTCCCTTATTTTGGTTGCATTGGTTTTGTTTGTATAAAACCTTTTTAATTTAATGTAATCAAAATTATTTATTTTACATTTTGTAATTTTTTCCTAATTATTATTTTTTAAATTTTATTTAGTCAATTTAGAACATTATTTCTTGGTTACAAGAATCATTTTCTTTCCCTTCCTCTCCTCCCCCACCCCTTCCTTTAGCTGACGTGCAATTCCGCTGGGTTTTACATGTGTTCTTGATCAGAACCTATTTCCACGTTGATGTTTGCACTAGGATGATCATTTAGAGACTCCATCCCCAATCGTATCCCCCTTGACCCATGTAATCAAGCAGTTGTTTTTATTTGGTGTTTCTACTCCCACAGTTTTTTCTCTGAATGGGGATAATATTTATTTTACATTTGTAATTTTTTCTAATACTTGCTTGGTCTTAAAATCTTTTCTTTCCCAAAGATCTAACAGGTATTCTGTGTTCATCTAATTATAGTTTCTTTCTTTATAGTCAAGTCATTTACCCATTCTGAGTTCATCTTGGTGTAGGGTATGAGATATTGATCCAAACCCAATCTCTCCCAAACTGTCTTCCAATTTTTCCAGCAGTTTTTATTAGATGATTTTTGTCGAAAAAACTAGGATCTTTGGGTTTATCGTAGACTGTCTTGGTGAGATCACTTACCCCAAGTCTATTCCACTGATTCTCCTTTCTATCTCTTAGCCAGTACCATATTGTTTTGATGACCACTGCTTTATAGTATAGTTTGAGAACTGGTACTGTTAGGCCACCTTCCTTCACATTTTTTTTTCCATTCTTTCCCTGGATATCCTGGATATCCTTGATCTTTTGTTCTTCCAAATGAACTTTGTTATGTTTTTTTCTAATTGAGTGAAAAAGTAGTTTAGTTTCCTTGACCTGTTTTCTACATCTTCCATTTTGTAGATGAGGTGTTTCATATTTTCCTCAATTTTTTCATTCTTTAGATTTTGTTTTATAGTTTCCTGCTGCCTTGTGATGTTGTTTGCTTCTAGTTGTTGGATTCTAGTTTTTTTTTTTTTTAATATATTTTATTTGGTCATTTCCAAGCATTATTTTTAATATATTTTATTTGGTCATTTCCAAGCATTATTCGTTAAAGACATAGATCATTTTCTTTTCCTCCCCCCCCCACCCCCCATAGCCAACGCGTAAGTCCACTGGGCATTAGATGTTTTCTTGATTTGAACCCATTGCTTTGTTGATAGTATTTGCATTAGAGTGTTCATTTAGAGTCTATCCTCTGTCATGTCCCCTCAACCTCTGTATTCAGGCAGTTGCTTTTTCTCGGTGTTTCCACTCCCATAGTTTATCCTTTGCTTATGAATGGTGTTTTTTTTTTCTCCTGGGTCCCTGCAAGTTGTTCAGGGACATTACACCACCACTAATGGAGAAGTCCATTACGTTCGATGATACCACAGTGTGTTTGTCTCTGTGTACAATGTTCTCCTGGTTCTGCTCCTCTCGCTCTGCATCACTTCCTGGAGGTTGTTCCAGTCTCCATGGAACTTCTCCACTTTATTATTCCTTTTAGCACAATAGTACTCCATCACCAACATATACCACAGTTTGTTCAGCCATTCCCCAATTGATGGGCATCCCCTCATTTTCCAGTTTTGGGCCACCACAAAGAGCGCAGCTATGAATATTTTTGTACAAGTCTTTGTGTCCATTATCTCTTTGGGGTACAGACCCAGCAGTGCTATGGCTGGGTCAAAGGGTAGATATTCTTTTAGCACCCTTTGGGCATAGTTCCAAATTGCCCTCCAGAATGGTTGGATCAGTTCACAGCTCCACCAGCAATGAATTAATGTCCCTATTTTGCCACATCCCCTCCAGCATTCATTACTTTCCTTTGCTGTTATGTTAGCCAATCTGCTAGGTGTGAGGTGATACCTCAGAGTTGTTTTGATTTGCATCTCTCTGATTATAAGAGATGTAGAACACTTCTTCATGTGCTTGTTAATAGTTTTGATTTCTTTATCTGAGAACTGCCTATCCATTTCCCTTGCCCATTTATCAATTGGAGAATGGCTTGGTTTTTTGTACAATTGATTTAGCTCTTTATAAATATGAGTAATTAAACCTTTGTCAGAGGTTTCTATGAAGATTTTTCCCCAATTTGTTGTTTCCCTTCTGATTTTAGTTATATTGGTTTTGTTTGTACAAAAGCTTTTTAGTTTGATGTAGTCAAAATTATTTATTTTACATTTTGTGATTCTTTCTATATCTTGCTTGGTTTTAAAGCCTTTCCCCTCCCAAAGGTCTGACATGTATACTATTCTGTGTTTACCCAATTTACTTATGGTTTCCTTCTTTATGTTTAAGTCACTCACCCATTTTGAATTTATCTTGGTGTAGGGTGTGAGGTGTTGATCTATTCCTAGTCTCTCCCACACTGTCTTCCAATTTTCCCAGCAGTTTTTATCGAATAGTGGATTTTTGTCCCAAAAGCTGGGATCTTTGGGTTTATCGTATACTGTCTTGCTGAGGTCGCTTTCCCCCAGTCTATTCCACTGATCTTCCTTTCTGTTTCTTAGCCAGTACCAAATTGTTTTGATGACTGCTGCTTTGTAATATAGTTTTAGGTCAGGGACTGCAAGGCCCCCATCATATGTGTTTTTTTTCATTATTTCCCTGGATATCCTTGATCTTTTGTTCTTCCAAATGAACTTTGTTATGGTTTTTTCTAAATCAGTGAAGAAGTATTTTGGTAGTTCAATGGGTATGGCACTAAATAGATAAATAAGTTTGGGTAGGATGGTCATTTTTATTATATTGGCTCGTCCTATCCATGAGCAGTTAATGTTTTTCCATTTGTTCAAGTCTAGTTTTAGTTGTGTGGCGAGTGTTTTGTAGTTGTGTTCATATAGTTCCTGTGTTTGTCTTGGGAGGTAGATTCCTAAGTATTTTATTTTGTCTAAGGTGATTTTGAATGGGATTTCTCTTTCTAGTTCTTGCTGCTGAGCTGTGTTGGAGATATATAGAAAAGCTGATGACTTATGTGGGTTTATTTTGTATCCTGCAACTTTGCTAAAGTTGTTGATTATTTCAATTAGCTTTTTGGTTGAATCTCTAGGATTCTTTAAGTAGACCATTATGTCATCCGCAAAGAGTGATAACTTGGTCTCCTCCTTGCCTATTTTGATGCCTTCAATTCCTTTATCTTCTCTAATTGCTACTGCTAGTGTTTCTAGTACAATGTCAAATAGTAGAGGTGATAATGGGCATCCTTGTTTCACTCCTGATCTTATTGGGAATGCATCTAGTTTATCCCCATTGCAGATGATATTAGCTGTTGGTTTTAGATATATACTGTTTATTATTTTTAGGAATGACCCTTCTATTCCTATGCTTTCTAGTGTTTTTAATAGGAATGGGTGTTGTATTTTATCAAAGGCTTTTTCTGCATCTATTGAAATAATCATGTGATTCTTGCTAGTTTGCTTGTTGATGTGGTCAATTATGTGGATGGTTTTCCTAATGTTGAACCAGCCCTGCATCCCTGGTATGAATCCTACTTGATCATGGTAAATGATCCTTCTGATCACTTGCTGGAGTCTTTTTGCTAGTATCCTATTTAAGATTTTTGCATCTATATTCATTAGGGAGATTGGCCTATAGTTTTCTTTCTCTGTTTTTGACCTGCCTGGTTTTGGAATCAGTACCATGTTTGTGTCGTAAAAGGAGTTTGGTAGAACTCCCTCTTTGCTTATTATGTCAAATAGTTTGTATAGTATTGGGATTAACTGTTCTCTGAATGTTTGATAGAATTCACAGGTGAATCCATCAGGCCCTGGGGACTTTTTCTTAGGAAGTTCTTTGATGGCTTGTTGGATTTCAATTTCTGATATGGGATTATTTAGGAATTCTATTTCCTCTTCTGTTAGTCTAGGCAGTTTGTATTTTTGTATATATTCATCCATTTCTCCTAAATTGGTGTATTTATTGCCATATAATTGGGCAAAGTAATTTCTAATGATTGCCTTAATTTCCTCCTCATTGGAGGTGCTTGTCCCCCTTTTCATCTTTAATGCTGTGAATTTGCTTTTCTTCCTTCCTTTTTTTAACTAGATTGACCAGTACCTTGTCTATTTTGTTTGTTTTTTCAAAGTACCAGCTTCTTGTCTCATTTATTAAATCAATAGTTCTATCACTTTCGATTTTATTAATTTCTCCCTTAATTTTTAGGATTTCTAATTTGGTTTTCTGCTGGGGGTTTTTAATTTGATCGCTTTCCAGTTTTTTCATTTGCATTTCCAATTGATTGATCTCTGCTCTCCCTTGTTTGTTAATATAAGCATTCAGGGATATGAATTTACCTCTGATTACTGCTTTGGCTGCATCCCAAAAGGTTTGAAAGGATGTTTCGCCATTGTCATTTTCCTCGATGAAATTATTAATTGTTTCTATGATTTCTTCTTTAACTAAACGGTTTTGGAGTATCATATTGTTTAATTTCCAATTGGTTTTAGATTTGGTTTTCCATGTACCATTACTAATCATTATTTTTATTGCCTTGTGATCTGAGAAGGCTGCATTCATTATTTCTGCTTTTCTGCATTTGTGTGCTATGTTTCTGTGACCTAATGTATGGTCAATTTTTGTGAATGTGCCATGTGGTGCTGAGAAGAAGGTGTATTCCTTTTTATCCCTATTTATTTTTCTCCATATGTCTATTAATTCTAATTTTTCTAAGATTTCATTCACTTCTTTTACCTCTTTCTTATTTATTTTTTGATTTGATTTATCTAAATTTGATAATGGTTGGTTTAAGTCTCCCACTAGTATGGTTTTATTGTCTATTTCTTCCTTCAATTCTCCTAGTTTCTCCATTAGAAATTTGGGTGCTATATTATTTGGTGCATACATATTGATTAATGATATTTCCTCATTGTCTATAGTCCCTTTTAACAAAATATAATTACCTTCCCTGTCCCTTTTGATCAGGTCTATTTTTGCATTGGCTTTATCAGATATCATGATTACCACTCCTGCCTTCTTTCTATCAGTTGAAGCCCAGAAGGTCTTACTCCATCCTTTAATTCTGACCTTGTGGGTGTCAACCCGCCTCATGTGTGTTTCTTGAAGACAACATATGGTAGGGTTTTGGATTCTAATCCATTCTGCTATTCGTCTACGTTTTATGGGTGAGTTCATCCCATTCACGTTCAAAGTTATGATTGTCATTTGTGGACTCCCTGGCATTTTGATTGCCTTCCCTAATTCTAACCTTTTCTTCTTCGGCTCTACCTTTTAGTCCAGTGATTTACTTTGAAACAGTCCCCCTTGTCCCCTCCCTTGATGTTTCCCTTTTTAGTCCTTCCCTTTTTGTTCCCTCCCCCTCCCCCCTCTCTTTCCCTCCCTTTTTGTTCTCCCTCTCCCCCTCCCCCCCTTGGTTTTCCCTTCTCCTTACCCTTGTTGGGTAAGATAGAATTCAAGATCCCAATGGATCTGGATGTTTTTCCCTCTCAGAGCTGATTTCCCTGAGATTGAGGTTTAAGTAACCCCCCCCCCCCCCTTCCTCTCCTTCTTATAGGAGTTTTCTTCCCCTCCCCTTCCCATGTGAATCTTTGTGTGAGAATGATTATTCTATTTGGTCTTTCTTTACCCCCTATTTATACATTACATTTTCCCCACATGTTAGTATACATAGGTTGATATAAATGTAGTCCTTATAGAAGAGAGTTTGAGTAAAAGAAGAAGATAACATTTTCCCCTTTCCTTAATATTTACCTTTTCAGGTATTCCTTGCTCTTTGATTTTTGGTATCAAACTTTCCACAGAGCTCTGGTCTTTTCTTTGCAAAAAGTTGGAAGTCTTCTATTTTGTTGAATGCCCATACTTTCCCTTGGAAGTATATAGTCAGTTTTGCTGGGTAGCTGATTCTTGGTTGGAGACCCAGCTCTCTTGCCTTTCTGAAGATCATGTTCCATGCCTTACGATCATTCAGAGTAGAACTTGCAAGGTCTTGTGTGACCCTGATTGGCATTCCTTTATATCTAAATTGTCTTTTTCTGGCTTCCTGTAGGATTTTTTCTTTTGTTTGATAGCTTTGGAATTTGGCAATTACATTCCTGGGAGTTGTCTTTTGGGGGTTTAGTGTAGAAGGTGTTCTGTGAGCTCTGTCAGTGGCTGTATTGCCCCCTTGTTCTAGAATCTCTGGGCAATTTTCTTTGATTATATCTTGTATCACCATGTCCAGTTTGGTGTTTATTTCTGGCTTATCTGGGAGTCCAATTATTCTTAAATTATCCCGTCTCCCCCTATTTTCCAGATCTATCACCTTGTCGGTGAGATATTTTATGTTCTCTTCTAATTTCTTGGTATTTTGGCTTTGCTTTATTGATTCTTGCTCTTTTACACGATCGTTGTCTTCCAGCTGCCTGATTCTGGCCTTTAAAGCCTGGTTTTCTTTTACAGTTTGGTCAAACTGGTTTTGTAGATGCGTGAATTTCTTTTGCATTATTTCCAACTTTTCCTCCCAGAAGGCTTCCATCTTTTTGGTCATTTCTGATTCAAATTCTTCATAGGTTTGTGGAGAGTTTCCATTTCCTTTGGAAGGTTTTGGAGCATTTTCTTTTATTTTATCTTCTGTCTGCTCTGTATTTTGTATTTTGGCTCCATAGAATGTGTCCAAAGTCGCCCCTTTCTTCTTATTTTTCTTGGTATTTTGGGGCTTCTGTGGTTCTGTGGAGTTTGCCATTTCTTTTTTTTTTTTTTTAATTTTAATATTATTTTATTTGGTCGTTTTCATACATTATTCGCTGGAAACAAAGATCGTTTTCTTTTCCTCCCCTCCCCCCCCCCCCCCCCCCCGCCTTTCCCTCTCCCATAGCCGACGCATGATTCCACTGGTTATCACATGTGTTCTTGACTCGAACCCATTTCCCTGTTGTTGGAGTTTGCATTATAGTGTTCATTTAGAGTCTCTCCTCAGTCTTATCTCCTCCAACCCTGTGGTCGAGCAGTTGCTTTTCAGCGGTGTTTTTACTCCCACAGTTTATCCTCTGCTTGTGGGTAGTATTTTTTTTTAGATCCCTGCAGATTGTTCAGGGATTGCATTGATACTTATGGAGAAGTCCATCACCTTCGATTGTACCACAATGTATCAGTCTCTGTGTATAATGTTTTCCTGGTTCTGCTCCTTTCGCTCTGCATCACTTCCTGGAGGTTGTTCCAGTTCACATGGAATTCCTCCACTTTATTATTCCTTTTAGCACAATAATATTCCATCACCAACATATACCACAATTTGTTTAGCCATTCCCCAATTGAGGGGCATCCCCTCATTTTCCAATTTTTGGCCACCACAAAGAGCGCAGCTATGAATATTTTTGTACAAGTCTTTTTGTCCATTATCTCTTTGGGGTACAGACCCAGCAGTGCTATGTCTGGATCAAAGGGCAGACAGTCTTTTATCGCCCTTTGGGCGTAGTTCCAAATTGCCCTCCAGAATGGTTGGATCAATTCACAACTCCACCAGCAATGAATTAATGTCCCCACTTTGCCACATCCCCTCCAGCATTCATTACTTTGCATAGCTGTCATGTTAGCCAATCTGCTAGGTGTGAGATGATACCTCAGAGTTGTTTTGATTTGCATCTCTCTGATTATAAGAGATGTAGAGCACTTTTTCATGTGCTTATTAATAGTTTTGATTTCTTTGGCTGAGAATTGCCTGTTCATGTCCCTTGCCCATTTGTCAATTGGAGAATGGCTTGATTTTTTGTACAATTGATTTAGTTCTTTATAAATTTTAGTAATTAAACCCTTGTCAGAGGTTTTTATGAAGATTGTTTCCCAATTTGTTGCTACCCTTCTGATTTTGGTTACATTGGTTTTGTTTGTACAAAAACTTTTTAATTTGATGTAATCCAGATTATTTATTTTGCATTTTGTAATTCTTTCTAATTCTTGCTTGGTTTTGAAGTATTTCCCTTCCCAAAGGTCTGACATGTATACTATTCTGTGTTCGCCTAATTTTCTTATAGTTTCCTTCTTTATGTTCAAGTCATTCATCCATTTTGAATTTATCTTGGTGTAGGGTGTGAGGTGTTGATCTAAGCCTAATCTTTCCCACACTGTCCTCCAATTTTCCCAACAGTTTTTATGAAATAGTGGATTTTTGTCCCAAAAGCTGGGATCTTTGGGTTTGTCATATACTGTCTTGCTGAGGTTGCTTGCCCCCAGTCTATTCCACTGATCCTCCTTTCTGTCTCTTAGCCAGTAACAAATTGTTTTGATGACCGCTGCTTTATAATATAGTCTGAGATCTGGGACTGCAAGACCCCCTTCCTTTGTATTTTTTTTCATTAATTCCCTGGGTATCCTTGATCTTTTGTTCTTCCAAATGAACTTTGTTATGTTTTTTTCTAAATCAGTAAAAAAAATTTTTGGGAGTTCCATGGGTATGGCACTAAATAGATAGATGAGTTTGGGTAGGATGGTCATTTTTATTATATTGGCTCGTCCTACCCATGAGCAGTTAATGTTCTTCCAATTGTTCAAGTCTAGTTTTAGTTGTGTGGAAAGTGTTTTGTAGTTGTGTTCATATAGATCCTGTGTTTCTCTCGGGAGATAGATTCCTAAGTATTTTATTTTGTCTTGGGTAATTTTGAATGGGATTTCTCTTTCTAGTTCTTGCTGCTGAGCTGTGTTGGAATTATATAGAAATGCTGATGACTTATGTGGGTTTATTTTGTATCCTGCAACTTTGCTAAAGTTGTTGATTATTTCAATTAGCTTTTTGGTTGAATCTCTAGGATTCTTTAAGTAGACCATCATGTCATCTGCAAAGAGTGATAATTTGGTCTCCTCCTTGCCTATTTTGATGCCTTCAATTTCTTTTTCTTCTCTAATTGCTACTGCTAGTGTTTCTAATACAATGTCAAATAATAGAGGTGATAATGGGCATCCTTGTTTCACTCCTGATCTTAATGGCAATGGATTTAGTTTATCCCCATTGCAGATGATATTAGCTGATGGTTTTAGATATATACTGTTTATTATTTTTAGGAATGACCCTTCTATTCCTATGCTTTCTAGTGTTTTTAGTAGGAATGGGTGTTGTATTTTATCAAAGGCTTTTTCTGCATCTATTGAGATAATCATGTGATTCTTGTTGGTTTGCTTGTTGATGTGGTCAATTATGTGGATAGTTTTCCTAATGTTGAACCAGCCCTGCATCCCTGGTATGAATCCTACTTGATCATGGTGGATGACCCTTCTAATCACTTGCTGGAGTCTTTTTGCTAGTATCCTATTTAAGATTTTTGCATCTATATTCATTAGGGAGATTGGCCTATAGTTTTCTTTCTCTGTTTTTGGCCTGCCTGGCTTTGGAATTAGTACCATGCTTGTGTCATAAAAGGAGTTTGGTAGGACTCCCTCTTTGCTTATTATGTCGAATAGTTTGTATAATATTGGGGTTAACTGTTCTCTGAATGTTTGATAGAATTCACTGGTGAATCCATCAGGCCCTGGGGATTTTTTCTTAGGCAGTTCTTTGATGGCTTGATGGATTTCAATTTCTGATATGGGATTATTTAAGAAAACTATTTCTTCTTCTGTTAGTCTAGGCAATTTATATTTTTGTAAATATTCATCCATATCACCTAGATTGGTAAATTTATTGCCATATAGTTGGGCAAAGTAGTTTTTAATGATTGCCTTAATTTCCTCTTCATTTGAGGTGAGATCCCCCTTTTCATCCTTGATGCTATTAATTTGCCTTTCTTCTTTCCTTTTTTTAATTAAATTAACCAGTACTTTGTCTATTTTGTCTGTTTTTTCAAAGTACCAGCTTCTAGTCTTGTTTATTAGCTCAATAGTTCTGTCACTTTCTATTTTATTAATTTCTCCCTTAATTTTTAGGATCTCTAGTATGGTTTTCTTCTGGGGGTTTTTAATTTGTTCATTCTCAAGTTTTTTGATTTGCATTTCCAATTCCTTGGTCTCTGTCCTCCCTAATTTGTTAATATATGCACTCAGGGATATGAATTTTCCTCTAAGTACTGCCTTGGCTGCATCCCATAAGGTTTGAAAGGATGTTTCGCCGTTGTCATTTTCTTCAACGAAATTGTTAATTGTTTCTATGATTTCTTCTCTAACTATCTGATTTTGGAGTATCATGTTATTTAATTTCCAATTAATTTTTGATTTGGGTCTCCATGTACCCTTGCCGATCAATATTTTAATTGCCTTGTGATCTGAAAAGGCTGCAGTTAATATTTCTGCTTTTCTGCATTTAAGTGCCATGTTTCTATGACCTAGTGTATGATCTATTTTTGTGAATGTGCCATGTGGTGCTGAAAAGAAGGTGTATTCTTTTTTGTCCCTATTTATTTTTCTCCATATGTCTATTAATTCTAATTTTTCTAAGATTTCATTCACCTCTTTTACCTCTTTCTTATTTATTTTTTGATTTGATTTATCTAAATTTGATAGTGGTTGGTTCAAGTCTCCCACTAATATGGTTTTACTGTCTAATTCCTCCTTCAATTCTCCTAGTTTCTCTATTAAAAATTTGGATGCTATACCATTTGGTGCATACATGTTGATTAGTGATATTTCCTCATTGTCTATACTTCCTTTTAGCAGAATATATTTACCTTCCCTGTCCCTTTTGATCAGGTCTATTTGTACTTTGGCTTTGTCAGATATCATGATTGCAACTCCTGCCTTCTTTCTATCGGTTGAGGCCCAAAAGGTCTTACTCCAACCTTTAATTCTAACCTTGTGAGTGTCAACCCGTCTCATATGTGTTTCTTGAAGACAACATATGGTAGGGTTTTGTGTTCTAATCCAATCTGCTATTTGTCTGCGTTTTATGGGTGAGTTCATCCCATTCACGTTCAAAGTTATGATTGTTATTTGTGGATTCGCTGGCATTTTGATGTCTTCCCCTAGTTCTGACCTTTCTTCTTTAGCTTTCTCCTTTTGAACCAGTGATTTACTTTAGGTCAGTCCCCCTAGTCCCCTCCCTTGAGATGCTTCCCTTTCTAGCCCCTCCCTTTTTATGCTCCCTTCCCCTCCCCCCTCTCCTTCCCTCCCTTTTTGTGCTTCCTCCCCCCTCCCCCTCCTTAATTTTCCTTTCTTTCTTGCCCTAATGGATAAGATAGAATTCAGGATCCCACTGGATCTAGATGTTCTTCCCTCTCAGATTTGATTTCACTGAGAGTAAGGTTTAAGTACTTCCACTTCACGCTCTCTTCCTCTCCTTCTCATATGAGAGTTCTTCCCCTCCCCTTCCCATGTGTATCTTTATATGGGAAAGTTTATTCTATTGATTCCCCCCCTATTTCTTGAAGTTAATCTTAGTATTATCACGGTTCCCCCCTCCCTTTTCCTTTTTTTGCCCCAACTTTCCCCAAATCTTCTTGATTCCCCAATCTTTCCCTATGCATGTTTCTTCTAACTACTCTTATGATGATACAATTTATGAGAGTTACACAAAACATTTTCCCCACATATTAATATATATAATTAGATGTAAATGTAGTCCTTATAGAAGAGAGTTTGACTTAAAGAGAAAGATAAGATTTATCTCCTTTTCCCTTTCTTTCATATTTACCTTTTCATGTTTCTCTTGCTTTCTGTGCTTGGATATCGAACTTTCCACAGAGCTCTGGTCTTTTCTTAGCAAATGCTTGGAAATCTTCTATTTTGTTGAATGCCCATACTTTCCCCTGGAAGTATATAGTCAGTTTTGCTGGGTAGTTGATTCTTGGTTGGAGACCCAGCTCTCTTGCCTTTCTAAATATCGTGTTCCATGCTTTGCGGTCTCTTAGTGTGTTAGCCGCTAAGTCATGTGTGATCCTTATGGGAGCCCCCTTATATCTGAAGCTCTTCTTCTTGGCTTCTTGTAGGATTTTCTCCTTTACTTGGAAGCTCTTGAATTTGGCAATTACATTCCTAGGCGTTGTCTTTTGGGGATTTAGTATAGAAGGTGTTCTATGAATCCTTTCTATTTCTATTTTGCCCCCTTGCTCCAGAACGTGGGGGCAATTTTCTTTTATAATCTCCTCTAGAATAAAATCCAATTTGTTGTTTACCTCTGGTTTTTCTGGGAGACCGATGATACGGAGATTTTCTCGTCTTCCTCTGTTCTCCAGGTCCGTGACCTTCTCAGTGAGATATTTTATGTTTTCTTCCAATTCATTAATTGTTTGGGTTTGCTTTATTGATTCTTGCTGTTTTATCATCTCACTTTCTTCTAGGTGCTTGATTCTGGTCATTAGGGACTGGATTTGCTTTTCAGCCTTGTCTGCCATTGTATTGGATGCTTCGAGTTCTTTTTCCAATTGAGCAGTCTTATCTGTCAGACAGCTGATCTCTTTCTCCCATTTTTCTTTCCAGAAGGTTTCCATCTTTTGGATAAGTTCCAGTTTGAGATCTTCCAGAGCTTGTTGATAGTTTCCATTTTGGGAGGCGTGTTCTGAATTTTTTTGGATTTCCTCCTCTTTCTCCTCTTTCCCTTGGGTACTTCCACCATAAAAGTTTTCAATAGTCACTTTTTTCCCTTTCTTCCTGGAGGCTTGATTTTGGGCCATGTGAGCCATCCCTTTGGTGGTTTTATTTCCCTTTCCTTTTTGGTCTGGGGTCTGGGTTATAAGAGTGGTTTTTCTGTGAATTTAGGTTGCTTCAGACTAGTTCTTCCCAGCCTCCGAGCCCAGGTATTCAGCTCCGCCCAGATAATCAGCGCGCCTTGTTCAGCGCAGCCCGCCCGAAGTCAGCTGGCTTCTCCAGTGAAAGCGCCCTGAGACGTTTTTTCCTGGCAGTCCCCAGATCCCAAGGACCCTGGAGTGCCCCCCCAGACAGAGACGCTCCCCACTCACTCGCTGTCCCGGTGAGCGCTCAGGTAGCTCACTCTGGTTTAGTGGGGGAGGTGGGGTGGGGGAAGGGCGGCTCAGTTCACTTTTCTGTGCAAGCTTTTCCTTCTTATTTTAGTGTGGAAATGTTCAAGCCCCACGTACCTTTGCCTCTGTGGGGTACTGGGGAGTCCTTCTGTTCCTCCAAAGGTGATTTTATGCTCCTTTGATGTAGTCTATTTCGTTCGGTGCTGGGGAGAGGAAACGTGCCGCGTCTAGATTGCAGCCATGATTACCCGGAAGTCCGGAGTTTGCCATTTCTGAATGTGGAGGATTAGTTTTTCTTGTCTCTTTCTGGTGTTCAGAGGCTTTAGTCCTGGGCAGATAGTTCTATGAGGTTTCCCTGGGTTAAACTGAATATGCCTCACTGGAACTGGAATGGAAGGGTCGGACCACGAGGCCACACTCTCCCCCCGGCTTGCTTTCCGGAAGTTGCCTTCAGAATCGCTGGCCGTGAGGCTGTTTCGTCGGCCTGCGGGGGGATGGGCTGCAGCTTTCCCAAGCTCTAGGGCAAGGACTTTCACTGAGACTTGGATAGCAGGATCCAGCCCGTGAGGCTGTCTTGCCTGCCCTGAGGGTTGCTGTTGTTTCGACCAGCTCTCTGCAGCGGAAGCCCCAGGCAGTAACTTTCACCGGGACTGTAGAAGGCCCTGAGGGTTCTGCTCTCTGAGCCCGGCCGGCTGCGGCTTCCGGGAGCCTTGGACTCTGCGCTCCTACCCCTGAGGTCCGAGTGATCTCGGGTTCTGGCTTTTAAGGGGAGCCGTACCTTTTGAACCGGGTCCAGGTCCAGGAGGAGGGTTCCCAGGGTCTGTGCTGTTGATCGTTTTGAATTTCGGCGCCTTAGGAGCTTATCGTTTGAGATTGGTCGGGAAGGGTTTTCAGGAGATCTGAGCTTTAGCTTTCTCTAAGCCGCCATCTTAACCGGAAGTCTCCGGATTCTAGTTTTTAAAGACTGAATTTCATCCCTGGCTTTTTGGTTATCCTCCTTCTGGTCTGATTTTCTTTGGAGATCATCCTTCATCTTCTTTGCCTCATCTTTCATCTCTTTTGCCTCATTTTTAATCTGATTAATTTTGGCTTTTAAGACACTATTTTCTGTTTCCAGATGATTTATTTTGCTCTTAAATTGTCTTCCGCTTCTCTTAACTGTTTTTAATTATATTTTTAGTTCTTTCAAAGCCTGTGTCCAATTTCCTGGAGTTTCTGTGTTTTTCCTTTGGTGTTCCTTGATCTTCCTCTGTTCCATTTGCTCTTTGTTCATTGACTGGATAGAAGCTGTGAATTGTAATTTCTTTTTTCTTTTTCTGTTGTTTACTCATTTTCCCCTTCTTCCCCCCATGTAGTTAGTTGCCTGTAGTCTTGCTCCTCTCATTATGTGCTTGTTCTGTCTTTAAGGGGTTTCTTCTCTGCTCTGCTTATTGATCAGGTTAGTCAGATCTTCCCCAGCTGACAGCAGAAGCTGAAAAGGAGCTGGCCTTCCCACCCTGTTTTTAAGGTTGTTGCCTGTAGTTTGTTGCAGTTTTTGCCTTTGGAGCCTAGATAGCAAGGCTCTCAGATCAGTCTGTGGGAGGGGTGTTGGAACTTGAGCTTCCCTTTCTTCTGAAGGCTTCTTGCTCCCCTATTGATGAGATTGAGCCAGGGTGGAATTGATATTCATGCTGGATTTGTTCTTAGGCCAAAACCTAATAAGAAAAAAGAAAAGAGAAGGGGCGGGGGGGGGGGGGGGCAAGATGGAGTATCTTGGCTGGGACTAGGCAGCCTGCTCTGTATTTCTCTTCTAGCTGCCTCCCTGCTGCCTGTTTTCAAAGCCCTGAGCCTGGCACAGCTGGGCCGGCAAGTTACTCTCTCCAGACTAGCTCCCTTGCTTGCCCAGAGATTCCAGCCACCACTGTAGATGGGGGAGAGGTCCTCAGATCTTCCTTCTTCCTTCCCCTTAAACCCATGTGTTTTAGAGTTCAGACTTTTTTTGGGGGGGGGATGTACCTTTTAAGTTAAGTCCAGCAGGAGGGTTTCCTAGCTCTGTCCTATTGTTAGATTTGGTTTTCAGTCCCCTTGAGGCATTGTGTTTTTGATTAGGTGAGGAAGGGTATTAAGAGGTCTGAACTATTGCTGTCTCTAAGCTACCATCTTGACTCTACCTCCTGAATTTTCTTTAAAAAATATATACATATCCTTACCTTCTATCTTAGAATCAATACTGTGTATTGATTCCAAGGTAGAAGAGTGGTAAGGGCTAGACAATGAGGGTTAAGTGACTTGTCTAGGGTTACACAGCTAGGAAGTATCTGAGGACAGATTTGAACCCAGGATCTCCTCTCTCTGGCTCTCCATTCACTGAGCTACCCAGCTGCCCCCAATTTGCTGAACTTTCTTCTTGGGTTTGTGTCTAGAGTACATTCCAGTGAAGTGGAGTCTACATTGAAACCAAATAGGAAGAAAATGGTACCCTGTTAAGCCTGACCAAACCCTCCTCTTGCAATGGTCTCTTATTCAGTCTTCTGGCAGACAAATAGGCAGGTCAACATTGTATTCTGTATCCCTGCCTTGTTCACCTATTCATTACTTGTAGGCTTTCTGGCCATCTCTCTAGGATGGCCCTTTCTCCCCTCAAACACTGCTGCCTCTAGTGTAGGCCCTCATCACCCCTGTCTGAACTACTGCAATAACCAACTGGTGGATTTACCTGCCCTATATCCTGTCTCCCTTCAGTCCATCCTCTGTTCAAACACCAAAGAGATTTTCCTAAAGTCTGAGCCCACCCACATCTCTCTTCCCATCCCACCCCCTCAACTCATTAAACTCCAGTGGCTCCTTATTGCCTGAGGGGGAAAAACAAAATATTGTTTGGTATTTAAAGCCCTTCCTTATTAATGCCTGGGTGGAGTTTGGGGGGGGAGTAGGACTGAGACCAGGGTTCCTCAGGTAAGGAATGAAGAAAATAATAGAGGAATAATAAAGGTGGAAATTACAGAGACCTTGCCTGTAGGTAAGGGCAAGCAAAAGATAAGAATCAAAATAATAACAGACACAGAGTGAGGTTGGAAGAGTTTTTGTCCACTGGTGGTGGACAAAATACAGTTTATTGCAGGCAACTAAAGGTTTTTAAAGGTACAGATCACAAAGAATGAAGTCATACCATTGAGATGGGTCCTTGGGAAAGTGCAACAAGGATGGAAGATATGACACCTGTTGGAAGATAAGGATTACAGGAATTAGGGTGAGAATACTTTCAAGAAATGTAGATAGGCACTTGGGGTAATATTATGACTCAAACACCATCCAAGGTTCATGGAATGGATAGCAACAGAATGTCTTTGCCAGCAATAAACATGTATTACTAGGAGAGGCCTGAAGAAGGGGAGGGAGAAGGCACTTGGGTTTGCTCTCAGACAGACTCTGAGTTTCGACCTCTTGTCAGAGAGCACTCAGATCTATATCTAGTTGAGCTCCAAGTTCTCAGCCTCTGACACTTTCTAATCCAACCTCCTCCTACCTTTCCAGTCTTCTTACACCTCACTCCCCAGTACATACTCTTTCATCTGGAGCTACTGGCCTTCTGGCTGTTCCAGAAACAAGACACTCTACCTCTCAGCTCCAGGCACATTTCTCAGACTGTTACCCATGCCTTGAACAAGTGTTTTTGCTCTGCTCTACCTCCTGACCTCTCTGGCTTCCTTTAAGTCTCAGGTAAAAGCCTCCGCTCTCAACCCCTCTTAATTTTAGTGTCTTCTCTTAATTGTTGTCTATTTATCCCCAGTATAGTTATCTCCCCATTAGTTTATGAGCTCCTTGATGGTATGGACTGTGCACTCTGGCCCACAGTGGGTGCTTTGACAAATATTTATTGAATATATCCATCACAAGCCGTACTGAATGCCTATGCTGGGAGGAAACATGTATAAAGTACAGACCAGGTCTCTGCCCTGTGAGAGCTAACAGATAAAAATTTGATTCAACAGATGTTATGTGCTTACATATATAGATAGGGCACTGGGCTTGGTAGATGCTGAGGATCCAGAAACAAATGGGGTAGTAGGGAGATATAGCATGTACACATGTGGAAATAGAAGATAATCTCAGGTAGGATATGAGCTCAGTGTCCTCAGTGTTTTAGCAATTTTATCAGGCCATTCATCACCCATGCTTTGGCTGACTTCCTCCCTCCTTTGATCCATTAATTATCCAGTTCATCTCTCTTATTAGTTCCCTTGTCCTAGTCGTGCTCTGCCAAATCCTAGCTGTTAAGATTAAAATTGCCAAACTGTGGCAGGTAAAAATTAGTTTCTCTGCTAGAAGTATTATATTTTATGAGGATTATTAAGATTAAGAAATAAAGAAAATACAAATTAAGAAAGCATGTGTCTAGGCCCAGAGAGCCCATTCACAACCACTCACATCTTGCCTCCTAGGTAGAGAGCCATGTGTGCTCAGAAGCGGAAGTAGGAAGAGCACTCAGTAGGCTTTTACAGCCAGTTAAATAGAAATTTTTAATCCTGCCCAGGTGAAAATCTCAGTGAGATTAGAGGGCATCTCAGGAACTAGAGCAAGGACTTCTGGGGATTGAGGTCCGGGGTTCAAATCTCCATTTTTACATACCCTGAATTACTCCCATGATCCATTTCTGTTCCTACTCCATTCCTCACCATGAATGGACCTTCATCCATTTTAAATTTACTTTATCAAATCTCAACTGAGCCCACACTACCCGATCCTCTGTCCTACTCTCCTTAGACTGTCCTACACATGCCTGCCTCAAACTTTACTAAGAAAATTGAAGGTCATTCACTACCAATCCCTGCTCCATAACCCCTTCATCTCATTCCTTGTTCATTCTATTCTAATAAAGTTAGCCTTTCCAATGAGGCTGATCCATCGGCACACAGCCCTATCTCATTCCTTCCTATCTTCTCTAGTAGATTGGCCCCACAATTGTGCCCTGCTCCCCATCTCTAAACTTTAGTCTCGCCTTATTTATTGGCTCCTTCCCTATTGCCTAAAATCATTCCTGAAGATTCTGCCTTTTTTTCCCTTTTAAACCTTCAGCCAAACTCTTAGAAAGGTTGTCTTTGCTCATTCTCTGCACTTCTGATCATTTCTTCTTAACCCTTTGTAGTCAGGCTTCAGACTTCATCACTCATGGAATCCTTCTCTCTCCGCATTTACTAATGATCTCTCTTAAATGCCAGATCAAGACCTTTTCTCAATCTCATATGGCTCCATTCTAGTTCACCTCTTATCTGTCTTACTGTTCCTTTTCAATCTGTTTTCAAGGATCATCATTCATAGCACACTCCCTAACTGGGTTTAATACCCCAAGCTGTCTAGGATAGGCCCTCTTTTCCCTTTCTATACACTTGCCATTTGATGAACTCACCAGTTCCCACGTGTTCAATGATCTCTATGCAGACAACTCCCAACATCCAGCCCTCTTACTATGAACTGTCTATTGGATGTTTCCAACTAGATGTTTCACAGATGCCTCAAACCCAGCATATGTCCAAAACAGAACTCAGCTTTCCTTTAAATCCACTCTTCTTCCTTCTTTCTGTTGAGGGCATCACCATCTGTTCAGTCAGTTAACAAATCTTGTTTCTACCCCCGCACTCTCTCTCACATCCATTTCCTTGTCCTCACTCAAAACCTCTCACTACTAATTCAGGCCCTTTTCTCCTCACCTGGATAGGCAAGAGCTTATTACTAGGTTGCCCTATTTCTGGTCTATCCCCACTCTCGTTCATCCTCCTTAGAGCTACCAAAATAATCTTTTTTTAATCAAAGATACTGTATTTTTTCCAGTTAAATGGAATAACAATTTCCAACATTCATTTTTCCAAAATTATAACATCACAATTGTCTCCCTCCTCCCTCTCAGAAGTTATAGGAAGTTTAGTCTGTTATACATGTATTATCATGCAAAATATACTTCCATATTAGTCACTGTTGTAAAAGAATATTCATGTAAATCCAAAACCTCAAAATAAAACCATAAATAAACTAACATGAAAAATAGTATGTTTTCATCTGCATCTGACTCCAATTG
This sequence comes from Monodelphis domestica, assembly GCF_027887165.1. Lineage (NCBI taxonomy): Eukaryota > Metazoa > Chordata > Mammalia > Didelphimorphia > Didelphidae > Monodelphis > Monodelphis domestica. The sequence continues at coordinate 455,279,164 of NC_077227.1, forward strand.
TTCTTTCTCTAGAAGTAGATAGCATTCTTTATCAGAAGTCCTTCAGAGGGAGAGCTAAGTTGCTCAGTGGATTGAGAGCTAGCCCTAGAGATGGGAGGTCCTGGGTTTAAATCTGTCCACAGACACTTCCCAGCTGTGTGACCCTGGTCAAGTCACTTCACCCCCACTGCCTAACCCTTACCACTCTTCTACCTTACAACCAATATACAGTATTGATTCTAAGACAGGACCTTAAGAGTTTTTTTTTAAATCCTTCAGAATTATCCCAGATTGTTGGATTGCTTGCTGAGAGTAGCAAAGTCCTTGACAGTTGAGCATAGTACAATATTGCTATTACTTAATACAATATTCTCCTGATCATTTCCTTCTGTATCAGTTCACATAGGTCTTTCCAGCTCTTTCTGAAATCATTCTGTTCATCATGCCTTACTGTACAACAGTATTCCATCACCGTCATATACCAGTTTGTTCAGCCATTCTCCAATTGATGGACATTCCTATAATTTCCAAGTCTTTGCCACCACACAAAGAGCAGCTGTAAATATTTTTATACAAGTAGATCCTTTCCCCTTTTTTATGATCTTTTAATGAAGTGCAAGCTTAAACATGTCAGTAAACTCCAGTGGTTCCCGATCAGCCTTTTGATCAGCTGTAAACTCCTGACATCCAAAGCTCTTCACAACTTGGCCCCTTCTTACCCTTCTAGCCTTATACATCATTCCTCTTTGTACTGTATGGCCCAGCCAAACAGCCTTGTCATGTTCTTCATATACAACACTCCATCTCCCAACTCTTCCCCTGAAGTGCACTCCCAACCTCTTCGAATCCCTTTGACAGCTCATGTGATCATAAGGAAAAAGGCTTGTACAAAAATATATCTTTGTGGTGGCAAAATAAAATTGGAAAATGAGGGATACCCTTCAATTGGGGAATGGCTGAACAAATTGTGGTATCTGTTAGTGATGGAATACTATTGTGCTCAAAGGAATAATAAAGTGGAAGAATTCCCTGGGGACTGGAAGAACCTCCAGGAATTGATGCAGAGTGAGAGGAGCCAAACCAGGAGAACATTATACACAGAAACCTATATATACACTGTGGTACAATCGAATGTAATGGACTTTTCTACTAGCAACGATGCAATGTCAGCTCTTGGAGGAGAGAAGGAAGAAGAGGGGGAAATTATGAATCATATAACTATGGAAAATATTCTAAATTAAATAAAGACAGCTTGTATCATCTTCTGTATCACCTTTCTCAATCTTTCAACTGCCAGTACTTTCCCCTCCTCAAATTACCATGCCAACACCCATTTTATCTCCCCTAACAGAATGGAAGCTCTTTGAGGGCAGGGACTGGCTCCTTTTTGTCTTGGTGTTCCCAGTGTCTGGCACATGTTATATACTTAATAAATGCTTGACTGATAGAAAAGTACTAACAAGTGGAGGGAAAAGGCTTTATGGAGGATATAGCACCTGAGCTGGGCTGTGAAAGAGAAGGATTCTGAGATATTTTTTAAATGGTCAAAAATTAGTGTCAAATTTTAAATGATATTGAAAGTAAGGAAAAAATGATTGTATGCTCTAGGGTGGTCAGAAAAGATTTCATAGACAAAGCAGAACTTGAGTTATAGCATATTAGTTCAGTGGAAGGAGAAAAGGGTCATTCCTGGTGGGACAATAGACAGTTATTCCAGAATGAATAGAGGCAAGAGATGGGAATGGGTTTGCCTATGGCTGGAATAGGGAATATTCCCGTATAACTAAGAGAAGCCATGCAAAGACCACCAATTCCATATTTTGAATAGGAAGAAGGAATAAATATCTGGGGAAGGGACAGCCTGGGAACAGTTAACTGTTACCTTATTCTTTGACCCGTCTTGATTTGCAGCAATATTTCATCCTCCTCATCATCACTGATGGCGTTATCAGTGATATGGATGAGACCCGTCATGCTGTGGTACAGGCCTCCAAGCTTCCCATGTCCATCATTATTGTGGGTGTGGGAAATGCTGACTTTGCTGCCATGGAGTTCCTGGATGGTGACACTCGTCTTCTTCGTTCTCACACTGGCGAGGAGGCAGCCCGAGACATCGTGCAGTTTGTGCCCTTCCGAGAATTCCGTAATGTGAGCTTTGGGTGGGGTGGGAAAGGGATTCTGGGAAAGACGGGGACACCAAGGCCAAAAAAAAAATCTTGAAAATAAGATTAAGACATTAATGTTGGGATTGTTTATAAAACAGAGCAATGGGTGTGAAATCCTGAAGAGTTGTGTTCAAATCCTTCCTCAGATCCTTACTGGGTATATGATCCTGGGCAAGTTACTTAATTCCTCTCAGCCCTAGGTTCTTCATCTGTAAAACAGGTATGCCATCTACCTGACAGGATTATTATGAGGATCAAATAATATATGTAAAACTGCTTTAGAAACCCTAATTATATCATTTTCATTATTATCTTTATTAGATATATTTAAGGTCCCTTTCTGCTCTTCTGTGATTTCTCTTTGGTCCAGTCACAGAGTATCACATGTGGAAGGGTCCTAAGAGTCCACCTAAGCTAACTTCCTCATTACATCAATGGGGAAAAAGACTCAGAGAGGTACTGGGCTGTGGGCAATCATGGGCTGTGCTGGAGTAGAGAACCAAGGCTCTTGACCTCGAGTAATAATGATCTTCCTATTATTACTCTTGACAGTCATAGGACCATGGGCTCTAGGAATAAAATTGAACCTTAAAGACCATCTAGTCTTTTTACACATTAGGAACTGAGTCCAAGAGAGGCAAAGTAACTTGCCTACAGTTGCACAGGCAGCATTGAGACCCTACTGTGTGCCAGGCTGCCCCAGGAGGCCTTGGTGAATGAAAAGAAATATTAGACAGCTTATAGTTAACTGCAGGAACCAAGGCATAACCCTGTGAAACATTTAGATCATATGTATGACACCACAACAACATTTTAAAACAAGTATTGTGTTAGGCACAGAGGATGCAAAATCAAACAAAAAAGTCCCACTGCTCATGAAGTAACCATTTTTCTGGGTAAAGGAGAAATCAACATATTACATATATATGTTTATACAATAGTTTGAAGAAGAGAGGGAGAACATTATCAACTAGGATAAGTGATAAAGCATTAATTGTGTGGTCTAAACAATAAGTACAATAGGAATTAGAAAAAAGTCCATCAGGGTTACCTCCTGGATAGAGGCCCTGAAGGGAAGCTAGAATCTGAAGGGAGAGGAGGAAGATGGGGGCTTAGACACAGCAAAAGTTCAGACCTCTAAAGCCCTTCCACACCAATCAAAAACAACATGCTTTGAGGGGACAGAAAACCAAATCTAACAAGAGGATAGAGCTGGGGGACCATCCTGCTGGATTCAACTGAAAAGGTACACAGAGAAGGCTGAATCCAGGTCAAGGGAAAGGAAGAAGGAAAGTCCCAGAATTGTTCCCCCACCTACAGGGCTGTCTCCAATGGTGGCTAGAATCTCTGGGCAGGCAAGGGCACGAGTCCAGAGGGAGTACCTTTCTGGCACAGCTGTGCCAGGCTCAGGGCATTGAACACAGGCAGCGGGGAGGCAGCTGGAAGAGAAGCACAGAGCAGGCAGACTAGTCACAGCCAAGACACTCCATCTTGCTGAGAGGTTTTGGCCTCAGGGCACATTCAGCTCTGCAGATCAACTTCACCCTGGCTTAAACTTATCAATAGGGCAGATAAGAAACCTTCAGAGGCCAGGGAAGCTCAAGCTCCAATGCCCCTTCCCCATACACTGCACTGAGAGTAGCTGTAAGAATACAGCTGACTCAGATCCCAGGACAAAGGCTGGAATAGTTCCCTTCACCTACACCTTCAGCTTCTGCTGCCAGCTAGGGAAGATCTGGCCTCGGGGCTCATTAATACTGTCAGCCTAACTTAGTTAATCAGCAGAGCAGAAAAGAAGCCCCTTCAGGACAAAGTAGCCCAAACCCACAGATCCAACAAATAATCAGAGGAGCAAGATGACAGGGGAGAAAGAAGGAAAAAATATGTGTAGGCAACAGAAAAAAAAAAGAAATTACAATGCACACCTTCTATCCAGATAATGACCAAAGAGCAAATGGAACAGAGGAGGATTAAGGAACACCAAGCAAAAACACAGAAACTCCAGGAAATTGAACACAGGCTTTGGAAGAACTCAAAATACAATTCAAAAAACAATTAAGAGAGGTTAAAGACAATTGGGAAAAGAACTTAAAAAGCAAAATAAGTCATCTGGAAACAGAAAATAGTGTTTTGAAAATCAAAATTATCCAGCTTGAAAATGAGGCAAAGAAGGTGAAAGATGACCTACAAAGAAAATCAGATCAGAAGGAGAAAGATGACCAAAAAGCCAGGGCTGAAATTCAGTCTTTAAAAATTAGAATCCTGCAACTAGAAGCAAATGACTTCACAAGACAGCAATACTCTATAAAACAAAATCAAAACAATTAGAGAAAGGAGAAGGCACTCCCTGTGAGAACAGCAGGAGCAGAGGTATGGACCCAAGAGTGATCATGGTGTACTTTGCGAGAAGCTATGTAACAGAGAATAGTGGGTATATGGGATAGTACAGTAATGGTGTATGGATTATCTTGAGGAGGGGGATAATTTCTTCTATGAAGGTCTGTGTATTATATTAGGGGATAGTTGGGGTGGATGCATTAATCAGGGTCAGCGAGGTGACCAAGGACACATCTAAGAGCAGGACTGAGTCATAACTGAAAGGGCTGGATTAGAGGTGGTTCCACATTTGGGCGATAACCTCTGGGGATTCCTCTAAGGTAATGATAGTTATGAGAGTCCATTTGTTTCCCTCCTGTCATCCTAGCCTTGGCTTTTCATAGACAAAATGTAGACTGATGTATGAGAGCAAGAGATGACTTTGGGATCCCTGCCAGAAACAAAATGGGATCTCTCAAGTTGGGGATTGTGCTAAAACCCTTGTTATGTCACTATGTGTGTGTGTGTGTGTGTGTGTGTGTGTGAGATTGTCACTGTCATTATGACCCTATATATGTCACTAAGTGTATGTATGTCACTATATGTGTGTGCCACTGTGTTACTGCTTTGTCACTCTAATAGTGAGAAAAGTCTATTCTTTACTGGCCAAAGGGATCCAAGTAGAAAGTTCAAGTGAAAGCTGCTCTGCTCCCCTCAGCCTCCCGTGAAATGAGCTTCGTATTTGGTGGACAAGCCTTGAATGTTTGTGTTGTTTTGGGTCCCTCACACTTTGTGTAATTTTATTTCATGGTGGCCTTGTGTGAGAGACTAAGCACTGAGCCAAGTTTCCCTTTATCTTCCCCTTTAGTTCTCCAAAAAAACTTTCTTGCCAAAGTATAGACTTTCCCCTTCCTTCCCAGTATTCTCTTTTATTGTACCTAATGGCCAGGGATGAAACTAATGTCTCTGTTCCTACTTAAAGTAGTCACTGAGGAGAAGATGGTAGAAGCCCAACAGGGTTCCTCTAAAATGCCAGAGGTGTGATGGAAAGGGATAGGAATATGGGCAGGGAGTAAACATTTTGTTTTATTGATATCTTTAGTTTTTACATCACCTTTAATTCCCAAGATGTCCTTCCCCTCCTCTCTCTTAGCCTTTATAATAAAGAAAAAAACAAGGGTTCAACAAAGCAAATTTACATATCATACAAGTCTGACATTGTAGGTAGATTTCCACAACCATAGTCCCCCACTTGTGCAAAGAAAGGAGGAACCTTCTCTTTAGGACTACATATTTTGAAGTTATTTCATGACCTTCCTGTGTTATAAAATGGCCCATCAGAGAAGCCACAGATTGTGCCATTTCTCTCCTTCTAGGCACCTAAAGAAACTCTGGCTAAAGCTGTGCTGGCGGAGCTGCCCCAGCAAGTTGTGCAGTATTTCAAACACAAAAACCTGCCGCCCAGCAACTGCGAGCCTGCATAGCATCCTGCCGCCTCCTCTCCCTTCAGGACCAGCATTAGCATGTCGGCCAAACCCCATCGCAGTTCCCCAAGGAAAGTGCACGTGTGCCAGACTTCTTCACTGGTGTGTTTTTTTTTTTTAAATAAATTGGCTTTTTTGTTGTTTTTTTGGTGGTGTTTTTTTTTTTTAAAACAACTGGACTATTTCCCTGCTCTCTTCCAAACACAGCTGGGTTGCCTTTGTCAGATTTGCCAATCCTGATCCTACCAGGCCATGCAGGGCCACTCCCCTTTCTTCCCTACCATCATTTTCAAGTATTGAATGTACTTTGTACAATTTTAGTGGAAGAACTGTTGAACTGTTAAAGAGAATAAATTTTTACAATCAGAACTGGCTTTTTCCAAGCAACTAGCTATATGTGATAAAAAAAAAAAGGTCTATCCGTTATTTGTGTTAACCTCTCATGCTCTGTTCATTTTTATACTGTGTACATGTTCTATTTGTTATACTCAGGTTAATAAAGAAACTCTGACATTCCCATGACAGCTGCTTTTCCTGGACAGACCTCTGGGAGAGGGGTGGTTAATATCTGAGGAGCTGTAGTTTCAATGTTTGTTTTGCTGCATACAGGCCCTAGCCTGAACCTCCACACACTGGTTTGTACAGGGACAGTTCAAGTGTCCCTGTCATAATTTCTGCTTGACGAACAGCCTTTAGTCCTTGGGATGGGGAAATAGACTACCCTCTGCTTCCAGGGCAGTCATTTCAAAATCTACCTGCTAGAAATAGGAGAAAACTTATACAGGCTCCTACCTGCAAGTCTGACAAGCCGTGACGTATCCACCCTAGCTAGCGTTTCTACAGTCTCTGTCCTACAACACGAACCTTTTATTCCCACAACTCTTTCCCAAGGCTGGTGCTGATTTTCACCCTGAAGGACCACCATCTATTGCCCCAGTGGTGTCTCATTCTGAGACAACTACAACCAGCCCCGCTAAGGAGGTGCCCCTGTGGAAGGGCTCTCCAAAACCTCTCCAGAATTGGCCTATTTGTTTAATGATCAGACTTCCTGTAAGATCTTAAGATTGTTCATGGAAATGTGAGCATAACTCCACTTACTGATTCCCCAAACTTGGCAGTAGCTCTTTAGGAAAATGACCTAACCCAGAAAATAGATCATATTTTTCTCAATGCAAGTGCTTCCTGCAGTTGGTTCTTCTGGCTTATGCCCAACAAAGCTCCAAATAACTCAGGAGGCCAAACCACAACCCTAAAATAAAGACAACAATGGGGACAGCTGGAAAGTCTGCATTCATAACTGTCAGTTAGGTCTCATTGCTTATGGATGACAGGCTGAAAGATAAAGTAGAAGACATGACTAGACAAGACTTCTTTGATGCTATTAATGAAGATGCTTTTCCCAATCACCTTTCTGATAAGGAACAGAGGCTGTTTCCTGGCATGTGTTTCAAGAGTCTTTGATTATACTTTTCAGAGGAAAAATTCTAAGTAAATAGGGAAAAGTTATTTTAACTTTCTATATGGAAGCATTTTCAAATTAAGAGTTCCCCTTCTGGAGATTCTATGTGTTTTTCCTTTTTTTTTTTCAAATTTAGAATATTTTTCCATAGTTACATGATTCTTTTACCCCCCTCCCCACAGCTGACAAGCAGTTCCATGACGGTTCTGTATTTTATGAACTCTAGAGGCACATACTTCAACCATATACCAAGAACACAGCCCTCCTCCGCAAAAACTACTTAACAGTTGAATTTAAAATTTTGGCATTTGCAGAGCACCTTCAAACTTACCAAGTGGTTGACAGGTATTCCCACAGATACAGAGACCCTCCTTCCAATGAACCCTGCGAGGTAGGCCAACTCCAGGTAGGATCATGTTCATGTACACAGAAGGAAATTAAGGCTGAAAACAGCAAGGGATTAACCAGTGGCCACACAGACAAAAAGGGAAGGTGACCTGCTGGCCTGCACTGCACCATCTCAAGCCTCTGATCTCCAGGACTGCTGCTCCTACTGAGTGCTTCATACCCCAGAGGGCTCATTCTTGAAAATAAACCATTTGTGGGACTTCCAGGTAAGCATAGCTGCAGAGTAGACACGGCTTACTTGCTCTCCTCAGACCCAATGACACAGACGACTGCAAAGGACCCTCCCAAAATAAAAAGCAACCATTCTCATACAAACAGAAAGACCCCACAACAAGGCAAATCTCTGAAGGTAGGTGGGATTCCGGCACCTCCACAATATGAGGGAATGAAAAGCTGACCCACCCTCCCCTCCCCCACCAAACAGCCAGAGCCAGAGTTAAAAGTCAGCACTGGCCAGAATCAACAAGTGAGGGAGGGGCACCCCAGGACTGAACAAAGGGCATCCCCAGGTCTGGGGACCTGAATAAGATCAGCAAGGTCCTTCTCCTGAGATTACTAACACCCGAAACCCCGGCAGGCGGGCTAGGGGAGCACAGATCTCAGGCTCCCAGAACTAGCAAGCTATAATCACCGAGTGCGCAAAGGGATCCCCTGATGTGAGCAAGAGGCACCCACAGGTCTTGGGAGTTAGCTAAGACCACCAAAGACTTTCACCTGAGAGCACTAACTCCCAAAACACCGGCAGGCAGGGGAGGGCATTCCCTGGGCCTCCCCAGGAAGACAGCGCAGCTGCAGAGAACCTAGAATTAGCCTGAGACTAAAGCCTTGACCATTAAACCCTTATACTGAGAACAAGTACTAATTCAGATTTCTGACTGGAAAGGGGAGGAAGAAAAAAAACCACAGAGATGGCAAACTGTACCCCAACACCAAGAAAAGCAAGAAGAAGGGGGGTGACTTTGGATACATTTTATGGAGGGAAAACACAAAAAACAGATGAAATAGCAGAAGAGGAAGCGCAAACAAATGCTTCAAAACTTTCCAAAAGAAATGGAAATTGTCCACAAGCTCTTGAAGAATTTAAATTGGAAGTTACCAAAAAGATGGAAGCCTTCTGGCAGGAAAAATGGGAAATAATGCAAAAGGAACTCAGCAATCTGAAGCACGAAAAAACGCAACTACAGAAACAGCTTGAAGCCTCAAATACCAGGATAGACCAAACTGAAAAGGAAAACCAGGCTTTAAAGGTCAGAATCAGGCAACTGGTTCTTGCAAGACAATGATCTTGCAAAAGAGCAAGAATTAATAAAGCAAACCAAAAGACTAATAAATTAGAAGATAACATTAAGTATCTCACTGACAAGGTGACAGACCTGGAAAATTGAGGAAGGAGAGACAATCTGAGAATAATTGGCCTACCAGAAAAGCCAGAAATAAATAGTAATCTCGACATCATAATACAAGATATCATCAAAAAAACCTGCTCAGAGATTCTAGAACAAGGGGGCAATACAGGTATTGGAAGAGTTCACAGAACACCCTCTACACTAAATCCCCAAAAGATAACTCCCAGGAATGTAATTGCCAAATTCCAAAGCTTTCAAGCAAAAGAAAAAAAATCTTACGAGAAACCAGAAAAAGACAATTTAGATAAAAAGGAATGTCAATCAGGGTCACACAAGACTTTGCAATTTCCACTCTGAACGACCATAAGGCATGGAACATGATTTTCAGAAAGGCAAGAGAGCTGGGTCTTCAACCAAGAATCAGCTATCCATCAAAACTGACTATATACTTCCAGGGGAAAGTATGGGCATTCAACAAAATAGAAGATTTCCAAGTTTTTGTAAAGAAAAGACCAGAGCTCTGTGGAAAGTTCGATCCAAACACAAAGAGCAAGGAAAACTTGAAAAGGTAAATATGAAGGAAAGGGAAAAGGAGAAAAATGTTATCTTTTTCTTTTATTCAAACTCTTCTATAAGGATTACATTTCTATCAAATTATATATATTAATATGTAGGGAAAATGTAATGTGTAACTCTCAAAAATTATATGCATCATTAGAGTAGTTAGAAGAATCACGCATAGGGAATGATTGGGGCATTAAGACAATATGGAGAAAGGGGGGGGTGAAATAAAAAGGGAGGGGGTTAATCTTTGATGGTACTAAGATATACTTCAAGAAATATAGAAAAAGACTAAATAGAATAATCTTTCTTGCACAAAGATACACATGGGAAGGGGAGGGGAAGAAATTTCCTATAGGGAGGAGAGGAAGAAAGTGCTAATTGGTATTTACTCAAACCTTATTCTCAGTGAAATCAACTCTGAGAGCTTAGAACATCTAGATCCATTGGAATCTTGAACTTTATATTATCCAATAGGGTAAGAGAGAAGGGGAAATTAAGGAGGGGTGGGAGAAGGGAATATAAAAAGGGATGGAAGGAGAGGGGGGAGGGGAAGCGAACAAAAAGGGAGGGGTATAAAGGGAAGCATATCAAGGGAGGGGACTAGGGGGGGCTAATCTAAAGTAAATCACTGGTTTAAAAGGTTATAGCTAAAGAAGAAAGGTCAGAATTAGGGGAGGATATCAAAATGCCAGGGAATCCACAAGTGACAATTGTAACTTTGAATGTGAATGGGATGAACTCACCCATAAAACGTAGACGAATAGCAAAATGGATTAGAATCCCAAACCCTACCATATGTTGTCTTCAAGAAACACATATGAGGCAGGTTGATACTCACAAGGTTAGAATTACAGGATGGAGTAAGACCTTCTGGGCCTCAACTGATAGAAAGAAGGCAGGAGTTGCAATCATGATATCTGACAAAGCCAAAGCAAAAATAGACCTGATCAAAAAGGGTAGGGAAGGTAAATATATTCTGTTACAAGGGAGTATAGACAATGAGGAATTATTACTAGTCAACATGTATGCACCAAATGGTATAGCACCCAAATTTCTAATGGAAAAACTAGAAGAATTGAAGGAGGAAATAGACAGTAAAACCATATTAGTGGGTAGAGACTTGAACCAACCACTATCAAATTTAGATAAATCAAACCAAAAAATAAATAAGACAGAGGTAAAAGATGTGAATGAAATCTTAGAAAAATTAGAGTTAATAGACATATGGAGAAAAATAAATAGGGACAAAAAGGAATACACCTCAGCACCACATGGCACATTCAAAAAAATAGATCATACACTAGGTCACAGAAACATGGCATTCAAATGCAGAAAAGCAGAAATAATAAATGCAACCTTTTCAGATCATAAGGCAATAAAAATATTAATCAGTAAGGGTACATGGAGAGCCAAATCAAAAATTAATTGGAAATTAAATAATATGATACTCCAAAATCGGTTAGTTAGAGAAGAAATCACAGAAACAATAATTTCATTGAGGAAAATGACAATGGTGAGACATCCTTTCAGACCTTATGGGATGCAGCCAAAGCAGTACTTAGAGGAAAATTCATATCCTTGAGTGCATATATTAACAAATTAGGGAGGGCAGAGATCAATGAATTGGAAATGCAAATCAAAAAACTTAAAAGTGAACAAATTAAAAACCCCCAGAAGAAAACCAAACTAGAGATCCTAAAAATTAAGGGAGAAATTAATAAAATCGAAAGTGATAGAACTATTAAACTAATAAAACAAGACTAGAAGCTGGTACTTTGAAAAAACAGACAAAATAGACAAAGTACTGGTCAATCTAATTAAAAAAAGGAAAGAAGAATGGCAAATTAACAGCATCAAAGATGAAAAGGGGGAACTCACCTCCAGTGAAGAGGAAATTAAGGCAATCATTAAAAACTACTTCACATAACTATATGGCAATAAATATGCCAACCTAGGTGATATGGATGAATATTTACAAAAATATAAATTGCCTAGACTAACAGAAGAAGAAATAGATTCTTAAATAATCCCATATCAGAAAAAGAAATCCAACAGGCCATCAAAGAACTCCCTCAGAAAAGTTCCCCAGGGCCTGATGGATTCACAAGTGAATTCTATCAAACATTCACAGAACAGCTAATCCCAATACTATACAAACTATTTGACATATTAAGCAAAGAGGGAGTTCTACCAAATTCCTTTTATGACGCAAACATGGTACTGATTTCAAAGCCAGGCAGGTCAAAAACAGAAAAAGAAAACTTTAGACCAATCTCCCTAATGAATATAGATGCAAAAATCTTAAATAGGATACTAGCAAAAAGACTCCAGCAAGTGATCAGGAGGATCATTCACTATGATCAAGTAGGATTTATACCAGGAAAGCAGGGCTGGTTCAATATTAGGAAAACCATCCACATAATTGACCATATCAAGAAACAGACAAAAATCCCATGATCATCTCAATAGATGCAGAAAAAGCCTTTGATAAAATACAACACCCATTCCTATTAAAAACACTAGAAAGCATAGGAATAGAAGGGTCGTTCCTAAAAATAATAAACAGTATATATCTAAAACCATCAACTAACATCATCTGCAATGGGGATAAACTAGATGCATTCCCAATAAGATCAGGAGTGAAACAAGGATGCCCATTATCCATTGTACTAGAAACACTAGCAGTAGCAGTTAGAGAAGAATAAGAAATTGAAGGCATCAAAATAGGCAAGGAGGAGACCAAGCTATCGCTCTTTGCAGATGATATGATGGTCTACTTAAAGAATCCTAGAGAATCAACTAGAAAGCTAGTCGAAATAATCAACAACTTTAGCAAAGTTTCAGGTTACAAAATAAACCCACATAAGTCATCAGCATTTCTATATATTTCCAACACAGCTCAGCAGCAAGAATTAGAAAGAGAAATCCCATTCAAAATCACCTTAGACAAAATAAAATACTTAGGAATCTGTCTCCTGAGACAAACACAGGAACTATATGAACACAACTACAAAACACTCGCCACACAACTAAAACTAGACTTGGACAATGGGAAAAATATTAACTGCTCATGGGTAGGATGAGCCAATATAATAAAAATGACCATCCTACCCAAGCTTATTTATCTATTTAGTGCTTTACCCATTGAACTTCCAAAAAATTTTTTTACTGACTTAGAAAAAACCATAACAAAGTTCATTTGGAAGAACAAAGGGTCAAGGAAATCCAGGGAAATAATGAAAAAAATACAAAGGAAGGTGCCCTTGCAGTCCCAGATCTCAAACTCTATTATAAAGCAGTGGTCATCAAAACAATTTGGTACTGGCTAAGAAACAGAAAGGAGGATCAGTGGAATAGACTTGAGGTAAGTGACCCCAGTAAGACAGTATATGACAAACCCAAAGAGCCCAGCTTCTGGGACAAAAACCCACTATTTGACAAAAACTGCTGGGAAAACTGGAAGACAGTGTGGGAGAGATTAGGTTTGGATCAACACCTCACACCCTGTAACAAGATAAACTCAGAATGGGTGAATTACTTGAACATAAAGAAGGAAACTCTAAGTAAATTAGGTGAACACAGAATAATATACATGTCAGACCTGTGGGAAGGGAAAGACTTTAAAACCAAGCAAGACATAGAAAGAGTCACAAAATGTAAAATAAAGAATTTTGACTACATCAAATTAAAAAGGTTTTGTACAAACAAAACCAATGTAACCAAATTGAGAAGAGAAGCAACAAATTGGGAAACAATTTTCATAACAAAATCCTCTGACAAAGGTCTAATTACTCAAATTTATAAAGAGCTAAATCAATTGTACAAAAAATCAAGCCATTCTCCAATTGATAAGTGGGCAAGGGACATGAACAGGCAGTTTTCAGCCAAAGAAATCAATACTATTAATAAGCATATGAAAAAGTGTTCTAAATCTCTTATAATCAGAGAGATGCAAATCAAAACAACTCTGAGGTATCACCTCACACCAAGCAGATTGGCTAATATGACAGCAAAGGAAAGTAATGAATGCTGGAGGGGATGTGGCAAAGTCGGGACATTAATTCATTGCTGGTGGAGTTATGAATTAATCCAGCCATTCTGGAGGGCAATTTGGAACTATGCCCAAAGGACAATAAAAGAATGTCTTCCCTATGATCCAGCCATAGCACTTCTGGGCTTGTACCCCAAAGAGATAATAAGGAAAAAGACCTGTATAAGAATATTCATAGATGCACTCTTTGTGGTGGCCAAAAACTGGAAAATGAGGGGATGCCCTTCAATTGGGGAATGGCTGAACAAATTGTGGTATATGTTGGTGATGGAATACTATTGTGAAGGAATACTATTGTAAAGGAATAATAAAGTGGAGGAATTCCATGGAGACTGGAACAACCTCCAGGAAGTGATGCAGAGTGAAAGGAGCAGAACCAGGAAAACATTGTACACAGAGACTGAAACACTTATACAATGGAACGTAATGGACTTCTCCATTAGTGTCAATACAATGTCCCTGAACATTCTGCAGGGTTCCAGGAGAAAAAAACACTATCCACAAGCAAAGGACAAACGGTGGGAGTAAAAACACCAAAGATAAGCAACTGCTTGACTACAGGGGTCGAAGGGACATGAATGAGGAGAGACTCTAAATGAACACCCTAATACAAATACCAACAACATGGAAATGGGTTTGAATCAAGGACACATGTGATACCCAGTGGAATCGTGCGTTGGCTAGGGAAGGGGAGGTGGAAAAGAAAAGGATCTTTGTTTCCAAGGAATATTGTTTGAAAATGACCAAATAAAATAATGTTTAAATTGGAAAAAAAATTAAAAAAAAGAAAAGAAACCATTTGTATGGCACTTGTATTTCCTGTAGTTCTGAGCTATGGATGTTTTCTTCCACAAAGCATGTCAAATGTTCAATATAAAAATAAAGTCAATGAGGAAAAAGAAGGACAATCTCAACCCAAATACCTCCTGACTCCTCTCCTTGGCTCTTTCCCCCACACCACATTCCCTTCTCTGAAACTGAATGCTACAAAGCTTCATACAGCACTCTAAAGGCTCTTCCAAATCTGATTGTGGGGATGATTCCGATTAACTGAAAGGTAGAAGTTTTGGGAGGAAACCTTTGTTTGTCTTACTTCTTTGAGATAGACAAGAGATTAATGGGGCCATTAGGTTCTAGCTGTTACTGTAACTCCACCACCACCTATCCTTGTCTGCAGACTGTTGCCACACAGGTGAACGGCAAAGTGCCAACCTTGGCCAGGATCACCATCGAACAGATGTGCAACTGGCTTGTCACACATAACCTTCAGCTGCAGACAAAGGGCGAAATCTCCTGCTTCCCACTGAACTCTAGCAGCTAAGTGAGCTGGGGACACAAGGAAATCAAGAAAATGTTCGAGTCCAGATGACTGCAGAGCCAAGGAGCTCGCATTTTTGTTTTTTTTCCAGAGGGGTTTAAGGCAACAGCTGAGTCACATACCCACAGCTAAAATGCGGAAGCCAAAGAACTGCTTGTCCCAAACTAATTAGCATTTAGCTCAGAAGGCAAGGAAGTAGATTAAGCTGGTTGGTTTTGCCCTTTGCCATTTTTGAACAGCAATTCTTTCATGTCTGGTGGCATAGAAAGCTGCCATGGCTTCCTATTAGAAAAGATCCACAAGCTGGTCTGATGGCTGATCTGAGAATTTATTCAAATCAAATACTTACGATCCCCTGTTAAGCTCAGTAGAGTTTGAGGTGGAACTACCACCTGCAAGTTCCTCATTCCTTTACAAATAATGGCAGTGTTGTGATTAACAAACTCTGAACTGCCTCTTTCCCGAAAGGGTGTGCGCCCCATAGGAAAGTCCTTCAGAAGACAAGTCTGGGAGATACAGGTGTTTTAAATTAATGAGCCAGGCTTTTCATCTCTAATTAGCCAGCTGAGTTGGATCTGAAGCTGAACTATATTTGCTGATTGCTTTATAAACTTTTTCTTCATGACTTAAAAGGCTTCCCTTTGTGCTTTTCGTCTTTATTCATCTCTGAATCAAATCCACAAGATAAAATGGACACTTGTTAAGGCTGCCTCAGCTATTAGCCAATCATCAAAACTTCACTTTCCTATTAGTCATTATTACAAATACTGTGTTTTGATCCAAGGCCAAGGATATGCTTAATGAGTACAGGGAAAAAAATATGAAATATAGATCATAGTTTCATAATCCCTTTTGATATATTAAGCATAAATAGAGCAGGAAGAGCTTTCCTTCTCTCTAGTTGTTTTCTTCATCAATGAAGATAGTGAAATAATGTAGATTTTGTTCTCCAAATGCCTACTGAACATATTTCAATTTATGTATGTATTGTTTTTAGCAACTGCATCTGTCTCTAAGCTCCCTCTAATATCAAAAGCAAATCCTAGGTAAGCGCAGATTAGATTCCAAAAGGGCAACAACTTTGTGCCCTGTGACAAATTCTGAGGCTCCTGGATGTACATGCTGGAATCACAACAGTGCTACCATAAAGACAACCATATGCAGCAGGACATGCTTGCACACCATCTTACCTAAACAGCTGTTTAAGACAGGGCAACCATGCCTGTGCTGAAAGCCAAGCAACAATTAGCATACTGTATCTCTGAAGAAGGAAAGAAGGAATTTACAAGCAGCCAGCTTATTGATGAAGGGGAATTGCCATCTGCCATAGAAATCAAAATATGGAGAGAAAAATTGGTTGAAAGGTCTCCCTACCCACAGAAGAGCTGAATACTTCCTCAACCTGCCAACGCTGATATATCAGTGTATTATGGGCACATGTATGTTGTGTGAGTCTAGGGCTGACACCTAAAGGAAAAATAATTGACAGAGGCCAAACGAAACAGGCTTAAGTCATCGTTCAGATGTTTTAACACTGCCTACTCCTCTAAATCCAGGGAGTAATCCACCACAGCCCCTGAGATTTTCTGGCATGGAAGGGAATGAAGCATCAGCACCTGATATAGTCAGTGATATACTAGGCATCGGCACAGGGAAGGGCTTAAGGGTGGATCCCTTAGCAATTTATGTCCTAAAAATATCGTTAACAGTTAAAAGTCAAAACTCTCTCTCATATCAAGGGAATGACTTCAATTGAGTCATATGCCATTTGCTTAGACACTCTAAGCATGTGTGTCATTTGTGTTTAGCCTTTTAGGGTTTGCTGGATTCTATAAGCTCCTTCAAGTAAGCTACATTCTCAAGAGGACTACTGGCAGCTTTTGTTAATGAATATGATTGAAGAAGTTCTATTAATCAACCCTCAGTGCCTGGTACACAATAGGTAGGTATTTAATAAATACTCACCAAATTCTTTGAATTACTGCACTAAGCAAAAAGATTCAAGTATACCTCAACTCTTGAGCAAAAGAAAGCCTAACTTAAGACAACAGCCTTTATGAAATGTCACTGATCTCACTAGTCATTTAGGTGTTTTGTTTGGGGCTTGGAAGGAAGGATTAGAGGGGAAATCGAAAGAATAGCCAAGTATAAGAATGAATAATAAATGAGTGATAAGAGCCACCCACTACAGATATGAATTTAGAATCTTTTATTTAGTTACACGACATCAGGAATTGGTTAGTGTCAGGAGAGTGTTCCATTTTACCACCTGGATCAGTGCTCTTCCCCCACACACTCCAAAATGCAGTGTAACAAAACGATGCTTTAAAATTGGCCGTAACAGAACATTCAAACAATAGCTGTCCAATAACTGTCTTTGCCTTAGATCTGCTGGGGAGGGAAAAAATAATCAAGCCCTCTGAAAACCAGCAGATGTTTTCTGTTCCAGGAGACACTCTCGGCAGGTTTCTCACTTGCCCTGCCCCATACCCAGCCAAGTAGTGAAAAGACAGCACAACAGGTACAGTCCCCTGTACCAAGAGTATGAAACAAAAACAAAACATCTAGCTCCCAATATGGATTCTAGCAGATTCTTAGACTAGGTTAAAGATGTAGCTGTGTGCACAGGAAGCAGGCAAAGGAGGTTTTCAAGGAAGGTAATGCCCAATGGCAAAATGAAGTGTCCAGACCACCCCATGGGGGAGGAGCCTCCTGCAATGGAATCATGGGCAGAAGGAATTACGGAGCCTCAAGGAAAGTGTTGGTGCGGAAAACCGACGACACAATCTTTCCAGTGGAGTTAATGGTGCCTTCACTGTCTGAGCTGGACTCAGAGTCACTGCTTCCAGAGTAAGCCCCCAGGCCTGGAAGGATTCCAATGCAGACAGCAGCAGAGGGGCAGTGAATGGTAGAACCACTCAAGGAACTGCTTCCCAGTGGCACACATGATGGAGTATCTGTGGAAAGAAAGGCAATAGGGATTATTACATTTGTTTGTCTGTTGGTTTGAAAGGGGCAATGCTCTATGACTTGGCACAATGTTTTTGTAAAGAAATAAATTCACACCCTGAACTCATTCACCTTCTTCAGCAATGAGAATTACACTGATTTATCTCTAACTTCCCAACAACTACCACAGCACCTAGCAGAAGCTTCAGATGCTTATAGCATTGAACTGACTTAAACATGATCAACTGAGGTAGTGATTAAGTTATTTATTCAAATATTATTTAAAAAATTAATTTCAAAGCTGATATTAGGGCCCAGATTTTTTTTTTAATTATGACTATAGAATCATACTAAGTATAGGTTCCAAAGCAGAAAAGCATTAAGAGAAAGGTACTTGGGACTAAGTGACTTGCCCAGGGCCACAGCTAGGAAGTATCTGAGACCACATTTGAACCTAAGTCCTTCTGACTATCCACTGAGCACCTAGCTCAACAACTCACATCCATGTTACAACTAATCTCCATGAAGATGATTATCAGATTTATCTAGCTCTAACCTTTCTCCTAATTATCTGACACAGTACTTTAATGTTTACCAAACAGTCACCACAACTCTGCAGGGCAAATGGCATGAAAGAACTAAAAAGACCTGGGCCAGATTCCCAAGCCAAAGATCTGACTTTAATTTTGTGGGCACAAAATATCAAAGTCAGAGGCTGGCTAGCCATACCCAGTCTGTGACTAGAGACCTCTTCTTGATGCTGACAGATGCTTTAGGCAGTTGCTAAGTATTTAAGAGAACCAAATATTCAGAACATATTCCTAAGGTAAGGCATTTTGCTAAAAAAGTTGATAAATTCCAGTACAAGGGGTTAATAACCAGGCCAACCGTTTCTTTCCCCTCCCTCCAAGGTGACTTAGCAAGATTAGAGTTCCTTTTTTGAATATCCTGGTCAAGAAGTTGCAAGGTCAGGGCCTCTTGACTTCCATGTCCCAACCCTCTAGAGTGTGTGGCAAGAGAAATGTCACATTTTCTAGCATTACAGAAGCTCTTAATTTTGTTACTTGCTATTAAATTCTGACAAACTATCTCTACCTTTCTCTATTATGATTAATATTTTCCTTAATCACTGAGTCTAACTTTTCCTATAATCATAGTTACAGTTTACTACCAAAAGAATTATATTATCATTCAGCCTACAATTAATAATATAAAAAGCAATTTCCTCTTCAGTCATAAGTATATATTAACTCCATTTTGCAGATGAAGAAAGTGGGGCTCACAGGCAAAGTGACTTTGTATGCAATACTTACAACTGAAAATTCTCAACACATTAATCTGCCTAATAAATATTCATCAACCTGTGTGGTTATCATTTAAAAATATTCCCTTGGCCAGGATCACAAAATATGCTTTATTATGGTGGCCAAGAACTGGACACTAAGGGGGTAAGCACCTACTAAGTGAGGAATGTGTGAAGAAATTATGGTACGTGAATGTAGCAGAGTACTACTGTACTATAAGAAATTATGCAGGGAAAGGTTTCAGAAAAAATATGGAAAGACTCATATGAGCCGATGCAAAGAGAAGTGATAACAACTGGGAGAATGAGCAATCTAAACTACAACAATAATATAAAAAATGAACAACTCTGAAAACCTTAAGAACTCTGATCAATGCAATGACTGTCTATGATTCCAGAGGTCAGTGGCAAGGCCTGCTGCCCACTTCCTGATGAGAGGTGATGGTCTAAATATGCAGAATGAAATACATAATTTTTGGATGTGGCCAATATGAGAACAAGTTTTGCTGGACCAAGCATTTTAATTGCAGGGATTTTGTTTTTTCTTTTTCCAGTGGTCAGTAGAAGCAGAAGCAGGGCAGGGAGAGCTTATTAATTTAAAAAGTTTTTAACTGATAATTAACTAAAATTTTTTTTTAAGTTGGACAGATGGACAGATACCTGTGGTTTCCCCAAGAAGGAACTGGACAATAAGGAGATACGTGGCACTTAATTTCTTTTACTGGGAAAAATGAAGTGGAAACTAAATGGCTTTCCAAAGACACAGTTTGTCAAAGAAACATCTATTAATCACCTAATCTAATGGTCTTTTTGGGAACTTCATCCTTCTTGATCTCTCTGCAACTTTAAACACTGTTCACCATCCTCTTCTCTTTGATATTCTCTTCTCTCTAGGTTTTCATGACACTGCTTTCTCCTCATTCTCTTCCTACCTGATCTCACAGCACCTTTTTAGTAGCCTTTGTTGTATCTTCATCCAGGTTACAATAACTGATTTCTATGATTGTGAGCTCTAACCTTTCTCTTAATCTTTAGTCTCACATTTCCATCTGCCTATTGGTTACCTCAGACTCAACTAATTATTTTTCACCCAAACTCTCCTCTATTCCTAACTTCCTTATTAATGTATAGGATTAATACTATACTCATAAGCTCAAAGCACAAGGCTCATAAGAAACCTAGGTGTCACCATTAGTTCCTCTCTCTCACTTTCTCTCATGTTAGGCCTATATCCAATCTGTTGCCAAAACCTATTAAATCTATCTTCAAAACTTCTCTTATTCTCTTATGGCCCCTTCTCTGCTCTGACACATTGGTAAGAAGGTATAGATCCTCACCACTTCACAGCTGGACTACTGCAATAAAATTCTGGTTGGTCTCTCTGCCTCAGGTCTCTCTTCCCAACCCAGTCTATCCTCCATTGAACTGTCAAATTAATATTTCTGAAGTGCAGGTCTGACTATCTCACCCTCCTACTCAATAAACTGCAATGGTTCCTATATTACTATCAGAATCAAATAAATATAAAATCCTCTGTTTGGATTTTAAAGCCTTTCACAATCTGGCCTTCTCTCCTACATTTCTAACTTCTTCTCCACCCCCATCCCCCCCTTATTTCCCTACTCAGACTCTATCCAATAACTTAGGTTTCCTTGCTCTCTTTCACATATAAGACACCCCATCTCCTGACTGTATATTTTCCTTGGCTGTCAACTCTCCCTATCTCTATATTCTTAATATTACTGCCTTACTCCTGAGATTATCTCCAATTTATTCTAGATATATAATTGCTTGCCTGTGTGAAGTATGAATCAAACTTTGTCTATCAATCAGCAACATTTAATTTAATCAACCAAAAACTGAAAACACCCCTACTTAAGGGAGTTCACAGTCACTTACTTGGAGAGCTCCACCTTGTTAACCCAATCAATCAGAAACTTGTGAATCCTATGATAAGAGTTGACACACAGACACTGCCCCCTGGGCAGTGCTAGGCAATTTGGAAGCTGCGATTGGCCCCTATGAAGAGGTGAAGGGACAGGAGGTGACTATAAAAAGTCCTCAAAGTCTTTTGCTAGGGGTCTCAGCTTGAATCTTGGGCTTGGAGCTTCGGCTGGTGACTTGCCTCTTGAAGGTGACTTGGGACTTAGACTCTTGACTGAGTACCTTGGCTCTTAGACGGTTTCTTAGGTGAATGAGTAGCTGGCTTTCCTTTCCTGGCTTCTGGAGAGAGATTAGTTCCGGAAAGGCCTTTCCCTCGTGGAGAAGGCTACATGGGTAGAACACCGGGCAAGCCCTGCCCTGAGCTGAGCACAGGAGCAATATTTAGTGTGATAGGCTAGACATCCTCTCTACCCTTTTTTTGTATTTCTCTACTTTCACTCTTTCCATTTCTTTGTAAATAAAAGCTATTAAAAGTCATTTTGACTCGAGCTATAATATTTTAAATCGGCGACCACCATATTATTTTAGAATTCTCACATATTTAGTCAAACCCTTAATTCCTTACACATGACATCTTCCCTGTTTAGATTGCAAGCAGGAGAGTTTTTGTCTTTCTTTGTATTTCCAGAACTTGCACAGTGCCTGACACACAGAAGTACTTTTAAGTGTCTCTTGCCTTGATCTAACATAACCAAAACTAGAATTCATGGGATTTTCCCATTATTCCCTCCTAAATTCCTAGAAGCTAAACTGACTATCCAAGGGGATAGAACGTTGCAAGTAGGATCATTTTTACTGAAAGACACAAACTCAAAAGAGCTTTGGATTTGAATTTGGAAGACCTAGGATCAAATCCTAGCTCAGTCATTTATAGTATGTATGCCCTGGGCTAGTCTATTAACTTCTCTGGATTAATTTCTTCATCTGTAAAATGTGGGAGTGGTTAGACTTAGTGACCTCTGAGGTCCCTTCTAGTTCTACAATCTAAAACAAAAGAACATAGCCTTGATAGGAGTCTGAGTGGTTTGTAAACTAAGGACTGGCATATCATTTATCTCACCAAGCTTTTTAACAAACACCATCATGAAGTGCAGGAGCCAGCAAACTACAGCCCTCCAGCTAAATCCAGGCTGACTGGATGCTCAGAATATTTTTTTCATAGTCAAATACAATGTAAAAATAGTTTGATTATATTTTAAAATGTAAAAATACCATTCCAGTAGATCTGACCCTTATAATTGAAATTAGTTGTAAAAGTAATATATTGCTTATCTGGAGGCCATTTATTCCACTACCTGGACTATCTGGAATAAAGCCAAGATTTAAAAAGCAAAGCCTTTAAATAACCAAATGTCATAATAAAGCTTCTTTAAGCTTTACATAGATGCGATATAGTATACTTTATTGTTTATTTAGAAGCTATATAGTATACTATATAGTCCATGTAGTATATACTATACAGTATATATAGAAGTTTGTGTACTTTACACTTCAGGTTCTTATTCAAGATTACACATTAGTCTAACAAGGCTTGGTTCCAGCTGACAGCTAATCAGAAGTAGCAAGTTGGCTGATGAGCAGGAAGGATAATTACAGGACATCTATAAGTAGACAAATGACAGCAGTAAGAAGTGGTGGCTGAAAGAGACAATGAAAAATGGACATAAGGATTAAAAAAGCACTGCAGTCAGAGGCCATTCAGTGTAGTAGTACAAAGAGCTCTAGACACCTCAGTAACATAAGTGGATCATTATGTCACAGTGTAGTATTTAAATGTATATAATGATGAATGGTACTCATTAACAGATAGTTAAATTATCTTCAGCAAATTCAATCAAGCATTCATTGTGTTTTACTATGTGTCTGTCATTAGGAGAAATAAAGAAAAAAATGCCATAGTCCTGGCCCCCCCCCCTCCCCCCAAGGAGCTTTTTTTAAAAAAAATCCGTACCTACCCTCTGTCTCAGAATCAATATTATGTATTGGTTCCAAGGTATAAGAATGGTAAGGGCTAGGCAATGGAGGTTAAGTGACTTGTCCAGAGTCACATAGCTAGGAAGTATTTGAGGCTAGATTTTAATCCAAGATCTCCTAGTCTCTAGGCCTGGCTCTCTTTTCACTGAGCCACCCAGCTGCCTAAGGCTTATATTCTAATGAGCAGGACTAAATGCACAAATATAGATAAGTGCAAAATACATTAAAAAAAAAAAGAATGGGGAAGAGGGGAAAAAAGTCAGTGATAGCCTCATGCAGGAGGTGGTGAGAGTGATAGGTCTTGAATGTACTTAGGGATTCTAAAAAGTCAAGGTAAGGACAGAAGTACATGCCATTCCAAACTACCAGTGCAGAAGTACAGAATGGGAAATGGAGTGGGGCATATGAAGATTGAGAAGGTCAATTTTTCTAGATTGAAGAGTTCATGGAGGGGAATAACATGAAATAAGTCTGGAAAGGCAGGAAAGGACCAAGTTCTGAAGATCTCTAAATGCCAAAGAGATTGATTCTGTAAAAAACAAAAGACAGTATATAACATTTCAGAAAGAGTTCAATCTACCTTTTTTGAAGAGGGGCAATGAGTGAGAGGAGAAAAAATCTGACACTTGGTAAGGTAAGCTTTAGACACCTGCAATCACCTACATGGAATAGGCAAAGCCAGGTGTATATGCTAATCTTTTAATTAACTAGGCATACTGTCAACTAAACCATTGAATTTTGAGACCCCACTTGTAAAATAAAAGGGGAAAATCCTTGTTTCCTACAGATAGTCAGAGACAAATGAATAATAGTCAGTCACAAAAATACAGTATAATTTATACTAACATGACAAAGCAATGAAATGACATCAATAGAACTTTTGGGGAAAAAAAAAGGAAATTAAGTTTCCTAAATTATCTAAAAGGTTGCTAAAAGGAAAAAAGAAGAGCAGTTAATTGCCCCAAAGAAAGAAACCTGCCCTCTGATCTTGTTCATTTGGATGTGCCTCCTGCCAGCTTCCCTCATTTACAAGAACTCATTGTAAAGCCAAATTAACACTGAAAATGACTAATAAAAGTGTGTTCTTGGGATTCAGAGATGCATGACTTGAAAGTAGATGGAGTCAACTTTTGCATTCACTTGCTCTGCCCACAGAGCTAAGGAGCAGCAGCACAAAAGCAATGCCTGCTTTCCACTAGATCTATTGCTCATGCTGATAATGGTCTTGCGATAAGGAGTCATCTCTAGAAGACTCAGAAACCAAACAACAGTGGATAAGACTTAAGTCAGTTTTGAGGATCTCTGGACTGATGAAAGACCCTGACTCCCTAACAATGTTTACTTCTAGGCCCTGCTAGGAAGGGCTGAAGGGTGGAAAGAGGGATGTGGCCGGGCCCATTCAACTGTAAAGAGGACTCTGTTCCTTAGATAGGCATTTCCCTCTATCATCACATCTGATTAGATAGCACCAGCTAAACAATCAATCAGTGGATTGGCATTAAGTGCTTCCTAAGTGCCAGGTACTGTGCTAGGTGCTGAAGATAAGAAGATAAAAAGACAAAAAGGAAACTCTTTCTGTCTATAAGGAGTTTATACTCCCACAAGAGAGAGAACACATACACCTATATAAATACATACAAAATAAATATAAGAAAATATGGGGAGTGACACTAAGGCTGGGAAGATCATGAAAGGCTTTGGGCAAAGCACTGAAGGAAAGTTCAAAGGGAATTCTATAAGATTCAGATGAGAAGGTAATTCCAGGCAATAGGGACAGACAGTACAAAGGCACAGAAATAGAATAACAAAGCCAGTTTGGATCTACTGTAAACTAAGTATAAGAAGGCTGGAAACAGGCTGCAGCTAACCTGCAAAGGGCTTTAAATCCTTAACAAAAGTTTGTATTGGATTTTAGAGGCAATAGGGAGCCACTAGAACTTACTGAGCAGGGGAATAACCTGGCCAGAGCTGAGTTCCAGGAATCTGGCAGCTGTGTAGGATATATGCAAGAGAGGGGGAGTGCAAGGAAACCAATTATTGCTCCTGTAATAATAATAGGCACCATGGCCTAAACAAGGATGGCAACCAGGGGAGAAGGGAGAAAGAAGTCATTTAATCCAATTTCTTAATTTTAAAGCTAAGGAAACTGAGACATCTCAAAAGGTTAAGTAACTTGCCCAAGATCACAATGGGATATAAATCCTGGTCCTCTGATCCCAGAACTCCATCCAAGGGGCCCTTGCACATTGTGCCCCTTCTCAGTGGACAGAAACTGGGTGAGACTAGTACAACACTGGGGATAGGTGACACTCACCAGCTGGGTGATGATGAGGTTACTTAACTTCTCAGTGCCTCAGTTTCCTATTCTGTCAAATGAGTGAAAATTCACTCACAGAGTTGTTGTGAGTAAAGGACAGGTTAGAATGCCATTAGATAATATTATTATAGGAGCACACCATCAGCCAAGGATGGTTTCAAGAAGCCATGTAGGTTTTCTTTCTGCCTGTGCATGTGGCTAAACTTGTGATTTCATCAGTGCAGGGAACTCTCAGTAAGGAAACCCCCCATGGATGCAGACTGGCAACTCATTTGCAACTTACAGAGTTGGCAGGAGAGGTGAAGTGACTTTCCAAGGGTCACATAGCCAAAATGTGTCAGAGGGAGGACTTGAACCCAGGTCTTCCTGACTCCAAGGCCAGTCCAGGGCTTTATCCACTATGCTACTGAGTTGAAAGCACCATCAACGAATGAATCACATTTAATGGAGCTGTATAATCGGATAAAATGTCAAGGGAAGAGATCTATTTAGCAACACTGTTGGCTTTGCAGTTGTACTGGTCCTCATTAAATCAGCTGATTCACCTACCAGAAACCCAACATGCTGTAGACTGATGCTTTGTGGAATGACGACATTTTTGCTTCATACCAGATATCAGCAAAACATTTCCCTGTTGACTAAGTAAGAGACCCATCTTTGGCGATCCATTATTTCTTAAAGTATTTTATATCATTTGGGGGCTTGATATAAGGGGGGGGACAGGACTTAGTAAAAGAGCTTTCCAAAGGCAGTATGAGCTATATCACTGGAGGTCTTTAGGCAGAAATTAGATGACCACTTATTGGGGATATTACAGAAGACATTGTTTAGATAATAAAGAATTAAACCAACTACATGACCTCTGAAGACCCTTATAGCTCAAAGATTCTATGTTTCTAATAAATAAAGCTAAGACTTGGTTGGTTTTATAGATGAGCCTAATGATTTAAGCTCTGTACCTGAGTCCCATAGAGAGTTGGGATAGAACCATAAGTAGATAATAAAAAGACTTATCAAATTCCAATTCCTGATTTAACAACAGAGCACACAGCTTCATTTTAAAAAATCCTTACCTTCTGTCTTAGTAACAATTCTAAGACAGAAGGACAAGGGCTTGGAAGTTGGGTGAAGTGATTTGCCTAGGGTCACAGCAGGAAGTGTCTGAGCCCAGATTTGAACCCAGGTCCTCTCAATTCCAGCACTCTATCCACTGAGCCACTTAGCTGCCCCTATATCTTCATTGATAAATACATGTCACTTAAAAGAGCTTTCACCAAATAAATGATAGGCAAAATACAGTTTTACCAAAGAAAAGGAACGTGGGGACTATGCTAAAGGTAGAGGTTTGGGTTTATAAATTTAGACAAAGCCAAATGTAAAGAAGCTCTTGGATATTCTACTGCTAACTTGGCTATAATCCAAGTGGAAACTAGAATTCTTTGCAATCCTACAAGAAAGAAAAACACATTTTACAAATAAATCCAGCACTCAGGCTATACAACCAATAATGGGAGACCACAACTGGTATTTCTCTGCTCTTAATGGTCTGTTTCTTTGCACAGTTGCATAGTTAATAAACTATAAAGACTTGTCTAAAAGCATCATACTATTCTTAAAAACAGCATGAATAAAGTATACAAATATCAATGAATCCACATTATATAATCCAGTTTATCCTTACAACACACATGTAGTATAAGTAAAGGTAAGATATTTACTACCCACCTTGATTCTGATCATCTTGCTCACTGTCAAGCTTTAGCCTTTTCACATTGTTGCTGCCCTCTGAACTGTAACAAGAAAAATAATGACTCATGTTAGGTCAATACAAAGTGATCAGCTGTTCCTGGGGGAGCAACATTTCATTAACCATTTGGACAGATCATGGGGAAGCTTTAAGAGTCTGGGGACAGGAGGAGTGAAGGATCTTTTATTTGACACAGTTGGTTTCTGGATCGTATAATTATTAATAAAACGGTTCTTAAAAAAAAAAAACAAGTAGCTAGCTGGAGGACTATTACACTTTTAAAACCTTTAAAACCTTGCCCAAGTTCCTGATTCTTTATACCTAAAGATAGGGCTTCCAGGTGAATCTAGACCTACTGAGCAACGTGTTCACAAATGAAGAGTGTCTGATAAATTCTAAAAAATCTCCTAACTGGATGGTCACCTCATTGGAAAATGAGGCCAATGCTTTAATTTCTACTCTTAAAGGAGAGGTCATGAGAACTCCAAATACATATATGCAACTTTCTGGAAAACAAGTAGCTACAAAAAAATGTTACCAGTACTGTTAATGCCCCAAAGTACAGTACATAAGAGTAAGGGTCATAATCCAATGTAAATACCAAAAAATCCTGATCACTAGCCTAGTGACTCTAAGGAAGAAGTATGGGAATTCACCCTTCTTTGTAAAGGAGCCAGGAATGTAAAAATATTGCTGATAGTAAGAGATTTTTTTGATGTGCTAGTTAGTTTTGCTGAACTGCTTTTTTCTTTCTTTTTATTCACTATTAAAAGGAATGGTTCTTTGAGAAAAGGATGGTGGGAAGACACTAAGAAATGTAGCCTATATTATTAAAAAGAAAGATATTGATAAAAATTTATCTCAAAAATAACCAGCCTAGAGTCACTGAAACATGAAAGGGGTCAACTCTAATTAATCTGTCTAGTTTAACTTCAGGCATCAGTGAACATTTAGTAAATATATTTCCCAGGGTCACAGATTTTGAGCTAGAAAACTTAGGAGGCCATCTTATTCAACCTGCTGTTTTCACATATGAGTAAACTGAGACCGAGAAATCAACTTTGGTCAGTATCACACAGGTAGTGACAAGAAGATTTGTTACAGATTGTTTGACTCTCAATTCAGTGCTCTTTTCAATATGCCATACTGCATCCTCTAAGATTTGATAAAAAAAAAAATGATTGATCCAGTTATAATGAGAGAAATAAGTCATGCATCCATTTCTTATTTCATAAGGAAAAGAGCAATTTTGTTGACTGCAGATGCTACCAACAGTAATGAACTCAAAAACCAAACCGTATAGTTTTTCTTAAGCACCCACATCTGCATTTCAAAAAATGTAAATAAGCAATGTTCACCATGCCATAAACTGGAAAAAAAATTATAAAAGTTTAAGTAAAATCAATCAATCACAAAAAGAACAAAAGACAAGGTAGTGATTGATATATACATTAACTTTATATTATCTCTGAAACATTTCACATAAAAAATTATTGGGTGAAAAAGTTGGTGGAAATGGGTATATCATTTATTAGGGAAAAGATGAGGTTCATATAACTACTATTAAAAGTATTGTTTGTGGGGCAGGTAGGTAGCTCAATGGATTGAGAGCCAGGCCTAGAGATGGAAAGCCCTGGGTTAAAATCTGGCCTTAGACAGTTCTTAACTGTGTGACCCTGGGAAAGTCACTTAACTTCAACTGCTTAGTCCTTACTACTCTTCTGCCTTAGAAGTGATACTTAATATTGATTCTAAGACAAAAGGCAAGGGTTAAAAAAAAGCATTGTTTGCTAAAATGGGGGCAGAAGTAGAAACCTGACATGATGACCTCAAAAGCAACATTACTCAAAGAGGTACTTGATAACTCTGAAGAGTCAGCTACCTATGCTCTTCCCTAACTAGTTTTGCTTTTGGACTTCATTTTAGAGTAGCTTATGAACTTTACCTGATCAATGATTTTACTCACAAATAGGAGTGGCTCCTTTATATTACTTGAATTATGTAGTGTGATTCATGGAAATAAAGGAATTTCTCTAATGCTATGGCAAAGGACCAAATGATTTTCTAATATTTCCATTTCCAAATTTCCAAAATGTTACCCTTTTAAGTCACATTGCAATAAAATGTATCAGGAAAAGTAATCACTGGTAGCCTTTTAGAAAACAATCAAGGAGATTCAAGAACTCCATAATGAGACTCACACATGTATCTCATATAGTCCCTAAATCCTCATCATCTCCACACATCACTCTTCCACCCACATTTTTAAATAAGTACCACAGTTAAACATTCTACACCTGATAAAAACAAATCCCTTCTTTGCACTGAATCTGGGAAACTAGAAAGGCACCTTAAATGTAATTCTGGCAATAACAGAAATTATCTTTAAATTAAGGAACAGTAAAAATTCACTTTACCAAAATCAAATCAAAATGTCAGAGGAGAAGGAAGCAGTGCAGCCCAGCTGTCCCACAACTGCTTCAACCATGATCTAAGGACACTAATTGAGTGGTGATTGGGCAATCAAAAGAGAAACAATAGTGGATCATCTATCTTTCTATCTTTCTAGCCCAAGGTCACAAATTCGATCTGTAGGCAAGCAACCAGGGCTGAAATTATGCAGTAGAGGTGGGCTGGTATCATAGACTCATTGTCTATATGTATCTAAATCAGGCCAGCAGGGTGGAGTTGCCCAGAGCTAATCATAGACCCAGAGCTAGGTCCATACCATCATCATGGCATCTTACAAAGGAAACTAAAGCTTTGAGTTAGAGCCCAAAGCCCCAAGTGTGGGATTACCCAGAACAGATATTGGACTCACTCAACTAAGGAGCTCAGCTATAAGGATGCCATGAATGTCCAAGAAGCAAACTCAAAAGAGGAAAATAATTCCTAAACATCAATAAAGAAAGCCTCAAAGGAAGCCAGCTTAACCATAAGCTCAATCAGAATTCCTAGAAGAAATGATGCAAGCATTTTTAAAAAGATTTAAAGTGATGCTAAGTGAACTAAGAGTTTTTGATGGAACAATCAGAAAAGAAATCAAAACTATAGAGGAGAGAGTTAGAAAAAGTTTTAATAGGTTAGCACAAGAGGAATAAAACCGTATCCAAATAGGAGTCCCTGAATATGTTCCAATAATAAGTTAATGTTTCCATGAGATGCTAAGAAATATTAAAATAAAGCAAAGATTTTTTTTTAAAAAGGAGAAAATGTAAGGTATCATATAAAAAAGTAACAGACCTAAAATAGATCAAGGAGATACCAAACTACCTAAAAGTCACCAAAAAAGAGCTTGAAAATCATCATATTTCAAGAAATTGTGAAATAAAATTATCCAGATCTCTTAGAAAAAGGGGGAGGGGAGGATGGAGAGAATCCATTAGTCATCTACTGAGAGAAATTCCAAAATGAAAACTTCCAGCAAGTCATAACCAAAATCCAGAGCTTCCAGGTCAAAGAAACAATATTACAAGTAGTCAGAGAAAAAGTTTAAGTATAAAGGAATAGCAGTCAGGTCCACAAGATTAAGCAGTTACAACCAGAAAGGCACAATATGAGAATCTGAAAGGCAAAAAATAGAGCCTTAAAATGAAGAATAAATTTATCTAGCAAAATTAAGAATAATGGGAGGAGGGGGGAGGAAATAAACCTTTAGACCAGAGCTAAACAAAAAACTCTGAGAAGCAAACATGGGACTGAAGAGAAACATAAAAAGATAATTACAAGTGAACAATCAGAAAAGCCACTTTTCTGTTTATATTCTAATGAGGCTGACAGGGAGAAAGAATACTACAAATACCATCCAAGAACCATAATGTCATCAGGAGTCAAGAGTCAAAAAAGGAGGGAGGGACTGAGAGTGATATGCTAAGTTTGTGACCTTAAAAAGAGGAAAAGAAGGGCAGTTAGTTGCCTCAGTTGACAACTAAAAAACAAAATTTAATTTAAAAAACTAAAAAGAAGATTCCTTCTAGCACTCAAAGGAATCCTTAATTAGTTGTAAAAGCCTATTGCACCTTTGATCTTTGGAGATGAGTGGCAATATGTTAAGTGTGCTGATCCACATCATTTGTGAAGGTATGAATTTTTCTCTTGCCATCACAACTATCAAAAATTCATGTACTGCTCACACAATGGATGGATTTTTCCCTATCCACTATGAAGTCAAAGCATATAAAAAGTTATAAACTAGAGGTATCAAACACGGGGCCTACAGAGCAGCAACACTTCTAAAGGAAGGCTTAAACCAAATTAATCAGGAAATATTTAACAAAATAAATATAAATACAATAAAATATAGATATTTTTACATTTTAAAACTAAGTAAATATGCAACCCTGCAGTAATCTTTATGAATGGGTTTCTTTTTCAGTGTGATACATCACTGTTATAAACAACTGGGCAGACCAATTCCCAGGTCAAGGGCATCCATGCTGTAGAAAGCACCCTTGTTGAAAAGTAATCAATATGCGAAAAGTTCATTTCTTTGGTACATCACTGGGGTATTTTCAACTTTGCATCAAACAAAAGGTAATTTTTGGAAAATTTTTTCATAGAGTCCAAAACATTTTAAATAATTTGTTTAATAAAAGTCCCTCCTCTAATTTCTAGGCGCCCATCATTAAGAGAATGTTAAGAAAACAAGGACCCCATAGTCAAAACCAGAGATTAATTTGTTACCTAAAGCAATATAGTTGTGACTGAAGCCTACTTAAAAATTAATCCCCTCCTCAATTCAAAGTATAAACAAACAATAAAGATTCAGTTAATTTGTGCATAGATCTAAATAATGAAAGAAACTGGACTGAAAATCAGTGTTTCTGTGATGGTCTAAAAAAACTCAATTCATAACAGCAATGATGTTCTTTTTCAGATGTAAAAATGTTGGAAATGCTCTAGGAATATTAATTTTTTTCCTGAACAGCAAGGCAGCTTCAATACTCTTCCTTCCAACATTTGGTCAAATAGCAATATACATTAATTTATAAAACTAACAACACAAAACTTGATAGTATCATGTTTCATTAACACTTTGGCTTGTCACGTTGGCATAACAAATACTTAACAAAAACTTAAGGTTTTTTTTTTTTTAAACCCTTACCTTCCGTCTTGGAGTCAATACTGTGTATTGGCTCCAAGGCAGAAGAGTGGTAAGGGTAGGCAATGGGGGTCAAGTGACTTGCCCAGGGTCACACAGCTGGGAAGTGTCTGAGGCCAGATTTGAACCTAGGACCTCCCGTCTCTAGGGCTAGCTCTCAATTCACTGAGCTACCCAGCTGCCCCCAAAAACTTAAGGTTTTTGAAAGGCATGAGTAACATAGTACATTCAGTATATCACAATATCTTTGTTTTGCTTTTTCCTGTGAATGGGAGAGGCAGGACTGTTTCTTAAGAATATTTAGGATGCAGTTTTGTCATCATGCTCCCTATTTAGTTACAAGTAAAGCAAAGGCTGAGGGTCTGGTATAGCAATGATATCAGAGAACTAGAGATCAAGAATACAACCCAGAAGCTATAGCTCTCTGAGGTCAAGCATAAAACCTCCCTAATATAAAGGCTGAAGAATGGACAAGACATCCAGGGGATGGACAACAAGAGGCTAACTTCAGATAAATTGTCACCCTCAGTCTCCATCTATGAAGTCAAAGGGCTAATTTGTAAAATGTGCAAGTCTCTACCTTTTGTGTTTCACAGCTCCTGCCAGCAGCTTCGCCTGAGAAAATTTGTTCTTGGTTTCTAATGGCTTCACAGACAATTTCTTCTCCCCTTCCTTTTTGGTATCTGAAGATACTCCAACTTTAGCAAGAGTGCTGTGAGTTCAAGGTTAAGGATCAAAGAAAAAGTCAAAAAAAAAGTGACTTTAAGAAAAGGGTATTCAAATGAGCCAATGTAAGAAAGATAGATCACCCCATGGGAGTTTCAAATACTCTGATACTACATAATGACTACTTGTAGTTGATAAAGAAAGGAAAAAAAGACTTTTCCTATTCTACCCTAAACCATTCTCATTTACCATTCTAATTGGTTTAAAAGAATCAGAAGGGAAAAATTAAATAAAATCCAAGTCCTACCTCAAATTTCCAGTCATTAACTACTGATCAAATTCAAAGTTACCCCATAATCCTCAATGATACAACTAACCTGATACTTAGTGCATAACAATTAGCAATAGAATAATTGGGAAGAGAACCGTTTTTTCTTGCTAAGTCAGGGGACAAATGGTTTTTCCTTAAAAAGCCTTTATAGAGAAGGTAGAACTTAAGAAAACTAGATGTTGCTGAATTGGTCTTATGAAAACTAACACTAATTTATAAAATATCATTAAGTCTAACCAAACATATTCAGAAATGCTTATATAGCAAATCTACAAACAAGACCTTTTTTTGCCTTTAAAATGCAAAGCATTTAGTTGTAATGAAGGTATTTTTCAACATTATATACTTGGTAGCTAAATGTATGTTTCCTTGAGAGCACAGACAACAAATAATGCTTACTTTTCTTTCTCTTCACTCTCAGAAATTCTTTAACCAATCAGTGCTATAGGACAGAACAACAGTGACATCTAGTGCTCAAGATATCACAAATGCATTCATCATGTGTGATTTTGTTTAGATTCATTCACAATTAACAATTTCTTTACTAAGAACTATGTAGGATACGTATCAGTCTCATAACACTACATCAATTCTGTGGCCAAGAGTAATGAAGAGAGGTTAAGTATGGTCTTCTTGTTAAGCTGCAAGTCAGAAACCCTCTAATTCTAATTACTCTAAATCCCCAGGGGAAAAGCAGAGGGACAGAGTTTGTTTTTAATTTCATTTTTATTATAAACTTAACAGGAATGACATAATATACACACACCCAAAGAACATAAAAAAAGAGATGGAACATGAAACTGTGAATCTAAATTACAGTTTGTTTTTCCTTTTATGTAAATAATAAATTCAATATGTAAATTTAATTTTCAAAGCTGTCTTGTCTGTGTTTCCTTATGGTCTTCCTTCTGTTCTCTTCTATGCCTTTTAAAAAATTGTTTGGGAGCAACTAAATGGCACAGTGGATAGAGAGCCAGGTCTGGAGTTGGAAGGACCTGGGTTGAAATTTGGCCTCAGACACTTCCTAGCTGTGTGACCCTGGGCAAGTCACTTAATCCCCATTGCCTAGTCCTTATCACTCTTCTACCTTGGAACCAATACTTGGTATTGATTCTAAGATGGAAGATAAGGATCTTTTAAAAAAATAATAATAAATGAATGATAAATCTATGATCTTGTATTCCTACCCTTCCTCTCCATCCCTTGTCTGACTGTGTAGAGGTAAGCTCTGTTCTGTTCAGGCTTCAGTTTATTATGACTGCCCTTCCCCAAAGTCCTGGCCCTGGCTAGCACCTAGCTCAAACTTTTAGGACAGCAAGTCACTTAACCCTGTTTGTCTAGCCCTTGCCCTTTTTCTTAAGAGTTGTTACTAGGGAAGAAAGTAAGGGTTAAAAAAAAAATTATTTTTAATTTCTTGAAAGATACTTTTTTCTTTTCTTTTTTTGGGGAGTGGGGATGGGGTTCCTATTCTAACCCTCTTAGTCCCATTGAGAAAAGAAAAAAAGAAAAAGAAAATCCTCATAACAAATATGCACAGTTAACAAAAAACTAATTTCCACATTGATCATGTCTGAAAATGTACGTCTCCTTCTGCAAGGAGCCTGCTTCATCACGGGTCTTAATCAGAGTACTTAAGGCTTTCGAAGTTTTTTTTTTGTTACTATATCAATAATCTACTGATTCTGCTCACTTTACATCGGTTTACATAAGTCTTAAGTTTTGGCAAAATAATATTCTATTATTCATAATTTGTTCAGCTATTCCTGAATTGGCTGACACTCCACTTAGTTTCTAAAACATTGCTATAACAAAAAGAGCAGCTATAACTATTATTGCCCAGGGGAGTCCTTTTCCTCTTCCTTGGAACTCTCTGAGGGTACAGGTATAAAGTGATGTCACTGGGTCAAAAGATTTAATGATTTAGGGAACAAGGCTCCAAAATATCTTATCGAATGGCTAGACCAATTCATAGCTCCACCAACTGTGTATTAATGTGCTAATTTTATTAATGTCTTCATATCCAGACATTAGCTACCCTAAGTCTTCTCATTTATAAAATGAGAATTATATAAGACTCCCAAATTTCAAATAGTATTTTGAAGATCATCTTGATGCTTTTAAACCTACGATGGAAATAGATCCCACTTTAAATCTAAATATTAATTTCCAAAGAGCAAAAATTATAGAAATGCAGTTATCTTTTGGACTGAAAATGCCAACACAGCTGGTATAATTTGATTTTTATCTATAGGACCTCCATTAAGGGAAGCCAATTCCCTATGAAAATGTTTTCATAATTGATACATAAAAGAAAAATGAAAAGACTTGAAATTAGCCCCCAAATAAATACTCCTGTATTTGTACTACTGCAATGTTGATTAAAAAAATCAAGATTTAATTTTTCTTTTAGTATCTTATAATTGTATAAGGTTTTTGGTATACCTTTAATAGTAAGCCATTTGAAATATATGTCTCAGATCCAAAGCTCAAGGAGCTAGCTGGTAGTTTAAGAGGAAAGTGTAGAATTGGTTAAAAGTGCTACAAAAGCAACCCATTCAAGGAGTGACATTAAAAATCATCTAATTTTTTTGTAAAAAATGATAAAAACTAACTATAGTGCTTTAAAACTTAAAGTGCTTTATATGTTTTATTCATC
Organism: Monodelphis domestica; assembly: GCF_027887165.1. NCBI lineage: Eukaryota > Metazoa > Chordata > Mammalia > Didelphimorphia > Didelphidae > Monodelphis > Monodelphis domestica. The sequence goes on from NC_077227.1 coordinate 455,315,242, forward strand.
CTTAGATAAAATAGGTGCTATTCATTATCCCACTTACAGATAAAGGAACTAAAAATTAGAAAGTTTAAGTGACTTGCTCAGGGTTTGCATAGCTACAAGTATCTGAGTACTACAAGCGTCTGAATAGTAACATAGTACTATGTATATGTACACATACACACTACATATACACGCATATCCAAAATAGGTATATGTACTATATGCCTGTGTATACACACATGTATTTAACACATTTTACATGTCTGTGCACATACAAAAACACATGTACAAAATGCATAGAACTATGGGTGAGATTTATGAGGCCAGACTTGAACTTGGGTCTTCCTAATTCCAAAGTCAGTACACAAAGTAGACACCTTTTAGGTTTCTTGTTCTTGGTTTAGTCATTCGCTCATGATTCTTTGTAACTCCATGCACCTGTCCACAGGATTTTCTTAGCAAAGATACTGGAATGGTTTGCCTTTTCTTTCTCCAATTTGTCCCCATTTTACAGATGAGGAACTGAAGCAATTAGGAATTGTGACTTGTCCAGGTTCTTACAGGTAGTAAGTGCCTGAGGATAATTTGAACTCAGGTCTTCCTGACTCTGGATCCAGCATTTTATCCATTTTGCCACCTAGCTGATACATAACCTTTAGATTAGGGGAGGCCTAAACAGACTGTGGTACAAGAAGTTAATGAAATATTATTGTACCATAACAAATGAATATGAAGAATTCAGAAAGGCATAGGAAGACATATGAATTGATTCGACATGAAGTAAGCAGAACTATGAAAACATCAATAAATATAGCAATGCAAATAAAAAGAAAAAAAGAAAGAAAACTGAACACTCTGTAATTAATAACCAAGCTTGGCCTCAGAGACAGGTTGAGAAGGTATACCTCACACCCACATTTGCAGAGGGGAGGAGTTATGGGTGTGCAACATTTTCTCTGCCATCTCTTTCAGATGATGTATTGGATGGTTTGGCGGAACTCTTTCCTTTCTTTCTTTTTGGAAATGAATATAAAGTAAAAACAAAAGATATCAATAACAATTTTAAATAAAAATAATCACTTGGTTTTAAATATGTACAATATAGTGAAGCTCAAACTGTTTTTTGTAAGAACACATCAAAGCTAAGGAAAAATGTTTATATTCTGGAGAATTATGAAAAATAACATTATGATAATCACATAAAGTAAAAAAAATTCAATTTAGAACTTTAATAAGCAAATGTTTTATCCTTCAGTTCTTTATCATAACAAGTATTTACCTACTCGTATATCATAGTATTAGTATAATATACAGGAGCTGGCTGGGAGGTCTGGTTTTCATCCCTTTCCTAGATTATCAGAATTATTCAAAAGTTTCCATCAAGAGTAAATACTCTTCACTTCCTGGCAACATGATCCTAGGCAAGTCCCTTAACCCCAGTTGCCTGGCCCTTGCCACTCTTCTGTCTTATACTGTATTATAATATCAGTTATTATTATTATAATTATTATTATAATACAGTTATTATACAATAATCAGACAGAATAATATATTTTGTCTGATACTAAGACTGAAGGTAAGGGTTTAAAAAAAAGGGGGGAGGTATAAACACTCTTGGAGCCTCCAAAGAATGTTTTTGCACAATGTCACAGGATTATATATCATTTCTTTTGTCTCTTGTTCATTGGAAATCTTATCTTTGCCATTTAAATTTTGAAACTTTGTCAGATATAATGCTAAGGTATATAAAATATGTCATGCCTACATGCAAGGGGTTCCATCTAACCATAGTGAGGTCTGAGACTGTTGCCTGTAATATTGTATTACCATGATACCACACTGCCTCTAAAAAACATTTTAAAATAGAATAAACCTTCTATCAACCAGGCCAAATCTCTCCTGTAGAAACTAAGCCCCAGAGGCAAGGGAACTGATTTTCTGACTTCCCTAACTTTTGAATTACACACAAATAACTATTAAGATTTGGGGATCTGGTTATAATTCTAAACAAAGTGAATTCGAGATTGACAGAGGGATTTTTGTTCATTTTAAGAGCTCCATAAATCACAGATTCCCGAAACCATCTAATCAAATCCTTTCACTTAATGAATGGAGAGAATGAGACTTAAGGGCACTTGCTCCCTGAATCTGTGAGATTCTACTTCCCAGTTCAACATTCAGTACAAAGGATATTCTGTATTCCTTCAGTTCTTTCAGTTCTTCTTCCCTCCGCTGTTTTTCTATTAGCTCTTGCTGCCGAGAAACCTCATCAAGAAAGTTTGTCTCATCTTCATTTAAGCCTCTTACCATATTTTCTGAGGAAACAATTAGAATGAGGCACATTTAGTAGGCTAAAGGGAAAATATCACCACCTAAAGTCTTTTCTTTAATAAACAGCAGATCCTCCAGGGAACATGAAGAGGGAATTAGTAAATGACTCTGCTCTTTGAATAAGCAACATGGCATAAAAACATTCTATTGCCCCTTTTATTAACAAATATGAGTCCACAGACATGATGGAGCAGAGAGATTAAATTGGACTTCTTAAGTTTAAAACAAAAATATTTACTACTGTATGAATGGGCAAAGAGCTACAGATTTCATTTCCTTCTAAATGAAAATTCAAAATCTGTAAACCAGTCATACAATATTATGGACTCTCTGGGGTAAAGCATCATGTGAGGCAAAAACAAGCATCAGACAATGGCCAAAGCTCATGAGTCACATAACTTTCTAAGACTTACTGAATTTGAATTGTTCCTCATATTCTTGCTGCTTCTTGTCTTTTTGTTCCTGAAGTCTTTCAAATAGGGAGCGAGGATCATATACCTCCTCAGGGCATTCTGAAAAGTAGGGGAGGAAAATCCAAATGTACTTTACAACTTTATTTTAGAGTAATTCTGGTGCCACAGGAGGCTCTTATCTGTAATAGAGGTGACCATGGGGTCTCAAAGGCTTTGCTTGACAAACCAGAGTTCTGACAGATCCCAATGAACTGGGAAGGATCTGTGTATAGGCCCAGAAAGAGTCATCAAAAGAATAGCCTACCAGAGATGCTTGTGACCTGAGGGCTAGAAACCAACAAAAAGTGCTAAATGGTCTTTCTTCCTCTATCTCCCTCTATCATGGTAACTGACAGTGGGAAAAGTGGAAGGAAAGGAGAAGAGAGTGACATGCTATTTGGGGAAAATCTATAAATGTTAGTATAACTGTTCATACTTTTAATGTTCATACTTTCAATGTTCAATCTATCTAATGACCAAACTGATATACTAAAATGAATGCACATTCAGTGTGTGCTGGAATGTGCACTGCATTTGGAGTCAGAGGACCATGGACTCAGTTCTTCTCTTCTTAGCCTTTGTAACCATGGGCAACTAAATTAACCTTCCTGGGCCATGGTTTCCTCATCTGTAAAGTTATAGGATTGGACAAAATGACTGATCTCTCAGACACCTTTGGTTTTCAGTCTATGATGCCACAATATTGACATTCTTGCTCTGAATAAAACTACGTTTAAAAAATAGCTAAGTGAGGGAGTTCTCCTTAAATGCACATTGAAGCTAGGAAAGCCAGCTTAATCATGTATCTGAAAGCAACAAGAAAAAGTGATCTTTTTAGTCTTCCCAGCTAACAATGCTCAAGATGAATTTAAGCATACAAATTAACTATTAAAATTGTTCTGAGACTTATTAGATAACCTTTAAAAAATGAAAAAGTAGAGAAGTTCTGGGAAGAAACTGTCAGGATCCTTCCAGTTCAATTGGTGCTAAGAAAAGCAGATGGGTAAAGGGAAAAGAATGAGTGCTTATTACTTATGTGACCTTGGATAAGTCACTGCAGCTTCATCATCTGCAAAAGAGAGGGTTGGACTAGCTGATATTTAAGACACCTCCCCAATCTAGACTCATGATCTATGATTTTTGAAAAACTCCAAATGAGCACGGGAAATTGGATCTACAGGATCTATGAAGAAATTGTTTAAATAATCTCAAACCATCAACAATTATCAATCATCAAACATTTGCTAAGAACCTACCACGTGTCCAGTACTGTGGGTACCTGTAGGGCTGGACATGAAAGAATGCTCCATATCACTATTACTTAAGAGAAATAGAAATTTCACCTCATACTCTTCAGAGGAACAAAGATGCTAAAAGGTAGAAATAATGTTGGAGGGCTGTAGAAAGATAGCATTTTGATCTGTTACTAGTGAAGCTATAAAATAGGTTTAACTATTCTTGAACTAGTTGTAATGGTGCGAGAAAAAGTTATTACATTGTTTGATCTAACAATATTCACTACTGGGCAGGAACCCTAAAAGAAATAAAACATAGTTAATTCCCATATATAACAAAATATTCATAGCAGCGCTTTAGTGGTAGCAAAAAAATGGAAAGAAAGAGCCTAAAAGAGAACAGCTGAAAAAATGTGTTTTATTCATAGACTATATATGAAGAATTTAGAGAAACACAGGAAGAATTATATGAACTGGCAGAAAGAGAAGGAAAGTAAAACCAGATGTGTGTTGTGTATGTGTGTGTATATCTATAATAACTACATATGTGACATAATAACTATAACACATAACTATAATAATACAAATTAAAAGAACACTAAAAGGTAGCTGAATTTAGATGAAATACAATGACCAATAATGGTTCTAACAATGATTCAAAAGAAACTGAACGATAAGTAAGTCATCAAATGCAGTTGTGTTGGTTGGTTGTACTCAACTATTTTCCTTTGTAAAAAATGGTGTGGGTAGGTAGGAGGAAGAAGGTAATCAGGAAATATCTGTGATGTAAAAAATAAAAATCAAAAATAAGACTTTTTAAAAAATAGGACTGGGAGGGGCAACTGGGGAGCTCAGTGGATTGAGAACCAGGCCCAGAGATGGGAGGTCCTAAAATCAAATCTGGCCTCAGACACTTCCTAGCTCTGTGACCCTGGGGAGGTCACTTGACCCCCATTGCCTAGCCCTTACCACTCTTCTGCCTTAAAACCAATACACTGTATTGATTCTAAGACGGAAGGTAAGGATTAAAAAAAAAAATTGAACTCCCAGATAGAGGCATTAAAGACATCAAAGGCTTTTTGAGACACAAATCTGCTTGTAAGTCAGGTGAGAAGCAGCATAATAGACCTCTATCTATTCCACTACTCTCATAGTAGTAAGACACTATAAAGAGTGACAAATGTGAAGAACTCAAAGAAACATGGGAAGGCTTGTTGAAAAGGCACAGAGTGAAGAAAATAGAAACAAAGAATATACACAATGACTTGCTTTAATGTATTTCTGATCTAGGTCTCTAGCTGTCAATACTCCTTCCATCAGTACAGAATGAAACGACTTCAAGTCTTTTCATTCTTTGCAATCTTTATCCAGGTCCCTCTTTCCATGGTGATGTCTACTTAATATTCTGGGAACCTTTTAGGTCTCTGCACAGCAAGGCAGAAAATTGATGTTATGGTGTCTAGAGTGCTAGACTAATAATAAGGAAGACTAGAGAAAGGTTTTCATACAAAAAAAATCACAAGCTGTGTGACTCCAGGAAATATGCTAGGACTATAAGTTGCAGAGAAGGTGCTGAAGAAGTGAACAACCTATACCCACTATATTCTGGCCCAAACCTGACAATGCTTCATTTCACTCCTTAGAAACATCATTGGCTCTAGAGTCAGAGGACTTGGGTTTAAATCCTGCCAGGCACTTTCTATTTGTGTGATCTTGGACAAGTTAACTTACCTTTCTAGTTCTTAGTTTTCTAATTTATAAAATAAGAGGATAAGGCTGGGCTCTTAAGGTACTTTGAGCTCTAAATCTATGATCTTAACCTCTCTATCCTAGTTTCTTCATCTATAAAATGAAGGTAACAATAGTCTCTATTTCTCAGTGATCTTGAGGATCACCTGATATATGCAATCTGCAAACCTTTAAGTGCTATATAAATACCAGTAATTAGCTATTGTGAGTGGAGAGGTGAATTCCTCCAGATACTCCTGTTCCATTACTAAATCTCATCTTATTAGCCTGTTATTATCAAGTTTGTTTTTAAAACATTTATCTTCCATCTTAAAATCAATACTAAGTTTTAGTTCCAAGGCTTCTGCTGTTAAGGGCTAGGCAATTGGGGTTAAGTGCTTTGCCTAGGATAGCACATCTTGGAAATGTCTGAGGCCAGTGTTTGCATCCAGGAACTCCCATTTCTAGGCCTGGCTCTCTGGCCAGTAAGCCACCTAGTTGCTCCTGTAAGGTTTTTTTGTTCGTTTGTTTTAAACTTTTCTGTCATGTTTAGTTCTTCTTGGCTAGCTTTGTAATCTTCAATAAAGCAGACCTTTTATGACTTCATATAAGTCAATACACCAAAGACAGATTCCTGAAATAGTACACGAGACACTTTCCTCAAATCGTCATGAATTTATGTTCTACATTCTGTTATTCCACCAATTCTGAATCCTACCTCGCACATCTGGCCCACTGTTTCCATCTTGACACAAAGATGAGACTGCCAAATGCTTTGCTAAAATCTAAATATCCTATAAACCACAAATTAATCGAATGTAAAAGGATCTTGGGAACAATGAAGATCAAATCATCATTTTTCAGATAAGGTCAAAGATTCTCCAAGAGATGAACTGACTTAACACCCAGTAACAGTTAATGAATTGGAGCCCAGATTGCTTACTTCCCATTCGACTATACACATCTCTGTACCTTCTGGATCCTCAGGTTTTCGAACTTTTTCCCATTCTTCCTGTCTCTTTTTGCGCCGTTCATCTAATTCCGTTTCAGATACAAATCTCTTTTTGATAACAAGATTACCATCATCTCCTCCATCCATAATGAAACAGCCTGCCCAAAAACAAGAGTGAAAACAAGTATTGATATTCAAGGCAAACATATTTGTTAAGCTGCATCATATCCAGAAAATATACAAGGTATCTCAAAAATCTTAATGCAATTTTAAGCTTTAATAGCATAATACTTTTGGAAATATTCTGTATACCTCAAAAGCTTCCGAAAGCATACGGGGAGAGAAAAAATGAGGATGATTTATTTAAAATGTAGGACCTTTCCAAAAGCATTCACAAGTATTCTGATTTTTGTCTATTTCCTAATGAATAAGATTATCTTTAGTCTCAAGGAAATCATTCAAAAAATCAGCAACTGAACTGCTTTATCAACATAAATAACAATGCAAACTGGATTATGAGTCAGAGCACCTGGATTCAAATCCCAAATCTACTGCTTATCACTTGTGTGTGACTTTAGGCAAGTAGATTAAACTATTTAGGTTTTGGTTTCCTATCTATAAAATGAGGGATTTGTACTAGATAACTTTTAGTACCTCTAGATAACCTGGCTCTCTATATCTATGATTCTACTTCTAGTTAGTGATTAGTTTTGTTTATTAAACCTTTACCTTCAGTCTTAGAATCAATACCATGTATTGCTTACAGCAAGAACTAGGCAATGGGGGTTAAGTGACTGGCCCAGAGTCACACAGCTAGGAAGTGCCAGAGGCTACATTTGAATCCAAGATTTTTGAGTTTAGGTTTTCAATCCACTAAGCCACTTAGCTGCCCCTGAAGTAATTAGTTTTATCACCATTTGCCTGTTTTATTAGTCTTATCAAGCTGACCTAATTTTTAAAAATGCATTAGTTTTCCCAAGTTCTTATTCTTCCTTGGCTTTTCTTCAGCATATAATAATGCTCTCTACTTCCCTTTTCCTTGGTGGTTCTAGCTTTAACAACTAAAGATAAATGATTGAACATTTCTGACTTAGCATTCATTTACTCTGGTCCTTGGCAAAGTATTCAATTCAGTATCAGAATCGCTCATTTTCTATAACTATGCCAGTAACTTCAAGATTCTTAATAGTGGCCTCTGAATGAAATAAAGGCAATATTTAAGAAAGTACCACCTAACACAAGTAAGATGTATTAGATGAAGTTACCCCAGTTTTGACTATTATCTAAAAGTAAATGTTGTATTTTTGGAAGAAAGGAAAGGAAGGAAGGGAAGAAGGGAGGAAGGAGGAAGTTTGATTTTTAACCCTAGGAATTAATATCCAGTATAATGGTATAAAAATTTTATTCTAATTCTTTCAGAAGTATTTCCCCAATTTCACTGTAAATCATGTCCACTTCAGGAGATTAATTTCTGGTGATTATAAATATTGAAAGATTCTTCCAATTAGATTATAAGAGATTATGAGATTATTGCTAGGAATATTTTAGAGATATCTTTCTGAGTCTAAATCTCATTTTACAGATAAGAAAACTAAGAGCCTGAAGAAGTAAAAGTCACATAAATGAATTAGTGGCCACAAAGAGATCTAAATATTCTTCAGAGCTCCTGTGGCCTAGTTTCATCCCACAAAAGGACTAAGGTGTCACCTATACCAGGTTCAACTGGGGAGGGGAGGGACCCCTAACCCCAAGAGTCAATTTATCTTCTCTTTGTGGTTCATTATCCCTACTTAAAAGTGAATCTAATAAAATCTTCAATAAAATAAACCTTAAGAACAGTTCATATCTTTAGTTTCCCCAAACAGGATCATCTTATACCGTTAATCATCCACTCTCTTCCCCACAATTTTCAGTCTCTCCTTATCCAGTAATATTTCTTTCTCTTCCCTTTCAAAGTCATACATCTTGGAAAAGAAGGTTATTTCTTTTACTTCCATTTTCTGTTCATGCTAACTTTTCAACCTTCCTTGTAATCTTTTTTTTTTATCTTAGTTCTGTTCTTTTCAAGATTGCCAATGAAATTATCAATTGCCAAATCTAATGGTCTTTTCTCTGTCCTCTCCAATTAGGTGATCTCTCATCCCTGGATTTTCATGACATTGCTTTTCTCTCCTGGTTCCAATAGTCTGGTAATCACTCTTTTTTTAGTCTACTTTGTAGAATCATCACCCCTTTCACATTCCTTTCTAAATGCTGTAGCTCATGCCTCTGTCCTTGATCCTCTTTCTACACTCAGTGATATCTTCACCCAAGGGTGTAATTATAACTGTGCAGAGGATCCATAATCAGTCACTCAGTCACTTTCCTGAACTCTAGATTTGCCTCAACAACTAACTACCTATTAGATACCTCCAACTAACTGTCAGTTGGTCAGTACTTATGAAGTGTCTACTATGGACCAGGAACTGTGCTAAGTGTCAGGGATACTAAGAAAAACAAAAGATAATCAATTCCTATTCCTTTAATGGCACCTCAAATTCAACATATCCAAAACAGAATTTATCTTCCATCCAAAACCTTCCCCTCTTCCTAATTTTATTTTTATAACAGGCACTATTATCCTTGACTCTTTCCTTTTACATTCAATTTTTGCCATGTCTTATTGCTTCTACCCCCATAACATTAACTCCTATCTCTATACTCACATAGCTGCCAACCTAGTTAAGGCCCTCATCCCTTCTTGCCCAGACTATTACAATAGCTTTGTAATTCATCTCTAATACTAGTCTTTTTCTTCAATTCATCTTCTGCTGCTAGACTGAAACTCCTAAAATATTCCAAGCTCATTTGACCATGTCACCTCTATCTTACATAAGAAGTTTTATGTGGTTCCCTCTTGTCTCTAGGATTGAATAAAAATCTCACTTTTTTAACTTTTAAAGCCCTTTATAATATAGTTCCAGTTTACCATTCCAGTCTTATTTGCACATACTTCTCCCTCATTCATTCTATATTCTAGCTAAAGTGGTCTGCTTACTGTTTTCCATATATGACAACCCATCTCCCATCTACATATACCTGTACAAACTATCCCCCATCCTAGAAAGCACTCCTCACCTTACTTCATATAATTCCTTATTACTGTTCAAAGCTAAGCCTATCCTGATCTCTCTAGTTTCTGCTAGTGCCCTTCCCCTAGAAATTACTTTGTATTTAATTTTCTATGTACATTTTGTTTGCCAAATAGAATATACCTTTCCTTTAACACCCAAACTTTAAGCCCCATTTCTTTATATTGGTGAAAGAACAACCCAACAGAAATATCTATCTTTTACCTCAAAATGAAAGGCATTACATCATTCATTTTATGTCTTACTGGGTATTTGGGAAGAAATAACTTAAGAAAACCCTCTGAGAGGGGGCAGTTGGGGAGCACAGTGGATTGAGAGCCAAGTCTAGAAATGGGAGGTTCTAGATTCAAATCTGGCCTTAGACACTTCCTCCATCTCCCCCATTGTCTAGCCCTTACCACTCTTCTGCCTTCAAACCAATACTTAGTATTGGTTCTAAGCTAGAAGGTAAGGGTTTAAGGAAAAAAGAAAGAAAAAAGAAAACCCTCTGAGAAAAGAGACTTACTTTTAATAATTCTCAGGGAAATCACATAAACAAGCCTTTGTTAAAAAAAATGCTGAAAAAATAAGAATGATCTTTGCAATACCTGTAGGCAAAAGGCAATTTTATAAGACATAAGAAATCTGTCCAGTTTTTTAGAATTATAACTCAACTTTTATTCAATAAATAGCCTAAAAATAATATAACACTTAGCTGTAACAATATTATCTCAAACAGAGGGGCTGAAATGAGAAATTATAGCTCGTTACAGAAAAGAAGTAAAGCAGAACTCCATAAAAAAGAGAACTTAAGGAACTTTTGAGTGTGAACAAAGATATCTCCTCTACTCATTTGGTTGTCTCTTGGGAGCAGTCACCCAACCAGAACTAAAGGATGAATAAAAAGTGAGTTCATTTTAAGGCAATTTCAGAAGTCTGTAATGACCTGGGAATAAAATGAACAAAACTAGATGGTCATGAGATTGTACAAAGAATCTCTAGCAATTATAAGATGAACATTCTACTTTTTAATTTATTTTTTCTTTTTTCCTTCATCTCATACTTTCTCTTACATCATGATTATATCCTTTTAACCTCCAGAATTTAAGCCCTATTTCTTTGAAAGGACAATCCAAAAGAAATATATTATCTTCTACCTTAAAATGAAAGACCAGCACACATTAAGCATTTAAATAATGCATGCTTATATATAATTACGAGTAGTGGCACTGAGATGTTTAAATTTTGCCCCTCTCCCTACTCCATCTAAAATTTCAGAAAGGAGAGCCCCATATATCACCATATCCAACAACCCTGTTAAGAAACCTATCCAGTGTCATGAGATCTATTGCTTTCATATTTCTTTTGCACACATGGCCATAATATTTGTTATAAATAACAAAAGTAACACATAACTATGTTGTGATGTTTAGCTTTGTGACAATAAAACTTCAAAGACCATTCTAAGTCTACTATACATTATTCAAGAAAGTGAAAAAGTAATAAGAAGTTGAGGTAGAAATATAATTTGCTTTAGGAACTTTGTTGTTTTTTTTTCCACTTATACTATGTTTTGGTTATAACATATTTTGTTTTGGAAAGAGAAGGCAAATAATATTGCTCTCTTTCCTTCCTTTTCCCCTTATCCTTTTTCACTCAAAAGATATACCCCCCCCCCACTAAATTGCCAAACTAAACATAATCATAAATGGCCAATTCAGAAAAAAACAAGAATTCCAATCATTTTAATTGCACACTGGCAAAGAATATGGTTGACAAAAAAATGTGGTTCAAATTAAGTTAACAGGCATTAATACCTATGTTTTAAGCTAAATACTATCTTATCAGTATATGAATATGGCTGAATCAGAACACAGAATTTCATTTCAAAATTGCTGTGACAGACATAATTCAGTATTTCATATAACCTGCTACTCAAATACAGAGATATTTTAATTACGAACCTCACAATAATGCTAGTTCTTGACGTTCTCTTTTTTTAAAGACTAGGTCTCCCCATCTTGTTCTGGCTGAAGTACAATGAAACTATTCAAAACCCAATCCTAGTATTGGAGATGCTTCAAACTTTCTAACCTGGGCCCAATCAGTCTTTAAGCAAACTGACATCCAGTTCATTTTCCCCACCTCCAGCTCCTCAGGATTCACCATGGTGCTGATAGATACCTAATCAATATAGTCCACAGCAGCTCAGAACTCCCAGCATAAGAGATCCACCAGGTTCAGCCTCCTCAGTAGCTGGGATTACAGGTGTGTACCATTTCCAGTTTAGTTCTTGATTAAAAAAAAAAAATCACTCTATTGAACCAGTTCCAAGTCTTAAGCTGTATTATAACAGTTAAGCCCTTCATTGTTCCTATCAATGGGCATGACTCTGCCCCAGTTTAGTAATGGCTTTCTAAAATTAAACTACACAATGAAAAATATTTAGAAAAGGGATTCAGAATTCAGAATTGTTCTCAGCTTTCTGATAATAAATCAGACAGGCCAAACTATTCCTTTTATTTGAAAATATGCTAGCTAATATATTCCTCTGTCTCCTAATGTCCTTTAGATCTAATAACTTAGACTTTTAAAATGCAGGACAACAACTGAGCCAGACGGTAAAATTCTATCCCAAATAAAGGCTAATACTGGTTGGAAGATATTCTATTGAGCTACACTTATTTTACAAATAACTGTCGATATGGCACAGACTACTTCATTCCCCACTTTTCTACCTTTGTTAGCATTTAACACTAGACAAAGTAATCCTGTGCTAGTCATACAATCCTACTAAATATATAGTTGATTCCAACAGCAGGTTTGGACATAGGCCTAAAGTTAAGACTAAATCCAGAAAATTAATTTTGGTCTGATAATTTTAACATAAAGGGCATTTTATAAAATTCTTATAGTTTAAGACTCAAGTAATTCCTAACGGAATTCAGACTAAATCATATAAAGTTTACATGTTAATTTTCCCACATCATTAAGAATGACTAAAAGGATTTACTTTGTTCTGAATGTCACTTAAAGTCAACTAACTGATAAATAAGGAAGTTTCTAAGAAGATATGACATATGTAAAAAGTCACATACATATAAGTCAATAAAATGAATGTGCATTGCCATATTTAGAGGGAGATAGAAAATTAAGACACAATCTCCATCCTCATAGAGCCAGACAGTCTTCTAAGGCATGATACAATACAAATAATTATAATACAAGGCAAAAAAATGTAATCTTGCAATAAGAACTATTTCAAATCAAATATCATGAAGAGAAAGAGAACAACCAGAAGGGAGGGCTAGGGAAGTATAAGATTTGGCAGTAAGGACATGGCAGATAAGATAAACTGCTATGATTGTTTATAATAAAGGAATGATGGTTCTATCTGTGCTATTATATACAGAAATTTTAATTCAAATAACTCTGCTGTCATGTCCTAGAGAGCCAAAGTTTTGCATTGCACATCACCAAATTTTTATCAGAAACAGCATCAAGGGCTTTTCAAAGGATAGTCCAGGATAGCACATGCTAAAGCCACTGAGTAAGAGGTCACAAAGGCATGAACTTCAGGAAAGACTAGGTCCAAATAATTCAGCAGAGAGTTCTGCACCAAATTATTGCTTCATATAGTTTTAAATTTTGATTTATGCAAGCAGCATGATCTTAAAATATCAAAATTCCAGGGAAGGAAAAATCGATGGCTAGAGTTTTAAAACCTTGACTTATAGCTTGCTTGCTATCTTTTAAATTCTTCATACTTGCCACAGTCCTCTTCTTCCCAAACAAGTAAAAAGAGGAAGATCGTAGGTTTAAAACTCTTCCAAAAGTTAGCTTCTGCTTCAGGCTCAATTAGAAAGTATGCAAAATCTACCTTCATCAGAGCTCAATGTCTGTGCCCAAGACAATTCAGACTTCACTTAAGACTGTACCCTTTCCTTCCAATTTTAATGGGCTTCATAAAAACTTTTAAGCAAGATCTTCCCGTATTTACTTTATTGAACTATCTTTCCACACTAGAAAGCAAAAAACTTCAATAACACATATTCTGTAACAGGTATGACTTCTCCCCCACCAGACTTTCAGTTTATGGAGCCATCTATATCAGGATGTATTTTCCTCATCTTCCAGGCTTGAAGCAGCAGGGTGTCATGTAAAAAATGTATCTTGGACTTTGTTCAGAAAGACCTACCTCTAACACTTACTAGTAAGTGTAACAATGAGCAAGCCACTTAACCTTTGAGCCTCAGTTCTTCATCTGTGAGATGAACATAATACCTTTAATCATCTACATTAGAGAATTGTTATGAAGTTGAAATAAGTGGTTTCAGTAGTGTAAATAATGTAAATAACTGCATGTAAGAAAATTCTCTTAAAATCAACAATTGTTTTACAACTTTGAATGAGTTGGTTAGTTGCCCGGTAATTGGAAATTTTTAATGATTTGCCCAGGATCCCATAAGCCAGTAACATCTGGGCTAGTCATACCCATCTCCTAATCCAGGCAAATACTTTTCAAGTCTTCTTTTCCAATTTTACCCTTCCCTTAACACATAAATCTAAGTCAATAATCTCATGCCAAGTCAGATGTTATTTTTATATTTATGTAATACTTCATAGTTTTACAAAGTGCTTTCCTTTCATGTCTATGAAGCTAGCCTTATTCTTCATAAGAGATTAAGTAAATTGCCTTGGAAATCATCAAAGAAAGAAATCTAAACTTCTAAAGTCATATAAAAAATGTTCCATTAATAATTAGAGAAACATAAATTAAATCAACTCTTATGACTATATCTCACTCCTATTAGATTAACAAAGTGGTCAAAAAATAAAAATACAGATGTCTTGAGGGCTGTGAGGAAAAGGTCAAATTGATACACCATTGAAGTTGTGAATTGGTATTCTGGGAAGCAATTTGAAACCTGGCTCCCCAAATTACTAAAATGTATATTATTGTCTTTGACCTAAGCAGTACCACTACTAGTCTATATCCCAAAGAGATTAAAAAAAAAAAGGTTCATGTACAAAGAGATTTCTAGTCATCTTTTTGTGGTGGCAAAGAACTGGAAACTGAAGGGGTTATCTATTAATTAGGGAATGGATGAATAAATTATGTTATATAAATGTAATAGAATACTGTTGTGCTGTAATAAGAAATAAGAGAAATCTGGGAAGATGTCTGTGGAGTAAGAGGAAAGTAAAGTGAGTAGAACAATAATAATCTACTACAAAAATCAATATTACAAAAAAGGAACGACTTTGAAAAACTTTAATAAAAATTTGATAGAAGACCAATGAGGGAAAATGCTATTATGGATTAAATATGAAGAATAAGATCTTTTCTTATATAATCACTATAGGAATCTGTTTTGCTTGATTTCACTTATTTGTTATGAGGATTTGTTTTTCTTTTCCTAGGGGAAGAGGAGGCAGTAGGAGGAACTTTATAACTAAAAAAAAAAAAATTATCATGAGAAAGAAAAGTTTTTCCTGGCATTCAAGGCCCTCTTAAAACAGGATCCAGCCTCCTTTTTTCAGCCTTTCCTCACACATCTAACTCTTTCACTCTAGGATCCTTCTTCCATATACTTTTCTCTCTCAGTTCTTTTATTTAAATAATTTCCCCAGTCCTAGAATGGAATTTCCTTCCCCATCCTTCTGAATTCTCTTTTCTTAATAAAAGAATTTTATTTTTTCAATTACATGTAGAAACAATTTTTGACAATTGTTTTCTGACATTTTGTGGTTCAGATTCTCTCCTCTCCCTCCCTGAAGTGGTAGTCTACTATGTTATGTTCACCATGTTGTGACTAAAGACACACATCACATACAAAAAAACTCAGGAAGGAAATAAAATGAAGGATGGAGTACTTTGATCTGCAATTATATTCCCAGTTCCTTTTTTGGCTATGGATATTAGTTATTTTTATCATGAGTCCCTTGGGGTTATCTTGGAATCTTGTTTTGCTGATAATAGTGTAGTCCTTCACAGTTGATCATCATAAAATATTTCTGTTACTGTTTACACAGTTCTCATTTTTAATCAATTCATATGTATTTCCAGGTTTTTCTGAATTCATCCTGTTCATCATTTCTTATGGTGCAATTGTTTTCCATTACAACCACATATCACAGCTTGTTTGACTATTCCCCAATTGATGGACAACCCCTCAGTTTCCAATTCTTTGCAACCACAAAAAAATCTGTGAAAAATATTTTTGTACAAGCAGGCTCTTCTCCCTTACCTCTGATCTCTTTGGGATACAAACCCAGTAGTGGTATTGCTGGATAAAAGGGTCATATAGTTTTGTGGCATTGTCATCCTTAATTACAATGCCTGCCCTGGTGTTGCTTATGTCCAATTTATCCTGTAAATAGGTGATACATAGTTTTTGCATGTTGTCTCCTTCATTAGAATATGAAGCTTCTTGAGAACAGGGACTGTCATTTGCCTTTTTTTGTAACTCTTAATACTTTTCACTATGTATATGTCAAGTCCTTAATGACGGTTACTAAGTGACACCCCCACCTCCATTTGCTGAAGTCTTTCTACTTGAAGGTTCAGCTCAGATGCCATTTTGTTCATGATGCCTTTTTTTCCCCTGCTCTCCATCTCTCAATGTTTTATCTCTTCTTTTTACATATTATGGCTCTTCCTTTGGTCTACTAGTAATTGGTAACCTGCACCAGGTCTTCCTCTTCATTTCATCTCCTCTTCTTCCTCCTCTCCCCCGAAACTACTGCCTCTGTATGTGTGGGCTCTGGTCAGAAGCACCAGACTCTGGGGTAGATGCTTAATAAACCTTGGCGGAACCCAAAGCATCAGGACCACGCTCTTAGGGCCCAGAGCCAAGCTTGGAGTCAGCTTGGATCCAGGAGCCACATCCAGGGCTCTGGGCCCCTCGATCAATCGGCTCCTCTACGTCCTCTGGGCTCTGGGACCCCTTAAGCCCCATCCCTGGGGCTCCAGATCTCTGGGCCTCCTCTTCACTCAGATGGTCACACCACTTGGGACCCGACTGTCGGATGAAGCAGTGAAACATGCTACGAGAAAGCACCAGGAACGAGCAGGCAGCCTCCCTCCACCCCTGCCCAGCCATGCACCCTTAGAAGCCGAGGCGGGTTCCCCGAGGCTACTCTGGAGTCCCCCAGCTTTTCCCTTTCCCGCCCTCCCCCCACCCTCCCAAATCTCGGTACATCGATCATAACACTAAGCCCTCCCTTCCCACATGAGTATCTGCTCTGGGAAAAAGGCCTGGAAGTGCAGGCCTCTCCGCCTAAACCGCCTCCTCCTCACGTCCCTTGCCGCGCTCACCTACCTGCACACCTCAGCCGAGGCCCCCGCAGCAGCGCCCACCCTCCTCAACCGCCACCAAGGCCTCACTTTTCCCCACTCCGACTTTGCTTTTTGAATCCTTTTGACCCTTCAGGGCTTCCGCTCCCTCTCCTCTACTGCAAGACCCGCCTACCCCGAGGTAGATTGGCCAATGTTTTTCGCTCTTCCTCCCCGGCTCCCAGGTCCTAAGCAATGGGAACCCTGCTCTTCCATACAACAGCTCAGAGGCCGGGCAATCTGATTGGATTTCTCATGCTTTAGCGTGAGCATTGGCTAGTAAAGACGAGGGAGGGGCAAAGCAGGTAGGTCACCTGACTATGCTACCTGGATACCGATTGGTTGATTCTAGAAAAGACCAACGGGGAGTGAGGTGGGTGTTTCCTAGGGGACGGGAGGGAAGGCGGACCGGGGCGTTACGGAGCGGGGGAGGGCTCAACGCGGAATGGCAGTGCCGGGGCTGTGCGTCCATCTTTATCGCCCTCCCAGAGCTGTCACAAAGGAGTCGCCGCGCCGGAGACCGTGCCTCCGTCCCACCGGAGATCACGAAAAGTCAGTCACGGGGTCCCGGCGTCCTGGTTTGCGGGGATCCCCTAGGGGAGAAGGAGAGCGGAAGGAGAGACTGAAGGGCGCCCGTTGGGGAGGGGAGCGGCCCGAGCCGGCCCGGGGGAGGGGCCGCTGGGGAAGCTGAAGGAGGGAGACTGGGCCGGGGGATGGGGAGGGGGGGAGTCTTGCCGGGGACTCAATGGAATGGACGAAGGGAGATGTCCTAGGTACGAAGGGAGAATGGAAGTAACATCTTGGGGGTGCTAAGCTCCTGCAGATGGGGAGCTCCTGGGCGGGGCAGGGGGGAATCAATATTGAGAGCTGGAAAGAACCTTAGGGATAAGTAACAGGATATTAAGTCACTGGATATGAATTCCAGGGACCTGGGTTCCAACTTCATTTTTTCTATTAACTTTCTATATGACCTTGGCAAGCCCCTTCCCTTCTTTGGACAGGTTTCCTTTTCTGTAAAATGAGGGAGGGGTAGACTAGGTGATTTCTAAGTCCCCTTTCCGTTCTGTTTTCTATGATCCTTCTAATCCAGACTCCCTACTTATTTTGCCACTAGAAAAACTGAGGCCCTGAGGGGTCATGAGGGTCTTTGTCTAAGGCCGGATCAGATTAGTGAGTAATAAAAGTGGAGTTACTCAGTTATCTTGCCTGGCTAGCCAGGATTCTTTCAAATAAATTTACAGGACTTAGTGTTGTTGGATGTGATGGTAGAAATAAGAATGACTTACATTGATAAAGCACTTTAACATTTGTAGTACTTTCTTCGCAATAGTTCTATAAAGTAGGTGTTGCAGCTGTTCATCCATATGATGATGGTAACTAGGATGAGGAAACTAAGGCCCAATGAGGTGAAGTTATTTTTGTTCAGATGGGATCTGAATCAGTCTCATTTGAAATCTGAATCCAGTACTTTTTCCATAGGGCCTTATATACCCTCTATATACTTAATCCAAATCCCCTTATTTACATATGAGGAAACTGAAGCCCAGAAAGGGGAAGTGCCTTCCCTCTAGGTCCTATATCTTTCTAGTCCATGTAAAATAGTGGATAAAATCATGTTTTTAGTTGTATTCAGTGTACAATGAGGATAAATTAAATTCTTTCAAGTAAATCTTGTACTTTGAACCCTTTAGGATCAAATGTTCATATTTGTCTTGAATATTCAGGATTTTTGGCCTATACACTGGGAGTTTTGTGATACTTAAACACTAGTTTCCTCGCTATTCCTTGATATTTAGTATTGAGACTAGAAAAAATTAAACATATCCCTTTAAAATATTCTTCCTGGGAGCAGCTGAGTAGTACAGTGTATTGAGAGCCAGGCCTAGGGGTGTGAGGTCCTACGTTCAAGTCTGGCCTCTTATATGTCCTAGCTTTGTGCCCCTAGGCAAGTCACTTAACCCCCATTACCTAGCCCTTACTGCTCTTCTGCTTTAGAACCAATACACAATATTGATCCCAAGACAGAAGGTAAGGGTTTTAAAAAACAAAATAAAATGTTTCCCATAGCTTCATTTTAAATGTCATTAGGGATGCTTTAATTTTTGTCAGGAAAATGTATCTAATAAATCTTGAGGAAGTTTTTCTAGTCCTCTTTTCTGTGTATTCACATCCTTTGGCTGTGTTCTGGTAATGCTTACCTTTTTAGTTGTAATTTTGCTGAGTGATTTCAATATTTCAGTTTTTCAATAAACTTTTAATGATAGTAATGGTCAACATCTATATAGTGCTTATTATGTGCCAGGCATTTGCTAAGTGCTTTATAGTTATCACTTTTGATCCTCTTAACAACTGTGGGATTTAGGTGTTATTGTTATCCCCCTCTTATATGTGAGGAAACTGAGGTGAACAAAGGTTATGTGACATCCAGGGTGAGCTCAAGCCTTCCTACTTCCCATTGCTCCACCTATTGCCTCCTGTGTGCCAAGCACTGTGCTAATCACTGAGGATTCAAAGAAAAGCAAAGGATAGTCTCAAGGAGTTCATAGTTTAATGGGAGAGAAAATGAAAATACCCAGATACAAACAAGTATATACAGGATAAATTGGAAATAATCAATACAGGAAAGATGCTAACATTGAAAGTGATTAGGAAAGATTTGGCATAGAAGATGGGAATTTAGCTGGTAGTTGAAGGAAGCCTGGGAAGCCAGGAGGCAGAGATGAGGAAGAACATTCCATAGAAGATGAAGAGCCAGTGATAATTCCTGGAGTTGAGAGATGAAACAGCATGGAGCCCACTGTCCCCAACTACTAGAGTTGATTGAATAGTAGATAGGGACATAGTCAGATTTGGGTTTTAGAAAGCTTTGATTTGACAGCTGAATGGAGAATTGGAGAGTGAAAGACTTTAGGCAGGGAGGCAAGCCAGGCTATTACTGTAATCCAGATTGAGGTGATAAGGACCTGGACCTGGTTGGTAGCAGTGTCAGACATAAAGAGGAGGAGTGGTGTTCTGGAGAAATTACAAAGGTGAAATCAACAAACCTTGACATCAGATTATGAGGGCAAGTATGACACCTTGCTTATGAGCTTGGAAGTTGGGAAGATGATGGTTTCTTCACTACTAATAGAGAAATTTAAGTGGGGAGGATAATAAAGAATTCATTTCAGGGAATGTTGAGTCTACTTATATCAATGGGACCTCTAGTTTAAGATATCTAATAGGCATTTGGAGATTCAAGACTAGACAATTTGGAGAGAGGTTAGGGCTGGATAAGTAGATCTGAGAATCATCACCTTGGATATAAGAGTTAAAATTGTGGATGCTGATAAGATCACTTAGTGAAATAGTTTAGGAAAGAAGAAGAAAAAGGCCCAAGGCAGAGCCCTGGTAAAGTAAGAGTGACCTGGCCCAAGATCCAGGAAAAGAGACTGAGAAGAAGCTCTAAGGTCTATAGAAAACCAGGATAAAGTAGTTTCAAGGAGAATGAAGATTTCACAACTTAAAGCCTTGGTATTTGCAAGCAGATAGTATCTTTCAGATTCCCTATTGTTTTTCCAGCCTGTTCTCTCTTCTGAATCTCAAAAATCCAGCCAACTACTTGCATGTTAGTATTTGATTGCTTTTAATTAAAAACTGCATTTTCCTGAACTAAATTTTTGTAGCAGCTCACTGTGTGAGGTCCTGATCTATTCACTGTTTTCTGAATGTATAATATGTTCTTACTTTGTGATCAATGGATATGATTTACATTTGTATTGTAATGTTCAAGATAGTTTTTTTCTTTTTTAAAAATCTGATTCATTAGTTGTTTCTGCAGAAGTAACTTTAAAAAACAACTATGTTACATTCATTCGTTAGAGTTCTGATTTCCCAGTATATATGTTTTCTGGGTGCTTTTCCTGCCACATTCACAACCTTCCTTATGATGGACTATAAAAAATATTTCCACATTCTAATGAATTTGATCTTTCCTCCCTGTCAACAAATCAAGTATTCCTTTAGTAGTTAATCTTTTAAGTACCTAAAAAAGTACCATCCTAAAAGTTAGAAACATATATATTGCTTAGAGAACCTAATTAATATAGTACTTCATATTCATATGTGTATTTTACAACTGCTTCAATTGCAGTTGTATGAACTCTGTCAGTGATAACCAGTGGATCTTGCCTACAATACAAATTAAATAAGGTTATTATAAAGAAGTGAGAGGATTCTTTAACATCTTTAAATTGTGATTATTTTGGATATATTCTTAAACTTATTTTAAGCATATTATTTCAAATAGTAACGCCCAAGATCACACCATGTGAGAGAGAGATTTTATGATTTTACAATCCTTTGGGGACACTTTTGACAAAGAATCCAATCATTTGAAGTGTTGTGAAATTGAATAGAAACAGAAAGTCATGGTATACTTGGAATGAAAGACACATTGCTAGTAAATATTGGCAAAAGTTATTTGGTGGTCACAATACTATTGCTTTCGCCTAATTTCTTCTAGTTTCTCAGGGCCACATATATTAATCAGTTAGAATGGTTATTTGATATTTGGATATTTGATACAGAGTAGTTCGGTTTAGAATTAGAAGTTGGGCTCTAAAACTTGAACCACAAACACGTATTCAAAATGTATCCTTCAGAAAAAGAATGTTTTAGGTTTACCATTAAGGAGAAAGAAAGTAATAATATAAATTATTGTCTTCCTGGTTTAGCCATTAAGTCAGGAAGTCATCTTTTAGCTTGTGTGTATACCAAATGAATGGACAAGTACACAAATTCATTTGACTATACTATAGAATATGCCTCCAAAAAGATGTGCAAAGTATTGTTTATTTGTTTTTTTAAGGAAGCTAGCAAATTTGTTGTATTTACTTATAAGACTACATAAAACAACTTATGCCTATTGAGAATGATTTTGTATTGGCATGAAAGCTGAGAACAGGGTTAAAAACAGCAAAGAATTGACCTCATAGGATTAATTGAAGAATTTTACTTTACTCTGCAAGCTAAGAATCATACTTTTCCTTTTGCTTGAAATTGCATTTGACAGAGTCCTTAATTTCTGCTCACTCCTGCACAATTTCTTGGTTTGTACACCTGGAACATAAAGTCGCAAAACTATTTTTGTTTTCCTGACTTCATTGCTTTTCAGTTAATCATTCACAATTTAAAATTTTTATTGGTAGAAGATATTTTTCATGTGCTAAAATTTAGAATATATTCATTAAACAAATGTCTGAATTCCTATTATAGATACTTTGCACTTACTATTCCTACATCTGATTTATTGCACATCACTTTCTAGTGTATTCAATTGAGTATTTTCAGACTAAGTTAATCTCATTATATTCAGAATGGGGTTACATTATTTATTCAATCCACTAATTTCATTTTCTCTTTAACAAGAGAAATTTTGGGTAGTTTTATAATTCCTTTTCAATGGATTTTCACTCTATGCATATTTTAAGAATAAAGGATTTGAAGTGCAGTGAGTTAACACTGTGGACAGAGTGCCAGGCCTGAAGTCAGGAGGACCTGGCTTCAAATTTGGCCTCAAAAACTTTGACCCTGGGCAAGTCACTTAACCCTGATTGCCTAGCCCTTGCTAGAACTGATACTAAGACAGAAGGTAAGGACTTTAAAAATAAATGAAATGAAGAATTCTTGCTCCTGGCTATTTTATTGTAACTCTTATTATTTGCTATTTGAGGGAAATGACCTCTTCTAGCATGGAATCATTACATTTTTCCACTATTAGCTTTCTGAAGAGAAACTTTATGTGCTTGTGAACAAATGCCCTCAGTCTTTGAGGAGGCTTCAAAAATTAATTACTTATTAATGATGCTGTTCCTCTCTGATTCACTTGTTTCAATTTAGTCTTGTCAGTCTTTAAAAAAAAAGATCATTGCCTTTTTTTTTTAAAAAGATGGTTGCCTCTGGAGTCAAAGGATCTCTGTTGAAATCCTGCCTTAGATATGACCTTGGGGGGAAAGTTATATAACCTCTCCTTTAGTTTCTGTATAAAATGATGGAGTTGGACTAGATGAAGCCCCTTCCAACTCCAGATCTATGATCCTTAGTATTATGGACATCAATTTGGGTTTGATTTTTTTTTATGCATTTTTAAAGGGTTAAAAAGGAGAGTTGTTTACTTTTTTCAGTTGTTCAAAGCCAAAAATGAGCCAGTCACTTTTTTCTAGTATTCTCTCCTACTGAGATTCTTACCACCTGCTTTTCAATACCTTCATAACCTTTCAGCTTTTCTAATTGGTGTAATATTGTCTAAATAGTTTAGTTTTTATCATTCATTTATTCCTTAGACCTAAAGTCAGTCAGCAAGCATTTATTAATAATTTACTATGTACCAGTCCCTGAAGATACAGAGAAAAGACAAAAACAGTTCCAGCTTACAAGGAGTTTACATTCAAATGGAGGAGACAGCATGTAAATAGCTAGGGGCAGACAAGTTACATACAGAAGTGGAAGGCCTCTTGCAAAAGATTGGATTTGAGCTGTGTCAAAGGAAGCAAAGAGATGGAGGTAAGGAAGCAGAGCACTCCTGCCAAGTGGTGTGGACAGCCAGAGCAAAAGCTTGAAAACAGACTTGTCATGCTAGAAGAACTACAACTAGACCAGATTTGCTGGATCAGCACATGTGGGAAGGCATGGAAAGTGTGAGACTGGAAAGGTAGGAAGAGGCCAGGTTATGATCAGCTTTAATGTTAAATGTAGAAATTTATTTTATCTTTGGTTCTGGAGATTTAGTAAGGAGCCGAATCTCATGGAGTGGGGAGGGAAGGAAGTATCACATGTTTAGTCTTATACTGTAGAACAATCATCTGGCAGCTGAGTGGAGAATGGTAAAAGAAATGAGTCAGGAAGACCCATTTATAAGGCTGTTGCAATTGTCTTGTTGAGAGGTGATGGCAGCCTAAACTAGGCTTATGGCTATGCAAGTGGTGAGAGGGGAACATTTCTGAGAAATGTTTTGAAAGTAGAAATGGACAAGATTTGGCAATGGATTGGCTGTACAGGGAGAAGGAGACCAGGATGACACCAAATTTATGAGTCTGAGTGAACTGGGAATAAGGTGGTGGTGCCCTTTACAATAATAGGAAAGTTGGGAAGAGGGAAGGATTTGGGGAAAAGATCATGAGTTTTATTATGAATGTGTTAAGTTTTAGATGCTTCCAAGACATTCAGTTTGAGATATATAAAAGGCAGTTGGTGATGACTATAACCTTGTCTAGAAGCTAGAGCTGTAAGTGTAGATCCAAGAATTATCTACATAGAGATGATAATTGTGTCCATGGTAACTGATAAAATAGTATGGGGTGAAAAGAGAAGACAGCCTGAGATGGAACCTTGGATTTCCGTGAATAAAATGAGTATAGTATGATTAAAGAAATGCAAAGCAAACCAAGAAGTGGTAGAATAGTTAAGAGAAGAACCAGGAAAGAGAATAAAGAGTAGAAGTCTATGAGGTACTTAAAAATTATTTTTAATAATTTTAATTTTTTCTAGATTACATGTCAATATGATTTTTTAAATATTTGCTTTCTGACATTTTGTAGTCCATTCTCATCTCATTCTCTCTCTCTCTCTCTTTCTCTCTCTCTCTCTCTCTCTCTCTCTTTCTCTCTCCCCCCACCACCCCCATTTTCTCCTCCCCAAGAAGTCAGGCAGTATGATATAGATTGTCCATATATTATCATACAATATATATTTCCATGTCCTTCCATGTTGTGAAAGAGAATACACATTGCCTGCACTAGAGAAAAGTTCAGGGAGGAAATAAAGTAAAGAATCACATGTTTTGATCTCCATTCACACTGTCTGTTCTTTCTATGGTGGTGGATATCCTTTTGTTGGCATGAGTTTCTTGGAGTTGTCCTGGACCCTTACCTTGTTGATATTTTTCAACAGTTCTCCCCCCCTCACTCTCCCAAGGTTGAACTCTGTAGTGGCACCTGGTTTATAAACTCAGTGTGTTCCAGGCACCCACATCTATATACAGGCAAACTCCCCCCCCCCCAAAATAAAATAACCATACCTTTTCTCCCTATGATTTCATGGCTGCAGGATGACTATATTCTGTAAGAAGCCTGAACCTTTCTCCTTTACCATTTTTGTGGGACAGAGCATGAATCACAGTCTCACAGACATGATGGGTTGAAATCTGTATCACAGCTCTCATTACATTTTCTTTTTATCTAAACCCATCCCTCTTCTATCAAAGCCACTACTATCCTTCCAGTCACCCAGATTTACAACTTTAGTGTCATTCTTAACTCCTCAATTATCCTAATTCTACTTAGCTATTCATTTGCCAAATCATATTGTTTCTACTTCTGCAAGAGCTCTCAAATCTGTCTCCTTTTCCACTTACACAAACACAGCCCTAATTCAGATAATCATTATCTCTTTCCTGAACTATTGAAATGGTCTCCTAATTGATTTTCCCTCAATTCTTTCCCCTTACCAAGTCATCCTCCACCGACTTGCCAAAGTGTTTTCCTTAATGCATAGATCTGAGCATGTCACTCCCTGGATTCATTTGGTGGCACTCTTTTGATTCTAGAATGAAATTTCATATTTCTTCCTTTTAAATTTTTTGTTTTTATATGTTTTACAATTACATAATTAGTACAGTAATGTCTATAAATAATTTATTCATAAGTAATTATGCACATGTTGAGTACACATGCTCAAAAATTCTTTATTGAGAGCGTGTACAATCCCCAAAAAAGTAGAGATCTAGATGGCATTTTCCTCATCTCAAAGGAAAAAGGAAAAAGCCTGGTTAAAAGGCCTAATCATTTGAACACTTCTAGACAACAACAACATATCAATACCAACACCATTGGAATCTTGTGTTGGGCTTGTTTCTTCTGTAAGAAAAAGCAAAATTCAAATATATTTCCTTCCCTCCTTGTTTCAGAACTCCAGGTACTCAGGTTCTTTTTTTAAAATGTGTCCAAAAAGTTTGTTTCAACTCCCAAGTATATTTCTGACATAAATCCATTTTTTTCTTCTCAATTTGCTGAAACATCAATCAGACTTATTCAAAATTAGGGCAGCATTCATCTCATATGATATGTTTTCAAACTGACTAGTGCAGCCTTAGTATAACATCTTTCTACACAATAGGAAGCTAAAACTCAGAGAGGTTTAGTGACATCCCATAATCACAACAGTTGGTCATGGTGAAGTAGAGATTTGAATTTGGATCCTCTAACTCAAAAGTAGTGCTCTTCCATTTCACCACACTACCTAGTTAGAAATATATTGTCTTAATTGTGACAGTTTATAATGTTATGGTATATATCATTGCTGTTTGTCCTACTTTTTTACTCTCTGAAATGGAACTTAAGTGTGTATTAGCTACCTTTAAGTAATGAATGGGAGTTGAAAGTAAAAGTAATTTATTGCCTGATGTCTGTTTTTTTCCTTCTTGTGGTCATTCATGTGCTGGTTTTTCCTTTCTTGGCATTATGGCAACAAATTCTTATTTTCAGGGAAAAAGAAATTTTTTTTGCTGTCATCAGGCAGTATTATGACTGGCTGCAAGCAAATATTTTAAACAGTGAATCATTGATTCCTGGGTCATTTGTTTGAAGTAGCTAGTCTAGTGCTTTTCTTGGATAAGTATTTCAATGATGATCTGTTTGTGATGGAAAGAGGTCTGTGGTTTGTACTGACAGCAAAATAAAAAGTCCTCACTACTTTAAGTCCCAACAAATCTATGGCCTGGCTCAAATGTTTCCCCTGGAAACAAGAATCCATATATTTTCAGGAAATCCAAAGCCCCAATGTAGTCTTTCCTTTAAAAAATAAAAAACACTTCTGTAGTTTGAGGAAACAAAATTTGAAAAACTTTTTATTTTCAAAAACATAAAACTTGTTTTTCTTTCAAACTGGTAGCAAAATTCTTATTTTTAAGAAAAATCTATTGTCTTCATATGATCACAAACTCTGTAAACCAATACTACTTCAATTTATGTGGTGTTCTGTTTATTGAGAGAGAGAGAGAGAGAGAGAGAGAGAGAGAGAGAGAGAGAGAGAGAGAGAGAGAGAGAGAGAGAGAGAGAGAAACCCCTTGAGAACAGGGACTGCTTCACTTTGGTCTTTGGTCTTTGTATCCCCAGTTCCTTAAACTGTGCCTTGAACATCATTGAGGTTCATTAAACATTTATTGAAGTGGTACCCCTCTGACTGATGAATTAATAAAGTCCTGAGGGCAGGAACTTTGTATTTTCCCCCTATTATCAACCTACTATACATAGTAGGTACTCAATGAATGTTGAGTAAATGAGTGTAGTTTAAGTGTAGTCTGTTTAAAAACATAAATATTCTGCCGCTACATAGTCACAATAGTAATTTTCAGTTCCATACAACACCTGTTTCTTCTGTTTTAATTGCAGTTAGATATCTTTTGGTATGTATTTTATTTTAAAACTTGCAGAAGTAGCTCTGATATTTTATTGTGATGCTATATTCAAACAATTCTAGATATTTCAACCACTTTATCTAAAGCGTTTCATTCATAATCAGTTTAGAGGAGAGTATAGCTATCTGTCAAGGTCTGCTAAGTAGAAGAATAAAATTAGTTTTTTATATATGGTTAGCAAGTTTTTATTTTTTTTCTGTGTCTTCTAGAATTTGTGTGACCTGGAACATAGAAACAGAAGGATATTGAAATTATCAATCCTTGAAAATTTCTCAGTTTGATATGGCCTTCTCAACCCAAAAATAGCTCTGAATTTATGGGGTTGCTTATGTGAATCAGTGTCTTCGGCTGCATAATTCTGGATTTATTCTTGTGTTTTTTTTTAAGTCCTTTGAATTCTCTCTGAAATAATCATTTTTTCAACAGTTCCATTATCAAGTTGTATTTTAATTGAACTCATGGACATTTGACAGTGACACTAACACTTTTCATCAAATGGTACTTGATATTTTTTACTGAAACAACAGTCTATATCTTACATTTTAAAATGAGGATCCTCGGAAAGTGTTTCATTGAATATTTGTGATATATTTATAAAAAATGAAGTGAAGTGTGTGGTTGAATTGTCCATACTTTTGTCTCCTCTATTACTCTCTTTTTTTTTTTAGCTCTTACCTTCTATCTTAGAACCAATCCTAAGTATTGGTTCTAAGGTAGAAGAGTGGTTAGGGCTAGGCAATGGGGGTTAAGTGACTTGCCCAGGGTCACACAGCTAGGAAGTGTCTGAGGTCAAATTTGAACCCAGGACTTCCATCTCTGGGCTTGGCTCTCAATCTACTGAGCCACCCAGCTGCCCCCTCCTCTATTACTCTTAACCTTTTCTGTATAATGAATCCCTTTGGCAGAGCTTCTGGACCTCTTCTCGGGAAAATGTTTTCAAATGCATAGAATAAAATATATAAGATTACAAAGGAAACAAATTTTAAAAAGATGCCAAGTTTGGTATCCCTCATCTAAAGGTAGCAGTGCTTTTTCCAGATAAGATGTTCTAACTCTGGTGCTGTGTAAAATTTTAAAATGACATTATTTGCCCTTTATTCTCTTTATTCTCTCTTTCTATCCGTCTTGTCCTCTCCCATCTCACAATGTCATCTGCCTCATTCAGGTCTTCATCACATGTTATTGTAGTAACTTTCTAACTGATTTTCTTGGCTCCAATCCCTCAGAAATCCAACAAGTAACCTTCCTAATGTTCAGACCTAACCATGCCACACCCCCTGGACAACAGCTTTTTTTTTTCCCTAATAAGATAAAATATAATGTCTCTAACCTGGAATTTATGGACTTTCACAAACTTGAGCCAGCCTAATTTTCTAGTCTTTTTTTTTTTCATTAAAAAAAATTTAAATGTCTTACTTGTGCATTTTTAAACACAACAATCACTTCCCTCTCCAATATCAAAAGCAAAAGACATTTAAACATTTAAACAAAACCATCCAGTAAAGCAACCAAGACAGACAGTACACAAGATTCCATAGTTGTAGTCTGCCACCATTCTACAAAGAGGAAGGACATGTGTTTCAGTATCATTCACCTTTCCTGCTTTATTTCATATTACATGCTTTCATATCTTCTAGTCTCCAGCCAGACTATAAAACTGACTCTTTCCCCTGTTCCCTTCTGTATTCACATGTAATTCTGCTGAAGTATGACTCAGTCCACTTCTATACCTATTGCATGCTTTCCCTTTCTTTGAATTACAGCTCAGGTGCCTCCTTCTTGAAGCATCTTATGATTTCCCAGCAGCTGAAATTGATCTCTCTTTCATGAAATTCTCTTATAGAATTTAGTTTATTTTAAATGTTTGACTTTTTTCATTTTATTTTTTAAATCAACAAAAATCTCCTTTCTTTTCTCTCAGCTCTGTCCCCCCCCCACCCCCCACCCCCCATCTCCATTAAGAAGGAAAAATAAAATTCCTGTAACAGACATATGATCTAAGCAAAAAAATTCGGTCATGTCCAGAAAAAATCTGTTTGAATCTGTTAAGTCTAACCTGTCTAATTACAAGTGGGTAGCACCCAGTCCTTTGGTAGCATCATGAGTCCTATAGAATTATGATTGGTCATTGTGTTGGTCAAAATTATTTAATTTTGCAATATTGTTACTATATAAATTATTCACTTGATTCTGCTCACTTTGCTGTGAATCAGTTCATAAAGCTTCCCTAGATTTCTCTGAAACTATCTCTTCTATCATATCTTATAGTACAACAGCATTCCATTACATTCATTTACTATAACTTGTTTACCATTCCCTAACTCATGGGCCCTTAGTTTCCAGTTCTTTGCCATCACAAAAAGTTGCTATAAATATTTCTGTACTTCCTTAGAATTTATTTCACTTAGAATTAATCCTTCTTTTAATTTTCTTTTCTTATTGCCCTTTTCACCCCTTTTCCCTCCTGTTTCTTTGTTGAATAAAATACACTTTGGTACCTATCAGTGTGTATTTGTCTGTGTATGTGTGTATTTCTTTCTTTGACCAATTCAGATGAAAATAAGGTTCAAATGCCACTTGCTCCACCCCTTCCTGCATGTTTATATTTGTACATTGCATGTATGTGAGAGACTTTTCCTCTTTCTTCCCTCCCAATATATTCCTCTTCCATTCCCAGTCCTTCTTTTAAGATCATCAAAATATAACTGATCTACTCCCAGTTCCTCTTTCTAATTAATTAGACTCTGTCTCCTAATAATGATAGGATTCTGAAAGACATATATATCTTCTCATATTATAGAATGTAAAGAGGTTTTCCCGGTCCCCTTATGTTTGTTTGCTCATGGTTACCATTTTATGTTGCTCTGTTTGCATTTCAAAGTTCCTGGTCTTTTCATCAGGAATATTTTGAAGTCCTCTATTTTATTAAAGATTCATTTTTCTCCTCTTTGGGATTACACTCAGTTTTAGCTTTCACTAAAAGCCTTCACCTTCTGAAATATCGAATTCCAAGCTTTCTTTAAAAAAACAAACAAACAAGCCTTTTCCTTCTAAATATCAATTCTAAGGTAAAATGTTGGTAAGGGCTAAGCAAGTAGAGTTAAGTGACTTACCCCGGATCACACAGCTAGAAAGTGTCTGAGGCCAGACTTTCAACTCCAAGTCTGCTTTTATCCACTGTGCTCCTTGCTTTCCTTCTCTTTATTTCCAGTTTATTAAAAAAAAAATCTAAAAATCTTTAAATTCTTGCTTTCTCTCTTCCAGGAATTCAAATTAAACTTGGAAATTCTAATTAAACTCACCAAATCTATGTTTTTCTCTGAGGCTTTCCTTGTAGGTGTTTTGAAGTCATTATGTTCTTCTGAGTTTGTGTCACCATACTAGATCTTTATGATGGGATTTTTTTTGTATGTTTGTTTATACTTCTACCCTACTTCTGGACTTTTTAATTTTATAGTAGGACAAGACTATTTTTCTAGAATAAATATCTGGATTGAGCTTATATGTTCTAGAGCCCTGATGCTATTTTCTTAGGCTACTGAGTATTGTATTATTCCAGGATCTCAGGGGTAGTTCAGGATGAAGCCCTGCAAGCTTTTAGTGCTCCCAAAGAAGTATGATCCAGGGCAAAATTTAATCATTGCCTTCCTGGTATGATTCTACATGTTTCTCACCTGAGTCTGGATTTATGAAAACACCTATAGGCATTCCTATTTGGAGTATCAATAGACTGCTGCTGACTTGGCGACTATCAGGTATCTGTGAAACTCTGCTGGATCAGAGTGACAGAAATACTCTTTAATCTGGGATTCCTTCCCTAGTTATTTCATTTCATTCTTCATGGACTATATACAGCCTATGACCTGGAATGCCAAACTTTCTTCTTTATTCTTTGAAATCTGCCCTGAAACTGGATTGTGACAGAGCTGCCAGTTAACACCTCTTCTAGCATCCTGCACAAGTTCAGGTCCCTACTGGATCAGGGACTCCTTGCTCCGATACATGGCTTCTTCCTCTGATGTTATTCTCTTCATTGTTGTTCCTGGCTAGACTCTGTCCCCAATGTCCAGAAATCTCTGACTGTATCTGCCTTTTGCCATTCTGCTCTTGAATTTCTTAATCAGAAGGAGTTGGTCTAGTGTTGTGTTGGCAAACTTATGGCAAGCTTGCTGGAGCATGTCAGAGGGGACTGCTCCCTTCCCCTTCTCCACACACACCTGAGGACATTTCTCACATCACCTGCCCCTCTGCCCAGCAGCCCAATTGGGAGTGCTTCTTCCCTTCCCTGTCTGGGGTAAGATGGGGGGAAATCACATGCGGTCTAAGGGTTGCAGTTTGGGCACTCAGTCTCTAAGGTCTCTAAAAGGTTTGCCATCATTGGTCTAGTGTGTTTTCAGGATCAGTATGAAAGAATTATAAGGTAGAGCTCAACTTTACTTCTCCCTGCTCCTCTGCCATTTATTGACATCTTTTCATATAACTCATTTCCCACTGATGTGACCCACAGGCATGGCTCCTGCCACCCTTTGCCAAGTCAGGCAGTCACTAACCATTTGCTAAGCATTTACTATGTGCCAAGTTCCCGTTAAGAAAACCTCTTCTCCTACCATGTGTCAAAAAATTAAAACTAAGCAAAGCAAGTCAACACATTGGCCATGTCTTTAAAAAGTATGCCATGCCAATTCTGAAGGACTTAAGACAAAGAATGCTATCCACCTCCAGAGAAGGAGTCAGAGGCACATCAAAGCAGTCTATCTTTCACATTAGTTTATTATTTTATTTTGGAGTTTTGATTTTGTATGAATATTCTTTTACAACAAAGACCAATATGGAAGTATGTTTTACATGATAAAATGTGTATAACCCAGATCAAATTGCTTACCATCTCCGAGAGAGGAGGGAAGGGAGACAATTTGGATCTTATAATGTCAGAAAAATGTATGTTGTAAATTGTTATTAAATGTGATTGGGAAAATAAACTTTTTTAATTTAAAAAAATGGGAAAACGTATGCCACATTCCACACCTATAATCTCCTACCTGTTGGCCAAGAGGAATAAAGCATATTTCACCATCAGACTTGTCATTTCATTGGTCAGAATTCTAATGTCTTTCAAATTTTGTCTTCATTTCCATTATTGTTGTCTTTGTGCAATTTTTCTCCCAATTCTTCTTTATTCTTCTCATTTCTTGTAATATAGTGATATTTAATTACATACAGATGCCACGATTTATTCAACCATTCTCTAATATCCACATTGCTTCCAGTTCTACCTACCACAAAAAATACTATTATAAATATTTGTTGTATATACGAAACACCTTTTCTTCTGTTTTTACCCTTCTGAGGGTATATGGTATTGCTAACTCAATGGATAGTAATAATTCAATATAATTCTTTTTTATTTTTGAAAATTTTTATTTAATTAATTTAGAATATTTTTCTATGGTTACAAGATTCATGTTCTTCCCCCCCCCCAACCCCCCTCCTGTAGCCGACGCGCAATTCCACTGGGTTTTACATGTGTCATTGATCAAGACCTATTTCCATATTATTGTTATTTGCACTAAGGTGATCATTTAGAGTCTATATATCCCCTGTCATATCCCCATCAACCCATGTGATCAAGCAATTGTTTTTCTTCTGTGTTTCTATTCCCATGGTTCTTCCTCTGAATGTGAATAGTGTTCTTTCTCATAAGCCCCTCAGAATTGTCCTGGATCATTGCATTGCTGCTAGTAGAGAAGTCCATTACATTTGATTGTACCATAGTGTATCATTCTCTGTGTACAGTGTTCTCCTGGTTCTGCTCCTTTCGCTCTGCATCAATTTCTGGAAGTCATTCCAATTAGCATGGAATTCCTCCAGTTCATTATTCTTTTGAGCACAATATATTCCACAACATATACCACAATTTGTTCAGCCATTCCCCAATCGGAGGACATCAATATAATTCTTAATTGTTTTCCATTAATACATGGATCAATTCACACATTGCTCTACCAACATTAATTATCATGCCTGTCTTCCTATAGATCCTCCTACGTTTATCATTTTCATCTTGTCTTTTTTGCCACTTTATTGGATAAAACCATCAAAATTGTTAGATGAAATAAAAAATTGTTTTAGTTTCCCTTTTTTTAAATTAGTGATCTGGAGCACTCTTCTATATGATAGTTGAATGTTTACATTTCTTCTCTTCAAAGTACCTTTCCTTATCTTCTGACTAGTTGTGTATTTGGAAATGACTCTTGATCTTTTGTAGTTGTTTCAATTCCTTATATTTCTTGCATGACTTGGTGTCTGCAGCTAAGAGGCACCTTGGCTAAAGTGTTGGTGCTGGAGTCAGGAAGATCTTAGTTCAAATCTAGCCTTAGCTATTTATTAGCTATGCAATCCTAGGTAAGTCACTCTGACTGTCAGCAATTTGAGGGAAGAAACTGTCTTTTGCTTTTTTTTTTTTGTATCTCCAGCACTTAGCACAGTGCCTGACATGTAATATTCACTTAATAAATGTTTACTGGCTGTCATCTGCCTATGTTTTCTTGCCTATAAAATGGAGATAATAATAGCAACTTCTTTTTAGGAGTGTTGTAGGAATCAAATGAATTACTAATGATGCTTGGTACAAATTGCTTAATAAATTCTTGTTTCCTTCCTTAATCAGAGGTATTTGCTTATGAAGATTTCCACCCCCAGTCATCAGCTTCTCACTTTATTCTAATTCCTCAAGTGTTGAAAAATCTTTTTCATTTGCCATAATCAAAATAATGTTTTATAAATACTTATATCTGTTTGGTTAAGAATTCCTCCCTTTCTTCCCCACCCCCCCACCCCCTACCACCATAGTTTTGCAAAGTTTCTCTTTACTTAATGACCTATTTCTTTGCCTGGGTTTTTTATTTGCCCTTATTTTCTTCACTGAATCATACTTATTTGTATACTTTTTCTCATCCTCATTTAGATTGTAACCTCTTTGAGAGCAAAGTGTTGTCCTTCATCTCTTTATACCATTGCTTGGAAGAGAGAGGTAGTACTCCAAAGTCTGAATTGGTCATTGCTTGGTGAGTATAGTGTTTGTTGAATTGCTTTGAATTAATATACTTCTTGTCATATAACTCTTATGAATGTTATGTTTGTTAGCTTATTTCAAAGAAGAGATGCTATCTCTGGTCTCTTCAGCTATAAAGTGTGATTTTCACCTTCAATAACTCTTCCAATCTTTTTATTATTTGAGGATTTCTTTTGAGATATGCCTGTTTATTATATCAAACGCTCTTTTGTTGATTTAACTTTTATTCAGGTCATTATCTTGTCAATAAAAATTGTAGTCTTGATAATTCAAAATCTATTTTTAAACTCTACTCCTTGGTTTGATAGTTGAGGTCATTTTCTGAGTTATTAAAAAAAAAAAGATGAACCTACATAGGATATAAGGATAACAATTCAATTTAGCGCTTCAACCTTGAAATACTAATAGTTTGGGTTTTTCCCATAACTATAAATGGAGAGATGAGCAATACTTCCAGCCTAGGCAGAGAGGCCAGAGACTCCGTCTCAACAAAAAAAATTTAACTAAAAATTATATCCACTTATTATTGTCTTCCAAACACCACAAAGCCAAAATATGCTAAAAATCTGTGTGGCTTAATTCATTGTTATTTCCTTTACCTGGCCCTTACCGTTCTTCTTCCTTAGAACCAATACACAATGTTGATTCTAAGATGGAAGGTAAGTGTTTAAAAAGAAAAGAAATTGAAAGCCAAACCAACTTATTTTTAACAAACTTAATTTCTCCTTTTAAGAAATCCCTGTGTTTTCCACTTGGGCCTAGCCTTTAGCAATGTGGTAAATTTTTATAGAAACTGTCTTAAGTGCTAGAGTTAAAAACAAAATTGTAATTTTATAACTTCCCTTGTTCTCCCCTCTTTCATAGTTTGCCACTTCTTGGTCCTAATCTTACCTTGAAATTCTTGAATATCTATCTAATATTTCTCATTTGTCCCTCTTCCAATTACTTTCCTATTCTTATTTCTTGATAGGTAGACAGAATTCCTACAGTCAATTCTTGAGTATGTATCTGTCATCATCCCAGATCATGATGATAATGATTTGGGGAGTAGTACTACAGCTCTGAAGTATTTGGGGATTATAGTAGTGGACGGCTTGGAAGACCTATAAGAAACAACCTTCAACCTGCTATACATTGGTGTCACGTAGGTGTTAAAATTATTGTTAATCATTACAGTAGAAAGCCACACTGCCTAATGATGCCTGATAGTAGATGTCCTGACAGCTGGAGATAAGAAATCTTGCGCCATGTAATAATGTATATTCAAGTCAGGATTCCTTGTTACAAGCCCAACAAGTTCTAGGCTGCTCTTCTGTTTTAACTCCAGAAGAGCTCCATAGATTATCTACAAGCTTTTTTGAGAAATTTGAAGCAAACTATTTGGCATATGTTTATTCTCAGGTAAAGAACTTCTAAAGGTAAAGAACCAAGAAGAATGATTTTAAATAAACACTCCATTGACATAACAGCTTAATTTATTGACCAACTGAAGACCTGTCAGAATATCTTGGATTCCTTGCATTTATGTCTGATACATCCCATCGTTGTCCTCTTGTCTATGAGACAGCAAGCTGACCTGATCTGTGGGGAAAAGCCAGAAAGGTTTGCTTTCAGTTTTTGTCTTTCCTAGCAATCAGTCTTAATCTATGAGATCAATAGAAAGCCTTAGCAAGAACTCTGAAAGGTAACAGCTTTTGTTATATGTCTCATCTGGCCCTTTAAATCTCTTGATATTCTTGCTTTTTTACAATGACTTGTCCCCTATCCATGAAGAGAGGGTAGAAGTGGGCTTGCTTAGATTATTTTTTTAAAAACCCTTACCTTGTCTTAGAATCCATTCTAAGATTCCAAGGCAGAAGAGAGTTATGGGCTTTAAGTGGGGGGGATTAAGTGATTTGCTTAGAGTTACGTAGCTAGGAGGTATCTGAGGCTACATCTGAAATCAGGACCTCCCTTCTCTAGCCCTGGCTCTCTATCTGCTGAGCTATCTAGCCGCCTTTCTTTGCTTAGAGTTTTGGAAAAGAGATATCCTTTCTATTTGAGCCTGTTACACTGTATATACCTCATGTCTCCCTTTCATGATTCTTCTGGTCATCGATTTTAAAAGTACAAAAGGACATTGACTGATTGCCAGCAATTGTGAGCCCATAAAGTACTGCC
The DNA here is from genome assembly GCF_027887165.1 of Monodelphis domestica. Lineage (NCBI taxonomy): Eukaryota > Metazoa > Chordata > Mammalia > Didelphimorphia > Didelphidae > Monodelphis > Monodelphis domestica. Next base: position 455,352,053 of record NC_077227.1, read on the forward strand.
TCATAGAGCTGATCAAACCCCTTTTGTGTCTGGAGAATTTAAGTGCATCTTTTTTTTTCTTTTTTTTTTTTTAAACTATAATCCATCATTTAATCCAGCAAACACTTATTAAGTATCTGCTGCCTGCAAGGTGCTGGTGATACAAAGGAAAAATGAAAAAATGGTCCCTGCTTATTAATGAATTAAATAATGAATTAAATCATTTACTATTTTCTCTCTCCAGACTAATACATTTGTTTCTCTTCCTCATCTTGCCACATTACAACTACTTAAACCATTGAGCACCTACTACCAGCCATGCAATATTCCATGTTTATCCTGGTCTCTTAGACTTGGCCAGATTGTCTCTTTTTCCATCGAATGTCTCTAAAACAAGGGTTCTTAACTTGGACTCTGTGAACTTTTAAAAAGACATATTTTGATAACTATAGTTTAATATAATTAGTTTCCTTTTAATTCTATGTATTTTACTTTATGCATTTAAAAATATTATTCCAAGGAAGGATCCATAGACTTCAACAGACTACCAAAGGGGTTCATGACACAAAAAGAATTTATGAAGTTCTGCTCAACAGCCTTACTGATTTTTATCACTTCTATGAAGTCTTTGGGTATATCATAAAGATAACTGAGGACAACTAGGTGCCTCAGTGGATTGAGAGTTAGGCCCAGAGATAGGTGGTCCTAGATTCAAATCTGGCCTCAGACACATCCTAGATGTGTGATCCTGGGCAAGTTACTTAATAATCCCCATTGCCTGGCCTTACCACCGTACTGCCTTAGAACCAATACATAGTATTGATTCTAAGATGGAAGGTAAGGGTTTAAAGGAGAAAAGAATATATATAACTAACTACTTGCCTTAAAATTGCCAGCAAAAGAAGTTGATACATCATCTCAACTTTTCTACAAAGACACAAATACAACAAAAACAACCTCTTATTGTATAAATGTCAGTCATTGGCATGAAATACCAAAGTGTGTTTCCAAAAACAAATTCTTGTTCACCTGGCCAAGAAGCTTTCTGTCCCACACTGCTTACTGTAAATTACTGGAAAAAAACCTGCAAGTTAGGTTGTCTAAACAATTTAACTAGTTTAATTTGGGTTTTCATACACTTTAATCCTCTCAGAGTTATCAACCAAGTAACAGAAGTTTTGCCCCTTAGTCTAAGAACAAAAGCCAATTTTAAGAAAATCCTTTTTAATTCTTTCCCTCTCCAAAAAAAGAAAAAATGGCATAATTACAAAAAGTTTCCCATTTTCAATAAGCAAGTCATCATTTAAAAAATTATGTTTTCCTGATATAATGTTTTTATAGGTAGGGAGGAAGAACTACAAGTTTAAGGCTCCCATCTTTAGACTTTCTAAGCCTCACTGGAGGAGGTTATAAGTTACAACTTCTTATTATGGAAATAAGGAATCATTGCTTCACAGTTTATTACTTTACAATTATCCAAATAAATCTATCTCTTTGTGCTGGTAGCCCATAGGAGAACTTGCTAGAAAATGAACTAATTTTACTTGTGAAGTTTCTAAAATCAGGGATAGGAGAAACCTTGGGTAGATTGATGGTTAAAAATCCTTGACTCCTTTAACTATTTTTTTTTGTTTTGTTTTGTTTTTTAGACCTGCTTTTGGATGATCAGGGTTTATTTCAAGTGATAATGTTGGATACCGAAACTATAGCTTCCTTTGGATTCCAATTGTTGATAACAAATACAATGCAAATACCTCAATTCAAGATTATGAAAACAGTACTTGGAAAACTTTCTCAATGATTGTCTTTGCTTGGGTTGTGTTTTATGCTAGCAGAAGCCTTGTACAAGGTTTACTGCTGACTCTAGAGCAGCATATAACAAATTTTCTGGGAACTTTGGGAGCCACCAACATGGGCAACTCTTGTATTTGTCGAGAGGATAGTGGCACTGAAGATAATGCAGAGTCCCAGCATCAGCAGACTGAGAACAGTGTATTACCAGCAGCTGAAAACAGAAGCCATCCAAGGGACCCTGTGAGACCACCTAGAAGGGGTCGAGGACCACACGAACCAAGAAGAAAGAAACAAAATGTAGATGGCTTGGTGCTGGACACACTGGCAGTAATTCGGACACTTGTAGATAAGTAAGTACTCAGCTACCAATGACTTTAGCTTTAAAGAAAATTTTTCTGCTAGGAACTTCTAATAACTGGCTGCATCAGGATATATAATAACAAGCCTTGTGCTTTTATGGGAAGGGAGTATATTTGTGTTCGTATCTCTAATGACAGTATAAATTATATGGTTTTGTGTTTTTACTTGCCAGCATTGTCTTCAGCCTGAATTTGTCTAAACATTGGAAGAAAATACTAATTAAAGCTCTGATCTCAGTGGAAGAGTAGAAGAATGAGCAAGTTTGCTACTGATGATAAATAGAAAAGAGTTTTAAGAAAATTCATTAACATAAATTCTTACCTATGCTGTTGACCAGAGATGCAAGTCATCTCTCCTATCAGAGTAATTATATGTAAGAAGTATATTTTTAACTTCCTTTAGCGGTCTGAAAAAAGGAACTAAGAGTAGTTTTCATGTTTTTCCCTATATTTTCCATCCTCATCCTTTTTTAAATATGCTGGGTTCAGTTGTGAATGAGCTATAGCAAGTGAAAACTACTTCATATACATACCCCATTTTAAGAAAGCTAGAATCAGCCTAGAACAGTGGAAAGAGCATAAGTTTTGGAGTGAGAACCCCAGGGATTGAAGCCCACCAAAGGCACTCACTGCCTGTTTCCACAGGAGGCATCTAGAAAGAATACTGTAGTATGGGCAGCTAGGTGGCACAGTTGGTGGAGCAGCAGGCCTGGAGTCGGAAGGATCTGGGTTTAAATGTGGACTCAGATACTTCCTAGCAGTGTGACCCTGGGCAAGTCACTTAACCCCATTTGCCTAGCCCTTGACCTTCTGTTTTAGAATTGTTATTAAGACAGAAAGGAAGAGGTTTAAAAAAAGAAAAGAAAAAAGAATACTGGCTCTATAATCAAAAGATCTAGTTTCAAGATCGAGCTCTGATATTCCTATTTATATAATCAGGCTTCACTTTCACTCTGTAAAAATAAAGGGGGTTGAGTGTTTGGTTAGATGACTTCTAATGTCTTTTTCACCTCTAAGTCTATGATTCTGTGAAAATAAGACTGGACTACATTGCTGGTAAGGTCCCTTCCAGCTCTAATTTTGATCCTAGAATTCCCTGAAAACGGAAATGTACAAAAATCTTAAAAAACAAACAAACAGCAATAAAACTGATACAGGTCACATTACAAAAGGATCTATATTTTACAGACATAATCACTTTAACATTCTTTGATAAGAAACAGGATTTTTTAGTGTATATAAATGATCTTATTTGTAAAAGTTCATTTTGTATACAACTTTTTCAGACATATTGAATGAAACCCTGAAATTAGATTATTTTCTGTTTATTTGTGGGTGTGTGACAGGATTACTCTATAGATTCTAAATAATCTATCCAGAGACAGAGATGCCAGCAATTTTATTAAGAAGGCAAAAAAATATCTTTAGAACTAGCTATTGAAGGAACATTGAAATCACAATGCTATTAACAATGCTATTAATGATGTTGCATGTCTCAAGAAGTATCTTTTAACCTTAACTATAGTGACTAACATTCCACAATTGAATATATAAGAGAATAAAAGCTTGTTTTATTATATATAAAATCCCTCTATACAGACATAAAAATAACTGGGAGCATATCAGATTTGTTTTGGAGAACTCAGACAAAATATTCAAAATATTGAGTTTTTTAATCATCTGTGACAATAATTATTTTTAAATACCATTTATAGCATTCAAAATTATTATTTTTTAATTATTATGAATGGTTTTGTTAAAGAAGTAAGGAAGTAAATAGCAAGCCAAGTTAATTGCAACCCATTGAAAAAGCAGGTGGAAGGCAGCTTCTGCCAGTTTTAAAAAGAATGATTAATGGAATGGCAGTGGGTAGAAGCTTTTATTTGCAAGTTTCCAGAAGGTATCACCAGTAATGAGTATGCTTTTTGTGGTGGAGTTTACCACTGTTTATTTAAATAAGAAAAGTGAAATGTATTTGAGAGCACAATAAAATCCTCACATTAAATAAAGGGAATAGAATCATAGGAATGGGCCTAATATGAAAGGAAAAGCAGACATAGAATAAATGATACAGATTACTACAAAAATAAATACAGTTTTTATAGACCTAGAAAGAGGACTTTTTCTTCAACAACCCTTTGACGAGGAAGACAGTGACCTCTAATGAAATTTAATAGGCCTCTTGGAACAAAAATTAAAGCCAAAGATAATAGGCTCAGAGAACCCAGTAGGAAGAATTGTTTCTAAAATTTATTTCCTTACCATACTTCTAAAACAAGTTGTGATTCATCCTTTCTCCACATACCTTTATTCAGGAAAAGAGTACCTTTGATTTGTCAAGAGAACAGCTTGATCCTTAACACTGTGTAGTAAGAGGAAATTTGTTAGAACCAGATACTGCTTTTGGGGGGGTGGGGGGAGCATATTTTTTCTCATTTTCTTTTACCCTGTCTTGACTCTGAAACATCTGACAATTGCATGTGGCTCTATCACTAGCTCAATTCCTTTTCTTAAAATATCATTTTCTGCTTTTTGTAAAAAAAAAATTAAAAATAAATTTCCTTCTTGTAGGTACCACCAATATGCCTTTAAAGTTTGAGATTTTTAGTCAATGTTTAAAATTATTTTCACTTTAAATCAACTGTGAAAAAAGCCACTTAACAGATGCCTTTTTACTGAATTGATTAATTGTTCATGTACTTGAACTTGACAGCTATTTGTTAATATTAATAACTACTTTAAACGTTTTGCTGCAAAGTGTTTTGGAGAAAGGATCATTCTGCTTGCTTAGCCATTTCATTCATCTTGGAATTGAGGTACTTCTGAATGAATGCTGAGACTTTTAAAAGGCAGGTCATTCATCACCTATCTACTAATTTGAACTTTTATCCTACTTTTTGGCCTCTTGTCATTGTCTCTGATTTAGCCAGTTTTCTTTCTTGTGTAATTAGGGAGAAAATGTTTCCAAAGGACTTGATAATAAATAGACTATATATAAGTTGAAAGAAAGAAAGAAAGAAAGAAAGAAAGAAAGAAAGAAAGAAAGAAAGAAAGAAAGAAAGAAAGAAAGAAAGAAAGAAAGAAAGAAAGAAGAAGAAGGAAGGAAGGAAGGAAGGAAGGAAGGAAGGAAGGAAGGAAGGAAGGAAGGAAGGAAGGAAGGAAGGAAGGAAGGAAGGAAGGAAGGAAGGAAGGAAGGAAGGAAGGTTGGCTTTCAGTGGGTAACTCTTGTGGCAAAAACAACAAACCAAGAATTAATAAAGTAAACTTGGTTCCAGACTCTGCTGTGACACTCATTACCATTTTGACTTTGAGCAAGTTCCCTCTCTGAACCTGTTTCCTCATTTGTAAAATGAGAGGTTTTGCCTAGATGATTTCTAAGATATTCAGCTCTAAAATTGTATTTTCTTCCATGAAATCTCACCTTCCCTAATTTGCTATACTTCCTTTTTCATATCTCTTTTATATGTTTCTGAAGAACAGACTGGTTCTTTCTAGTCACCTTTTCTTCAATAGCTATAGTTTGATTGAAGATTTCTTGACTATAACTACTAGATGAGTTTTTAAGTTCCCTTCCAGGTCTAGATACTTTCTCTCAGGAGAAATTTTTCAAAATCACAAATTCCCCAGATCTCTAGAATTGGATGGAACCTCAGACCATCTGGTCTGCATTAACAGAAATCTCTGTAATATCACTGACAAATAGCCATCTAACATTCATTTGGTGACCTTCAGCAAAGGGAGAACCTACTACACAACCTGAAGTCACCCATTCTACTTTTGGACAATTAAAATTGTTAAGAGGATTTTCCTCTTATCAAACCTAGGTCCTCTTTCCAGTAATGTCTACCCACTGCTCCTAATTTTATCCTTTCAAGCCAAACAGAACAAGTTTGATCCCTTTTCTACCCATCACTCTTTAATTACTTGAAGACAGTTACCATGTTGTTTCCAAGGCTTCTCTTCTCTAATCTAAACATCTCCATTTCCTTTAACCAATCATAATCACCAGTCCCCTCATCATCCTGTTCACCTTTCTCTGGAATCTATAATAGGTAGATGAATTATGTAGACTTATAATATACACTGTGTTTATTACATACATTGCTTGTAACATTCAAATAGAGAAAATATCTAGCTAGGCATTTTTTCCATCTCATCTCTCAAACCCTTATGAGTTTTACTAGGTCCTCCTACTGTAAGTTCAAGTAGTTGACTATGTCCCTAATAAGATGTTCTGCAAGGCTGTTTACAGAAATGTTCTACAGGTTGAATTTTGCCAAAAATGAGTAAGCCAAAGTGTCCGGAAAGATGGATTGGGTGTTGCCATGGCCTCATTAATAAAAGTACAAAACTTACTTGGACAGTGACTGGTGAAACTGTTCAGCCAGAGGTCACTGATCTTTGTGATGCCTTACCTTGAACTTGATCAGTCTGAAGTTGATTGTTATCTCCAGAGACAGGTGAGCTGGAGTCCAAGACTGCTATGCAGAAATTCTCCAGCTCAGAACATTCTGAGAGATATTGTTGGGTGTACCATGAGAACAGTCACCTTATAAGACTTCACAAATGACATTTTTCACTCTCTACACCTGTCCAATATAGGTTAGTAATTTTAGTGGTTACTAATAGTTGCTCAACAATCTATGGACAGTATACTTATAATACCCTATGTATCATTATACTTTTTGAGTCTCTAAAAAATTCTTTTGGGATTCAAAGGTGGTTCTGTTCATTACTTTCTATATCATAAGCTCAAATAAGAACTAATAAAACAAGACAAACATTCTGTCAGAGTGGCATCCAGAACTGAACAGAGTGCCCACTTTGTATTGATGGTCTATTTCTACTAATTCTTGTATCTTCAAAAAGAATATTTCTTTCAAATCTTAGTTCAGATATCTCTGTTTTAGTATTTGTTTAGTATTTGAAAGAGACCTATAAAATAAAAGAAAAAGTAAAAATTATGCATTTGTGTTGAACCTTGATCCTAGGTTATCTTATAGAATCTGTACAAGAAAATCACGAATGTGACATTTACCTTCCTGAGGTTCATAAATGTTAAATGCTTTGCCAATTATTGTTCCTTCCACCTGATAAGATTTCGTTTTGTAAATGTTCATTTCTTCTTATTTGTTTAATTGCCATCATGGGGAGACTGACTTTTACAAAGTGGCTTCTTAATATGAACATTGACCCTTAGAGGTTTGTAGCTCATCATTTCTTTCCTTCCTTTTTCTATATCCACTCATATTCTTTTTCCTTCTCACAACTGAATTTTAATTCAAACCTTTCATTTTTAATTTTCCCAAGCTTGACATTTTAATTGTCTATTTTTCAGTGACCAGGAACCTCCTTATTCAATGATCACATTGCACGAAATGGCAGAAACAGGTATCATAACACTTTTTGTTCAGAAAGAAATATTAGCATAAATAAATGCTCTGTTGATTTTTTTCAGAAAAAAAATTGTTCATGTAAAATAGAGTTTCTGTTTGAGAAGTTTGAAATGGTAGCATGTAGTTTTGGTGTACTAGATGTGTTTAAATGAAGTGAAATTGGACAGTGTCTACATGCAGTTTTTTACCCAAACGTAACGTTCTCCCTGTTCTAAATATGTTATCTCATTATCAAATGAGAAATATTGTATAAGTCTTAAAGAATTATATACTGTTAATTATTATTACTATAATCTCATGTATAATTTTTAAATGGTTCTTGTTTTACCAATTACTTTTTCACACTTTTTTTTTCCTTCTTATGCCCTGCCCTGTAGACTGAATGAAATTATTATGCTTGAATATCTGATAGTTATACCAATCATTTCCAAAGCTATTCTTAGGTTTCTTTACATTGTATGGATATTTTTGTTTCAGTTTAGTTTTTGTTGCTCTTATTGTTTTATATCACTGCATTTCCCAATATGCCAATATCTTCTCTCCCTCCCAGATAGCTATTCCTTAGAAAAAAAGAACAAAAAAGGGGGGAGGGTAGGAAAGTTTAACAAATACATCAACTTTCCCTGACATTATATGCAGTGATTCAAGGTATACATATTGGGGGGTTGGGGGGGAGAACAGAATCAGTTCTCAATACCTAGTATCCAGTAATGTTAATTCTACATACAGACAAATCCTTTCTAATTTAGATACATTCAGTTTCATCCATCATATACCAACAACCAATTATCTTGACCAAATGACTTGGTTGCCATAACAACCTGTTCCCTTTGGTCTCCTGTGATGAGGTCCTGTTTCTGACCTTATTTATCCTATACCCCAGTCCTAGCTCAGGGTTGGCAGAACTTGTGAAGGCAAGTTTTCTAATGTTACTTTTCTCCTTACCACTGCCCTGACCCAGCTCCACACTCCAATCCATTTCCCAAAGGTATTTCTCTGTTCTTTATTTTAGAATCCAGAAGCCCCAGTTCCATGAAATACCCAAAATAGGTTTTTGCCCTGAAACATAGATAAATCTTTCTTAGCACCTTTGTGTTCCCCAAGAATTCATTTGGATCCAAGTCTTGCTTTCCATAAAAACCATAAGTGAAAAAAAGAGAACGAAGGCTATAGAAGGAAGTCTTCTAATAACAGACCGCTTATATAGCATTTTATAGTTTACAAGCCCTGTTACTAGCTGTAAAAAAAAAAAAAGCCCTTAGAAAAAAACAAAACTCCAAATTGCTATATGCTTCAGAGACTAGAGAAAGAAGCAAGCAGTCTCTCTTTTCTTCCAGAATAGATCAGGGAGGAAAGAAAGAAGCAATAAATGGACATGGAAAAGAAATAGGCTAGAGCTCCAGAGTAAAAAGAAAGATAATATTTGGGTAGCCAGTTCAGGATGGTTCCCCACCACTTGATCCCTGACCTTATCTGCCCCTATGCGACCTAACTTAGACTGCAGAGCCTACTACCCAGAGGTTTGGAGCTAAGAAGAAAAAAGGAGTCTCTCTCACTCTTCCTACCCTCCCAAATTGGAATGTAACACATTTTCCCATAGAAACAATGACTGTATGGTGGTTAGGTTTGATGATATTCCTTGTATGCTCGAGCTAATCTAAAGAATCTGGGATCTTTGGTGTAGATACTCCCACCTTTCTAAATGGATTCTGTTTTCATCCATGTGGTTCCACAAATCCTCCAAAGAGGCTCTCCTTAAAGTACTTAATACACTGGGAGTGTCTTTTGATATCTCAGGGATAGCAGTGTTAGCACTTGGACTGTCCATTTGTAATCTCATTCTTGCGATGTGACCAATCCAGTCATATGTCATTATTTTTCACATCACTTATTTTGTACAAAACAACAGCTAGATCATGAATTAAACAGGCCTTTGTAGACTAACCTAAGAACCTAACCACCCTATGGTAATATTATACATACCACCATAATAAGTACATTTTTTCTTCTAAAAATTTGTTTTTATAAATTTGAACAATTCATTTATAACCTTTTGAAATATAGTTTTCCTCCAAATTGGCAAGCACATTAAATATTTTTGTTTTTCACTTATATGAAGAGACCTAAATTTAGGTTTTATTTCTTTGTAGGGGAAAGCTAGTCATCAATGTTTTTATTCATGGCAAATAATTTTTGATTCTGCCTTTCATCTGTAAACATTTATGGCCAGCCTTTCATTCATCTTGACCAAGAGGTTCCAAAATCACTTTATACACAAGAGAAAAAAAAAACCAAAAACTTTCTCTTCCTCTCTCTCCCCTTTAAGCTTCCTGTGCAAGCATACAAGAAATTGGAATAGCTCACAAAGTCTTCCGTGTATGAATGAGTTTTAACTCTTCTAATTGACAGACAAAAGAATAGTCTTTGTATATAACTGTTTTGGAACTGGAGGGGAAAATGTCTATTTACATTCTTTCTATTGTTAACTAATTTCCTAAGCATCTCTGTGATTCTATACCATACTGATATGTATTTTTGATCTTCATCATTAGATCTCAAATAAAATTTAAAAATACATTTAAGAGGCAACTTTAATTGTAGCTAAAGGACCATGGCACAAAATGTGCAACATTTTAGAACCACCAGATTTACTGGTTAAAATTCTTGGATTCCAGCCATCATAAGGTAGCTAGCCATCACTAGTTGTTTTAAAAACCTTGTGTTAAGGGCCAAAAAATTTTCCCATTTCAGTGTAAGGTCATCTTATATTACCTTGTTATGACTTGTCTACTTATTCTTATACTTTTAAAAAATAGTAACACTACCCTTTGATGATCTCCTTGATTTGGTCACAGATGAAGGATGGTTGGAAGTTGTCCAGTCTTTAATTAGAGTTATTCCATTGGAGGATCCATTGGGACCAGCTGTTATAACGTTATTACTAGACGAGTGTCCATTGCCAACTAAAGTAAGTTAACACATATGTAATTTATGCCACTGCCACCTACACACTTGCCAAAGGGAAGAACCAGAGGGAAAGTTTGATGTGAGCTACTTCCTCTTTATGCATTAGAGCCAAAATGTTGTTCATTATTAATATCATCTCTCAAATTTAGTATTTGCTAGAGATGAAGTCTTAGGTCTTATTTCTTAGGTCTTATTTCCATGAAACAATTAAATTTATTTGAAGATTAGCAAGTACTAGTTTCAACAAAAAAAAAAATTAAAGGAGTGGACAAATAAGTATTATTTGAAACAGAAGTCTTTTTTTTTTTTTGCAACTAGAACTTTGTAATCTTGGTTCTAATTTTCTTGTTCCTTATTTGTTCTTTCATTAGTTTTCCCATACCAGAAGGTGTTTTTTTTTTTGAAAACTTTTTTCCAAACTTAGAGAGTGAAAACAACTCAACTGGGAGCATTTTAAAATCTTCTTATAGAATTCGATTTTCTCAGTGTTTCTTTGTGATCAGATAATGTGAAAACATATCCATTGATAGTTTAGAAACTTGCCCAAGATTCTGATCATAAATTATTTTGTTTGCTGCATGTGAGAGGGTAAAGAAACCACTAAATTAATAGTGAAGTATAGTGGGGTGGATAGCAAGGGGAAACTGGTCAGATTTCTTTGTTATTGTATTAGAATACCCTTATTTATATGTGATCTATAATTTCAAAATGGAGGCAGAAGTGCCTGATCTGTCATCCCAAATTCTGTTTTCTTTCTCCTCCAATTCCATGTCCTTTAGCTCACCACGTTTACAAATATGGAATTGGCCAATATGTCTTTGTTAGAAGTAAAATGACAATGCAAGTCAGCTATATTATTTATGTGGCCTTGACTTTTTCCTGGATAGAGCTGATAAATAAACAAAGCCTCTTTCTCATGTTATTGATATGTTTTACGTATCCCACTGACTCCCTTGACTTGGCTATTTTTTTGAAAAGAAAATTAAGTTGGATTCTTGCCTCTTTTCTTGTACTTTCTTTTTTGAGTTTCAAGCACTTAAAGACCTGTATGGCAGAACCTTGTGACAGAAAGGAAATTTCTTTGGATTAGCTATTAAAGAATTGATCCTAATAAAGACTTCTGAGAGTCCTGTTTCAATTGTTGCTATATTTGTTTTTCAGAAGAAAGCTACATTGAACACACAAACTTTCTTCACTGCTATATTGTTTAGTCTCCATTCTCTCCTATTGTGTTGGCATCTGCTTGAACTTGAACTTTTAAAATCAATGGCATAAAAAGATGCATTTTATATGATACTCTGTATGGCAAGCAGCAGTTGATGAATAGCATAACTTTAAGGTTGCTCTGTTACATAATTTAATGTGATTGTATATTATGTCCTTATCACATGATGTTGATTTCCATTTCATGGGTGCTTAGTTGTTCTCTGCAGATTTAGGTGCAACAGAAGAAACTGAGATGTAAATATATTAAATCCACTTTGTAATTTTTCTTTTAGGATGCACTCCAGAAGTTGACTGAAATTCTAAATTTAAATGGAGCTGTTGCTTGTCAGGATGCTAGTCATCCTGCCAAACACCGGAACACAACAGCAGTGCTGGGTTGCTTGGCTGAGAAACTAGCAGGTAATTATGAGAAAAATGTATTTGATATCTTGAACTAAACTCTATACTATGATTGTTCGTTTATTTTGTTTTTTATAAAGGGAAAAGGAGAAAAATGAGATATATAATCTATGTGATTAATTTTTGAGAATATGATAAAATATTTTGCTTAGCTTTTAAAATAAAGAATGGGGGGGGGGGGGGGAGGAAGGACAGCAGGACAGCTGGGTTGCTCAGTGGTTTGAAAGCCAGACCTAGAGATGGGAGGTCCTAGTTCAAATTTGGCCTCAGACATTTCCTAGCTGTGTGACCCTGGGAAAGTCACTTAAATTCCCATGGCCTAGCCCTTATCACTCTTCTGCCTTGAAACCAATACATAGTATTGATTCTAAGGTGGAAGGTTAAGGGTTTAAATAAATAAAGAACAGAATATATAAAAACCATATTTAATACAACAACAAAAACAGAAACTGTTCTAAAGTATGACCAGTTAATAGAAAATAGAAAAAAGTAGTCTTGTAATAGGGAAAAAAAGAAAAGAGAAAGAGAAAGCACTAATCCACTTACTAATACTTCCTCAGATTTGGTATTAAAAACAAAACAACAAAAACAAATCATTAGACTGGAGGTTGGGGGAGGAGATTGGAAAACATTGCCACAATTTGTTTTTTTATGGTGTGGTACTGAAAGTTTGAAATCACAGTTGTTTTTTAAATTCTCTCTTTCCCATAACCTTTCATGAGGAAAACCCCTTATTTCCTAACTTCCAAAGTAAAATATATAGCTTTTCACTTTAGAGAGAATAAGGTTATATATATGGGGCCTTTTAGGATATGTCTACACAATTGTCAAACTCTTGTGTTTATTCAGCTAAAGACATAAATGAAATCATATCCTGGAAATTAAATATCAAACCTGTCCTTCAAACTAGAAATGTCTCACCTTGGCAGGCACTATGTAATCAGAACTCTTAGTTTTCTTTCAGTTGACATTTTAAAGAGAATGTAAAAGTTCTTGTTTTCCACCCCTTTTATTAAGTGGTGTTTTTTACCTCACTGTGGCTTATGTAATTTCTGTGTTTGTGTTTGAGAACCTATAGCTAAAGAATACTGTTTTCCAGACTTTTCATTTCTTTAGGATAGAATTGTCATTATATAGCCCTTCTAAAATTTTAACTAAGAAATGACAAGGAAATAGATTAAAATTTTGATTTCAATTACTAGACTTCGTAACTTTTTGCAGTGTCACGTTTCTTTTGACATCACATTACAAATCTCTCATATAAAAGAGAGGACCTTTTGATTAATAAAAAAAAAAAACTTGCCTGTCCTAGATTAAGCCACAGAATTAAGTTCATAAAACTTGAACTGAAAGAGACCGAAGCAGTGATCTAATTCAGACTCCTCATTTTATATACGGAAAAATTGAGGCCTAATGAAGGAAAATTACTTCCTCAGAGTTTGAAACAAAGAGCAAAGTTGGAATTCAAACCTAGGGCTTCTAGCTCCCAAACTGGACCTTTTGAACCAAATCAAGCAGAGGACTAAACTGTATTAAGCCTTATTGTTGCAACTCAAAACTATATCTAAAAGGGAGTTTGGAAATTGATCTGCCTATATGTATTCACACAAGAAATTTGAAGATTAATTTCAAAATACATTTGGATATTTTGACTTTCTGCAAACTGTAATTGACACTTCAGAACTTATTGATATAAAAATGTAATACACCAGTTTTAGAGATGTGCCATTTTAATGATATACATGTTACTTTACAGGTCCTGCAAGTATAAGTTTACTTAGCCCGGGAATATTAGAATATTTATTACAGAGCCTGGTAAGTGATATATCAAAAGCAGCTATGTTGCTAGACATCTAACTCTAATGTATAATAAACTATTTTGATGTTAAAACAAAACAAAATAAAACAAAAATGCTTAGATTGGTGAAGGAAAGGAATTAGAAAGCACTGTCAGAATTTGTTTCTTAGAATATCTTAATTTCTGTCCAAAGTTTGAAATCATACTAAGTCTTGGAATTTTCTTTTCCCTAACTTTTAATCAGTAAAAACTCTTATTTTTTATCTGAAAAAATAAAACATAGAGCTTTTCATTTTAGAGGATAAGATTTTCTGCTTTCATATTTATATGAAACTTTTTAGGGTATGGCTACATACGCTAATACATATAATACATACAATACATACATACAATAACAAAATTGTTAAACTCTATTATATAAAATATTTCCTTAAGAGATACAATATAGGTTGGCATAGAAAATGAAGACAATCATACATTTGTACATGTTTCCCAAAGTTGTCTATATTTCAAATTATGTTAAATTTTTGAGGCAGGAGTAGGGAGGACTATATTGCTGGAATTAAATATATTTAAAAAAATTTTTTTTAATTTAATTAAGAATATTTTTCCATGTAACATGATTCGTGTTCTTTCCCTCCTCTCCTCTCTCCCTCCTCCTGTAGCTAACGAGCAATTCAACTGGATTTTACATGTATGATTGATCAAGACCTATTTCCATATTATTAATATTTGCAATAGAGTGATCATTTAGTCTACATCCCAAATCAAATCCCTGTCAAATCATGTGATCAAGCAATTGTTTTTCTTCTGTTTCTACTCCCACAGTTCTTCCTCTATATACGGATAATGTCCTTTCTCATAAGTCCCTCAGAATTATCCTGTATCAATACATTGCTGCTAGAAGAGAAGTCAGTTACATTTGATTGTGCCACAGTATATCCGTCTCTGTGTATAAGGTTCTCCTGGTTATGCTCCTTTCACTCTGCATCAATTCCTGGAGATCATTCCAGTTCACATGGAATTCCTCCAGCTCATTATTCCTTTTAACCCTATAGTATTTATCACCAACAGATACCACAATTTGTTCAGCCATTCCCCAATCAAGGAACAACCCTTCATTTTTCAATTTTTTGCCTCCACAAAGCGAGGCTATGAATATTTTTGTACAAGTATTTTTCCCTATTATCTCTTTGGGGTTCAAACCCAACAGTGGTATGGATGGATCAAAGGGCTGGCAGTTTTTTAAGGCCTCTGGACATATGGAATTAAATATTTTTTAAAATTAAAATAGCAGAATTTACATTGTGCCTTAAGATTTGTAAAACATTTTACATATATTACTTTATTTGATCCTCACAACAGCACTGTGAGATAGATGCTAATATTATCCTCATTTCACAGATGAGGAAACTAAGGTTCAGAGCTTAAGTGTTTTACCTGGGTCACAAAGATAGGTAAGTGGGTGAGGGAGATTTAAACCCAGATCTTCTTGACTCTAGGTCTAGAATGCTGTCCAATGTACTGTGCTGGCTTTAAACTTTAATGTCATAAAATTGCTTCTATAATTGACTTAAAACATCCTCAGGCTCTCCCAGACTTCCCTGAGTTTAGCAAACTTGACTCAAGGATGATAGATATTCAGTCCATCCCCTGGTGGGTACAGTGACATTTTATTTCACTAAATCCCCAGAATTTCTGGCTTTCTTATTAACCCTTTGGATTTGCTTCTTTGCTGAAAACTATAGCTAGCATGTTCTCTAAGGGAGAAACTTAAATAAAAAAGAATTTGCCATAATTCTTGATTACACACGGTGTTAACAAAATATTCTAGTTCTTGTGGTGTCTTAATGTTTTTGATGCTCAAAAATAAATATCTAGCAAGAAGGCAAAATTAGCACTTGCAGCTATTGAGAAAAGAAAGGTTGGCATTGAGGATGGTTTAATTTTTTTTTTTGTCTTAACAGAATTTCCGATCCCATCCTACAGTCATGCTTTTTGCACTAATCGCACTGGAAAAGTTTGCACAGACAAGTATGTGTATAGTAATTTCTTGTGATGACATACTTATAAGTATGCAGTTCAGAAACGCTGATTTGCTTGTTTGGTGGATCAGGCAATGTAATGAATTCTTAGCACGTGCAACGTTCTATTGCAGTAATGCACGTTGATAATGCTGGGATATTGGCGACTCATTTAAGCTATAAACAGTATGTGAAAAGAAACTTTAATTGTTTGATTTTTAAAATAAACAGGATGAATTTATGGCCATTGGATGTGCCACAAAAGTAATGTGTAACTTGACCTACTTTAAGTTAAGTACCTTAGTTTTACTTGTTATAACAAAGGATGTTCTATTTGCAGCCCATTTTCCCTTCTCCTCCTCCTCCTCCTCTCCATAGTAAAAGACATGCTGTGATTTTTTACCTTATATGATGATATGGGTTTTAGTATCTCTCAAGTACCAATTTTTGTTGAGATGTTTGGCCATGGAACACTTCTCATTCTTGACCTATAAATGTTCTTACAAATTTCAGGGGAAATGTTGACTATTATTTGAGGAGGTAATTCATATTAGCCAGGCAGAAAGTAAAATGTTCCTTCTTTTCTTCAAATTCATTCATTTAAAAATGTTACATTTTTCCCCTAGTTGCTAGCTAACTCAAGGCTTGCTCCTTTCCTGACAGGCGAAAATAAAATGACCGTCTCAAAGTCCTGTATCAGTGACCGTCTTGTCATGTTGGAGAGTTGGACAGAAAATTCTGACTATCTGAAACGTCAAGTTGGTTTCTGTGCTCAGTGGAGTTTAGACAATCTCTGTAAGTTACTGTATTTTATTAAAATGATTTCCACTTCTACTCAAAAAGTTGCTTCCATTTGATTAGCAGTCTTGTTTTTCTAAAATGATTCATTTATTCATTCAACAAATATTTATTAAGTATTATGAGCAAGGCACCAGTGAGATAAGACAAGGACACAGATCAGTATAATACAAATTGGAACACAATCAATACAGGGGAATAATGAAATACAAAGTACTACTACAGGTGAAATAATGTTGAAGGTGATGATGAGAAAAATGAATCTTTCCCAGAAAGATCTATAATTAGTAACACTAGCAGAAAGGTATCTCTAGAAGTCTTCCAAACAAGGTGTGTAGGCTGCTCCTAAAATTCAGCATATTCCTCTGCTCCTGAATCTTCACTCACTCTATAGGACATCAGTTCTACATTCTTCTACTTGACTTTAAAGGCCCTCCCTAATTTGGCCACACCCTACATCTCAAACTGTGGATCTAACATACACAAACTCTGCCATAGCCAAAGCAGTCTCCTCACTGTTCCAGGAATATGCCTTGCTTTTTCCAATTTCCTGAAGTGATTATCCTCTCCTTTTGCATATTAAAATCCTATCTATTCTTAAAGGCTCAGTTCAAGTCCTACTTCCTCTATGAATGCTGTCCTAACTATTCCAGCCAACCCCTCCTCTGAGCAGAAATATAGGATGTTTAGTCTGAACTACAAAATTTGGCACAAGTATTTCACCTTCTTGTATTTGCCCATTTTATACTGTCTCATGCATCTCATGTCAGTTGTTAATTTATTTGTGTGCCTTTGTTTCACCCTGACCCTAATTCTCCATGCAACTAGATTGAGAGTAGAGACTATTTTCAGTGCCTAGAACAATGTTTGGTCAATAGATTCTTACTTGATTTTGAAAGGAAATCTTCCATAGTGACAAGATAAGATTAATAGATTTGTCATTCAATCATCTATCTTTTATAAAGCATCTGGTACCATATACTATGCTGAGTTTTGGGGATATTAAGACAAAAAATGAAATCATTCCTCCCCAAGCATTGCCAACAAGATCATAATCCCCAAATGGTAAGAATTTAGAACATTGTTTCACATGAAATAAAGAAAATTGTGCTTTATATTATGCATATATTTTTGATATCTGGGAATTGATGTTCTTTAGTTATAAGGAACCTAATGTTGAAAATTATACCATTTTCCCTGGCTTCTAGCCAGGCACATTCATGTACTATTATGTATAGCCAGAGCCACCATTCAGCATGACTAACTTGACCTTACTGACCAGAATCAGCTATTAAACTTTGCTGATTTCATTCTTTTCCAGAGGAATGTGATATAGCAACATGATTCATTTTCTTTTGCAGTTTTGAAAGAAGGCAGGCAGTTTACATACGAAAAAGTGGACCTGACCAACATTAGGGCCATGCTGAATAGCAATGATGTTAGTGAGTACCTGAAGATCTCACCAAATGGATTGGAGGTAAAAAAAACAATAATTTATAGTTTTGAAAAATCTTTTCACCTAGTGCCAAAGGCTAGAAACTTTTCAATAATTATTTCTCTTTGGCTTATACTCCCATTTAAGGTTCTGTCTAGGAACATCAGAATTTGGCTTTTGTCCAGGTTTCTTCACCAAAAAAAAAGCACTCAAACTAAGAAAACATCAGATATCAGAAAGGTTTAATTTAGTCCAGTAGAAAAAAAATGCAAAGAACTTTTACCTCAGCCCATAAACAGTTGAGACACTTTCCCTTCTGTCTTCAGTGGACCTCTGTCTTCCCAAGACCTATACAATCCTTCAGACTTATGTAGTAGGGTAGGGCCCTTAAGCCAAGGGAAATTATTTGAAGTTGCTAAGAAATCAGTTTCCTTCCCCTACAATGAGTCCTCAGTTCTTCCAAAAACTTGTATAGTCCTCTAGATGTAGGGTCACCTCTTTATAAAAAATGACTCAAGTTTTTAAGGAGTTCATCATCTGGAAGAGCTACCTCCAAAAACTCCCTTAGCATCTCTACACAGCACACAGGACTCCCAGGAATGACCTCCCTTTTTGTGTTTTGTGCATGGCTAGGAAAAGAAGGATATGATACCTCTTCTCAGTCTTTAATAATGGGAACATTAAATATATCAAGCAATGACTACAAACTGACATTGTACTGAACCTAGGTTATGGTCTACTTTCATGTTGACTGTCATGTCATTGGTTTTGCCAGGCTCGATGTGATGCCTCCTCCTTCGAAAGTGTGCGTTGCACATTCTGTGTTGATTCTGGAGTGTGGTACTATGAAGTTACAGTGATCACTTCTGGAGTCATGCAGATAGGCTGGGCCACCAAAGACAGCAAATTTCTCAATCATGTAAGTACCTGAATGAAATGACCCTAAAACACAGTGAATTTCGTTTTTCTCTGCACTTGACATACAGAAAAGTAATTTCTTGATCAATATGAAGTAAATTTGAAGTGAATATTCTTTGGATATTGAATATCAATTATCTGAATCCCCCAAAGAAGTTTGCCTGCGATCAGTTAATCAACAAGCATTTATTAAACATCTACTTTGTGCCAGGCACTAATTTATGAATAGAAGAAAACCAAGAAGTTTTTCCAGGCTTCATCTTCTTGTGTCCTAAAAGTGTAATTCTTCATTTAGAAGATGAGCATGCCCATATAATCCTTTCTGTAACCCTTACTTCTCCATCTCTTGCTCTGCTTTAGTTTTGGTCTCATGTGATTTATGTTGTGAGTTGGCCAATAGATTATTCTGCCATTTTTTTTGTTTTTTGTTTTTTGTTTTCAATTTTGGCAGGTTCTAATAGCTCTCCTTGTTCTGAAATATTGCCAGTTTGTTGTCTCAGCTATACAGTTTTAACTTGTAATTTCTCAACAGCACCAATATTTTAAAAACATTTCCAAAAAAAATTAAAAATATATATGTGCACAAAGACACACTCTATTTATATACATACATATATGCATATATGTGTATATATAATTTCCAAAAGTAACAGTGGGAAATTTTGTAAGAGCAGGTAAATGGTTTAGTTATAGTAATTATGACTGGCTGCCAACACATTAATTCAGGCTTTTCCATCTGCCCTTTTTTTGGGGGGGGGGGGGGGCTACAGCTATATAACTGTTTTTGGTACCAATTGTCAATCTCATACCTGACCCATATTACTCTTTTTCTTGTAATCAAGTTGTAAGCTGCTTATGGTAGTCAAAACTTGATCAGAAATGTAATTTAGAAAAAAATTTCCATTTTATTTATGAAGTTGTCCTGCTTTTTTAAAAATGGCCTTGCTCAGGAAGGGAATACTCTAAATCTCAGCCCCTGGTGCTAAATCCCAATTCCTGGTTGGGATCAGACTTGGAAATGTCAGTGTAGTTATAGATTAAAAATTTCTCTATTGACCACATAGTTTTTCACTGAACACTAAGAGAGGACTTATCAGACTGGAGGGTTCAATGGAACACCTGAAATTTCTGGGCCAGAGGAACAGTTCCAGGAAAAAGGGCTAATGGGACAAGTAGAGTAGAGCTGGAACTAAGGATAGGCAGGGTAGTTAGTTAGCACTGCCTAGGATACTCTTTAATAACATCTTTTTAATGATGCATATTGTTAATGTCCCAAAGTAATAATAATAGCCTTTAGATGGCACTTTGAAGTTTTTAAATTGCTTTATAAATTTTATTTCATTTGATCCTCACAACAACTTTGGGAAGCAGATGCTGTTATTATCCTTATTTAACAGATGAGGAGACTGAAACAGTCTGTTTAGGTAATTAATTAAGTGTCTGAGTTGAGATTTTAACTCGGATCATTCTGATTCTGGGCCCACACTATCCGCTATACCACCAGTTACCTCTCTATGTATGGCTTGTTGCTTTTTCTTGATATTGAGTCACATGTTCTACTTCAAAGACTCGAAACCCATTGATAGACATTAACAGGCAAGAGGGGCAGGTTTTGGCCATTGCCCTAAGGTGCACAAATGTCTTATTAAAGGCTGATGAGGTCAAATGAAAATCAGTCTGAAACCTCTTATGCAACTCTTTCCTCTAATGCACTGCCTGAATACCTCAGTTGCATCATGGCTCCAGATTTACATGATCATTAGTTCAAAGCATTTCCCTTGGATAGAGCAGGCCAAATTGTACTTATGACCAAAAAGGGAATTATTTTCTTTTTCTTCCTTTTTTTTAAAACACTTGCCTTCTGTCTTAGAATCAATACTAAGTATCAGTTCCTAGGCAAATGAGCAATTAAGGGCTAGGCAATTGGGGTTGAGTGACTTGCCTAGGGTCACATAGCTAGGAAGTCTGAGGCCTCATTTGAACCAAGGACCTCCCCATTTCCAGGCCTGGCACTCTATCCTGTGATTTCTCTATCCAGTGATATCCCACTATCCCAATTTTTTTTTTTAAGGACAAATAAGGCTAAATAACTTGTCCAACATAGCTAGTAAACATTTGAGGCTGGATTTCAACTCGGGCCTTCCTGATTCTAGGCCTAGCATTATTTTTTAAGAGATAATGATGATGATCTATATCTATCTTTAAAAGCGCATGCTTTTCAGTGTATTTCTTTCCCATCTGTCTCCTCATTTGAGCCTTATAATATACTCCTGGGAGCTGAAAAGGGCAGGCATATTGTTATCCCCATTTTAAAAATGAGGAAATCAAAGTTCAGAGAAGTGGATTTGACTGTGGTTATATAGAGTTAATAAGATCTAAAACTAGAATCCAGTTTTATACTAAACCATGCTAGTTTTTCTTTTCCATCAAGCAAGGGAGAAGTTAAGAGATAAAATTGCCCTGGCTTCTCATTTGTCAGCAAAACTCATTTCAGGTCTGGAGGAGACCTAATGAATGTGTCTGTAGTTGGGCATTGCAAATCATTTTTTAAAACTTAACCAGTCTGCCTAGAGTGCCAAAGTTTAAGTATATGACAGACGATGCTAGTTTATAACATGTAATAGCAGATGGTTGGCTCCTAAAATTAAGAAGTTTCAAAAGTTTCAGAGGCAGGAGTGGGTTGAGGGCGAAAAGGGCCTAATCTTTCAAAGCACTATGACAAGCTTTGGATTTTTAAATACATTTTTCTTACCTAAACATTTAGTTCCTGTTAGAAGTTGATAAAGTCTGAGTTTATCTCATTTCATAAATGCAAGATCCTGATAACATTACCACATGTACAATTTTGTTTCAAATGGGTATTGTTATTGTTTTAGAGGTTTAAAAAATGTTTTAGCCATAAAGATGCAGTGTATGGTTTTACAGGATAAGTAATTCCTGTTGTATACCCAGTATTAACATTTCTTATAAAAGAAGAATTTCTTTAAATCCCCCAACTTGAATTTTTAGTTTTGAAAGGATAATCAAAGTCCAAAATGCTGGTAAATACAGTTATTAGCCATGTTTTTTTTTTAAATGTGCCTCAGTATTCCACAGTAATTTCTACTTGTCAACTACAGAGTAAAGACTTTGGGGGTCTTATAACTATGCCCCTGTGTGACTGTGCACATAAAGGGTTTGAAATAGATGAATCTGAGTTTTAATGGTAAAACATACTTGTCTCTTTTTGGCAGAAAGGTATTGGAATATAGATATTTAATGAACTAATGTGTTGGCTTATTTTGCTTAACAATATTTAAGAGAAGAATTCTATTCAGGAGGTGAGATCGGAAAATAACATCACTGTGTTTGTTGTTTGTTTTTTGTTTTTCCTAAACATTTTTTAATAAAACATTAAAAAAAGAAAAAAATTAGTACCAGCTCCATTGGATGGACAGTAGGAAAAGACATACCCTTAATGGTCACTAGCAAAAATTTTAATTTATTTGTAATTCTTCTAAAATTTTTTTAACCCTCACCTTCTGTCTTAGAATTGATACTAAGGGAATTGTGCGTCAGTTATGGGAAGGGATGGGAGGAGGAGAGGGAAAGAATATGATTTTTGAAACCAAGGAATAATGTTCTAAATTGACTAATTAAATAAAAATTTCCAAAAAATAAAATAAAAAGAATTGATAATAAGTATTGGTTCCAAGGCAGAAGAACAGTAAGGGCTAGGCAGTTGGGGTTGAATGATTTGCCCAGGGTCACACAGCTAAAACTTTTCTGAGGCCATATTTGAACCTATGACTTCCCATCTCCAGGCCTGGGTCTTTGTCCACTGAGCCACCTAATTGCCCCACTGTAATTCTTTTTAGTAATTTTACCCAATACCAACAAACTTCTTAATATGTATACAGAGAAATAAAAGTGGCTGGGAAAAGTGTAGAAGAAACATCTCCAAAAATATGTAATTAACTACCTTATTTCTCATTTATCTGCCTCTACTCATGGAAACCAAACTAATCTTGCTAGGATTTTTTTCCCTTAAGTTCAATATCCATGTCTGATTTTTATATCACTGAGCTCAAAGGGATTTTTAGAATAAATCTTTTGGCATAGCTACTTCATTTAGTTCTAAGTAAGAACTAAGGTTAACATTATTGGAACAAATCCTAAAAGACACATCCTTAAGACTGAATCTCCACAATAAAGCTTTGTTTGTTTGTTTGTTTGCTTTATGTATTAAAGTGTATAAAATAGGCCCAAACTTCATCTTATTTTAGACAATCTCTAGAATTTTATTTTTTTCTTTTGAAGGGCCCCCAGTCAGGAAGTCATAGAATAATAGAAATTAAAGATTTTTTTAAAAGGATTATTTATAATACTTTTCTTTGCTCCTCAGATGCTATCTTAGGAGCTGATAATCATTTGGAAAAAGGCCGATGATCATGATCCTATAGAGTAAATATAACTTACATAGCCAGGGGAAAGGGTGGGAAAGTAGCAGTTTCTCTATATGAGAAGACAGTATGAGGAAGGAAAAATACTGACTTAAAAAGATTTCATATTAGGAGTTAACATCTGAGCAAAAAGGGAAAGCTAATCAGTTGACAAGCTTTTATTATTTTTGGCAAGTTGGTCAGGTGGTTACTATCTCATGACTCCTCTTGCCTAACAAGACTTATCAGTATAGCTGTCTCAGACAGATATAGAATAACCAATGAATTGAGCACAGAATTGAATAGAAAAGAACAAGCTAGATTGAATTTGGGAAATTGTTTAGCAGTTTTAGTGATACTAAGCTTTGGACAAAAATCTGTCATTATTTGTTTAAATGAATATTCTTCAGGAGATATGTGGAATCCCACCATCTCTGAGGAATGAAAATTACAAGTTAGCCAAAGCAAAATTTAGCACATGACCAATAAAAATTGTTTATTAAAAATTACGTAAACTATATCATCAAAGATGCTGGAAAAGAGGACCAGTCATGTAGAAAGGATAAAGAATAGTTAACTTGTATGCTCCATTGGTATCTATGTAATATAAAGAGATCTAGTAGAAAACCTTCGCATATTGGATAGCCCTCCTGTGAGGAATATATTGGAGGAAACAGAGAAGACTTGTGGAATAACAAGGTGTTGATGTATTACAATTTGCATCAATGGAAGGAGTTAACCCATCAGTGGAATGACAGAATCATCAAAGTTTTTTCATCATCATCATCAAATGATGTAAATTCTTTCTCTGTAATTTCTGTAAATTCCTTCTCCTTAACTATCTGTGCTAATGAATGAAGAAGGGCACATATAACATGGATATCTGATACTTCAGGAATCTGTGATTTCATCAATGTTGGTTCTCTCTCCCCCAGTGCAATCACATTACCCTTTGTTCCTTAGAATACAAAATTAGAAACAACCCCCCCCAAAAAATTTTTTTTAAAATACCTACTATTTGTCACTATGCTAGGTATCAGAGAGTACAAAAAAACAAAACAAAACAAAAAAACAAAACCCGTCTCTGCCTCACAGAGTTTCTCTAATAGGAAAAGACAGTTTGAGGAAGGAAAAATACTGACTTAGAAAGATTTCATATTAGGAGTTAACATCTGAACATAAAGGGGAAGCTAATCAGTCAATGAGCATTTATCAACTCCTTATTATGTGCCAGGCACTATACTAAATCCTAGGGATAGTTGTTTTTTTAAAAAGTGAAAACATTCCCTGCCCTCAAATTATAATGAGGGCAATAGCATGTAAATAACAAACTATATACAAAGTATATGAGAAGGTGATCAGAATGATAGACACAACTGGGTGGAAATGGAAAGACCTTCTACAGAAGGTAGGATTTCAGTCTTGGAGGAAGCTAGAGAAACTGAGAGGTGGATATGAGGGGACAGCATAGGGAACAGCCTGTCCAGAGACATTGAAATTGGATATGGAACATTGTGGTTGAGAAACAGTAATTAAGCCAATGCAGCTGGAGCATACAGTGTGTATGTAGTACAAAGTAAGGAGGCTATGGGTGAATTGTGCAAGTCAACAGAGCAGTAGGATAATGGGCAGCACTAGGGCACCATTCCCTAAAGGCATGAGCTATTGAAGAGACCTAAGAATGTAGATGTTGACAAAAATGCTGAATTGGTGGCCCATTGGAACCACTATGCTCTAAACCAGTGATTCTTAAGCTTTTTGGTCTCTGGATGCCTTTACACTCTTAAAAATTATCAAGGAGCTTGTGTTCATCTATGTTTACCATATTAAAATGAAAATGTCTTCATTTTATTGTGAAAGTACTTTTGATCTCATGGTTTTAAGGACCTTCCCTAGATTATACTTTGAGAACCACTGCTTAAGCCATGAAGTACTAAGAACATCTGTGAGCTTGGCACACTTTATAATGAAGATGCAGCCATTAGGTTTCCATTGGACCAGCCTTCTGACAAAGCCCATTTTAAGAGTATTAAGAAAGTGATATGGCCAAAGTTTTCTGATCTGGAACTATCAGAATGATATTTCTGGAATGATGATAGAGGAAATCAAAAGATAATAAATATGATGGCCTCTAGAGTGTACCCAATTTATTTGTTCTTTGGTTGACCTGGAGATGAACAGCCAGCACAGGTTTTGCTCTTTGTGTAGTTTTGTATTTTCTGAACTAGCTTTGAAAGAAAGAAAAACAAAATTTTATCACATTCTTAGTACCTCTTTTCAAAAAGATGAAGTCATTATTCATAATGGCTATAAAGGGGGTGCAGACATGCTTTAAATTAAAAAAACAACAACTGAAATAGACGACTCAATGAAATTGGAGTGGAGGGAAGAAATCCAAAATCGTAGAATCATTTTTCTTTCTTTTTTTAAAAAACCCTCAATTAGGGTTACGTTAGTTGTCCAGAATCACACAGAGACCAGAGTTGAACCTAGGTCCTCCCAACTCCAAACTCTATCCATGTGCTACCTAGCTGCCCCTCAGAATCTTTTTTTTAAGCCATTTATCACTGAAGAATCTCGAGGACATTGAAAATGGAAATTATGAAGAAACAAGTCTTAATTCTAGAGAGAAGACATTCAACTCTGCTTAGAAAAGTGCAAGAATGGAAGGTTGTTTTTTTTTTAAGTCAGTAAATTTTCATGTGGAACCTTGAGACCTATAGCAGCAGCAAATAATTAGAAACCTATACATCTATTTTTATAGCAGACAGCTTAGTCAGATGCTTTAAGGAGGAGTCCCCCAAGTAGGTTAATCAGATACAATATTGCATCTAAAGTACCATTCTGTAAGATTGTAGCTTCTTCCCAAGGAAGAATGGTTTTTACATAAGCTATTCATTGCAATCTGATATTATTAGTTTAACAGTCTAATTTGGTATCTTTTGAAAAGTGTTTATAAAGTGTCTTTGCTCTTAAGAATAGAGATTGCAATTATCAAATATGTAGGAAAGAGAATACATGGTCATGTAACTGAGAAATGTATTATTTCTCAGAGTATATTTTTGGTCAAATAAATTTGGATTTATTCTTTGGATTTTTTTTATTATTTTAACTAAAAATCTAAAAATAGCCTTTATCATTTTAAACAAATTCCAGGTACAATTTCAATTAAAATGAAGCACATATTAATAATAATGGAGAGAGGGGATATAAGAAAACTGGAGAAGTAGGAAGGGACCACATTATGAAGAATTTTTTAAAAATGCCAAATAGAGGAGTTTATATTTAATTCTGAGGGTAATAGGGAATCATTGGAGTTCATTGAGTAGGTGGGGTGACATGGTAAGAAAAATTGCTTTGTTATCTGAGTAGAGGATGGATTAGAATCATGAAAAAATTGAAACAGAACCAGTTGGAAGGCTATTACAAGGTTCTAGGCAAGAGATGTTAAGGGATTCATAGCTAGACTTGAGGTGAGTTCTTTAAAGAATCAGTCCAGATGACTGTTTTTAAAAAATGAGAGTAATGTCAGAAGGCAGTTCCTAGTAGAACTTCTAATATAAAAACAATCATAGTGGCCAGAAGCAGAGGAAGGAACATCAGATTTCGTACCCTAAATAATGATACTTTTTTTTTTCAAACCCTTACCTTCCATCTTAGAATCAATGTCATGTATTGGTTCCAAGATGGAAGAGAGGTAAGGGCTAGTGTAATAAATAATAATAATAATAAATTATATTGATTGGTAATTGCTAACTAACAGATCAGGCAGTTATCTTTCTTTTGTCTACCCTCCTTTCCTCCTGTTTCCTCCTTCTCTTCAGCCTCCCTTTTCCTCCCCTACCCCCTTCCTTCTTCTGATTTTCTCTAAATCAACCAGGGGTGAGTTTATGATGTTTCAAACGAAATACTCTTTCTCTTCTTTATCTTAAGCATAAGGGGTTTATTTGGGGAAGGCAGGAAAAGATAAATAATGAAGGTAAGAGGGTTGGGGATTTTCCTAATACTACAATGAGTTTTAGTTTTGAGGATATTGGAATATAGTTCAATTGAGAGAAATGGCTGATAATTCTGGACGTTCAGTCACTATCATCAACAGAGCAAGTCAGAGAGAGATATCTGGACTTTTGTCCTTCTTTCTTCTGCCTTCAAAATCACCAGAGACCACCACTCCTTTCTGTCTCCAAGGTTAAAAGACATAGCCCTTCAGTTGGTCTGTCCCTTTCCTTCCAACTGCCCCTCCTGGTAACATTCCAATAGAACCTTCGTTTGACTGACAGGTCATCAGCCTCCATTGCTTCTGTCTTTTTGTATGCTTCCCAGTTTCTCTCTTCCACACTAGGCAGCAGGGGTTAAGTGACTTGCCCAGGATCACACAGCTAAGAAGTAAGTGTTCAAGGCCAGATTTGAGCTCAGGAGCTCCCATTTCTAGGCCTGGCTCTCAATTCACTAAGCCACCTAGATACTCCTGATGATGATACTTCTCATGTCATTACTATGTCACATTACAAGTCCAAAGTGTAGCTAAGGATGTGCCTAAATCTTGGCCCAAAAGCAGACACTTTGTTTTTTGAATCCTCTAGTACCTAGCAAAGTGCTTTGCAAATAATAGATGCTTTTAGATAGATAGACAGACAGACAGACAGACAGACAGACAGACAGACAGACAGACAGACAGACAGACAGATAGATAGATAGATAGATAGATAGATAGATAGATAGATAGATAGATGTTATATTGAATTATCTAAGGTATCTAAGGATCTGCATTGGGGAAAAGAGAACCAACATTGATGAAATCACAGATTCCTGAAGTATTAATTATCCAGGTTATACTTGCCTCTCTTTTTGTAATAGCACAGAGTCAAGGAGTTGTTTACTGAATACTTCAATAATACCTTGATGATACTGTCATTCCACAGATGTAGGCACTCCCTCTAATAATGCAGATTACAGTGCACCCACACCTTCTGTAGATAACAGTATCAGCCTTGTACTGCTGCCTGTTCAATGTTACGTGAATCACTAGCCCACACTTCTCTCTCCATCATGGCTATGGAACCAAATTTTTGCTGGTTTGGAGGCTTCCACTGAATATTCTTCTGTGAGAGCTGGGTAAAAATTCCTAGTGACCTTCACTCAGTCTCAAAGTTACTACTAAATCAACTAAAGGACCCCATTTTTTCCCCAACTGTAATCCACTTCATCATTTAAAATGACTGTTTCACCTCTCCTATATCTCTAAAAAGTAAAATATCTTTCTTTGCCTCAAACATTTTCTAAGAAGGAAAAGGAAATCTGCCAATTTAGGGGGTAAGAACTATTTTCCCAGGTTATATAGAGTCCTTTAAGGGGGCAAAAACCTATATGGGGCAGAACAAGGAAAAATTATAAAGGATTATCTGTAAGTTTGTTCAGAAGTAGTTTCTCCTCATCTGGTAAGTCCTTCAGAAGACTGGATCCAAGAAACCACTGGTTTGGAGACCCTTTCTCTTTCTTAGGATAGCATTAATTTTTAACTACAACCCTGGATATAGGATATTTAATCACTCAAATCATGGGTGTTATAACAAAGCTATTGCTTTTAAAAATACATATATCATTCTACAATATCAGCTGCCTGAGTATGGTATGGAAAATGAAAAATTCAATAAATATAATGGTGATGGCCTTACACTTAGACTGTCTTCACAGTAAAATGAATAAATAAAGGAAGAATATGTTCTGTCAAGGCTTGATTATGGCTGCCCCATTAACAGACCAAATGGGCACTGCATTACCATATTCTGAATAGGTGTCAACTGCAGTGAGGGCAAACCTCTTGCTCTCTGAGGAAAAAGGTCAGTCATCAATTTGACAATCAGGCAGGTCAAGAACCACTTGGGATCATACCATATTTATCCAGGAAGAGTCCAATAAACCTATGAATTCCCTTTTCAATCCATAGGAAAATGAAGATTGGTATCTTACCATGTACAGCATCTGGAATCATATACATTCTCCCCAACCAATGTTTTTCCCAAATTTTAGTAGAGTGAACCCTGAATTTTCTCAAGGTTGATCTCCTCTTAGGATCAATCTTTTCTTTTATTTGCACCACCATCCAACAGAGATCCTCTTCTATTGTGACCTCATCTGGCCCTTATTGTTCATATAGTAGTAGTTATCATTTTTCTTGGGAAGTGGAGCCTCTTTCAGCCCTCTACCCACCAAAATATGCCAATATGAAGGAGAATTCTAATACCCCTGAGCAAGGATGGTATACTGAACTCCTTCCTAGATAAAATCTAATTGCTGCTGACTAGTCTCAGCCAGAATGGAGAAAAAGTTGTTGGCAAGATTGATTACTCCATACTATGCACACAGAGGCTGTGCCATTTAGTCACTATGTTAACAAGGTCATAAATAGCCACAGAAAATGGTATAACAATTTTATTCAGCTCTCAAATAACCTTTGGTCAGTTGCATGCCAATTGCCTCCTTTAGCCACAAAGGGTTATTATAAGGAGAACTGTTTATTAACTAGATCTCCAGCATTCTTGACTTCCATTTATAGGAAGAAAATATCTTTCACCTCCCCCACCTTCAATTATTGTTTCATTGTAACTACCTGGGTTGGTTCAGACAATTCCAAGAGTTTCCATTTAACCCTACCCAGAATAACATGCATATAAACTAATGTAAAAGTGCATACATGTATTGATTCCTATTAACTTTACACCCACAATAAGATCCTTCCCCACAATCAGCCATTTTGCCTGGAAACCAGACAGGGAATCTGCCACCCATATCCACATAAGCAAGGATGCTCCTTTGTGATCTCCCTACCCCAGATAGAAATTGAGATATCCATATAGAGTTATCAAGGATCCCTTAGTATACTAGTAATTTTGCTGCCAGTACCCAGCATCCCCTCATCTACTTGATATCCTCCACTTGATTGCTGCAATTAAGACAATCTAAACTTGGGGATAACCTCAACCCTCATCTTAGAGCAGGGGTTCTGTATGGCCATGTATAAATTTCAAAAGATATGTGATGAAGTTGGAGGGAGGTTTACATCTTTATTTTCACTAACTTCTCCCTTTCATTCAGTTACAATTAGAAGCAACAAATATTCCAAGAAGGGATCTATAGACTTCCCCAAATTGCCAATGACACTAGAAAAGTTAAAAACACTTCCCCTAGAGCACTATTGGCAAAGACATGGCATGCATGTCCTGGCATGCCAGAGGGGGCTGCTCCGTTTCCTCTCTCCGTCATGCCAGAGGACATCTTTTGCATGTCCCATCCCTCTGTCCAGCAGACCAACTTGAGCACTTCCTCTGCTCTCTAGGGAAATGTGGGGGACTCACAGGTGGCTTGAAGGTGCAGTTTGGGTGCACAGTCTCTAAAAGGTTTGCCAGTGCTGGCCTAAAAGGACTTTTTCCAACAGACCCCCAAATCTGGATACAAAAACAACCGGGAGGGATGGGAAGACAACCAAATGTAATGGGAGACTTCAGGGATCTCTTAAATCTTGCCAGCAGAAAGACCTTACCTGCCCTCATCCCAGATAATCTAAAACATACTAATACTCCCCATTAATCTTTTCCAACTCATGTTTCAAAAATCATACCCATACGCAAAGCATCACTTTCAGCATAACTAAAATAACAGCCTATATATTGCTGGCTCCTAGCATTTTTAGAGTACCAATTTCTGAACAGCTCGATTTGCCTGAATAGTTGATGGGGCTTAGGGGGGGATGGCATGAATCCAGGCCACCAAACCCACTTCTTTTTTTAAATTTCACCCCATTCTTTGCTGTCATTTTCTGGGAGAATTGGCTATGGAATCAAGTTTAGACAACTTTCCATTTTATACACTTGAAAAGGACAATGGTCATTTCCCATCTGGAGGTTAGAATTGATTGGGAGAAGCAAGATCAAATTCTCTGTAAACTCTCAAGGGATAGAATTCAACCACTGACAAATAACTCTGGATTACCCCCATTAGACCACAACCTCATTAGCCATTGTTCTAATTATTTATTACCTCATTGTTCAAATTTTTCCTGTTATTGCCAGGATCCTTGGAAGCCACAAAATGGAGGAAAGCCATAGCATGATAGCTTGAGGGAATTTCAGGTTCCAGTGAGTTTTTTAAGGACTTAAGAATCTTTGATATTTTTATAGGCAGTAGGAAAGAAGCCATTAGATAGTAAAAAATTGAAGTGGGGGGAGGGAAGTTGTGGAGACAGTTTGCTAAAGAAGACTAAAGGAGCTAGGAATCAAGGATC
This sequence comes from Monodelphis domestica, assembly GCF_027887165.1. Classification (NCBI taxonomy): domain Eukaryota; kingdom Metazoa; phylum Chordata; class Mammalia; order Didelphimorphia; family Didelphidae; genus Monodelphis; species Monodelphis domestica. The sequence goes on from NC_077227.1 coordinate 455,383,849, forward strand.
CGTTTAGAGCAAAGATACAACCTTTTTTATGTGTCATCCCACCCCATCTTTGGCAATCCAATGAAACTTTTTCTCAGAATAATTATTTTAAATGTACAAAATAATTTTTTTTCAAGCTCATGGACCCTGCTGAAGAAGGCCTGCTTTGTAGAGGGGCTTATTAATAAGACAATTGTCTCTTCATCCAACAGATGGGGTAAAAAAAGAATGAAAAGAGGGTGATGTCAAAGGATGGGTCTTAAGATATGAAGTAGGGGAGAAGAGGGAGCTTAGATGAAATAGATTTAATTTTCTCTCTAAAATGTGAATACAGGTATTGTGCTGTGAGGGTAAGGACTGGGGGAGGTATAGGTCTGAACAGAAAAGAGAAAGTTTGTAATAAATGATATCCAAATCTGGCCATGTTGAAATTATGTAACATAGTCATAGTGGAACTAATCTCTATGTAGTAGATGGTGAGAGTAATCCAGGGCTACAAATTGGGTCAATAGGACAAGCTAACAAAGGGTTCAAGAATAAATTATTATGGGGGCAGGTAGGTGGCTCAGTGGGTTGAGAGCTAGGTCTGGAGATGAGAGGTTCTGGTACAAATCTGACCTCAGACACTTCTCGGTTGTGTGACCCTGGGCAAGTCACTTAACTCCAGTTACCTAATCCTTACTGCTTTTCTGCCTTGGAACCAAAACTTCATATTGATTCTAAGATGGAAGATAAGTTTGTTTTTTTTAATTATGGATTCTATACTCATTAACTAAAGGATCAATTTTGAGAAGAGAGGAAAGTGAAGTCATATCAGTGTGATGGGCCCAGAAAGTGCTGAGTTTAAAAATCACATGAAAATATTGAGCTTTGTTTTAAATGTGTTGATTTTATAAGAGGTGTCACAACTGGTGATACAGAACTGGAGTTCATTAGAGAAATGAGAGCTGGATATATGATTTAAGAGTTATCTGTGACAGGATAGCAACTGAACTCATAGAAAATGGTGAGATCACCAAGAGAGGATATTAAAGGAGAAGACAGCACAGGACATAGCACTGGAGATAACCCAGGCTTCAAAGCCAGTAAAGGCAGGATGATCTAGTAAAAGAAACAAAAGGAATGATCAAAACAGAAGGACCAGGAGAAAAGTGTCAGAGGAAAAAACCAAGGAAGGTGAAAATGTATAAGAAGTGGTTAATAGGTTCAAAAGTCTCAAAATAATTAAGGAAGATGAAGACTGAAAGGGGAGGGGGTATATCAGATTTAACAGTTAAATGACTGTTGTTAACTTTGAAGATAACAGATGAGATTAAGTGGTAGGATTGGAAACCAAGGAATTGAGAAGTAATTGAAAGGTGAGGAAATAGAAGCAGTGAGTATGGGTGGCTTCCTTTTTTTTTTTAAACCCTTACCTTCTGTCTTAGAATCAATACTAAATATTGGTTACAAAACAGAAGAGCAGTAAGGGCTAGCAGTGGAGATTAAGTGAGACTTGCCAAGGATTACACAGCTAGGAAGTATCTGAGGCTAAATTTGAGCCCAGGATCTCTCATCTCCAGGCTTGGCTTTTTATCTACTGAGCCACCTACATGCATGCCCCTATAGGTGGCTCTCTAAGAGGGTAACTATGAAAAGTAAAAGAGATAGGGACAATTGCTTGATTGTATCTAGGTATTAATAGTAAATTGTTTTCAATGATAGGGGAGACCCAGGCATGTATATAGGCATCAAGGAAAAAACCCTGATAAATAGATTTAAAATTGAGAGATGGGGCAAATCCTGAAAGAAACAAGCATACAACCAAAAGTGCTAGTTTCACTTGACCTTACCATCCCCTCAAACCATTGTCCTGTATCTCTCAGATTCTCTTACTACAGCTCTCATCATAGGGGAAAAAATGCATACATTCATTGCTTCTCTTTTCTTCTTTCCCACTCTTCAACCCTTTGAAACCTTGCTTCTGCTCCTGAAATCAACTCAGTCTTTTTTTTAAAACTCTTACCTTCCATCTTAGAACTGATACTAACCATTTGTTCCAAGACAGGAGAGTGGTAAGGGCTAGAGTCCTCAAACTTTTTACAGAGGGGACCAGTTCACTGTCCCTCAGACTGTTGGAGGGGCAGACTATTAACCTAACCCTAACCCTAACCCTAACCCGGCAACAGCAGTACACACAGTGCAGAATCCCCTCCCCCAGATCACTGCTCACCATACTGACCTCTTCCATCGTGCAGCCACATAATCCTTTAAGGCACCAGTTAAAGGATTATGTCACTGGAAGTAGTACTTTATGCTTTGCAGTGCTGCCACATAAAGTGCTCCTCTCACTGACCACCAGTGAAAGAGGTACCCCTTCCGGAAGTGTGGTGGGCACCAGTTACATGGGCTCAGGGAGCTGCATGTGGACCTAGGACAATAGTTTGTGGACCCCTGGGCTAGGCAATGGAGATTAAGTGACTTGCCCAGAGTCACACAGCTGGGCAGTGTCTGAGGCCAGATTTGAACCTAGGACCTCCCATCTCTAGGAGTGGCTTTCAATACACTAAGCCCCCAGCTGTGTGGGGGAGGGGGGCCTCCCCCCTTGCTTCTACTCCTGCTAATGAACTCATACTGCCTTTCCAAACAATGAACTCTTTCTCAGCAAAATCCATCAGTCTTTTCTCAGTTCTCATCCTTCTTGACCCTTCTGCAGTGCTTGGCACTCCCTCCCCTCTTTCCAAATACTCTCTGTCCTGGATTTTTGTAACTTGTCCATGGTTCTCCTATCTGTCTCATACATCTTTCTCAGTCATCTTTACAGGATCTTCACCTAGGCCTCTTAGCCTATACATTTGGATATACCAAAGGTTTCTTACCTAGACCTTTTCTTCTCTTTCTATAAGTCTCTTAATGCCATCATTCCCTGTGGATTCATCTCTGTGCAGCTGATTCCTTCTCTTTAGAATCCAGTCCCTCATCTCCATCTTCTTTCTTCAGGTATCTACTTAGACATTCCATAAGTATCTCAAACTCAATGTATTCAAAATTGGACTCAATATCTTTCCCACAAAGTTCACCTTTTCCTAATTTCCCTGTTTCTGTTGAAGGTGCCATCATTCTTTCATTCACCTAAGCTCATGTCATAGGAACAACTCCAGCTTTTCACTATCTCCCCCATAGGCACTTAGTTCTTAAATCTTGTGAGGGAAGCTGTGAAGGTAGAAATTAACACAATCCATTCATAGCACAACCCTGCTAATTCAGACCCTTATTGCCTATGATCTAGACCAGTGATGGCAAACCTTTTAGAGAAGGAGTGCCAGGTCCCTCCCCACCCCTCAGACCAAGTACCCTTGCCCATGTACTGCACCTCCCCCCCCAAGTGCAGGTCCCCTTACTACAGGCAGGGGAGGAAGGAAGTACTCCCATTGGGCTGCTGGGTAGAAGGGCAGGTAATGAGAGAGGTGCTGGTAGAGAGTGGCCTGAGTGCTCTGCTTCCCTCTAGTTATGTATCATACTGTGAGCTATACTCCCCTCAAACCTAGCTCCTCTCCAACCCCACCTTGAGTATCACCTTCACCACAGATTCAACAGGCTACCATCTGCACTGCCCCCTCACACAGCATGTAAGCCCCTTCCCTTAGCATCTTACTTTAAACAGGGGAGTGAGGAAGCCCTCCCATTGACTGCTGAAGAGGGGCAGAGGAAGTGAGGAATATCCTCAACATATGGAGAGGGGAAAGAAAACAGCTCCACTCTGAGTCCCTCTAGCTTTTGAGTTAAAAAAAAAAAAGACTGCAGGCCTGCCCACAGAGAGGATCCTGCTTGCCCTTTTTGACATGTATGTCATTGGTTTGCCATCATAGACCTAGCCAGTTTCAGTAGTCCTTTAATTGTTCTCCCCATGCATCTAGTCTTTTCCCTCTTCAATATGTTCTACAAAGAACTGCCATATTGATGTTCCCAAAGCCCAGGCCTGACCATATCACCCCCTTCACACAAGAACTTTTAGTGACTCCCTATTGCTTCTGTTATAACATGTAGAATAATGTTTGGCATTTCACCATCTGATCCTAACCTTACTTTCTAAGCTGATTGTACATTATTTCCACTCAAAATCACTATATTCCAGAGGCAGCTAGGTGGGTCACTGGATAGAGCACCAAGGCCTGGAGATGGCTTCAAATATGACTTCAGATACTTCCTAGCTCTCTGACCCTGGACAAATCATTTAATCCCAGTTGCCTAGCCCTTACCTCTCTTCTGTCTTGGAACTGATACTTAGTTTGAATTCTAAGACAGAGGTAGGATTTTTTTTTTCAATCACTATTGTAGTCAATCCAGTGCACTCATTATTCTTTATGTGTGACATGCTTCCTTTTCCCTCTGCACCAACACAGACTGTCCACCATTCCTGCGCTGTCCCTCTTCCACTCAGCTTCTTGGGGTCTGTGGTTCCTTTCAAGTCTCAGTTCAGTTAACAGAGCTCCTTAGATACTTTTCTTAACCCTCAGGTGTTAGTACTCCCCCAAATTACCTTGTATTTGCTTTGTGCACAAGTAAATACAATTTACAGTACATATAGGGTATTTTTGGGAAGATACTAGCTGGAGACAGGAGAATATCAATATCAATATGGCAGCTATCTGGATGACTTTGGAAGGGAGAAAGAATGGATGTCAGATGTCTCTCCTCCTCTCCCTATCAGCAAAATATAAATTCTCTGAGGTTAGGGGCTGAGTTCAAGTAATATTCATAAAGTGAAATGGAAATGTGCTAGCAAAGGTTTAACAACTGAAAAATAAAGTTTTCCCGATGCACTTTTAAGTTTAATCTGCATTATTAATACTTAAGCCTAGACAATCAATAAAATAAATCAAGCTCTGGTTTTTAGTGATTATAGATTTCTGAAGTGTAAATGCTCACACTGAAAATTTAACAATCAAATCTCAGAGCAATCTCTATCAAACTCCTGGTTTTGGATATCTTGATTTTGACCTTCTCTGTGGGTGACAGAGGTAGAATTAAGATATTGATGATCAAAAGGAAACTAGGTGGCTCATTGGAAAAAAGAGCTAGGTCTGGAATCAGGAGGTCCTAGGTTCAAATCTGACCTCAGACACTAGCTGCATGAACTTGGGCAAATCACTTCACCCCAATTTCCCATCCTTTATTGCTCTTCTGCCTTGGAATCAGTGGTTAGTTTTACTACTATGATTAATATCTAAGGCAAGGGTTTTTGTTGTAGGTTTTTGTTTTTTTAATTCAGCCACAGACATTTCTTAGATATGTGACCCTGAGCAAGTTACTCAGTGATTGCCTGACCAAAGGATCCATTGGAGAAGGAAATAGCAAACCATTATACATATCTTTGTCAAGAAAACTATGGGAAAGGGTGATTTCACCTCTAATGAAGAGGAAATTAAAACAATTATTAAGAGCTATTTTGCCCAATTATATAACAATAAATATGACAATTTAGGTAAAATAGACATGTATTTACAAAAATAGAAATTGCCTAAATTAACAAACAAAAAAAAAGAAATGGAATACTTAAATAATCCCATATCAGAAAAAGAAATTGAACAAGCCATCAAGGAATTCCCTAAGAAAAAATGCCCAAAGCCAGATGGATTCACAAGTATATTCTATCAAATATTTATAGAACTAATCCTAATACTATACAAATTATGACAAAATAAAGGAGTCTTACCAAATTCTTTTTATGACACAAATATGGTACTGATTCCCAAGCCAGAAAGACCAAAAAACAAATAAAACTATAGACCAATCTCCTTAATAAACATAGGTACAAAAATTTTAAATAAAATACTAGCAGAAAGACTACAGCAAGTTATCACAAGGATTACCAGGTGGGATTTATACCTGGAATGCAAGGATGGTTTAATAATAGGAAATATAATTCCACATAATTGTACATATCAACAACCAAAGTAACAGAAATCATATGACTATCTCATAGATGCAGAAAAAGCCTTTGACAAAATACAACACTCATTCCTACTGAAAACACTAGAAAGTATCGGAATAAAAGGGCCTTTCATCAAAATAATAGCAGTATTAATTTAAAACCATCAGCAAGTATTATCTACAATGAAGGTAAGTTAGAAGCCTTCCCAATAAGATCAGGAGGTGTAAGAATTTAAATTTAAGTGTTTATTCTAATATGTGAATTCTAAAGTAATATTGTGGTCACTGATTTTAAAAAGTAATTCTTAAGTCATGAGTCTGTTAGCCACTCTTAACAATTTAGTTTAGTGAAGATATAATAAAAGAGAGAAATGTGGAGAGGAAATAGAAAGTATTGCCTAACTAGATACCCTATAATTTCTGACCAAAGAAGTTCAGCTTACCACCCAGCAAAAGCTCTCAAGTCCAGATCTCCACATGGAGTTGGAGTCATGGAGCCAGGAGTTTAGAGGTGTCATTAGCAAGGGTTCCACCAACACAGCCTCCTCCAGGAAAGGAAGGCCTCTCCCAAACCATTCTCTCCAGAAGCCAGGAAAGGAAAGCCAGCTACTAACCCAGCAAGCCGACACAGGATCCAGGGAAAGAGTCTCCTCCTTCAGTCCAGCTCATGGACATAGAGTGTCCAAAGATAAACTCCAAAGGAGAAGTTCAAAGGAAAAGTCCCTTGGACAAGAAGTTCAGGACTTTTTATAGTCCTTTTTCCATGTCACTTCTTGTCCCTTCCCCAATTGACAGGAACCAATTGCAGTCTTTCAATTTGCCTAGCACTGCCCAGGGGCAGGGCAGTGGCATCTGGAGTTGGCACCCACTCTAGCAAGTGACTTGCAAACTGTAATTTAGTGTCAAGTAGAGGTATTTTAAGTTCTTGATTTGTTTAGCTAAAAATAGACAAGGGGGAAATGAATCCTATCTTCACAGAGGGAAGCAATGGTGCCCATTATCACCACTACTATTTAATATTGTACTAGAAATGCTAGTGGTAGCAATTAGAGAAGAAAAAGAAATTGAAGGGATTAAAGAAGTCAATGAGGAAACTAAACTAGCACTCTTTGCAGATGATATGATGATATACTTAGAGAATCTGAGAAAATCAACTAAAATCTAGTGGAAATAATAAATTTAGCAAAGTTGCAGGATACAAAATAAACCCACATAAATCATCAGCATTTCTGTATATTTCCAATAAAACTCAGCAGCAAGAGTTAGAAAGAGAAACTCCATTTAAAATCATTATAGGCAATATAAAATATTTGGGAATCTTTCTGCCAAGACAACCAGGAATTATATGAATACAACTACGAAACACTTCACACAAATAAAACTAGATCTAAACAATTGGAAAAACATTAATTGCTTATGGGTGGGACATGCTAATATAAAAATGACAATCCTACCCAAATTAATTTACTTATTCAGTGCCATACCTGAACTACCAAAAAACTTTTCTATAGAATTAGAAAAAATTATAACAAAGTTCATGTGGAAGAACAGTCAAGACTATCAAGAGAACTAATGGGGAAAAAAATGGGAAGGATGATGGCCTAGCAGTATCAGATCTTAAAGTGTACTATAAAGCAGTGATCATTAAAACAATATGGTATTGACTAAGAAATAGAAGGGTGGATTAATGCAATAGACTTGGGGTAAATGACCTCAGCAAGGTAACATTCGATAAACCCAAAGATCCCAGCTTTTGGCACAAGAACCCACTATTTGACAAAAACTGCTAGGAAAAGTGGAAAACAGTATGGGAAAAATTAGGTTTAGATCAACATCTCACATCCTATACCAAGATAAATTCAAAATGCATAAATGACCTAAACATAAAGAGGGAAATTATAAGTAAATTAGGGGAACATAGAATAGTATACCTGTCAGATCTATGGGAAAGGAAAGAATTTAGGACCAAACAAGAGATAGAGAACATTACAAGATGTAAAATGTATAATTTTGATTATGTTAAATTAAAAAGGTTTTGTACCAACAAAACCAATGCAACCAAAATTAGAAGGAAAACAAACTGGGGAAAAAATTTATGACAAAAATCTCTGACAAAGGTCTAATTTCTCAAATTGATAAGGAACTAAGTCAAATGTACAAGAAATCAAGCCATTCCCCAAATGACAAATGGTCAAGGGCTATGAATAGGCAGTTTTCAGATAAAGAAATCAAAATCAATAATCACATGAAAAAGTTCTAAATCCCTCCTGATTAGAATGAATGATCAAATGAAAATCAAAACAACTCTGAGATACCACCTCATACCTTAGCAGATTGTCCAGTATGACAGTAAATGGAAATAAGTGTTGGAGAGGAAATAAATGTTGGAGAGGATGCAGCAAAATTGGGACACTAATGCATTGTTGGTGGAGTTGTGAATAGATCCAACCATTCTGGAAGGCAATTTGGAATAATGCTCAAAGGGATTTTTTTAAATGCCTGCCCTTTGATTCAGCAATACCATTAGGTATTGTACCTAGTACTATTGTAATATAGGTTTATACCTCAAAAAGATAATAAAAAGTGGTTGTACAAAAATATTCATATTCTCTCTGTGGTGGCAAAAAATTGGAAAATGAGGGGATGTCCCTTAATTTGGGGATGGCTGAACAAATTGTGGTATATGATGATGATGGAATACTACTGTGCTATAAAGAATGATGAACTGCTTGATTTCTATATGAACTAGAAAGGTCTCCATGAACTGATATGGAGTGAAATGAGCAGAACCAGGAGAACATTGTACACAGTAACTGAAGGGAGGGAAAAGAGGAGGGAGAGAACATGAATCATGTAACCATGGAAAAAAAATATTTTAATTAATTAATTAATTTGAAAAGAAAATATTCCATGGATAACTGTGCTCCATGGGGTCAAGAAGAGTTGGACACAACTAAACAACATAGGTGTGACTGGGATAAGACTATAGACAGTCTGATATAAACAAGAAAACTTCATGGGAGAAAAGTTTCTGAATGATGGTAGCAGAGAGATCATCTGAAAGATATCAACAACTCCTGCTTGGTTATATCAGGAGAAAAAGAAGGAACTTCCAGTACTAGAGAAAGGGTCTAGTGATGTCTTTCTCATAAACTGTAGTCATCTCACTCTCAAGATATAAAAAATAGATGTTAATGTAAAAAAATGTAAAAAAATCATCTATCCCTCCTCCTCACCCCACTTCCACATCCAGTTAACCTTTAAGTCTTATTGATGTTGCCTCTGCTGTACCTTCAACATCTGTTCCCTTCTGTCCATACTTACCCCAATCACCATCATTCAGGGCCTTATTCCCTTTTGCATCGACAACTTTGGTAGCCTTTTTATTGGCTCTGGGCTTCAAATTCTTATTCAGTCTATCCTTTACATAACTGCCAAAAGTAAACTTTTCTGTCTTAAAATCGATACCAAAGGAGGTGACTAGGTGGCTCAATGGATTCCAAGTATCAATTCCAAGACAGAAAGTAAAGGTTTAAAAAAAAATCAATACTGAGTCAGTTCCAAGGCATAAGAGTAGTAAAGGACTAAGGCAATTGGGGTTAAATAACTTGCCCAGGGTCACTTGATTAGGAAATATCTAAGGCCAGATTTGAGCCCAGGTTCTCCCAATTCCAGGCCTGACACTCTCTTCACTGAGCCACCACATAACTGCCCCCAAAGTAGTATTCCTAAAGCACAAGTCTGACCATGTGACTACTTTAAAAACGACTTCCTCTACTAAAAAACAAAACTCTAGGATTGATGAAAAAATCTTTGGTATTTAAAGCCCCTCAAAATCCAGCTTCAGCTTACTTTTCCAAACCTATTACATATTGCCCTTCACATACTATGTGATCTTGCTGAACCAGCCTTCTTATAGAGCCTTCCATACAACTGTCAGTGCCTTTGCACAGTCCCCTATTCCTGGAATATCTTCCCTCCTTACTTCTTAGAATCCCTAGTTTTCTCCAAAGCTTAATTCGTGTCATTTTTTATTCATTCTTCTCCAGCTGCTAATGCCCTTACCTCCGCCAATTACCTAGTATTTTTTATGGTTTGTATTAATTATCTGTGTATATTTGTATAACCACACGTATATGTGTATATGTGGTTTCCCTCTATTGAACGAACATAAACTCCTTGAAGGCAGAGACTGTTTTGTTTTTGTATCTATATTCTCCAACATCTAGAATGATGACTGGCATATGGTGGACATTAATTAAATATGGATTGATTGATTGGAAAGAGCCAAGTTTCTGAGCATACAAAAAGATGGAAAAAGCATGAGAGGAAAAAGTCTGATGTTTTCAAAGTGCTTTAAAGTTTTCCCACTACATATCTTATTTTGTTTGGACTTCACAACAATCTCCTGAGGTAGTTATTATAATGTAGGTATTATTAAGCCCATTTTACAGATGAACTAAGGATCTGAGAAGTTAAGTAACTCTCCCATGTTCTTAGAGTATCTGAGGCAAGATTTGAATCCTGTTCTTCCTGACACCAAGTCCAGTAGTCTATCCACTACCCCATACAAAGATGAAGGAAAATTTGTTAATGATAAAACAGCATTTCCAGAAGGCAGAGTTTGAAGACAGTAGGGTCCAGAAAGAGGAGCAGAGTATAGGTCAAGAAGGTTTAAAAAGCAGGTGGTAGGAGCTGAGGAATAGGCTTTTTGACTCTAAAGATGGTAAATCTAAATGAATGGCAGAAATTTAGATTTGACTCAGTTTTCTCACCTATAAAATGAGGATAGTACCACCTACCTTGAACAGTTGTTTTGAAGATCAAATGAGATAATTTGTAAAAACCATAGTGCCTTGCACGCCATAGGTACTAAATTTTTATTCTCTTCCCCTTTCCCTACAAATAGTGTAAGGAATCTTCTTTTAGACAACACTCATCAAAAATCTCATATATAATAGCAAGAAAATTATTCTTTTCTAAAATTTTATTATAACCTAGGTCAAATCAAATCAGTAGTATGAGATGTAAAATAATATTTTTAATAGACATTTTTGTTGTGATATTTGTAGCAAACAAGGTTTTATCTCTCTTTTGAACCTCTTCCACAAAAACTTTCCTATTGGTCTTAAAGAGTAGTGTCATTGACTAGATTGAATATCATCTATCTTAAGAAGTACTCTTATGAACAACTACATGTCTAAAGATAAATAGGTAATAAAAATAGAAGGTATCATGGGCATATATGTAGTTGGCCACATAATTAATTAGTTAATTCATTAAGAGAAATGGATATTTATTTCAAAAAACACCTAACAACTTTTAACCAAGCATGTGAAGTCCTGCTATTTTGCCTTCTCTACAGGAAGGGTATGGTATCGGAGATGATGAGTACTCTTGTGCATATGATGGCTGCCGGCAGCTGATTTGGTATAATGCCAGAAGTAAACCACATTCACACCCCTGTTGGAAAGAAGGTACTCATTTAGCTTTGGATTTTGGGCCCTAGCTACATGGTTGTTAATACTAGGTCTAATGTTGTAGTTTCTTTGGGGTTTAAGTCATGAAGAATAAAGAATTTGAAAAGGTTAATAGTACTCTAATCTCATATTACAACACACTCTCTTTGTCTGAACTGGTAAACTTTATACTACTAAGAATTTTCCTTCTCATAAAATTGCATTTTCTTTAGCACTGGAATTGCAGATAGGTTGAATATTAAGTTAAATGAAAAAAACTCTACCACATTTCAACTATTCCTGAAATTTGGGTTGAATTCTAGTTTCCACTATAGTTATGTATTTTTTTAATTGTGGAAATTTGGCCAATTGTTAAATTATAATTCCCTTTAAAAATCAGGATGCATGAAGTTATAATGACCAAAGTCTCCTTACTTAATGAGGCTTAGCATAGAGCAGCCTCACAGGTAGAGAGGTACAAAAAAGTTTTCAGCATAGAAATGTTTGCTATGATTACCAAAGATCCCAGTGATACAGCCAACAGCAATTAGGAACAGGTAGAGCATTAGTGAAAAAAGGAGACCATCAATAAATCAAGGCTTCTTTTTTTTTTTAATCAGAAATACTACCTACATCTTGATCCTCTCTATTTTTTCTCAAGCCCTAGACTAATGGACCCATGTTGGCATGCCCCCAAATGTGACACATTTGGAAATAAAAGCTTCGAATTTAGGCCCTCATTGTTGAAATATCAGCTTAATAGGAAGAGTAGTAAATGATGTCATGAAGCTCCTTGAAAGTGGGGATTGTTTATTTTTTGCCTTTATATCACTAGCACCTGGCTTGGGAAATGCTTCATAGATGCCTCCTAACTGACTGATCGATCAATCGATTGATTGATTGATTGATTGATTAAACACTGCTTATTAGTGCTCATAAGATGGCAGGTAGGCTATACTAAACCTTTAACAGGGTGCTTTTCATGTTGGCAAATTGACTGGCCTATTGAGAGCAAAGGATCTATGTGAGAGAGCAGTGAATTACAAGTTTAGATAGAACAGTTAGCTCTTGACTGCAGAGGAATTTAAATGCTAGATTGGAAAGCCATTTTTCAACCCAACTACAATTGAACACTTTTCTGATTATATGCTCTGATATGCTCAAATTTTAAAACTCAAACTCTGGTTTTTACCTTCTAGGAGATACAATAGGATTTCTATTGGATTTGCAAGAAAAACAAATGATCTTCTGCTTAAATGGCAACCAGCTTCCTTCTGAGAAGCAAGTCTTTACATCTGCTGTGTAAGTATCTGTTCCCATTTGGAATTGGGCCCCAAACAAAGTAAGATCCACATTCTTCCAGAAAATCTGAATTTGTATTGTCTTTCCATGACAATTTCTATGTTGACAAGTTGGGAATCTTTGGTGCCACTTCAATTAATTCTTAGATTGAAACTTTCCATAATTTGTAAATATATGGAAATAAGAAATATACAAGACAATGTGATTAAACTAAAAAGAAATAGATTAGGGAAAATTACTTAAGGAACATATTCTAGACAAAACTTGGCATCTTAAGTTATTAAAAATTCAGTGGAAGGGGATAGTTAGGTGGCTCAGTGGATGGAGACCCAGGAGATTCTGGTCTCAGGATCCACCCTCGGACATTTCCTAATTATGTGGCCCTGAACAAGTCATTTCACCCCCATTTCCTAGCCTTTATGGCTCTTCTGCCTTGGAACCAATACACAGTTTTGATTCTAAGACAAAATAAGGGTTTAAAATAGATTTGGATATATGTATATAAACAACACAAATTCTCACATTGGCTATGAATAAAAATAGTGAAAAATGGAAGTGAAAAAAATTCTTCATCTTAGAATCTGTTACCTCACTCTGCCTGCCTCATCATCACTTCTGGAATTGTGGTTGGTCACTGCATTGATCTGAATTCTTTTAGAGTTGCTTCTCTTTATAAGTACCCATCAGATTGGGGGGGGGGGGAAGGGATCAAAAGCAATGAAACTCATTGCTGATGGGGATTTGAGCAACAGACATCATTACAATTATCATTGTAAGCTTATAGAATCTTTAGGAATCAATCCAAGCAAACACAGTAAAATTTTCTTTTTTTTTTTAAACCCTTACGTTCTGGAAAATTGAATAAGAATGAACAAATATTAATAAGGATAGAGCAAGAGTTCTTAATCTAAGGTTCACAAACTTATTAATACTTTCATCATTGCATCTCAGTATAATTGGTTTCCTTTGTAATCCTGTGAATTTTACTTTATACATTTAAAAGTGTGATTCTGAGAAGGAGCCCATGGACTTCACTAAATTGCCAAAGGAATCTCTGATATAAAATTGGTTGAGAACTCCTAACACAGGAATGTCTGAAAAACAGTTATGTATAAGTCTTTACAGATACAAAGATGAAAAATTATAGTCCTTGCCCTCAAGGAATTTATGCAAGGATTTGGTAGGATGAAACATATATGCAAATAAGAATGATCTCATAGGAGGAAAAGATATGCAAAATGACCAAAGGAAATTTAAGGAAGGAGAGATCACTTGCATCTGGATAGTCAGGGAAGGCCTAATTATAAGCCTTCAAGAGAGAAGGATTTCAGCAAGTAGAAATGAGGGAGTACATTCCAGAATGGCATAAGAGGATGGTCTACAGAAATATGGAGCAGAAGATAGGATAAGATCAGAGAAAGCTGGTAATTCCATGTACTTACTGGAGAGTATATTAAAGGAAATAATGTGAAAATGCCAGAAAGGTAGGTTGGAGCTAGATTTATCAAGGAACTTATATGCCAGTTTGTTTTGTCTTCTAATCAGTGGGTACCAGTGGTACCAAGTCTGGTCCTTGCATGAGGACATTTATTTATGTTGGTGTCTCTGTGAATGATGAACACCAAGAAGAAGAGACTAGGGACAGGGAAACCAGTCATGAGGCTATTGGAATAGCCACAGGATTCTGGGGAAGCCTTTTCTGACAGTGTCAGAAAAAAGGATGCTTATGGTCAAATTTAGTAGACAAAACCACATCAGACTTCCCTGCCAGGACAAATGATATCCTAGGCTACTAGGAATGACTTTTTGAAACTTAAAGTTTGCCATGACAGCCAGTCTTTTAACTGCATGTATTTTTGATTTACAGGTCAGGTTTTTTTGCTGCAGCAAGTTTCATGTCATATCAACAATGTGAGTTCAACTTTGGAGCAAAACCATTCAAATATCCCCCTCCTATCAAATTTAGCACTTTCAATGATTATGCCTTCTTGTCAGCAGAAGAAAAAATCATTTTGCCAAGGTAAGGGATGTTCCCAGTGTTTCCCAGACTGAGTTCTCGTATTCTCTCTCTCTCTCTCTGTTTCTCTCTCTCTCTCTCTCTCTCTCTCTCTCTCTCTCTCTCTCTCTCTCTCTCTCTCTCTTCTCTCTCTCTCTCTCTCTCTCTCTCTCTCTCTCTCTCTCTCTCTCTCTCTCTCTCTCTCTCTCTCTCTCTCTCTCTCTCTCTCTCTCTCTCTCTCTCTCTCTCTCTCTCTCTCTCTCTCTCTCTCTCTCTCTCTCTCTCTCTCTCTCTCTCTCTCTCTCTCGTCAAAAAAAAAAAAAGAATCATAGAATTTGATCATTGGAAAGGATCTCAACAGTCTAAGCCAACCCATACACATTATATCACACTCAGCAAGTGTTCACCTCTGCTTAAAGACTTCCAGGGAAAAATGTTACTGTGTTTAGCTGGATTGATTCCTAAAAAGATTTCATAAGCTTACAATGATAATTGTAATGATGCCTAACTGTTGCTCTAATCCCCATCAGCAATGAGTTTCATTGCTTTTGATTTTTTCCCCCACCAATCTGATGGGTATTTATAAAGAGAAGCAACTCTAAAAAAATTCAGATCAATGCAATGACCAACCACAATTCCAGAAGAGTGATGGCAGGCAGAGTGAGGTAACAGATTCTAAGATGAAGAATTTTTTTCATTTTTTCATTTTACCTTCTGTCTCAGTAACAACTAAGCCAGAAGGGCAAGGAGCAGAAAATTGGGGTTAAGTGACTTGCCAAGGATCACACAGGTAGGAAGTGTCTGAGGCCACCCACATTAGAACCTAGGACCTCCTGTCTCTAGGCCTGGCTCCTTTTCCACAAGACCCCTAATTGCCTCTATTGTTTTGAGGGACAGGTCCCTTTAATTTTAACTGAGAACTCTTTTTTTTTTTTAATCTTAACTTTCTGTCTTAGTAAGAACTCCAAACCAGAAGAGCAAGGGCTAGCTATTTGGGTTTAGGTGACTTGCCCAAGGTCACAAAGCTAGAAAATGTCTGGGGCCAGATTTGAATACAGGTCCTTTTGCTTCTAGGACTGGTGCTCTATCCACTATGCCACCTAGCTGACAAACCACTTCTTGAGGCACCCCATTCCACTTTAAGATAGCTTTAATTGTTATGAAAAATTTTTTCTTTTGGCATTAAGCCTAAATTTGCCTCTGAAATCTTCACATGTTTTTTCTATTTCTTCTCACTGGAACCAAACAGAAAAATATATTCCTTCCTCTGCATGACAACCCTCCAAATTATAAAGACAGTCAGTATATCTCCCCAGATTTTTCTCTTCAGGCTAAATATGCCCAATAATGCTACATATTCATGTAGTCCTCATAGGACCTGGACTCAGGGCCTTCATTATCCTAGTTGCCCTCTTCTGAAAATTCCACTTTATCAATGCCCTTCTTAAAATGTGGCACCTAGATTGCAGAAAGATGGCTACATTAACCCACTGTTGGTACACCTCTGAATTTTTCCAGCCATTCTGAAAAGCAATTTGGTTTTATTCCAAGAAACACTTCCACTCAAAGATCTCACTCTAAAGAATATTCCCCAGATTGGCCAGTGACAAAAAGAAAGATTCTCCCAAACCAAAAATATTCATAGTGTAGCATTTCCCAGAGGAACAAAGAACTGGAGACAGAGTACACATTTATCAATTGGAGAATAGTTAAACAAGTTATGGTACATGAACCTAATAGACTATTACTATACATTAAGAAACAAATATAGAGACACATAGGAAGACTTTAGTGGACTGATACAAAGTAAAGAAAGCAGAACCACAAAAACAATATGCAAAATGTCTATAACAACATCAATTAAAAGAACAGTAACAACAAAGTTGAAACTGAATGCTCTGAATTTATGACTAAACTTTTTCCTTTTTAAGAGACAGGAGACCAGTAGCTCTCCTCCCTTCTATGCCAAGATGGAGCATTACAGATAACATGGAGCTTTTTTGATCTGTTAGTTAATTTTGCTAAACTTTTTTCTTTTCTTCCTTCTTTAGTTTGTTATAATGGATAATTGGCAGGATTAAAGGAGGAGGAAAGATACATTTTTTAATATAAATTTATTTATTTATTGATTGATTGATTTATAATCTTTTTCCATGGTTACATGATTCATGTTCTCGACCTCCCCTCTTCCCTTCCCACTCCCGGAGCTGACAAGCAATTTCACTCAGTTATACATGTATTATTGCTCACAACCTACTTCCGTATTATTCATATTTGTAATAGTGATCTGTTTAAACCAAAACCCCCAATCATATCCCCATAGAACCACATGATAAGTCATGTGTTTTTCTTCTGTATTTCTTCTCTCACAGTTCTTTCTCTGGATACGGATAGCATTCTTTCCCATAAGTCCCTCAGAATTGTCCTGGATAAAAACTTAGTAAAAAAAAAAAACCAATTATGGTACCCATAACTGAACAAGCTATCTCAAATGAAGTCCAGCAAGAGCTGAGAATAGTAGAGCCATCACCATCTTATTACCCAAAACTACTTTTCTCTTAATGCAGCCCAAGAATACATTAGATTTGAGAGTTTTTTTACTTTCATATCATACTACTGACTCATATTGAACTTACAATCCAATAAAACTTGCACATCTTTTTTTTTTTTTATAAAAACTTTACTGTCTAACTATGCCTCCTCCATCTTGTACCTGTGCAGTTGACTTGTTTTTTGCTCAAGTATAAGATATCACTTTTATCTCTATTGAATTTGATCGTATTAAATTCACCCCCATGTTCTAGTCTGTTGAGATCTTTTTGGATCCTGTCAACCAGTGTGTTAACTCTCCCTCCCAACTTTGTAGCATCTGCAAATTTGATGAGCTTGCCATTTAAAGAAGTTTGAGTGGCATAGGAAAGTTGCCAGCAGTATTCAGCAACTGCTAGGACAATGAATACCCTCTCAGCCAAGTTTTTATAGCTGTTAATTTGACAAGAGCTGATTGACATTAATTGCCTCACAAATGCTGAATTCTTTTCCTTGAGAAATGAGCATGGCTTCCATAAGCTGGTGAAAGAATCCAGCTGCTTTGAGTAATTACTTCTAGTCTGAGGCCATTTCACTGGGTAAAATGCAGCATTTTTTTAACGGGAAAGATTGCCATAGGCCTATGTCATTAAGAATATTCCTACTGCCAATGCACTGCCTGTCAAAACAACAAAACTGGGTATCTGATAACATTAGTAAACTCAGTCTGCCAAGGCCACTGCATGCATATACCTTTGAACCTACAGGTCTCTAAAGAGATATAAAATTTCCCCAAGAAGCAGAGGGAGGATTGTGAGAATTTATTTTTAATATATTAATTTCTGTATATTAAGAAGAACTACAGTGTGTTCCTGTTTCTGGGATCTGAGTCAGAGATACCATCCAGACTGCTACTTTTTGCATTTTCTTTTTCCTTGGGAATTCCAAGGAATGTCTTTCTTTTTCACAGAACTTGATTAATAAATGAAGGGGAAAGGGTTCTTTTCCTTCCTATGTGACTTGTCCAACTGTGGGGATGAAAAAAGGCTGAGGGTCTGATGGACCACCTCTTAATTACCTACTACCACTTAAAGATGTCTTGGGATGTTCAAAGGAGGGCTAAATAATAAGCTCCTAAAATACCTATTTATCAGGCTGCTTGGCCCAGTTTGAGTCATCCCTGGTCACGAGAGAGCCATGGAGAGCTATACAGTTTTATCAATTATGATGCTGGTCCAACCAGTAAATGTGATATAAGAGTGTGGTGAGCTCCTGTTTGGGTTATAAAAGACCTCTACATTCTGTCTCACCTTTTGCCAAGCATTTACTAGTAATAAAAATGTCTAGTAATTTTGGCACATGTAAAAGAAAACTGAGGGGCAGCTAGGTGGCATGGTAGATTGAGAACCAGGCCCATAGATGGGAAGTCCTAGGTCCCTGGGCAAGTTACTTAACCCCCATTGCCTAGCCCTTACCACTCTTCTGCCTTGGAACCAATACATAATATTGATTCCAAGTCAGAAAGTAAGGGTTTGGGGGTAGGGGGGAAGACATATTAGAGAAAGGAAAACCTCAAGTAACAGCAGACGCAACTTTTGCAGTCTTTTAAGATACTGCTAGTTCTTCAAGCATTAAAGCCCTTCATATATTCTTCAGATGTTGGGGGAGCACTTCCCTCTATCTGCAGGTTTTGTTTGAGGGTTGTTTTTCTATCATTTAAAATATTGTATTGATGTTCTTTTTTAAATATCATTTTCATTTTTAAATGATGCTCCCCCCAGTAGAACCCTCCCTTGTAACAAGTATAGTCAAGAAAAAGAAATCAGCACATTGATGATGTCTGAAAACATATGACTCATTCCTCACATGTGGCCCACCATCTTCTGCTGGGTAGCTGAGGTGAAGCATGTGCATACAATTGGTCACTGCTTTGATCAATTCTGAAGTCTTTCAGTGCTGGTTTCCTTTACATTATTGCAGCTGTCATGTTCTCCTGGTTTTATTTGCTTCACATTTCATCAGTTCAGACACGTCTCCCCAAGTTTCTCTGAATTCTTCATATTCATGATTTTTATGACTTAAGCATCTCTTTGAACATACACCTGAAGAACCAATCTGTTGTTTTTTTTCTGAGAGAGAATATGGAAATGTAAGGTCATAGAATTTGCCCTGGGATCAGTTCTTGTTTCTAGTCTTAACTCCCTCATTTTATAGACAAATAAAAATTAGTCTTAGAAAGGGGAAATGACTTGTCCATGGTAATATAGTAGTATAGTAGAGCTAGGGTTCAAACTTAGTTCTCCTGATTCCAAATCCTTATTCTTCCCACTATGCCATGCTACATTAACTTTTTATTTAAGTATTTATTTCTTAGTTAAGAAGTGCATTCTTGGACACAACTAGGTATCATAGTGAATAGAGTGCCAGGCCTGGAAACAGGAGAACACTGGGTTCAAATATGTTTTCAGGCACTTCTAGCTATATGAACCTGGATAAATTATTTAATCCTGATTGCCTCGCCCTTGTTACTTTTCTGTCAGAATTAATTACTAGGATAGAAGATAAAAGTTTTTTTGAAAAGTACATTTATCAGCAATTTGGAAGTATGCTAAGAAATTAAAATACCCATACCATTTAACTTTAAGATCCTACTGGGAGTCACAAACCCCAGTGATATAAAGAAAAGTCTCATGTACACCAAAATATTTATAGCAGCATTTTTTTATAGTAGCAAGAAACTGGGGAAAAAGTAGGTAGTGATCTTTGAGAGGACAGTTAAAAAAATTGATATGTCAATGTAAAAGAAAATTACTACTGTATAAGAAACCATGTAAATGACTAATATATGGAGAAGCATGAGAAGACTTCTATGAACTGATACAAAGTAAGGTATGGAGAACTGGGAAAATACTTTTAAAATGACTACAGCAATGCTAATGGAAAAAACAACAAAACAATTGAAACTAGATGTTGGGGAATGAAGAAAGGACACCTCTCCTCACTAGTGTTTGATAAAGTTCTGGAAATACTGTCAACAAAATAGGAGAAAGGAATCAAAGACATAGAGGTGGTAGGTAAAGAGGAGATAAAATTATCCCTGCTTGCTAATAATATATAATGGTAAGCTATCAAAAAAAGGCATCAGCAAAGATGCCAAATGAGACAATAGCTTCAGCAAAACTGCAAGCTACAAAAATCAGTAGCATTGATATATAATAATAACAGAACACAAGAAGCAATTAGAAAGGGAAATCACATTCCAAATATCTACCAGATGGATAAGATACCTCATGATTATAAAAATAAAAGGGGGACTATAAAACTAATACTGGCAGTGGATTGATTATTGATTATAAACTGGTTTCAGATAGTCTGCTTGCTGTGCTCACAAAGTATCCTCAGTTTATATCAGTGAAGTGAAGCTCATAAATGAGCTTCTCTTCAGGGCCAGAGGCAAAGAAGCTTTGGAGACTCTTGTTATAAAAAATAAAATATTTATTGAAATATATAAGGATAAAAGGATAAGGGATTCTAACTCCACCCAAATAAAACTCCCTAGTTCACAAGGAACTGCTTCTCCTGTTTTCCACAAGCTACACTAATCCTTCCTGATCTGACTAACCCAAATTTTCCCCATTCTACAATAAAATAACAATTTCATCCTTATCACTTTTTTTAAACCCTTACCTTCTATCTTGGGGCCAATACCTTGTATTGTGACTTGCCTAGGGTCACACAGCTGGGAAGTGTCTGAGGCCAGATTTGAAACTAGGACCTCCTCTCTAGGCCTGGCTCTCAATCCACTGAGCCACCCAGCTGCCCCCCTCCCCATCCTTATCGTTTTTAATTCTCCTCCAAGTTATAAAAATAACAAAGGCTAGCTGGTTGAGTCTCAACAAGAATCAAATTAGGACTCTGAGCCTTAGCAGTCTCAAGAGTCGAAACCAAAGACCAGGTCTTTCTTTGGTCTTCTCAGAGTTAAACAATCTATAAAGACAGTAATAGATAGTCAATAATGTTTCCCAAGTTGGAAAAAGAAAACACTTAACTCCTTCAGATATTTACCTCAGACAGTGAGAGAGAGAGAGAGGAAGGCAAAGATATTACCTCCTCAAAGCCCTCAGAGCAAAAACCTCTGTGTGTGACTCTGCCAACTGCCAGAGACAAACTGCCACACAGAAAAACCATTACAACTGTCAACATTTGAAATTGACACTGTCTCAGCTCTGCTTGAAACTCCAATTCTTTCTCAAGCCAGCTTCTCAACTTCTTATCTCTAAACTACTATAACAAGACTTATTTTCTAATATTATCCTTTTAGGATCAACCTACCAAACCACACAAAACAATTGTATAGATTAAGTTTAAAAATGCTCCTTAAAGAAATAAAGTTAAAAACTGGAGGAGTATTCATTACCCATGGCTAGGCCATGCCAATATAATAAAAATGAGATTATTGCCAAAATTAATTTGAACTTTTAATTCTATACCAATCTATTTACCAAGTGGATACTTTACAGAATTGTAAATAATTGTTATTGTGTAAGACAATAATAACAAAGTTCATTCAGAAAAACAAAAGATCTAGAATATTAAAGGAAATGACGAAAAGTTGGACAAAGGGGGAATAGCATATGTAGTAGGCTTCATACTGCCTTAAAAAGCAATAATCATAGAGGGGAGGGAGACAAGAATCATGTAACCATGGGAAAAAAATTTTTGTAAAAAGCAATGGTCACCAAAACCATCTAGCACTGATTTAAAAAAACAGAGGGATAGATCACTGGAATACACTAGACAAGGGAGAATCAGAACACTGAACTCAAGAACTCAAGTTTGATACAGAGGAAAATATAAACCCCTAAAGAAAAAATCCCTTATGTAATTAAAAATTACTAGGAAAACTGGAAAGCAACCTGGCAGAAATTTGACTTAGGCCAACACCTTAAACCACCCATCACAATATATTTTAATTGGATGTGTGATCTTAATATTAAAGATCATACAATTTAAAAAATTAGAAAAGAAACAGCTCATAGAATTCTCATAGCTGTGGGTAGAAAATGTTTGTTTTTTTTAAAACTCTTACCTTCTGCAAATCCACTGAGCTACCCAGAAAATGTATTTTCTAACTATACAAGAGATAGAGGCAATTACAAAAGATTAAATAGATAATTTTGATTTTTAAATTTAATGCACTTATGATATGAAGGGAAATGGTCGAATGAGGGAGGGAAATCTTGTATCAAATTTTTCTAATAAGGTTCTAAGATATGCAAATATTAAGTATACATATGACTGATAATCATTCCACAATAGATAAATGGCCAAAGGATATGAACACAGTTCTCAAAAAAAACTGTAAATGGGCAGCTAGGTGGCTCAGTGGATTGAGAGCCAGGCCTAGAGGTCCTGGGTTCAAATGTGACCTCAGATACTTCCTAACTTCTTAACCCCCCTTTGCCTAGCCATTACCACTCTTCTGCCTTAGAACCAATATTAGTTCTAAGACAGAAAGTAAGGGTTTGCTTGTTTTTTTTTTTAACTGCAAACTATTCACAATCATATATGAATGTTCCAGTCACAAAATAAATGCAAATCAAAACAATCCTGAAGTTTCACCATATACCCTGCAGAGTAGCAAAAATGACCAACAAATGACAATAGTCAGTGTTGGAAAGGTTACAAAATGATAGCATTAATATACTGTCGGTGGAGCTGTGAAACAATATAACCATTTCAGAAAGCAATTTGGAATTATGCAAGCAAAGTGACCAAAACAACTTTTCTCTTTGAGCCAGAGACTTCATTACTGGGCTTTATCCCTGAAGTAAGCCAATGATAAGAAA
The DNA here is from genome assembly GCF_027887165.1 of Monodelphis domestica. Lineage (NCBI taxonomy): Eukaryota > Metazoa > Chordata > Mammalia > Didelphimorphia > Didelphidae > Monodelphis > Monodelphis domestica. The sequence goes on from NC_077227.1 coordinate 455,406,876, forward strand.
GCCCCCATATATACCAAAATATTTATGGCAACACTTTTTTTGTTATGGCACAAAATTGAAAGCAAAGTAGATACCCAATAACTGAGCAGTAATTAAAGAAATTGTGGTACTTGGAGATAATGGAATATTACTATACTATACAAGAAATGATGATTGACAAATACAAAGAAGTGTGGAAAGATCTTTTATGAACTGAAACAAAGTGAAGTAAGCAGAGCCATGAAAACAATATAAACAATAACTGCAACAATGTAAATGGAAGGAACAACACACTCCAAATTGAAAAGTGTAACAAAATTACAAAGGTCAAACAGGACTGAAAAAGATGAAAGGATACACGAGCACACCCTTTAACAGAAATGGGAAGTCTAACAAACTTGAGTTTTTTTCAAACTTTTGCAATGTACTGACCATTTAGCTGATTTTTTTTTCTTTTCTGAAAAATACAATTTGTTATATGGAGTGCCTTTGAGGGGAGGAAGCAGGGATTCCTTGGGGATAACTATGATAATGTAAGAAACAGAAATCATCCATAAAAACTTATTAAAAAAAAAAAACAAGCTTGACCCTAATGTGGATAGAGCCTAGAGCCAGGAAGCCCTGAGTTCCACTCATAAGTAGTAACAGAAAAAATGTCCCATGGTCCTGTCACTACAAAACTATGTCTAAAGTAACAAGATGCTTTTCAAAATTCAGTGAACATCTGGGGCAGCTAAAGGGCTCAATAGATGATGGAGATGGGAGGACCTGGGTTCAGATCTGGCCTCAAACACTTCACAGCTGTGTGACCCTGGTCAAGTCATTTAACCCCATTTGCCTACCCCTTGCCACTCTTCTGTGTTGGAATCGATACTGGGACTGAAAGAAACGTGGAAATTCTTTTTTTTTCCCTTCTTTTTAAACCCATACCTTCTGTCTTAGAATAAATACTGTGTATTGGTTCCAAGGCAGAAGAGTAGTAAGGACTAGGCCATGGGGGTGAAGTAACTTGCCCAGTCACACAGCTAGGAAGTGACTGAGGCCAGATTTGAACCTAGGACCTCCTGTTTCTAGAGCTACCCAGCTACCCCTACTTGTATCAATTCTAAGACAGAAGGTAAGAGTTGTTGTTTTTTTTTAATATACTTCTTTCCCTTCTTTGCAAAGATGGACCACTGTGAATATGGAATACTGTATATACTGTTGAATGTTAGTTTAGAGCTCACTTTTATATAGCATTTTAAGGTTTGTAAAGCATTTTGTAGGCTTTGAGAGAATGTAGGGAGAAATCCATTAGGAAATATAGATGATATTAAAACAAAACATATCACTTACAAGTTGTTGATTTTGTAAAACTATAGTTCCAAGATTATCCACAAATAAAAAGTATGAAAAAAAAAACCAAATAGATTTCACAGGAAGCTCCTAGGTTTATTCTTACAAATACTTTACACTTTGGAAATTAGGTCCTTGGATAAGCACAAAGATGTCTAGAACATTAACTTCATCTTGAAACTCTGGAAACAACTGTCTTCCTTCCCTTTAGTGTTGTTCTTCCTTAATATTGTCCATTTCTCATTGTTTCCCTTCCCTATATTCTCTTTCCATGTTTTAGTCATCTTCCCACAAGTAATCTTTGTTCTCCTCCTTCCTTCCATACCCCACCATTTCATTTCATGCAGCCTGTATTTGCTCCATCAGCATTTTCATTTTTTATCCATTTTAGTATTGGTTTGTCTATAACTCTGGAAGCAACTGACATCTAATTTCTAAGAAGCCCACTTTATATAAATATGTATGCCAATGAGGCTGCATGATTAAGTCAGAACCAAGAGTTCTACCTAGGATGTCCTTTAGTATATGAGAATATCAGGATTGCAATACTGATCCAGCACTGGGATCCAGCCCAGTATTTCTCTCTGTGACAGGGGCACCAAGGGCCATGTTACGGGAGAGCAAATTTACTCTAATTTAACGTTATCTTTATGGTTAGGAATATACTCAAAACAATTTTAATTTTCCCTAATAGCTTTCATTAGTAAATATACCATCCATAATTTTTAAGTTGTGTTTTCACCCTATATATTATCTAGATTTAATGAATTCCAAAAGTTTATTACACACTGTATAGAATAAAATGACCTTTTATTTAAATCCTAAATTTCCTTATCAGCTTCAAGTTAGCAGCAAAAAGGACATAGAAACATATTACTAGTATCCTCAGAGCAGTCTTTCATCCATGTTGGCCAGTTTTTTCTTTAGGGATAGCTTTTCAGCATAATTCTGCTAATCAGCTTTTTTATCATTGATTTTATTGAATGTTTCCAGTGTGCTGCTAGTCCACATAAATTATGTATCTTGTTGAATTTCAAATGGCCTCTTTTTTGCTTTCAGGCACAGACGTCTTGCTTTATTGAAGCAAGTTAGTATCAGAGAAAACTGCTGTTCACTTTGTTGTGACGAAGTAGCAGACACAGAACTCAAGCCATGTGGACACAGGTATGACTAATTATTAAGTCTCTGTCTAAATTTGTCAAACCAAAGTTTCAGTCCATTTCTTTTGTGACTATTTCCCATAACCACTTTCCATTTTGCTCTACTTCCTGTAGGGGAAGGGAAGAAATAATAACATAGGAAAACAGTAAGGTATAGAGGGAAAGTGAAACAGGAGCTGTATGATAGCTGGCAGGTCACCTTTCTGAACCTCAGCTTCTTCATCTATAAAAGTAGAATTCAGAATGATTTTAAGGAAACCTCAAAGCACTCCATAGATGTGACTTGTAAGTGTGGTATTGCCAAAGAGGACCCTTGACATCTTCCTGAATCCCTGAAATAATATTTTTTAAATAGATGGCTCTTCCTAACTAATAGAAATTTCCTGATTTGTGAGATGAAAGGGAAAAAGGAAAGATTTAATTGCTTCTTCTCTATTTTTTTTAAACCCTTACCTTCCATCTGTAAAAAAGGAGGGGGATTCTTCTTTTTTAATAAAGGGTTGGTTAGTTGGTTTCACTGGTTAAGATGTAATGCCAGTGGAGAAGTTGAGAGGACCAAGTGATCAGGGAAACAGGGAATAAGGTAAACTCTGTTGAGAGGGGGGAAAGATGGCAGGATCTCTCCCTCCCTAGGGTGAATAGGAGCAGGAGTTTGAAATAAACTCCAGAGAGAAGGAAAGATGAATTCCTCTCTCTCTCTCTCTCTCTCTTTTCTCAAGGGATATCAAACAGACTATACCCCTTGAGTCCCTATGAGAGCAAAAGCTTAGGGGATGAGATGTCAATTCCCCTATCAGCCACTTCTAAAGAAGGTTTCTGATTTACCTTCCTCAATGGAGATGTGTGACAGGCCTTGCCCGGCCCTGCCACAGATAGGGATTAGGCTCAAGCTTTGATACTTATCCCCAATTACCTAAGTGCCATTCCTGTTGTAGAGATAGGCTTGCAAACCCAAATCTGACTTATGAACTAAAGATTTATTGAGGGGATAGGGTAAGCAGGTTGAAGGAGAATGGAAGGAGGTTGCCCTGTCAAGTTATTTCCACAGTAGCTGGATCAAGAGGCTGATGCCCAAGCCCACAAACACCTCAGCCCCTTTCCCAACTGACTGCTCTCTTTATGATCTCTGTGATAGTATATCCTAAAGACTAAATCGTAAATCAGTTCAGGAAGGCAAGGAGAGACCAGGAGGAACCAAGGAGGGCTGGGCTCTGAGTTTTGAGAGAGTCCTAGCCAGCACTTACTCTGGGTCTATGATTCTTGGGTAGCAGGTGGTAGAAACAGTAGAAGGGTTTCTTTGGAGAAAACAGCTTCAAGAATTAAAGGCAGGAAATCTGGGTCTTCTCTCATGGCTTGGGGGGTGGGGGTGGAGAGGGGATCCTTCAGCCACTTCAGCCACTCAGAAACTGAACCTTTCAGTCCTGGGACAGAAGACCCTAGGGCTCTTCAGAATGCCCCCTAGCCAACAGTTCTCTCCCATAATCCCTTGCTGTCCAAACTGCCACTCCAGCTCTTATCAACCCATAGGATTCCAAAGCCTTCCTTGCCAATCCCTACACATCTTAGAATCAATAGTATGTAGTGGTTCTAAGGCAGAAGAGTGGTAAGGGCTAGGCAATAGGGGTCAAGTGACTTGCCCAGGGTCACACAGCTAGGAAGTGTCTGAGACCAGATTTGAACCTAGGACCTCTTATCTCTAGGCCTGACTCCCAATCCACTGAGCCACCCCTGTCAAAGATGGTATCCTTAGGAGCCACAATGGAATTACTTTCCAGCTTCACTAAGGGGAAAAGAAAAAAGGAGAAATACAATTTGGATCACATAACTTTGTAAAACATATGTGGAAATTTGTTGTTACATATAATTAGTAAAAAAAAAGAAGAAAAGAAAATTTTAAGAGCCACAGTGTTGCTGAGGAAAAACAGCAGCCATAGGAAACTATACTATAAGATAGGCCCATTATTTGTTTTCACCTCTATAAAATATGGGGACAATATTCATTTTCATTACCTACCATAGAGGGAAATGATGAATCAGGTGCCTTGGAAACTATTTAGCACTATACAAATGTGAATATTTGTTATCATTAAAAGACAAACAAGGAGCAGATAGGTGGCTCATGGGATAGAACTTCAGGCCTGGAGTCTGGAGGACCTATGATCAAATCAAATCTGACCTTAAGACACTTCCTAGCTATGTGACCCTGGACTAGTCACTTAACCCCAATTGCCTAGCCCTTGCTGCTCTTCCATCTTAGAACTGATACTAAGACAAAAGATACAGGTTTTGGACTGGGAGGAAGGCAGACAAACTGAGGCATGCACCTGTCTAACTGGGGTTTCTCCTTAGAGGCCTGGTATTTAGAATGACTTACAGGGTCCCTTGCTCAAGGTTTTGGCCACCGCACAAAAGTGGAGATGTCTTTTATGGAATGACTGACATCCATTGTGGTCTCTTTTAAATTGAGTTCAGTTCCCCAGTCCCCATGGTCACATTTCCTATCCCTCTGAGGCGTAAGTGTTGAGTGGGACTAGAGAATATAAACAGGCCCCACCTAATGCTCTGAATACACTATTCTGAATATGGTCTCAATGTTTTTTTCTTTCCTCAGTGACCTGTGCATGGATTGTGCCTTGCAACTGGAGACTTGCCCATTGTGTCGACAAGAAATAGTGTCTAGGGTCAGACAGATTTCTCACATTTCATGACACATGTGGAGAAGCATCATGGACTAATTTTTAATCAATTCCAGCCAATGTCTGAAAAGGACAAACATCTCTAACCAGTTACGTGCACATTGAAACAATAGCCATGGCCAGATTTTATGCTAAGCAGTAGTTTGTCTGTCTAAGACAAAATCCTTTAGAACCTAACCCAGGATGCCAGCACTGGGAAATTCCCTTTACGAACAAGAAGAGCTAAATGCTATGGCCAAGTCTTGAGTCCCTCTGAGAAAGACACCAGGAGACACTGCCCGCATGAGTGCCGAAATTCAATTTGCACTGGAATCCTACATGTTCAGTACATTCAGTTGTTTAAAACAGGATGTTTTGTCTCATTCTCAAAAGTCTTTATTTTTGGCTGAAGCCATTATGAAGAAGTAATCCGCCAGTGTTTCTTGGTTAAATGTAACTTCCTGCTGGTCAGACTTGTGTTAACATTGAACTACAAGACTTGAATCCCTAAAACTAAAAATAAACACGTCTTACTACAAGCTACATGAAGGACCCAAAAGAAGGTGCATAGACTGTAAAAATAAAAATCCAAATTTTTGATATCTCAGTGATTCCAAAGAACATTCTAATTTTTTTTAACACAGAAAATTGGTGGTATTTTCACATTCATAGTGTTTCTATCCAATTTCAGTACCCGCATTTTGTGAAAGAAATAATATGTTTTACCAGTACAGGAGGAATTCTTACATTAATTACAATGCTGGACTGGAGAAAATTTACTATTTTAGGGTATTTTTAAGGTACCATCAATCAGGGTTTTTGTTTTTGTTTTTTGTTTTTGTTTTTAATCAGTATTGTTTTTAGAAGCAATGAATACATTTGAAACTTTTGAATAGTCTCAAAAGATCTGGAAGAAATTCTGAAAAAACGTATTAATATTGTTTTAAATAAATACATGTTATTTGATAGTAAATTCAATCATGGATTGCTGACTATGTCTTCATCAAAAGTACAAGTCCCTCTCTGGGTCTCTGGTGAAGATCTTCAAGAGTTTGTTTTGTTTTTCTCCCAGAAAATTGGAAGGTAGAATTGTAAATTCACAATACTTCTTTTATAAGGGTGGACCTCAGCAGTTGCCTTTTAATTTATGCCAACTACTTCCTGAGTTTATACTTGAACAGTAAAGATGTCTTCTGAGCTTTACAGTGTCTTAAATTGGATGCCTATTCTTTGTCCCCTCTCATTGCTGCCCCTTCTAGATTGTAAAGTGACAGTAACTTGAAGCCTGTGCTATTACAGAGCTCATTTCTTTCTGTAAATTGGGATGATGAGTTTTTCCCATGCTTTCAGTCTTCCATAAAATTTTAAAATTTCATGTTCTTCCCTTAGCTTGTGGTGAATATGATCATTTGTATTAAATAAAGAAAGTATTTGTTGCATTTTTTTTTTTGCAGATATGTCTGCAAAAGGTCTGACAGCCTTCACTGGTACATGCTGCTAAGATTGAGATGTGAGAGTCTTGGCATCTTTTGGGTTTTTTTTTTGTTTGTTTTGTTTTGGATGTTGGGGAGAAAGGGGGAAGAGTTGTTAATAATAGCTGCTTTCCAAGACCTTACAAATCCTTGCAAAGAGAAAAGAGAGAGAGCAGGTATGATACAAGGGATGAAGAGCAAGCATTAGTAGCTAAGGTGAAGTTAGTCAAAGAAGCTTCCAATCCACTTTTTCTAAAAATCTACCCTTCAGCTTTACTTTTTTTTTTTTGTTTTAACTCTTACCTTCTGTCTTGGAATCAGTATTCTGTTTTGGTTCCAAGGCAGAAGAGTGGTAAGGGTTAGGCAATGGGAGTAAGTGACTTACCCAGGGTCACACAGCTAGGAAGTATGTGAGAGCATATTTGAACCCAGGACCTCCCATCTCCAGGCCTGGCTCTCTATCCACTGAGCTACTTCAGTGGATAGTAAAGCTCCTTCAGCTTTACTCTCAGTAGAATCTACTTTTCCTAGAATTAGCTCAACCCTTAGACCAGGAAGCCTTACAGTTTGGGTTGTGATGAATATTGGAGCAAAGAAGAAGTGGCAGTGTTGGGGGCACTTCAGGGGCAGAGGTGTGCTAGAGCCAGCTCAAACCTGCTTATAAAAGTCAGTTGTTAAACTTTCTATGTAAGCATTTACATTTCTGAAATGGACATGCCACAAATAGGATTTAATTCTAAATGTGTCATCAATATATTTTCTTTCTCCCCAAAGAGTATAACTGCAGTTTCAAGACTGTGAATTGCCAAACTGTAAAAGATAATTTTTAGTGTCTTGATTTTAATCAAAAATAAGTGGTTGCCAAGGGAAAATTCCCAAATATGAAAAATACCCAAGTCAGCTGGGTTTTATGGAGATTTTAATTAATACAAATGAAGGAATTAAGGGAAGAAAGAGAGTAGAGAGATGAGTTTATAGTAGGAAGGGCCTAGGCCAAATGGCCTAGACTTGAGCCTTAAGAGAGACTAGTCAGTCCTTTATTACTCACCACATTTGTCCCAAGCAAAACTCCAGTCCTACACTAAAATCCTAAACTCCTGTACTGAGTTCAGAGACCTAGCTCCTCCAACTAAGTTCAGAGAGCCAGCTCCTCCAAACTAACTACAAACTCCCTCACTAAGTTCAGAGAACCAGCTCCTTTTAAAGAGAAACTTCTCTTATGTCACCTCCCCTAAATTTTTACATCTGCCAATCACAGTAGACATTTTCCCCAGGACTGACCATTCTTAGTTCACATCTTCTTTTGTTATCACCTTCTCTGGGTAGACTAAAATTTTACACCTCTTTGCTAAGCTTGACCTTTTAGTGATTAATTTAACCTTTATAGTAGGTACTTAGTACCCTTTTTGTATTAGATCTAAAAATAGACCTAGCTTAGGGTTTTTGCTTCACTATAAGTATGAGTTGGGGACTTTTCATTGTTCAGTAAGGAGTTTACAACTTTATCTTCCCCTTAAAGTATGCCTAAGTATGGGTGGAGTAATGTTAAAATTCCCAATACATTCCTGATCAAGTACCTCCATTTGTTACAATAAAGGAATAATTTAACTAAAATCTTCTTAGGTAGAGTCTGAGTAGTTTTAAGATTCACAAGAGTCAGTCATGAAATGTTTACCAGCACACTCCTGATCCTGGAATTCTGTTCTGGAGACAACTAGGTAGTTCAGTGGATTTAGAGACAGGAGGTCCTGGGTTCAAATCTGTACTTATACACTTAGCAGCTATGTGACCCTGAGCAAGTCAATTAACTTCATCTGCCTCTGTTCCTTCATCTAAAATTGGGTTAACAATTGGGTTAGCTACCTCCAAGGGTTGTTGTATCAAATTGGATATCTAAAAAGCACATAGCCCGTTGTAGACTCTTGTTAAATACCCATTCCCTCCCCTCACTACCAGAAGAGTCAAAGAAGCACAATATCAACTTTTAAACAATGAATAGGGAAGAGAAGAATTGTTTTAGAGAAAATACCTCTGGAAGGGTTGGAGTAGACTGATCAACCCCTGCCAGCACCTAAAGGAAGTGTAATCAAGAACATGGGAAGAGAGATTATTTCCTGCAGAAAAATAAACGAACCAGAGGCAGGTGGGTGGCTGAGTGGATTGAGAGCCAGGCCTACAGATGGGAGGTCCTGGGTTTAAATCGAGCCTCAGACACTTCCTGACCCTGGGCAAGTTACTTCACCCCTGTTGCCTAGCCTTTATGGCTCTTCTGCCTTAGCAACCCTACCTCATAATGCCTTTGTTTCTCTATTCTTTCCCCTTTTCTTTCTCTCCTGCTTCCTCTGGTCTCATTTCACTTCTGGTCTTCCTCAGCTTTGGTCTCTACTTAGGCCAACCCAAAAGCCTCTAGCTAGTCAACCAACCCTGCCATTGCAAGAGAGAAGCCTGCATGAAATTTCAAGTATGCCAATATGATATAGTGTCTTGCACATTTTTAAGGTTTTAATAAATTACATCATTTAATAAAGTTCTTGAATTAACAAATTTCACAATTATAATTTATAATCAATTCAATCCAGTAAACATTTATTAAGCACCTATCAAATGCTGGACTCTGTGCTCAGCCACGGAGATACAATTGATACAGTTCTTGCTCTCAAAGATCATATGATCTAAAGGGGAGAGAACACAAAAAAAGGCAAGAAAGTTTGGGGATGGGACACCCCTAAGGTATAGTGAAGCACTTTATAGATATTGTCTCATTTTGTCCTCACAAATAACAAATACTATTTTCTCTTTTACAGATGTAGAAACTGGGACTAAATTAGTTTAAATGATTTGCTCACGGTCATACAGCTAACAAGTGGTTAAAATTGAATTTGAGCTCAGGTCTTCTTGATTCCAGGCCAATACTCTACATACTGAGCCAAGACTCAATGTAGAGGGCTTCAGAGCAAATTGTTCCCCCAGACTTGGGAGACATTTCAACCCTGAAAGTAGAGACATCCAGATTAGGGGTGTGTGGAGTGGAAATTGAGGAGATTTTGGAAATTTCAACGTTCACCCTCTTTTACCACTGATTAAAATACATGCCCGGGGAAATTAATAATTTAAAATATAATGCTTTATTGAGAGGGGGAGAGGGAGGGACAGTGTCCCAAGTCATAGATGCCCCCACGGGATTACAGAGAAAATGTGGGGCACTGCCTCAAGTTATTGACCTAAGACAAATGCCCAAAAATTCACAGAAAAATCCTTACTTATAGGAGAATCCTGATGCAATCAAGACTTCCTGAAGGGATTATAACATTTCTACAATGGTTGGAGACAGTATTAAATAGTCTTACATTGGCTTTACAAAACACATTCAAACTAATTAACATCTTCAAGAAACTGGAGAAAAGCTTCACAATGGATACATCAGCAAATCAATATTTAAAAGAAGTAATCAGGAAGGTGAGACAAATTCAAGGAGGGAAGGGAGTAGTAGTTCAGAACAGGATTATCTAGAAGGGACTGATGAGAAGATCAGTCAATCACTGGGCTGGAATTCTTGGAAGAAGCTTCAGTAATCCAAATACAAAGATACAATAGGAGAGTCTTCTAAAACAGAAGGGTATTCAAGTTTGATACTTAAGATTTGATCCCTGGTAGTCAGGATCTAAGACCATCAGCCTGGGATTCCTGCCTGGTACAATTCCCAGACAAACTCATTTAAAGCTGTAAAGCTTTTGTAAGGATGTGGAGGAGTGGGGGCAGCTGGGTTCAAATCCGGCCTCAGCCACTTCCTAGCTGTGTGACCCTGGGCAAGTCACTTGACCCCCATTGCCTAGCCCTCACCACTCTTCTGCCTTGGAGCCAATACATAGTATTGACTCCAAGACAGAAGGTAAAGGTTTAAAATTAATTAATTAATTAATTAATTTTTTAAAAAAAGGATATGGAGGAGGGAGAAACGCCAATTTTTAGATATTAATAACTTGAGAATAACACACTATTAACCAGGAAAAACACAGAACTATTAAATAGAAAAACCACTCCTTAATTAAGGAAAGGGGTAGAATGCTAAATTAGGCCTCCACACAGAGTTCTGAGGATTGAACTTTGGTTGCTCTGGTCCCTGACCCCTGGGAACCTCACTAGATTGGACAATTCCTAGGAACCACTATAGTTGGGAAGCTTAAAAACCTTTCTAGGGGAACATGGGGACTAAGGATGAGAGGGGTAGTTGATTGGCTTTACAATGGTAACAAAGGAAAATGAGTCTGAGGAATAACAGTGAGGGGCTGATGTTTTACAATGGACACAGAGATACTTAACACCTGATTAGTCATCCCCACTTGAACTCCTTTAAGGTCTATTGTAAGTCTGAGACTAGTGAAATTGGAGAAACTTTTGTGACAGGCCAAACCTGGGACTTCACCTTTAAGTAAACTGGGGGGTCAATCAATCTTACTAGGCACCTTCTACCCATTCCTTATCTCCTTGGCATAATTGCCCCACCTTGGAGTGCTCCAGCTTGAGACAAAGCATTTGTGGCAAAGCACTTGGCCCATTCCATCACTGCCACTCTAGAAGACAGGGGCACCTATTAATATATGTATATACAGGTCAATCCTATTGACCTGTAAGAGAAAGAGCTGGACACTTCTTCACTGGTATCTGCAAAGAGAAGAATAAGTGGTTTTCCCTAGAACAAAGATTCAGGGATCTAGGGGTCAGTCCAAAGGGGAAACTATGTGGGGATAAAACAAGTCAGTGTCACAGTAGTTCATTCCCTGTCTCTCCTCACCCTACACCACTCCCAATCCAAGGTATTCCCTTCCCTATCAATTTGGCCTTCATGAGGGAACATTTCTCCTCTAGAAATTAGTCTCCTCCTCAGGTCTCCCTTATAATCTAGGCACACTCAATGGGTTTCATCTCTTCTTCCTATGCCAACTGTCAATTTGAAATCTAGAAACTCCAAGTTTGCTACAATCCCTTGGGAAAATGCCTTGAGGGGAGTCCCAACACTTTGTTTCAGACTCAACAATACACCTTAAAGTACTTAATGATGTTTGTTTTAGAGGCTTCTCCTGTATCAAATTCATCTCTCAGATAGTCCAGCTCTTGGCTGTATTTTCTTTTAGCATCCTTAGTAAAGCATCAGCCTCTCCCTGATGATCCTGTCTTGGACTTCTCATTTCCTTGTAGTCATGGTAATGCCAATCAATCATACTTCCCTGTCCTCAATTCCCCAAAAGGTATATAAGTTCCCAAGTTCTATTGTTCTTTGGAGACTCATCTTGCCTGTGATTCTTCCAGAGGTATTCTCCCCAGAGCCCCAGGGTTTGACTCTGGTATTTAGCACCAGCATGCGTGGCTGGTGATATTTAAAGACCTGTCTCTTTTCTAATTAAATATTTGGTTTTGCTGACTACTTTAGTGGTTCTGTGTTTTTCCAAGTCAACATTCCCTTTACCTTCTATCATTCTTCCAGCCTGAATCCTAACCAGATCTTGTTATCTATCTACCCCTTCTCAACATATGGTATTATTGTGTGCTGTGAACCTTAAAAATTCTCAGACCCTACTTCATAAGGTTGGGTTAAGACCATTTCCCCACTTTGAACAATGAAGGAACTTAGATCAGGAATGTGAAGACCTCTACTCCACCCCTACTTAATCATACTTTCGGGGAAGATGAAGTTGTAAACTCTTTGCTGAACAATGAAAAGTACTTAAACCCATACTTATAATAAGGCAAAAAGTTCTTAAGCTGTGCCAATTTTTAGAACTAATACAAAAGGGTGCTAAGTACCTATAAAGGTCAGGCAACTTGTGAACTTGCAAAAGGCAAAGAGGTGAGAACTTACTCAGGCGTGAATTACTCAAAAGTTTAGACTTCTTAGGTGTGAATTAAGAATGGTCTGTCCTTTGGAAAACGTCTACTGTGATTGGTAGATGTAAGAATTTAGGGGAGGTGACATAGGAGAAAATTCCCTTTAAAAGGAACTCAGAAAGGGAGCTGAAGACATTCAGATTCAGATTCAGGATTGAGCTGGTGGAGTCAGCTGAGATGAAGCTGGCCTGGTGTCACTAGAATCCTTGCTTGGACAGATCTTGTGGTGAGTGATTAAGGACTGACTGATCTCTCTCTTAAGACTCAGGTCTAGGCTATGTTGGCTTAAGGCCCTTCATGCTTATTCCTTTCTTATTCTCTCTCATTTTCTTTAATTCTTCATTTGTATGAATTAAAATCTCTATAAAACCCAGTTGACTTGGGTATATTTCATAATTGGGAATATTTCCCTGGCGACCACCTTATATTTGATTTAAAACAAGACACTGTCTTGAAACCATATTTTCTGCAGTCACAATTTAAAACAAACCACTCTTATATCTACTACAATTTAAGTCTTCCACTATTTTAATTAACACAGTGCCAGCAGAGAGCCATTCATGGCCAATACCTTCCTACGAGAATTCAAATAGATCACATCCTCTTTGTTTTGAAAAAGCATTCTGTCTTGGAGAGCCTAGAACCTAGACTGGATTTTCATCTCAGAAACTCAAAGAAGGAGAGTGTTTACTTAGTCAAAACTATTGGATAAATAATGCCACCATGTGCAGGTTCTCCCAGGGTAAGAAAAGACCCATTCAATCATCCTATTCAGTTAGGAAAAAAAAATATATCCTTTTTTTAAAAAAAAAAGAAAGCTATTTTGAGAGACAAAGATTATTGCATTGTTGACACTAAACCCAGAAATGGGTCAGGTCTTTTCTTGTGCATCCATAAACACAGGCTAAACAATGGGCTGTTTGTAAAACGTAGAGTTCTGACCATTGCCACCTCTGCCCATCCAAGGTGTGGAAGAAGAGAAAAAGAAGGTTGATTTGACCCCTTTATGAAAGTTGCTGCTTGATCATAAGTATCCTCGTGTAGGGAGTCAATGACACGGGACTTTCCAGACTTCCTGGAGGATGACTAACTCTGTTTTCCCCTGGAAACCCCCTTTCGCAAGCAAGTCAGCATGATTAGGTTAAATGTAAGCTTACCCTGCAAAACCAACTAGATAAAAGATTGCTTTGTCTGGTCTAATGCATCTGTGGCTGCTGAGGGGTCTTGGATCACTTTAGATTAGTAATTGCTAGCTAGCAGATTCATTAGTAGCAATTCTGAGGAATGAGCGTTACCCTCTTTCTCTAGTACCTGTGTAATTGGAAATCTGTTACCCTAAAAACTGCATTTCCCAGGAGCCCACTGACTTCCTATCATTGCATACTTCATGTAGACAGAGGGATAAATTCAGTGGGGTTCCTGGTCCCACCTTCTTTGCTCCCTGGGTTGTGACTGAGGTGGTAAGCAGGGTTTTTGATCAGGTTGATTAGCCATGGGCACATGGTTTTTTATTTTATCTTTTTATTCCTTTACTCTTAATGATCATTAATAAATCTCTTAAATATAAATATTTTTAAATTATTTGAGATTAATTTTAATTTTTACAATGATGGCAACTACTGAAGTTGGAGAAAAATTCTCAATATTTTAAGATAGCCTAGATAAATTTTTAAGCCACATTACAACTGCCATAACTTTTTACCACCCTGCACCACCCCCTCATGAACTCCAAGAGAACTCCAAACTCTCTTTGGAGCTGCTGCCTTGTTCCTGCCATTTTTTTCTTTCCCACTTTTTGCCAGTCACCGGCCCTACTGGCCTGACTTCTTTAGTTTGAGGGATTTAGCTAGGGACTCTTGGCAGAGAAAAGATAAGCTGCTTCTTGAGCCCATCTGCTTGAGCCAGCATTCCTCCCTGCCATGTCTGGTATTGCTGCTGCCAATCTAGCATCCGCCTGCTCCTCTTGCTCTGGCTCTAGCTCCTGCTGCTGTTGCTGTTCCTTTTAGTGCTGCTGGTTGCTGCTGCCGCATCTTTAGAACTAGCAATTCTGGGAGTCCTTGGAGTTGGTGGTAAAAATTGGGATATGTTTTCCTTAAGCAATAATTAATCTCCAAACTCCCTGTCCATGTGGCAGGGGAAGCAAACTGCTCCCTAGCATTTTACCCCAAGGGGTAAGGGTAAGGAAGTTTACTCTTCCAAACAGGAAGTAAAATTGCAAGCATGGCATATTCTATGAAAGAGCAGTGCATTACCTATCTCAAGCAGCTCAAAGTTTTGGAGTGTCTTTTCTTACTACTGTTCCTGGGTGTGATGGTCCTTGCATTTAGCTTGAATAATCTTCAGATTCAGAGGGGACATTCATCCTCCTACACACCTTTGGCATTTGGGCCTGCCCAACCACTACAATACATCCAATTTGAGATTCCTCCATACTATGTTCAGTGCAGAATTCTTCCTCACTATTGTGAATTTTAAAAATACTCCACCCTACTCAGGCCGTACTTTAGAAGATCTGATTTAGCTATTTCCTGATTAGTAACAATGGAGATACTTGATTTAACAGAATCAAGTCTTGGGAACTATATATTTCTCTACCCTACTCAGTTTAACAAGGTCAGAATGCCTGCACCATACTCAAAGATTTAATTATCCGAGGAAATGGCTTACAAAAGACTTGTGCAGAAAAGCGGACAGACCCCTGGGCTGTCCTAAGTCAAGTTAAGCTATCATTGGTACAGATGAGATGCAGGAAAGTGACGTAAAACCATCTATATAAGGCATGTCACTTGCTCTCTCTCCCTCTTTCCCCAGAGAGGCGACTCTGGCTGGCAGCGTGCTAAGCGTTCCAACATCTTGGTGTGGTGGCAGCTATTGTCTGGGTTTGGTGGTGAATCTGCTCTTGAGCTGATTCAGGTTCAGGCATCTTGGCTGAACCCTTTGGAGTTCAGGCTGATTCTTTCTTCCTTACTCTTCAAAAAACCTTATCTTCCTAGAGCCTCTGGTCTTCCTCCTAGCACTAGCCAGGCAGGAGAAAATCCTACACCCTTTTCCTTCTTCTTAATTTCTTTCCACTATATCAGTTAAATCACCATAAATTTTCCAGGTGACTTGGTTATATTTCTGTTATATTTGGGATATCCATGGCAACCAAATAATTAACATAGTTTAGGTCACAATGCTAAATTATCCTTTACAGTTTTGGCTGACCGCATTGGTTGTGATGAAATGCCCTCAATCTTCTTAACTCTCCTAAATCTTTTCTCTTTTGTGACTATCCCTAATTTCAGCTTTTAACAGTTTATTTTGATCAGCTGTAGAGGTAAGTAAATTTGGAATTTTTTCCCTCTCTTCTTAAATTAGATAGAATACAGCTAATACAATGCTAAATTATCCTTTACACTATGACAAACCAGACCTCTGACCAAAAAAAAATTCTAAATGGAGGAGGGGAAGAACCTTAATGAGATCTAGAGGTGAATTTTAAAACTTTTCAGACTTCATTGTTTTATTCCTTGCTAATCATTTTCAATTTATTCCCCTCCTATAATAGAGAACAAGTCTATTAAATTGGTGAAAAGTATTTTGATCCCACTGACTGCCTGTACTTTGTCATTTGCTTATATTATTGTTTTTACTGATTGTTTTAAGGTTTAATCTTTTTAATTTCATATATTATTAATCTAATCAACACTATTTTGTTGCATGATTCTTTATTTTGTACCTTTGCTGAATGTCAGAGGTTGATAACTCAGAGTCCATCTAAGAAAAAGATCTGAGTGCCCTTGTCAGAAGCTAACTCAGAGTCTGTCTGAGAACAGGTCTGAGTGCCCTTGCCTTCACCTTCTTCATGCTTAACATAACAAAACACATTATTGCTGGTAAGACATGTTATTGCTGACTTGACCATTCCATGAACCCAGATGATGCTTGGAGCCATATCTGCTTCACCTGGAGCCTTATCTGCTACACTTTCTCTTTGATGTTCCTCTGAGTGCTGTTTTTATTTTCTATGGGTTTTTGCCTTTAAAAGATGTAACCAGCTTACATTAAACTGTCCTCTCTTGCCACTAACAGGTGAGGTTCTTCTGACCCCACACTTTGTCTCTGATTCTTATCTTTTCCCCTTCTCCTTACCTGGGGAACTCTGGTCCCAGTCCTGTCCACCAGAAGGGCAGTCACAGCTGAAGAACAAAATATCATTGTATAAGCCCATGCATATCTTGCCCAAACCCTTGACACTAGATCCACTGAAGATCACTTGTCTTAAAAGCCTTTTCTGCCTTTTTGCCTTTGTTAATTGTCTCATAGATGATGATGGATGAACTTCATCAAAATTGGTTACAAATTGTGTACAACCTTTAGAGAATTTAATGAGCTAATAATTTAAATTGTAATTTTAAGGGGTCTTCAGAAATAATTTTAGATTTAGATAACTAGTGGTTTCTGAATGAATGATATTATATATATATAATATAAAATGTGTTAAAAGTAAAGAACCAAATAGATGTTCTTGCAGTGGAGGTGGGGGGGGGGGGAGTTTTATATAAAACAGGAAGCCAAAAAGGGCTTCTGTATGTATGCTCTTCCTTTGAGATCTGTTCAGCAGTCTCTCAGAGGGTGAGGGCATACTACATCTAGATGTGATGATCCAGTTGAGTAATGGAGATGAGATGCTATGTGCTCAGTCCCATATTCATAAGCATCACATAACATTCTGCCATAGCATGGAGGTTCATTTATTATATAGGTTTGTGATTACATATTTCTTTGGCACACAGTCAATTTTCTACATACATGGTCTTCTACATTTAATTGGATATGTTACACATTAACAAACCACTTAATTAACAATCTTATGATGTTACTACAACAAAAGAAACTTTGTGATGGAGATTAATAACATGGATAGGGAGGTTTGGAGGTTAGTACCCCCTGATCTTCTGAGAGGATCATTGTCCTTTTGAGCAGCTTTCACAATCAATTACAACTACTAAGGAGATGAATAACAAAACATTTCCTATCTAAATACAATGTTAAAAAGGTAACATGAAGTAGACCCGATTTGGAGTTTTCCTCAATTTACAAGTTCTGTTTTTCTTGTTTTATTTTAAAGCATCTGGAAATGTTGCAGTGGAGTGTATCTTGAAGGTGATTGATGTTCTTGGCTTGCCTGGCTTATAATGGGAGTGAATGTAACTCTGTGGAGAGGGAAAGGAGGGGGGTAATGGGTAGTGATCTTTAGGCTTTAATTCTGTGAATGTAATCTTTTAGTGTAATAATCTGGGGGGATTGAGGTGTGATGTATGTTTATTCTATAAGTATTTGCTCTTATATAATTTCTTTTATATTGGAGAGAGAAAAATAATCATCCATTATTAAGGAAAGTTAAAGAGAGAGAAGACACAGAGGGAGATCAGAAAGGGCCTCATTCTCTGGGGGCTGCCTTGTAGCCCTATTTCTCAAACTGTGACCTTGTCAGCCAGTGGGGGTATGATGACCTCCACCACTCTTCAGTTTAATTTACTTCCACCAGAACAATCTAGATTTCTTAGTGATGTTATAGACCCCAAACAGATTTTCCTCAACAATACAGAGGTTTGGTTTTTTCTAGACTCTTCTGCCAAATTTTAAATAATGGCAGTAATATACTTTGTTTAAACATATCTTTACCAAAATTGAAAGAATTACTACATCTGTAAAATTGTGACAACTATCCATCAGTTCATAGGTTTTTTAAAATGTCACACAGCAACTCATGTGAAATATGATAGTGGGTTTGTTTGCTATTGTAATTGACTGGGCTATTTTGAATTTTGGGGACTTTGGTACTTTATTTTTTTAATGTTTTTAAAAAACCCTTACCTTCCATCAAGGCAGAAGAGTGGTAAGGGCTAGGCAATGAGGGTCAAGTAACTTGCCCAGGGTCACACAGCTGGGAAGTGTCTGAGGCCAGATTTGAACCTAGGACCTCCCGTCTCTAGGGCTAGCTCTCAATCCACTGAGCTACCCAGCTGCCCCCTTTTGGTACTTCTTTAAATGTGCATTATCTATTGTACTATTGCTTTATAAAAACTGTTTTTGTTCTGAAAATCATTTGCACTCCCACAGTGATTCACATCCAAGTTTAAAAAGGAAATGAATCTCGGTTTCTGGTGAGAAACCTTTGTATTCTAAGTCTCCTTGGCTGACACAATTTGTCACTGATTGTAAGCTACATATTTTTTATTTTAAAAAACATTTTATTATTATTATTTTTCCTTGCATGTGCAATATAGTATTTGAGTTTTATTTTTTCTCTCCTTTTGCATTTGAAGCACATGTCAACCAGTATTGAGATTTTCTTTAATTTTTTTTGCAGTAATATAAGTTTAAAATTCATTTGCCCTATTGTCAATGCATACCCCAAAAGCTTTAGACTATAAAAATGATGCCATTGATTGTTTAAAAATATGGGACTGATTCTTTCTGATTCCTAGAAGAAGGGAATACAAAAAGAGCCATTATACAGTGCCAGGGAGCACAAGGTCAAAAAGGACCAAACCAATTCAGGTAGGATTGATAAACTTCTAACCTTGACAAGAGGATTTGAACTTGTTTGGGGTTCAAGGTTGAGGCTGTTTTGACATATGTCAGAGGCCAGTCTTCCTTGTCCTGCATTCTACCAAGTATCTCAATTTGGCTACTACCCAGCTCCTATAATCTAGTCCCTTTTCTATCTTTCATAGTGTCGCAAACTTTCTGTAGTCCTGGCTACTGATTTAGTAAATGCATAATTGCTTAAATAATTTTAGTTGGGCCCTGATTGAAGGAACTGTTATAGGTTTATTTTTTCTTTACTTAGAATTTTTACACATAAGATTTTGATACTCTATATTTCAACCAGAAGTTATTTTTTCTCTTTTATTTGGATTTTTTGATATTTTCTATTTCTATTACCAATTGATTCATATACCTCATAACTCAGCCATACATCCTTATGTGATCCCTGGGTTTGTCACCATCCTCCTCAGGGAGAATGTGTAATTATCCTATTATACAAAGTTTAAATTCTTTTGAGAGAAATTTCAGGATAAGAAACATGCTACCTCTCCCAATTCAGAAAGTGAATTATTTGGTGAAGGTGCCATGAAGATGCCTTCACAGACCACACACTAAACCAGAAGGTCCAAAGTGAACTTTTGGATGAGATGTGGTGATTTGAACTGTGTGGGGTTGAATGCATTTGTTTTTGTACATAAGCTCTTATGCAGAAGGGGACTAACTCCTAATTGTTTTTTGTCAATGTGCCTAGTAATAATTTTGTGTTCTTTTCCCCTTTTATCCCTAAATTATTTTAACTTAAAAGTTGATTATGTTAAATGATCAATTTGGAAGACTAGTCTCCCAAATGATCATGGGGGTATTTTTGTAATTGGAAATCTGTTACCCTAAAAGGTCCATTTACCAGGAGCCCACTGACTTCTGTTGTTACATACTTCCTGTAGACAGAGGGATAAAGTCAGTGAGGTTCATGGTCCTACATTCTTTGCTTCCTGGGTTATGACCGTGGTGGTAAGTGGGATTTTTTTAACAAGTTGATTAGCCATGGACATGTGGTTTTTTACTTTGTTACCTTTTTATTCCTTTACTTCTAATAAGTATTAATAAATCTCTTAAAATATAAATATTTTTAAATTATTTGAAATTAATTTTTACATATCCCACTAGGGGTATCATCCTCTCTATATCTTTAGTTGCTCTACTGGGCATGGGGGGCCAGGCCATACTTTTTATAGGGGGAAACCCACTGATGTCAGCAGTATTCTGACACTGAAGTGCCTCAATATAACAGGAGTGAGAGCAGAAGAAGACTGCTTTGCTATCTTACCAGATGGGCCAGTGTACAATATAAAGAAAACTATATAGAATATAAGCTCCTGGAGGGCAGGAACCTTTCCTTTTTTGTCTTTGTATTCCCAAGAGCCAACACATAGTAGGGGCTTAACAAGTACCTGTTAGCTAATTCACACTTAGCCCAAAATTTTCCTTCAATGACTTTTCTTTAAAGGAAGGAGACACCGTACATCAGAGAAGTCAAACACTGTAGGACACATTGCAACCCAGTGTAGCCCAACCAGATTAAAATGAAATTGGGAAATATCTAACAAAATAGATTAAAAATACAATAGAACATAGATAATATTAATATGTGGTCAAAATGCTACCTGCAGGGATCCTTATGGCTTAATGGCTCCACTTCATTTTGAATCTGACACCACATGGGAAATTTTCCTTTATAAGACTTTGACAGGAGTAGGAAGATGAGAGGAGTTTTAGTCACAGTAAATTTGCCTTTACTTCTGCCTCAACTGCATGCCACCCATTTCACCTTATGGTATTTACGGTTCCCATTCTGTCTCCATTGGTCTCCATTCCGTCCTCCCCTCGGTTTCACTGACACCCTTCCTTCCCCTCCCACTATCTTTACTCTGAACATCTTATTCCTCATAAATATCTGATTCTTTTTACTCCCTTCCCTCTCTATCACAAATATCACCACCTGCAGCCACATGCTGTCTAATTAGAAATTTATATTCATATATCTATAGGTATTTCCCTAATGAACTATGACTTGAGGGACAGAACCCAAAAACCCACATAGACCCTGAAGAGAGGAAAGGGGAAATAAAGGAATAGAACTAAAGAGATATTTAATCTAATACTCTAATAAATGTTAACACTTCTTGGAATACTATCTCACTTCAGGATTGAGTGTGGGAAGATGGATAGCTCAGTGGATAGTGAGCTCTGCTCAGAGACAGAAAATCTGGGGTTCAAATCTGGTCTCAGACACTTCCCAGCTGTGTGACCCTGGGCAAGTCAGTTAACCCTCATTGCCTCACCCTTACCACTTCCAATACAGCATGAGCATCATCAGTGTGTTAAATTTAAGTTAATGTCCAATAACTCCAAGTATTATATTTTGCAAAGTTTATTATTTTTTATCACATGAAATAGAAGAAACAAAAGAACAAAAGTATAAAGCCTAAGTAAAAACCGCGTGAGTAAAAATCTCTTGCTTGGCTCTCACCCAACCTCCACAACCACCTTCCCGGGAGCAGAGAGAGAGGGAGGAGCTACATCCACAACTTTATCTTCAAAGTGAAAGCATGTAAGGTGAAAATGAAAATAGGAAGCTGGGAAAGAGAGTTCTGGGGAGCAGATTCTAATTACACAATACCCTTTGTGATTCCATTGGGAAATGAGCATGTAGAAATTTCCCAGATTTACATGCTTAGTTTTCCCAATGAATCATTACCCATAGCCAACTTATATCTCTAAAGATCTTTAACTAGAGGTCCATACAATATTACACATTCTAAGTGGAAATTACAATAATTTGGGGATAAGAGGGAAATAAAAGAGAAAGAGAATAAAACCAATGATTGCTAGGTGCTTTCACAAAAAACCAATTAGGGGGCAATCTCCTTTGGCATAAGAATTTACATTCAAAATAAATGCATTCAACCCCTCCACAGTTCAATTCACTACATCTCCAGGGGTTTATTTGGGAGAAAGGGAAAAATAAGAATATGGAGAGAAAGAGGGTTTGGGGTTTCCCTAACACTAGAATAATTTCTAGGTTGGAGGATGGTGGAATATAGTTCAGATTTGGGAAAATTGGTTAACAGGTCTTGAAATTCAGTCACTATAGTACAGCAGAGAGAATCAGAGAGCTGGACTTTTGTCTTTCTTCCTTTCTGTCTCAAGGCAAAGAGACCCAGTTTTTCAGTTTGTCAGATCCTTCTCAACAGTCTTTCCTGGTCACCATTCCAATTAGAATGTTCTTCTTGAGTGACAGCTCAGCAGTCCCAGCTACTCCATCTCTTCTGCAAACTTTTCCTATTTATTTCTCCTCCACATAGGGGAAAGCTTGGGAACCTTTAGAGGTGTCCCTGATACCCCCCTGACATTAACTGAGCCAATGGAACTGCAATACGAATCAGGTATACTCTTCAATACAGAACAGGAAGCTCCAGTGTCCAAAAGGCAATCATAATAGGTGTTACCAACCTTTAATGTTACATGAAGCTCATTAGTATGGCGTGGGGGCCAGTGGATAGGGGCAGTAAGACATTAGAGTTTGGAAAATCAAAGGTTGTATCCTCTGATTCCTGTGCCCCAAACCCCCCATACACATTCATAATCTTTGGGTAGTACCTTGGAGTCCCCCCTGAAGGGCAGTAGCTCCCTGGGTTTTTCAGGGGCAAACTCCACTCAAAATATACTGCTGTGGGGTCATTTGGTATGAGTTGTCAGGTGCCTAATTTATGTCCCTAGGATTATTATCAATCCTAAAATTACGATTCCTGAAATCACCATTAAAATTATCATTCTTGTAATTGTTCCTATAAGAATTTCTCCAGTAGGTATAGTTCATCGTTCTGTGGCCCTTCTTATGACAGAATTGGCAGGTAAGGGACTGGTAGTTAGATTCTTGGAGAGAGGCTAGTGCCATTGGTTGATCATCATGCCCTTTGTTTTGTTCATCAATCTTATCCTCCAAAAATTTAATTTGTTTTCTCAAGGTTTCTATGATATTATTAGCCTCTTCCTGTTTTTCCTTTTGTCCTTTAAAGACATAAGAAGCAGCGTTTCTCAACTCTTCAATCTGCGGCCATCTCATCTCCATCTGAGGCCACTGTGGGCAATGCATCTTAAAATAATCTTGGGATTTTTTTTATCGGTCAAGATGGCAGAATGGAGAAACTAGGAGAATTGAAGGGAGAAATAGACAGTAAAACCATATTAGTGGGAGACTTAAACCAACCATTATCAAATTTAGATAAATCAAACCAAAAAATAAATAAGAAAGAGGTGAAAGAAGTGAATGAAATCTTAGAAAAATTAGAATTAATAGACATATGGAGAAAAATAAATAGGGATAACAAGGAATATACCTTCTTCTCAGCACCACATGGCACATTCACGAAAATTGACCATACATTAGATCACAGAAACATAGCACACAAATGCAGAAAAGCAGAAATAATAAATGCAGCCTTCTCAGATCACAAGGCAATAAAAATAATGATCAGTAAAGGTACATGGAAAACCAAATCAAAAACTAATTGGTAATTAAACAATATGATACTCCAAAATCATTTAGTTAGAGAAGAAATCATAGAAACAATTAATAATTTTATCGAGGAAAATGACAATGGCGAGACATCCTTTCAAACCTTTTGGGATGCAGCCAAAGCGGTAATCAGAGGTAAATTCATATCCCTGAGTGCATATATCAACAAACTAGGGAGAGCAGAGATCAATCAATTGGAAATGCAAATAAAAAAACTCGAAAGCGATCAAATAAAAAACCCCCAGCAGAAAACCAAACTAGAAATCCTAAAAATTAAGGGAGAAATTAATAAAATCAAAAGTGATAGAACTATTGATTTAATAAATAAGACAAGAAGCTGGTATTTTGAAAAAACAAACAAAATAGACAAAGTACTGGTCAATCTAATTAAAAAAAGGAAGGAAGAAAAGCAAATTAACAGCATCAGAGATGAAAAGGGGGACAGCACCTCCAATGAAGAGGAAATTAAGGCAATCATTAGAAACTACTTTGCCCAATTATATGGCATTAAATACACCAACTTAGGTGATATGGATGAATATATACAAAAATACAAACTACCTAGACTAACAGAAGAGGAAATAGATTTCTTAAATAATCCCATATCAGAAAATGAAATCCAACAAGCCATCAAAGAACTTCCTAAGAAAAAATCCCCAGGGCCTGATGGATTCACCAGTGAATTCTATCAAACATTCAGAGAACAGTTAGCCCCAATACTATACAAATTATTTGACATAATAAGCAAAGAGGGAGTTCTACCAAACTCCTTTTATGACACAAACATGGTACTGATTCCAAAACCAGGCAGGTCAAAAACAGAGAAAGAAAACTATAGACCAATCTCCCTAATGAATATAGATGCAAAAATCTTAAATAGGATACTAGCAAAAAGACTCCAGCAAGTGATCAGAAGGGTCATCCATCATGATCAAGTAGGATTTATACCAGGGATGCAGGGCTGGTTCAATATTAGGAAAACCATCCACATAATTGACCACATCAACAAACAAACCAACAAGAATCACATGATTATCTCAATAGACGTAGAAAAAGCCTTTGATAAAATACAACACCCATTCCTATTAAAAACACTAGAAAGCATAGGAATAGAAGGGTTCTTCCTAAAAATAATAAACAGTATATATCTAAAACCATCAGCTAATATCATCTGCAATGGGGATAAACTAGATGCATTCCCAATAAGATCAGGAGTGAAATAAGGATGCCCATTATCACCTCTATTATTTGGCATTGTACTAGAAACACTAGCAGTAGCAATTAGAGAAGAAAAAGAAATTGAAGGCATCAAAATAGGCAAGGAGGAGACCAAGTTATCACTCTTTGCAGATGACATGATGGTCTACTTAAAGAATCCTAGAGATTCAACCAAAAAGCTAATTGAAATAATCAACAACTTTAGCAAAGTCGCAGGATACAAAATAAACCCACATAAGTCATCAGCTTTTCTATATATCTCCAACACAGCTCAGCAACAAAAACTAGAAAGAGAAATCCCATTCAAAATCACCTTAGACAAAATAAAATACCTAGGAATCTATTTCCCGAGACAAACACAGGAACTATATGAACACAACTACAAAACACTCTCCACACAACTAAAACTAGACTTGAACAATTGGAAAAACATTAACTGCTCATGGATAGGATGAGCCAATATAATAAAAATGACCATCCTACTCAAACTTATTTATCTATTTAGTGCCATGCCCATTGAACTCCCAAAATATTTCTTTACTGATTTAGAAAAAACCATAACAAAATTCATTTGGAATAACAAAAGATCAAGGATATCCAGGAAAATAATGAAAAAAAAAACACATATGATGGGGGCCTTGCAGTCCCAGACCTTAAACTATATTACAAAGCAGCAGTCATCAAAACAATGTGGTACTGGCTAAGAAACAGAAAGGAAGATCAGTGGAATAGACTGGGGGAAAGCGACCTCAGCAAGACAGTATACGATAAACCCAAAGATCCCAGCTCTTGGGACAAAAATCCACTATTCGATAAAAACTGCCAGGAAAATTGGAAGACAGTATGGGAGAGATTAGGAATAGATCAACACCTCACACCCTACACCAAGATAAATTCAAAATGGATGAATGACTTAAACATAAAGAAGGAAACCATAAGTAAATTGGGTAAACACAGAATAGTATAGATGTCAGACCTTTGGGAGGGGAAAGACTTTAAAACCAAGCAAGACATAGAAAAAATCACAAAAATGTAAAATAAATAATTTTGACTACATCAAATTAAAAAGATTTTGTGCAAACAAACCCAATGTAACTAAAATCAGAAGGGAAGCAACAAATTGGGAAACAATCTTCATAGAAACCTCTGACAAAGGTTTAATTACTCAAATTTATAAAGAGCTAAATCAATTGTACAAAAAATCAAGCCATTCTCCACTTGATAAATGGGCAAGGGACATGGATAGGCAGTTCTCAGATAAAGAAATAAAAACTATTAATAAGCACATGAAGAAGTGTTCTAAATCTCTTATAATCAGAGAGATGCAAATCAAAACAACTCTGAGGTATCACCTCACACCAAGCAGATTGGCTAACATGATAGCAAAGGAAAGTAATGAATGCTAGAGGGGATGTGGCAAAGTAGGGACATTAATTCATTGCTGGTGGAGTTGTGAACTGATCCAACCATTCTGGAGGGCAATTTGGAACTATGCCCAAAGGGTGACAAAAGAATGTCTACCCTTTGATCCAGCCATAGCACTGCTGGGTCTGTAGCCCAAAGAGATAATGGACAAAAAGACTTGTACAAAAATATTCATAGCTGCGCTCTTTGTGGTGGCCAAAAACTGGAAAACGAGGGGATGCCCATCAATTGGGGAATGGCTGAGCAAATTGTGGTATATGTTGGTGATGGAATACTATTGTGCTAAAAGGAATAATAAAGTGGAGGAATTCCATGAAGACTGGAACAACCTCCATGAAGTGATGCAGAGTGAAAGGAGCAGAACCAGGAGAACATTGTACACAGAGACTAATACACTGTGGTATAATCGAACGTAATGGACTTCTCCATTAGTAGTGGTGTAATATCCCTGAACAATCTGCAGGGATCTAGGAGAAAAAACACTATGCATAAGCAAAGGATAAACTATGGGAATAGAAACACCGAGGAAAAGCAACTGCCTGACTACAGCGGTTGAGGGGACATGACAGAGGAGAGACTCTAAACGAAACTCTAATGCAAATATTAACAACATGGAAATGGGTTCGAATCAAGAACACATGTGACACCCAGTGGAATCACGCGTCGGCTATGGGGGGTGGGGGGTTGGAAAAGAAAATGATCTTTGTCTTTAATGAATAATGCTTGGAAATGATCAAATAAAATATTATTAAAAAATAATCTTGGACCACCCTGCAAGAGTTGTTGACAAAAATGTCTCCTTATTTGCTTAATATCTTTGTCTTTAGAAATATCAAGGTCTATATATTGACCCCCAAACTCAATGAACTTATCCATGAATTGTGAGGGTGTCTCATTATCTGATTTCTAAGCCTTTCAAATTTTGACCATGCTTCTGTATCTTTGGAGCATTCTCATGTAGCTGTTATAATGGCATCCACACAATAATGTAATTGCAACCAGTCTGTGATACTGTTATAATCCCGTGAAGGATCCTGAGCTGGCCAGTGTGGTGCACTATGCCCCTGGACCTTGCTAACATGAGAGATGATTTTGTTTTTCTCACATTCTGTTAGAAGAACATTGAGCAAATTGTCAACATCCTTATAGGACAGTTCATATTGCTAAAAAAAAAATCAGCCATCTTCTTGGTCACAACCAATGTAGGTATATTATGTTTCAGTTCTTAAATTTCTTAGGGAATAAAATGTGAATATTTTAAGATTTGGTTGAGCTATTTCCTTATCATAACAATGGAGATACTTGTCTAACAGGATAAGGAATGTATTGGGAACTTTTAAAATTACTCCACCCTAATTAGACATACTTTAGGGAAAGATAAAGTTGTAAACTCCTGATTGAACAATGAAGGTACTTAACTCATACCTTATAGTGAAGCTAGAACCTTAAGTTAAGTCTATTTTTAGATCTTATACAAAAGTTATTAAGTACCTGTAAAGTTTAAATTAATTACAAAAAGGTCAGATAACTCAAAAAAGGCAAGCTTAGCAAAAAGGTGTGAAGTACTCAGAAGATATAATCTAACCAGAGAAGGTGAGAACTAAGAATGGACAGTCCTGGAAAAAAGTGTCTACTGTGATTGGTAGATGTGAAAATTTAGGGGAGGTGACATAAGAGAAAAATTCTTTAAGAGGAGGGGTAAAAAGTCAATTCATTCAATTCAGTTCAGAGATGGTTGGTTCTGAACTCAGTTAAGGAGATTGAGTTCAGTGGAGGACTGGAATCCAGCTTGGTCTTGTGGTGAGTTATAAGACTGACTCCCTTACCCTTAGGCTCAGGGAGGCCACTTTGGCCAAGGCCTTTAACTACTGCCTGGCTCAGCCTGAGCCAAAGCAGTTTAAATTAATCCTCTCTAGATAGATAGGTAGATAGATAGATAGATAGATAGATAGATAGATAGATAGAGATAGAGATAGATAGATAGAGATATAAATTCTCTATATTAATTAAAATCTCCGTAATTCCCTGCTGATTTGGGTATTTTATTATTTGGGAATTTTCCCTGGCGACCAATCATTTAGATTTAAGTCAAAACACTAAAATTATCCTTACAAAAAGGAATGTGGTGTCTTAGTGTCACCACCTCACCATTGCATCATATTTTGTGCACTTCCCTTAATGGGAAAAGGCCTCCATAGTAGTAATCTGATGTCTGTGATTTCTTAGAAATTGACTGTGGGAATTGATCCAACCATTCTGGAGGGCAATTTGGAACTATGCCCAAAGGGCACTAAAAGACTGTCTGCCCTTTGATCCAGCCATAGCACTGCTGGGTTTGTACCCCAAAGAGACAATAAGGAAAAAGACTTGTACAAGAATATTCATAGCTGCACTCTCTGTGGTGGCCAAAAGTTGGAAAATGAAGGGATGCCCTTCAATTGGGGAATGGCTGAACAAATTGTGGTATATGTTGGTGATGGAATACTATTGTGCTCAAAGGAATAATAAAGTGGAGGAATTCCATGGAGACTGGAACAATCTCCAGGAAGTGATGCAGAGCGAAAGGAGCAGAACCAGGAAAACATTGTACACAGAGACTGATACACTGTGGTATAATCAAAGGTAATGGACTTCTCCATTAGGGTCAATGCAATGTCCTAGAACAACTTGCAGGGATCTAGAAAACACTATCCACAAGCAGAGGATAAACTGTGGGAGTAAAAACACTGATGAAAAGCAACTGTTTGACTACAGGGGCTGAGGAGAAATGACTGAGGAGAGACTCTAAATGAACACTCTAGTGCAAATACCAACAACATGGAAATGGGCTCGAATCAAGAACATATGTGAAACCCAGTGGAATTGTGCATCGGCTATGGGAGAGGTGGTGGGAGGGGGGCAGGGGGAGGAAAAGAAAGTGATCATTGTTTCCAATGAATAATGTTTGTAAATTATCAAATAAAATAATGTTTAAAAAAAAAGAAATTGATGAGTAGGAACAGGTATGATAGCAGCATGAGATTTCTTTGGAGTTGGGCATAGTTGTGGAGTGAGAGAAAGGGCAGGAGAGGATGGGGGGTTAGAAGAAGGATCAGGGGAGGTAATATCAGCCAAGAGTCACAGAGCATAAGAGAGATGTTGCAGAGTACAAGAGAGAAGGGTCTGCACCTGATGTATGAAGGTTCATTCTCTATTTGTGGTTCAGGAGTAGGCTCTCAAAATTCAGACTTGTTTTGGGTGTGATCAGTATTTTTCATTAGGTCATGTAAGTATTTGAAATTTTTTTATTGGATTTTCCTGTCATCCTGCATTTCTGCTTTAATCTCTCATATAGTAGCTTCTTTTGTCTTAAGAATGAAGATCAGAAAAATAAATGTCCTAGGAGTACAATGAGGAAGAAGAAATTTGGAATTTTACATGCTTCTAATTGGGCAAAAAGCAAATGGCTTTCATGTATAGTAGCATTTATGCTGCTTAGCATTTTGATCAAAAAAGGAGAAAAAAATAATGTATATTTATTTATTTTTTAATTGTTATTAGTATAAGGGTGGGGGTATTTAGCTTATTTAATTTTTATAATTTTATTGGATTTTTATTTTTTTAAGGGAAATTTTTTAAAATTTTCATTTATTTATTTATTTGTTTGTTTATTTATTTATTGCTGCCATCTAGTTGCAGCAAACAACCACTGCAGCTAAGCAGTGAAATTATTATGGGAACTTGCCCTCCAGATGATACCCTAATGGGCCCTTTGTCCCAAGAAATAAAACTGACATACCCTTATTTATGTACTGCCATAAGGACACAAGACCATATGTTCACTGACCTGATCTAGGTCACCCGACCATATGTTAAAAGGAAGCATCTGGGTCTAAGATTGATGTGTCTTCACTTCTGGTGCCTGATTCTCAAGATGACCCCCCACCCCTAGCTCTCTATATAAACCAGGCTCACACAATGCTCAGGGTCTTTCACTTCTTGTGGAGACCCAGGCTATAGCTTGAATAAAAGTAGCTCTTGTGTATTTCATTACCGTGTGTGTCTCCTCCTTGGAATCTGAACCAGAACCAGACAGACAGAACAGCAGGAAAAAGGAAAAGAAGAAAAAAGAGAAAGAAAAAAAGAAAAGGAAGAAGGAAAGAGAAGAAGAAATTCACTGCTCAATATTGACTGCTAGTGGCCAAGAGGCAGAACTACAACTGGGAGGGGTCAGGGGTGTGGTTAGGGGTGGTTTTTCAGGGTAAGAAGTGTGGTTAGGGACTGCCAGGAACCAAAATGGAGGATATGACTACAAAATCTGGCATACACCAAGAGATGGAAATAAGGCAAATTTGGTAAAGCAAGTAGGGGTAGGAGTTAAACTGGGGTGGTTTAAAAGAAGGCTAGGACTCTCCCAGTCAAGGAAAAGAGCCTGGTAGAGCCTAGGGGGCAATCAGCTGTCCAGCGGGGAAAGGGGCTTGCTGGCTGGGGAAAGGGAAGCTTATACTCACCAGCTGGAATGGAGATCAAGGCAGCAGATGCAGCAGCAACAAGGGTATGGGGGCCAGGCTGAAACTAACTCTGGCTAAGAAAAAAAATAACTCAATAGTGTCTTTTGCTCTGGGCCGTGGGTAGGAGAAACCAAGCCAGACTTCAGAAGCTGGAGGACACAGCAGCAGCACTGGGGTGGGCCTGGGGTGCCATGGCTGAGGTAGTAGTTTGAGGCAGTGGGGGAACCTGCTACTTATCCAGGGTTTGGCCAAGCTGCCAGCAGGAATGGTCAATCAGGCTGATTAGGCTGCTCTCCAGGCTGTGGGCAAGAAGCAGCTTCACCACCAAGTCCCCTAAATCAAGGCAGCTGGCTGTGGGGTAAAAATACTCAAATACTGACAGCTCCCAGAGGCTTGGAAGGCTGAAGGAGAGCTAGAGGAATGAGCTGCAGCTGGGCGGCTGGAGAGGGGGTTTGAAAACTACCAGTTGTAATAAGGGACTATTTGAATGGTAAATGAATACTACAGATCAGGCTGTTAATCGTCTTCCTTCCTCCCTTCCTCCCTTCTTCCTCCCTTCAGCCTCCCTTCTTCCCTTCCCCTTCCTGTTGATCTTCTATTAGTCTCTTAAATCAATTCAGGGTGAGTTTATGATGTCTCAAATAAAATACTTTCTCTTCTCTAAATTAAGTAAGGGGTTTATTGGGAAAGAAGAAAATATAAGAAATGGAGGGAAAGAGGGTTTGGGATTTCCCTAATACTAGAATGAGTCTTAGTTTGAAGGATGGTGGGATATAGTTCAATTTGGGAAAATGGCTGATAGGTCTGGAAGTTCAGTCACTATCACAAGAGAACAAATCAGAGAGAGCTGGACTTTGTCCTTCTTTCTTCTGTTTTCCAAGTCAAAAAACAACCTTCAGGCTTCAGTCCCCAAAAGCCAAGAGACATTAGACCTATTCTGTCTTCTAAGCCCAAAGGTCCAGACTTCAGTTGGTATGCTCCCTTCCTCCAACTGCTTCTCCCTGTCACATTCTAAACCAGAATGCTCTCGATTGAATGACAGGTCATCAGTCCAAGCTATTCCTGTCTTGTTGCAGGCTTTCCCAATTTCTCTCTTCCACACAGTAGAAAAGCAGCTTTGGTTGCAAACCAGTAGCAGTTTTAAGCTGTCAGGTTGTTTGGCTATAACCTGGCTGCCAGCTTTAAAGAAAAGGAAAAAGAAAAGCCAAGTTCAAGTATCCTTTCATGTTCTACCAAAAACATAAAGATTAAAATTAATATCTAATATTCCAAGTATTATTTTAATACTATTTATTAAAAAAATTTTTTAAACTCCAGCAAGCACCTGAAATGTTCCCTCCTTCCCCCTAGTACAAGCCAGAGAGAGAGCTGCATGGGTGGAAACAGAAACTCTAAAACTCCCTCCACTTAAGGAGATGCACAAACAGGAAAAGGAAAAGGAGATTGTGGGAAATGTAGTCTCTAGGGTTCAAGATTCTAAATCAATATAGTCTTGATGTGAACAAAACAACAGGGAAGATGTTTCTATTCCTGATCAGCTGTACAAGCAGAGAGGTTTGTAGTCAAGCCCTTTTCTGTGAAGGGTTTGTAATAACCCAGGTCTAGTTTGATACTGATGAAATAGGACACCCTTGAATCCTATTCTCAGTCACCCAACTTTCCCCTTATTATGAAATCCAGACCAATCCCAAAATCTGACTTGAACTGAAAATGTATTGAAGGGAAGGGATATGGTAAGGTTAGAAGAATAAGGGAGAAGAAAGATGAGAGAGGATGTCCTGTCAAAACTATTTACACAGCAGTTAGATTTTAAGGGCCCAGGCTCAGGCTTCTGTGCCTCAGCCCCTTTCTCAACTGACTGTTTCTTATAATCTCTATACCACTATAACTTAAACTAAATCTCTATATTCAGTTTAAGGAAAGGCAAGGGAGAGACCCAAAGGGAAGTATACAGGTTGACTCAAATGAAAGAGTCCAACCAAACTCCTTCTGAGTCTTGGGTAGTTGTCAAGTGAAGGAAAGGTTGTGGAAGTATTTCTTGATGGAAGCAGGTACATGAACAAGTAGGAAATTCTGCCTCTTTTCCCTCTGGTGATTTCAGATCCCCTCTGCCACCCAGGAAAGGTTCCTCTCCATTTTCCTTCCAGAGATGGAAGTGCTGAGCTGGTCAGAATTCTCCACAGCTCCCAGTTCCCTACCCAGAATCCTTTGCTGACTCTCAACTGCCACCAAGCTAGCTATCCATCAAACAGCAGGATTCTATTCAGGGTCCCCTTGCCATCCTTTACAATCATTAGTCAAAGTCCCATAATATTTAACAATCAATGGCAAGTTTCCATAGTCTAAAGTTTTGGGATATGCATTGACATTAGGGCAAATGGACATTTTAAACTTATCCTAGTGAAAAATTAAAAAAAAAAACATTAATTCCGGCAACATGTGCTTCAAATACAAAAAAAATAGAGAAAAAAGAAAACTCAAATACTCTGTTGTACATACAAGGAGAAACATTAATACAATTTTCAAAAAAATCAAAATATATAGTTTGCATTCCATGAAAAGGTGTCAGCCAAGTAGAGGCACAATACAAAGGTTTTTCACTTCAAAATGAGATCCATTTCCTTTTTAATTTGGTCATGATCCACAGTGTGAGTGCACATGATTTTCACTGAGTAACAGCTTTTTAAAACAGTAGCACAGAAGATAATGCACATTCAAAGTCCCCAAATCCCCCAAATCACAAGAGCCCATTTAATGACAATAGCAAACAAACCTGCTATCTTTAGGATTCACATGAGTCTCCAATGCCACTTGCTATGTGATATTTTAAAAACCTATGAAACTCATGGATACTTGTCACAAGTTCTCCAGATCTAGCCAATCTGTCCACTTTAGCTGAGATACTTATAACAAGTCTATTACTGCCATAATTCCAAAATTTGGCAGGAGAGCCCAGAAAAGCCTTTGTACTGCTAATGAAGACCTTTTGGGTCTAAAATGTCACCAAGAATCTAGATCATTCTGGTGGAAGGGTAGAGTAAGCTGAAAAGTTACAAAAATTAAAAAAAAAAACCTGTCCAAGGATAACCAAGCCCCTTGGGAAACCCTCCCTCCTCTGTTATGAGACTGTAACAGCTATAAAAGGCATGTATTTATATGACCCATCCATTACGATCTGGAGACCATTTATACAATAGTGAAAATCACTTCTAATGTCTCATCCATTACATTTTTATAAATGTGGAGGTGGAGAATACAATAGTGCTATTGCACTTCACTTCAACTACTAAATGGATCCTTACCTCTTGTTACAAAAATCTCAAAGGTAGGCAAATTATCAGTCAAAAGTAGCAGTGTACCTAGTTTTCTGAAAATTTGAAGAGCTGTTAAAAATCAATTGAGATCTTTTTTTCTCATTAAATTCTCCAAAGTTTACTGATACCGGTTATAACCAGTTTGATGGAGTCCATCCACCATCATCTATGTGACAATTAACAAAGGCAAAAAGGAACAAAAGGCCATTAAGGCAACATGTGATCTTGATGGATCTGGTGACAAACCCAGCATCCATAAGGAGCTATGGTTTTGACACTGAAAAAGGTTTGTCCAAGTTGTTTATGGACTTTTATAATGGTGCTTTCTCCAGTCTAGTCAAACATAGAAGGATGGTACAAATGAAAATAGTGTAACAGCAACAAAACTGAGTTTTAAAGCAAATAATCAGCAAATACAATAAGTATGACAGGAGATAGGCACTCAGTGTTAATAGAAGGTTTTACATGTGAGCAATCAACTCAAGAGTCCTTTTCTCCAATTCCGATAGCCATGTTAAGACTTTTTCACTATTGGGAGGGGGACAAACTGAAACAATTAACATCAATAAGGCAATCGAGTCTACAAAGGCTTAAAATTTACCTCCAGACTCATTGAGATTCCTTCCCCTCCCAAGTATCATCATCCATCTAGATTCCTTTGATCATGCCTCTGGGATCCCCTCTACTGAGGGGAATTTTTGCACTGAACATAGTGTGGAAGAACCCCATATTGGATGTATTGCAGAGGCTGGGCATGCTCAGATAGTAAGAGGAATGAATCTCCCTTCTGAATTTTGAGATTACTCAAGCTAACAGCAAGGTATCCTATCAATACAAATACACCCAGGAATAGTAATAAAAAAAGACAACCTAAAACTTTGGTAATGCACTGCTCTTTCGTAGAGTGGGCCATGCTTTTAAATCAAATCATTAAATCAGTTGCAATTCTACTTCTTGTTCAGAGGTGGCACTACCCTAATATGTACTGGCTAAGAATAAAAACCTCACAAGGCTAGTAGACGGATACATGCCCCAATTAGCCTTTGAATGGAGGGCAAGGTGAAAAGCCCTAGCCCCAGACTGGATTTAGGAGGGGCAACAAGAAAAGGCAAGAGTTTTCTATTTCAGGCAAAACAAAACACACTCTCTTGAAGGTAAAAACAAAACAAAACCTCAGGAGTTAGCTAAGAGTTTTGGAAGAATATTCTTCCTTCTCCTCCCCATCCAGGGGTAAAAACACCAGGGAGAAAAAAAGGGTTTTGGAGTATAGAATACAGGATACATCTGATATTTGGGTCAGGAAACCAGAGCCTAATTTCCAAAAATCTGGCTTTCAATTCACTGAGCTACTAGCTGCCCCCCTGTTATGCTGGGTATTAGGGTATAGAGGGTGGCACAAAAGACCCCCATGTGGGATAACCCCTAAGTTTCCACCCTCTCATCCAGGAGCATGAAAACCCCCAGGATTAGTCTAAAACTGTCTTAGAAGCTAAAAGGGGGTGGGGTGGACAGCATGGAAAAGGCCCAAGACCTCCAGTTCATTGCACTTCTGAGCTGAGCTGAGGAACAAAACCAGTGGTGCTGAAATCTCATGGCTATTAGTTTTTAGACTGTGAGAGGAAAGAGGCCAGTGCAGGCTACTCAGTTATTAGTAATATAAGGGAAATTTATACTTTGCCTTCTGTGCAAAAAAAATGCCTTGCTCAAAAAGATGCAGTAGGGAGGTCGGAGATGCCACTTCTTTGGGTCTCTTGTACTAGGAAGACTCAGAAGAGAGTTCCCCTGAAGGGGAGGGCAAAAAGTGATGAGGCAGATGAGAAACTTGGTTTTCTCAAAATAATCTACTCCCTATCTTTACTCAAAGGCTATCTTTGGGCTCCCAGAATCTGATCCTTTAAACAGTTTCTTCTCTTAGTTGCCAAGAGTCTGTCCATTCCTTAAAGCTACTTTATCCATCCAGTGCCTGCCTTTCTATATTTATGTCTGGTTGATTCCTCAGTTTTGCTTCCAAGTCTCCTGAACCAAGAGTCAACTTGAAATCTGGAGACCACAAGTCTGCCCCTGTCCCCTGAGAACTCAGCCCAGGGAAGTCCCAGACTCACCCATTTCAGACAGAACAATAGACTTAAAGGTAGACCTAAACAGATGTTAAGTACCCTTTTGCCCTAGTTTTTCCCATTGTATCAAATTCCTCTCCCATGTAGCCCAGCCCTTGGCTGGACTCTTTTTTTAGTATCCATTGTAAAGCATCAGCCTCTACCTGATAATCCTGTCTTAGACTTCTCATTTCCTTATAGCCATGATAATGTCAGTCAATCATATTCCCCAATCATTAGTTCCCTAAAAGGTATTTAAGTTCCTCAAGTTCTATTGTTCTTTGGAGAAATCATCTAGCACTATGGATTCTCCCAGGGATATGTCCTGGAGCCCCAGAGTGTTGATCCTTAGTAGTTTTTGGCACTGGGTTATATGATAACAGAGGCCCCATTATTGGACCTCTTTCCTGATTAAAGACTTGTTTTTTTTTTCTGACTACTTTAGTAGTTCTGTGATATTTCCAAGTTAACACCATAGACTCACAAACTGAAAGACAGAATGCTGTGAATTGTAAAAACTACTCAGGCTCTATTTTAGAAGATTTGGTCTAGCTATTCCCTTATTGTAACAATGGAGATACTTGGTCTAACAAGAATCAAGAATGTATTGGGAACTTGGAAATTACTCCACCCTACTCAGACAGTGCCTTAGGGGAAGATAAAGTTGCAAACTCCTGTTTGAACAATGAAAGTCCCTAGCTCATACCTTATAGTAAATCTAGAACATTAAGCTAGGTCTATTTTTAGATCTAATACAAAAAGGTGTTAAGTACCATAAAGGTTAAATTAATCACAAAAAGTTCAAGTAACTCACAAAGGGTGAGCTTAACAAAGAGGTGTGAAGTACTCAGAAGATATAATCTAACCAGAGACAGTGTGAACTAAAGAGTGGTGAAAACTAAGAATGGGCAGTCCTGGGGAAAAGCATCTACTGTGATTGGTAAACATGAAAATTTAGGGGAGGTGACATAAGAGAAAATTTTCTTTAAAAGAAAGGGTAAGAAGTCAGTTGAGGCTAATTCAGTTTGGAGAGCAATTTAGTTTGGAGTGGAGGGAGATTCTAAACTCAGTTCAGGAGATTCAGTGGAGGACTGGGGCTTGCTTGTGGTGAGTAATAAGACTGACTCACTGGCTCTCCCTTAGGCTCAGGGAGGCCACTTTGGCCTAGGCCTTTAACTACTTCTTGGCTCAGCCTGAGCCAGAGCAGTTTAAATTAATTTTCTCTCTCTCTCTCTCTCTCTCTCTCTCTCTCTCTCTCTCTCTCTCTCTCTCTCTCTCTCTCTCTCTCTCTCTCTCTCTCTCCTTCCCTTAATTCCTTCTCTCTTTATTAATTAAAATCTCCATAATCCCCAGCTGACTTGGGTATTTTCATATTTGGGAATTTCCCATGGTGACCACTTACTTAGAATTTAATTCAAAACACTAAAATTATCCTTACAATGCCTCTTTCTGGGCCAATTGCTAATAGATTCCATAGTTCATTTGGAAAGAGAGAGAAAGTCCTTCCTCTCCTCACCCTTCATTCTTACAAGGGCCTCTTCTACATGTAGCTCTTTTTTTAACTTTTCAAATATCCAGAGCATATCTATTAAAAATCTACATGAGGTCTAGCTAATTTTTTTTTTGCTTAACCAATCATAATTGTTTCCTTCTTGCCTCAATCAGAAAGGTGCTTGTAACCCATAAAGGTATTACCCAGTGGCCTTGTTTCTTCCCTTAGTTTAACACCATTTTAACACTTAATAATTATGTAGTTGTTTGAGGGATAGTGGTCAAAGACCAACTACTCTACTTAAAAACTGTCATTTGGCTCTTTCTTTGTCCCATCCCCCAACACCCACTGGCAGAGGCACCCACACAAACACATAAAAGGCTTTTAATCTTCTCTGTTTATTCAACCCAGAAATGGGTTCATTTAAAATCCGATTCCAGTGATATTTTGCATGTGAATTATTATTTTCAAAATTCTTTCATATATCATGCTAAATATCTTTAGTAATTTCCAGTGCCCCTGTCAGAGCAGAATGTATTTTTTTTAAAATTTGACATGAAATATGGCAAATGTTACTTAGTTATACATTCCATTATATTGAAGATTTGCAGTGAAATCAGTTCCTAGGTCACTTGTTCAGACATTAGATCATTAAAAAGTGAGATAAGATTTTACCTTAATACCATTCATCTAGAACAACTCCCTTGGAGATTTTGTCTGCTTAATAGATTAAGTCTAAAAACAAGTACCTTGGAAATCATTTAGTTTAGTGCCCTTCACTTTCTAGAAGTTAAAGCTAGGAATGCATATAAAGATACCTAACATTTGAACCTATGTGCTCCCGATTTTTGAGGCAAAGAATTTAACACTCTTCTATCTTTTGAGTTTTTGAGAATTGGAAGGGACACAATTGGCCAGTTAGCATTAAAGTCCAGCCCACACATAACTCTGTCCTTCAGCAAAGAAATAAAAAGAGAGGGGGATCAATTTGTCCTTTCAGACTGACTGATGAAAAGCAAGCCTCTGCTCTGTATGTTAAGGAAGCCTAGAATCCAAATTCAATTTTATAATGGGATACAAACATTAAGGCCCCAGAGGGATGTAAACAAATGCAAACCCTGCCCTCCAGAAGTTAACATTCTAACCTAAGAGCAGTGGAAATATGTTAATTGTGTAAAGATTGGACCTAGGATTTCATTGGTATATAGGGAACACAGAGATGAGGGAATTCTCTGTAATGACAGACCCAGGGACCTTCTCTGCAATTTACAATCTTTGAGAATTGCCTAGGATTATTGAGAGGATAATTGATCAGAATTCCACAGAACCCACCCACTGAAAATATTTATATTGATAAATAAATTCAATATAAGTTGAATAATAATAGTGCAGATAGTATGGGGCAGTGGACAGAGCACTGGGCTGAAGTCAAGAAGACTAGAGTTCAAATTCAGCCTCAGACACTTACTACTAGTTATGTGATCTTGTTTGCCTCAGTTCCCTCATTTGTAAAATGAGCTAGAGAAGAAATGGCAAACCATTTCAGTATCTTTGCTAAAAACAAACAAACAAACCTGAAAAAGGATCAGGACTGAACAACAACACCTAAGTTCAAGGAATCAAGTTCATCAGCTCCTTAATATTTGAATGAGAAATTTTATTTAAAATATATTGGGGGAGTGGGAGTGGGGATGGCTAATGTCTCCCAATCCAATCATGTTTATTTTATTTGCCTTCTATAAAACCAAGTCCAGTCTTATCTTATTATTAAAACAAACAAACAACCCTTACCTTCCATTTTAGAATCAAAACTGTGTATTAGTTCCAAGACAGAAGAGTGGTAAGGGCTAGGCAATGGGGGGTTAAGTTTGAAGCCAGAACCTCCCGATTTTAGGCCTGGCTCTCAATCCACTGAGCCACCTAGCTGACCCCACCTATTTTTTTTTTTTTAATCACTAGAACACTGCACCCCACTGCAAAAAGGCTAGCCCGAGGGAAAACATGAAGTTTGTCTAGGAAGACTAGAAAGCTTGAGCAAGGAAATACACAAGGGGAAGCGTCGGATAAAGACAGAAGAGGAGGCTGCATTTACATTCTGCTCCAGCTATCTAGTCAATCAGTCGACAGACTTTGGTCCCCTTTGCCGCCCCCACCTCAAGTCGGTTGCTTCTGGTTGGGTTTTGAGCGTTAAAACAGGTGGAAAAACCGACGTAAAGAGATTAAAAGGTGGAGGCTCCTAGGAGGAGCCCTCTCACTCCCACCCCACCGGCACGTCCGTTGATCTGTCCAGAAGCTGAATTTCACGGATGAATGCCACCTTCCCTTCTTCCCAACCAGGACAAGGGCATGTCCATGGGCGGGGGGGGGGGGGGGGGGGGAAGGAGGGGGAGAAGAGGAAGGAGGGGATGAGGTGGAGAAGGAATGTGGCGTTTGGAGTGGAGGAGAATATGGGAAGATGTGATAGGTAAAGTGGCCTAAGTGGGTATCTTAAGGTGGGAGAAGGATTTAGGGAGGGAGAGAGGAGAGTTCCATACAATACCACATATTTGACGGGAGGAGATAGAGGGTAGCAGGGGAGGCTGCTCAGGTGTTCTGAGAAAGAAAGGGATTTGAGGAATCTAGAGATGATAAATTGGAAGGTGAGGAAGGAGGTTTTGGAGCTTGAGAGAGCTGCAGATTACCTGCGATGGATGGTGAATTGGCAAAGTTAGAGGAAAGATTTGGGAATAAATGAAAAAGATTAAATATTGCTGAAAAAAAAGGGAGTTGGAATGGGGAGGCAGCAGCCCCAAGATTTAAGAGGACTTATAGAAGCTTAGGGGAAGCCTGATAAGGAGCCTCGTTAGCGCAGTAGGTAGCGCGTCAGTCTCATAATCTGAAGGTCGTGAGTTCGATCCTCACACGGGGCATCCGCTTTACATTTTGTTCTGGAAGACTGTAGTAAAACTAAGAGAGGGCCGTTTTAGACTTAATATAGGGAAAACTTTCTAACAATCAGAAATGTACAAAAGTGGAATGGGCATCTGGAAACCCCCGTGCACTGGGTTCGAGAGAAAGTCATTGTTGGGAGAATATACAGGTTCCTGTTCCTCTCGAGCATTGCTGAGGCTGGGGAAGTTAGGAGGTCCTTTCGGTCTCTAATCCAATTAAGGACAGAACGGAAGTTGAAATGAGATGTTGCTACATTTTCCTACATAGACAATTGTTTTTATTTTCAGAAAAAAAAACCAACTTTTTTTTCTAATGAGTTACTCGGAAAATAACATGATTCCCCTCACTCACGCGGCCGCTTTTCAAGGACTTGTTTGACCAGAGCTGGACACAGAGCGGAACAGCTCCGGGGGAAGGGAATTGGGGCACGAACTCTCTGTGATTTTGCCCCACTGTTCTGTTACCCCTCGAACCACAGGCTCCATTTCTCTTTGCCCAGAGAAAAGGCATCTCAGCATACGGTTCTTCTCATTGAGTCTAGAAGAAAAAAAATCCAACTCCCCGAAAGAAGGGAGCTCAGGCGTTTTCTTCTTCTTCTTCTTCTTCTTTTTTTTTTTAAACATTATTTTAGTTGGTCATTTCTAAACATTATTCATTGGACACAAAGATCATTTTCTTCCCCCCCCCCCACCTCTCCCATAGCTCACCCACGATTCCCCTAGGTATCACATGTATTCTTGCTTCGAACCCATTTCCATGTTGTTAGTATTTGCACTAGAGTGTTCATTTAGAGTCTTTCCTCAGTCATATCCCCTCAAACCCTGTAGTCAAGCAGCTGCTTTTCATCGGTGTTTTTACTCCCACAGTTTATCCTCTGCTTGTGGATAGTGTTTTTTAGATCCCTGCAAGTTGTTCTAGGACATTGCATTGACCCTAATGGAGAAGTCCATTACCTTCGATTGTACCACAGTGCATCAGTCTCTGTGTACAATGTTTTCCTGGTTTTGCTCCTTTCGCTCTGCATTACTTCCTGGAGGTTGTTCCAGTCTCCATGGAATTCCTCCACTTTATTATTCCTTTGAGCACAATAGTATTCCATCACCAACATATACCACAATTTGTTCAGCCATTCCCCAATTGAAGGGCATCCCTTCATTTTCCAACTTTTGGCCACCACAAAGAGTGCAGCTATGAATATTTTTGTACAAGTCTTTTTCCTTATTGTCTCTTTGGGGTACAAACCCAGCAGTGCTATGGCTGGATCAAAGGGCAGACAGTCTTTTAGTGCCCTTTGGGCATAGTTCCAAATTGCCCTCCAGAATGGTTGGATCAATGCACAACTCCTCCAGCAATGAATTAGTGTCCCTACTTTGCCACATCCCCTCCAGCATTCATTAATTTCCATAGCTGTCATGTTAGCCACTCTGCTAGGTGTGAGGTGATACCTCAGAGTTGTTTTTATTTGCATCTCTCTGATTATAAGAGATTTAGAACACTTTTTCATGTGCTTATTAATAGCTTTGATTTCTTTGGCTGAGAACTGCCTCTTCATGTCCCTTGCCCATTTATCAACTAGAAAACGGCTTGATTTTTTGTACAATTGATTTAGCTCTTTGTAAATTTGAGTAATTAGACCTTTGTCAGAGGTTTTTATGAAGATTGTTTCCCAATTTGTTGCTTCCCTTCTGATTTTACATTGGTTTTGTTTGTACAAAACCTTTTTAATTTGGTGTATTCCAAATTATTTATTTTGCATTTTGTGACTCTAAGTCTTGCTTGGTTTTAAAATCTTTCCCTTCCCAAAGGTCTGACATGTATACTATTCTGTGTTCGCCTAATTTTCGTATAGTTTCCTTCTTTATGTTCAAGTCATTCACCCATTTTGAATTTATCTTGGTGTAGGGTGTGAGGT
Organism: Monodelphis domestica; assembly: GCF_027887165.1. Lineage (NCBI taxonomy): Eukaryota > Metazoa > Chordata > Mammalia > Didelphimorphia > Didelphidae > Monodelphis > Monodelphis domestica. Next base: position 455,449,377 of record NC_077227.1, read on the forward strand.
GTTGATCTAAACCTAATCTTTCCCACGCTGTCCTCCAATTTTTCCAGCAGTTTTCATGAAATAGTGGATTTTTGTCCCAAAAGCTGGGATCTTTGGGTTTCTCATATACTGTCTTGCTGAGGTCACTTACCCCGAGTCTATTCCACTGGTCCTCCTTTCTGTCTCTTAGCCAGTACCACATTGTTTTGATGACCGCTGCTTTATAATATAGTCTGAGATCTGGGACTGCAAGGCCCCCTTCCTTTGTATTTTTTTTTCATTATTTCCCTGGATATCCTTGATCCTTTGTTCTTCCAAATGAACTTTGTTATGGGTTTTTCTAAATCAGTAAAAAAAAATTTTGGAAGTTCAATGGGTATGGCACTAAATAGATAAATGAGTTTGGGTAGGATGGTCATTTTTATTATATTGGCTCGTCCTACCCATGAGCAGTTAATGTTTTTCCAATTGTTCAAGTCTTGTTTTAGTTGTGTGGAGAGTGTTTAGTAGTTGTGTTCATATAGTTCCTGTGTTTGTCTCGGGAGATAGATTCCTAGGTATTTTATTTTGTCTAAGGTGATTTTGAATGGGATTTCTCTTTCTAGTTTTTGCTGCTGAGCTGTGTTGGAAATATATAGAAATGCTGATGACTTATGTGGGTTTATTTTGTATCCTGCGACTTTGCTAAAGTTGTTGATTATTTCGATTAGCTTTTTGGTTGAATCTCTAGGATTCTTTAAGTAGACCATCATGTCATCCGCAAAGAGTGATAACTTGGTCTCCTCCTTGCCTATTTTGATGCCTTCAATTTCTTTTTCTTCTCTAATTGCTACTGCTAGTGTTTCTAGTACAATGTCAAATAATAGAGGTGATAATGGGCATCCTTATTTCACTCCTGATCTTATTGAGAATGCATCTAGTTTATCCCCATTGCTGATGATATTAGTTGATGGTTTTAAATATATACTGTTTATTATTTTTAGGAACGACCCTTCTATTCCTATGCTTTCTAGTGTTTTTAATAGGAATGGGTGTTGTATTTTATCAAAGGTTTTTTCTGCATCTATTGAAATAATCATGTGATTTTTGTTGGTTTGCTTGTTGATGTGGTCAATTATGTGGATGGTTTTCCTAATATTGAACCAGCCTTGCATCCCTGGTATAAATCCTACTTGATCATGGTGAATGATCCTCCTGATCACTTGTCTTTTTGCTAGTATCCTATTTAAGATTTTTGCATCTATATTCATTAGGGAGATTGGTCTGTAGTTTTCTTTCTCTGTTTTTGGCCTGCCTGGCTTTGGAATCAGTACCATGTTTGTGTCATAAAAGGAATTCGGTAGAACTCCCTCTTTGCTTATTATGTCAAATATTTTGTATAGTATTGGGGTTAGCTGTTCTTTGAATGTTTTATAGAATTCACTGGTGAATCCATCAGGCCCTGGGGATTTTTTCTTAGGAAGTTCTTTGATGGCCTGTTGGATTTCTTTTTCTGATATGTGATTATTTAAGAAATCTATTTCTTCTTCTGTTAGTCTAGGCAATTTATATTTTTGTAAATATTCATCCATATCACGTAGGTTGGTATATTTATTGCCATATAGTTGGGCAAAGTAGTTTTTAATGAGTGCCTTAATTTCCTCTTCATTGGAGGTGAGGTCCCCCTTTTCATCCTTGATGCTGTTAATTTGCCTTTCTTCTTTCCTTTTTAAATTAGATTGACCAGGACTTTGTCTATTTTGTCTGTTTTTTTTCAAAGTACCAGCTTCTAGTCTTGTTTATTAGTTCAATAGTTCTATCACTTTCGATTTTATTAATTTCTCCCTTAATTTTTAGGATCTCTAGTTTGGTTTTCTTCTAGGGGTTTTTAATTTGTTTGCTCTCAAGGTTTTTGATTTGCATTTCCAATTCATTGATCTCTGCCCTCCCTAATTTGTTAATATATGCACTCAAGGATATGAATTTTCCTCTAAGTACTGCTTTGGCTGCATCCCATAAGGTCTGAAAGGATGTCTCACCATTGTCATTTTCCTCAATGAAATTATTAATTGTTTCTGTGATTTCTTCTCTAACTAACCGATTTTGGAGTATCATATTATTTAATTTCCAATTAATTTTTGATTTGGCTCTCCATGTACCCTTACTGATTAATATTTTTATTGCCTTATGATCTGAAAAGGTTGCATTTATTATTTCTGCTTTTCTGCATTTGAATGCCATGTTTCTGTGACCTAGTATATGATCTATTTTTATGAATGTGCCATGTGGTGCTGAGGTGTATTCCTTTTTATCCCTATTTATTTTTCTCCATATGTCTATTAACTAATTTTTCTAAGATTTCATTCACATCTTTTACCTCTTTCTTATTTATTTTTTGGTTTGATTTATCTAAATTTGATAGTGGCTGGTTCAAGTCTCTACCCACTAATATGGTTTTACTGTCTATTTCCTCCTTCAATTCTTCTAGTTTCTCCATTAGAAATTTGGATGCTATACCATTTGGTGCATACATGTTGATTAGTGATATTTCCTCATTGTCTATACTCCCTTTTAACAGAATATATTTACCTTCCCTATCCCTTTTGATCAGGTCTATTTTTGCTTTGGCTTTGTCAGATATCATCATTGCAACTCCTGCCTTCTTTCTATCAGTTGAGGCCCAAAAGGTCTTACTCCATCCTTTATTTCTAACCTTGTGAGTATCAACCTGTCTCATATGTGTTTCTTGAAGACAACATATGGTAGGGTTTGGGGTTCTAATCCAACCTGCTATTTGTCTACATTTTATGGGTGAGTTCATCCCATTCACATTCAAAGTTATGATTGTCATTTGTGGATTCCCTGGCATTTTGATATCTTCCCCTAGTTCTGACCTTTCTTCTTTAGCTATAACCTTTTGAACCAGTGATTTACTTTAGGTCAGTCCCCCTAGTCCCCTCCCTTGATATGCTTCCCTTTCTAGCCCCTCCCTTTTTATACTCCCTCCTCCCTCCCACTCCTTAATTTTCCTTTATTTCTTACCCTGTTGAATAAGATAGAATTCAGGATCCCAATGGATCTAGATGTTCTTCCCTCTCAGAGTTGATTTCACTGAGAGTAAGGTTTAAGTAATACCACTTCACGCTTTCTTCCTCTCCTTCTCATATGAGAGTTCTTCCCCTCCCCTTCCCATGTGTATCTTTGTGTGGGAAAGATTATTCTATTTAGTCCCCCCCCCCATTTCTTGAAGTACATTTTAGTATCATCAACGATTCCTCCCCTCCCTTTTTCTTTCTTTTCCCCCCTTTCACCAAATCTTCATGATGCCCCAATATTTCCCTATGCATGATTCTTCTAACTACTCTTATGATGCATACAATTTTTGAGAGTTACACAATACATTTTCCCCACATATTAATATATATAATTTGATGTAAATGTAGTCCTTATAAAAGAGAGTTTGACTTAAAGAAAAAGATAAGGTTTATCTCCTTTTCCCTTTTTTTCATAGTTACCTTTTCATGTTTCTCTTGCTTTCTGTGACTGGATATCAAAGTTTCCACTAAGTTCTGGTCTTTTCTTAGCAAATGCTTGGAAATCTTCTATTTTGTTGAATGCCCATACTTTCCCCTGGAAGTATATAGTCAGTTTTGATGGGTAGTTGATTCTTGGTTGGAGACCCAGCTCTCTTGCCTTTCTAAATATCATGTTCCATGCTTTGCAAATTCTTAGTGTGTTAGCCACTAAATCATGTGTAATCCTTATAGGAGCCCCTCTACATCTGAAGCTCCTCTTCTTGGCTTATTGTAGGATTTTCTCCTTTGCTTGGAAGCTCTTGAATTTGGCGATTACATTCCTGGGGGTTGTCTTTTGGGGATTCATTATAGATGGTGTTCTATGAACCCTTTCTATTTCTATTTTGCCCTCTTGCTCCAGAACATGTGGGCAATTTTCTTCTATAATCTCCTGTAGTATAGCATCAAGGTTTTTGTTTATATCTGGTTTTTCGGGAAGACCAATAATTCTCAAGTTGTATCTTCTTCCTCTGTTTTCCTGGTCTGTTACCTTGTCAGTGAGATATTTTATGTTTTCTTCTAATTCATTAATTTTTTGGCTTTGCTTTATTAATTCTTGCTGTCTTGCAAGCTCACTGTCTTCCAGTTGCTTATTTCTGGTCTTTAGGGACTGGATTTATTTTTCAGCTTGTTCTACCTTTTTGTTAGAGACTTCCAGCTCTTTCTCCAATTGTGAAGTCTTGTCTATCAGACTGCCAATCTCTTTCTCCCATTTTTCTTTCCAGAAAGTTTCCATCTTTTGGATAAGCTCCAATTTGAGTTCTTCCAGAGCTTGTGGATAATTTCCATTTTGGGAAGCCTGTTTTGATTTTGTTTGGATTTCATCCTCTTTCTCGTCTTTTCTTTGGTTACTCCCGCCATAAAAGTTTTCAATAGTCACTTTTTCCCCTTTCTTCTTGGAGGCTTAATTTTTGGGCTGTGTGAGCCATTCCTTTGGTGGTTTTATTCCCCTTTCCTTTTTGGTCTGGGGTCTGGGTGATATGGGCGGGTTTTCTGTGAATTTAGGTTGCCTCAGACTAGTTCTTCCCAGCCTCTGAGGTTTCTTAGAGTGCCGGCCCCTGTGCTCGTGCCCGTCCCTGTAATCAGTGCACCTGCCCCTGTGTTCTGCGCGCCCACCCCCGTGCTCTGTTATCTCTTCTCACCCGTGCTGCTGAGGGGTGGTATTCTGGTATTCCCTGTCAGGTTCCAGGGAGCCTGGCTTGCCTCCCCCCTTCACTACAGTGAGGGGAAATGCTTTGGCCTTAGGCAATTTTTACAGACTCTCGAGACTCCTCACTGTTCCCAGTTTGCAGGGGACCCGCCATCTGTGTGCTCTCCAGTTCCCAGGGTTCTCCCGTGAAACTGCCCTGAGAGGTTGTTTCCTAGCAGTCTTTAGATCCAAAGGACCCTGGTGTGCCCCCTAAGACAGAGACATTCCTCACTCACTTGCTGTCCCAGTGAGAGCTCTGATACCCTACTCTGGTTTGGTGGGGAAGGTGGGGGGGGAGGGTGGCTCAGTTCACGTTTTTGTGCAAGCTTTTCCTCCTTCTTATAGTGTGGAAATGTTCAAACCCCATGTACCTTTGTTTTTGTGGGGTACTGGAGAGTCCCTCCATTCTTCCAAAGGTGATTTTTATGCTCTTTTGAGGTAGTCTATTTCTCTCGGTGCAGGGGAGAGGAAGCGATTCGCATCTAGATTGCAGCCATGTTTACCTGGAAGTCGCTCAGGTGTCTTCTAAGAGTGGATTACAACCCTCCATCTAGGTTGCAGTCCTCGTAACCCAGAGAATTTCCCAGGCTTTGTGAGAGAGCAAGCACGTTTTAAAATTTGCTTTCAAATTGCAATCAATTTGTGAGGGAGGGTAATCTTCTGACTCCTGATGGCTTCCAAACCCCCCCCCCCCCCATCCCAAGTCACTCTACTTCTTCACTGATCTTCCTCAGCCTGCTTCCTCCAATTTACTTGGTCTCGAAATCACGGACTATTTTTTTAGTAGAATATAATAAGCTCCTTGAGGGCAGGTAAGATCTCATTATTTTGTTCATATCTCAGAAGTCTCAGAAGCTGCTCCAGCTCCTGGCAAATGTTTGCTCTTAATAAATGCTTGTCCATTGATTGATTGATTGATTGATTTACAGAGTTCAGTTACTCATGGCCCTCCTCTGGGAGGTAATTTTTCTTAAAATTTGCTCACAGCCTAGCAAACTTTAAAAACTTCTCTCCAACATAAAAACTTGGTCACAACTGTATCATGTATGGAGGTCCTCAACCCACTCTAAGAGAAGTCACCCCATCCCCTTTCTTTCAGAGAATTGTAATTTCTGAACTTTGGAGACATTTAATTGAAATCATTTAACATTTACTGAGCACCTACTATGTGCATCATTTTGTTTGATAGATACAAAGATTAATTAGTCAGTTTCTACTGCTTCCTGTATCCAATCTTTTTTTTTTAACCCTTACCTTCCGTCTTGGAGTCAATACTGAGTATTGACTCCAAGGCAGAAGAGTGATAAGGGTTAGGCAATGGGGGTCAAGTGACTTGCCCAGGGTCACACAGCTAGGAAGTGTCTGAGGCCAGATTTGAACCTAGGACCTCCCGTCTCTAGGGATAGCTCTCAATCCACTGAGCTACCCAGCTGTCCCCTCCTATATCCAGGATTGCCAAGATCTGTTATCCAAACCAAGATTATCATCTGTTGTGGAGGGCTTGAGGGGCAGAGTCAAGATGGCTGCTTAGCAAGCTGCAAATGTTCAGACCTCGCGGAAGACCCTTCCTTACAGATTACAGACTGAATGCTCCTAGGGCACTGAAATTCAAGCTGAGCAACAGGACAGAGGTGGGGAACCCTCCTTCTGGACTCAAATCAAAAGGTATGCCCCCCCCCAAATCTGGAACCCGAGAATACTTGGGTCTAAGGGGAAGACAGAGGGAAGGACCCTCCCCCCCAACCCAGAGGGCTGAGCCCCCAGCGGCAGCGGGAACCTCTGAGCGGGCAAAGGTGTTGGTTTGGAGGGTCTACCTTGTGAGTAGCGGGGAGCTGGGCACCGAGCATCCAGCATGGACAGAGGGGAGGAAGCCAGGGAAAGACCAGGGCATGGTTGGGTCCCTCCATCAGGCCCAGTCTCACCATTGCCTTGGGGCACATCCAGACCAATCCAGTTAAACCTAACCCCATCAGGACTCTTCAGAGCTCAGGGAGGTAGGCAAAGGTACTGGGGAACCTTGCGGACAGCGGAGAAGCAGCTGGAGAGAACTGGAGAGAGCCTGGGCGACCCAGCCTTCCAGGAGTCTTGAGCCTCAGAGCACATACAGCCCATCCCAGTTGAACTTAATCCGATCAAACACCTCCAGAGGACAGGGAAGCTAACATTCCTCCCCTAGAGACTGTACCAAGAGATCTGACAAAGCTCCAAGAGGGGAGAGTGATAGACCCAAAACCAAAAAAAAAAATGAGAGGAGCAAGAGCACAGACAAATACAGGGAGCAAAGAAGGGATAAACCCAAGCAAACAACAGAAAAAGAAGAAAGAAATTACAATATACAGCTTTTGCTCAGGTAATGAGCAAAGAGCGAACAAAACAGAGGGGGAGGGATCAGCAAAGGAAAAATCAGAAATCCCAGCAAATTGGATGCAAGCTTTGGAAGAACTCAAAATGCAATTCAAAACACAATTAAGAGAGGCTGAAGACCATTGGGAAAAGAACTTAAAAACTAAGATAAGTCATCTGGAAACAGAGGCACTTGAACTAAAACAAGAAAATGGTGTCTTGAAAGCCAAAATCAACCAGCTGGAAAATGAGGCAAAGGAGATGAAAGATGAGGTGAAGAAGATGAAAGATTTGAAAAAGGAGATGAAAGATGAGGTAAAGAGGATGAAAGATGACCTCCAAAGAAAATCAGACCAAAAGGAAAAGGACAACCAAAAAACTAAGGATGAAATCCAGTCTTTAAGAATCAGAATACAACAACTAGAATCAAGTGACCTCACAAGGCAGCAGGACACTATAAAACAAAACCAAAAGAATGAAAAAATTGAGGAAAATATGAAGCATTTCATTCACAAAACAGAGGACTTAGAAAATCGTTCAAGGAGAGACAATTTAAGAATCATTGGCCTACCAGAAAACCATGACAAAAGAAAAAGCCTGGACATTATTTTACAGGAAATTATTAAAGAAAACTTCCCTGATATCCTAGAACAAGAGGGAAAAGTGGAGATTGATAGAATCCACAGATCACCTCCTGTACTTAATCCCCAACTGACAACACCCAGGAATGTTATAGCCAAATTCAAGAATTATCAGACCAAAGAAACTATATTACAAGCTGCCAAGAAGTCATTCTGATACCAAGGAACCACAGTGAAGATAACTCAGGATCTGGCTGCATCCACACTGAAAAAAAGAAAGGCATGGAATATGATATTTCGGAAAGCAAGGGAACTAGGTCTACAACCAAGAATCAACTACCCAGCAAAACTGACTATATCCTTACAGGGGAAAGTATGGTCATTCAACAAAATAGAAGAATTTCAAGAATTCGTAAAGAAAAGACCAGACCTGAACAGAAAATTTGATGTACAAGCACAGAACTCAAGAGAATCATCAAAAGGTAATTTAAAAAAGAGGGGACAAAACAAAAACAAAACAAAAAAATTTTTTTAAGAGACTCAATAAGTTAAAATGATATGTATCCCTATAAGAAAAGAGGTCATTGGTAACTCTTAAAAACTCTCGTTATTACCTGGGCAGCAAAAAGAAGTACACTTAGAGGGAACAGTGACAAACTGCATAGGATGCAAGGACATAAATAGGTATATAGATATATGCATGCAAAAATACATACACATGAGTATGCATATACATATACATATATATAACTAGAGCTTAAAATAGGTTAATATTAAAAGAAATGGGAAAAGAAACAAATGGGGGTAAATTTATACATCATAAAGAAGCTCATGGTGGGAGGGGGGAGAACATCAATATATTGGAAGGGTAAAGAGGTTGGAGACAGGAAATACTCAACTTTTACGTGCTTTGAAATTGACTCAAAGAGGGAAAAACAATCCAATCCATTGGGGGCAGAGAATAGATTTGCACCCAATAGGGGAGTAGAAGGGTAACAAATGGTCTGGTGGGGAGGGAAGCAGTACGAGAGAGGGAGGGGGCGGGGGGTTAATTTTAGAAAGACTACAGGGAAAATAAGAGGGGGATAAGAAGGGAGGGGGGTAGAAAGGGAAGTAAAATAAGGGTGGGAACAAGGGGGATTGTTTAAAAGCAAACATTGGTGTAGAAGGAAATAGTGAAAAAAGAAAAGGCAGGAACAGGAGCAGAAATCAATATGCTGGGAAATACACAGCTAGTAATCATAATTCTGAATGTGAATGGAATGAACTCACCCATAAAATGCAAGCGAATAGCAGAGTGGATTAGAATCCAAAACCCTACCATATGCTGTCTACAAGAAACACACATGAGGAAAGTAGATACACATAGGGTGAAAGTAAAAGGGTGGAGCCAAATCTATTGGGCATCAACTGACAAAAAGAAGGCAGGAGTTGCAATCATGATATCTGACAAAGCCAAAGTAAAAATAAATCTAGTTAAAAGAGATAGGGAAGGTAATTATATCCTGATAAAAGGCCATATAGACAGTGAGGAAATATCTTTACTCAACATGTATGCATCAAATGACATAGCATCCAAATTTCAAAAGGAGAAACTAGAGGAACTCAAGAACGAAATAGATAGAAAAACTATACTAGTGGAGAGCTTGAGGTGAATCCCCTGGGTTCAGGAGGAGCACCTTTTGCAAGAATGCAAGACTCGGGGGGGGGGGGGCAGCTGGGTAGCTCAGTGGATTGAGAGCTAGCCCTAGAGACAGGAGGTCCTAGGTTCAAATCTGGCCTCAGACACTTACCAGTTGTGTGACCCTGGGCAAGTCACTTGACCTCCATTGCCTAGCCCTTACTACTCTTCTGCCTTGGAGCCAATACACAGATGGAAGGTAAGGGTTTAAAAAAATGAAAGACTCTGAAACTTAGCTTAAAAGCAAAAAGAGAAATTTATTAATTTGATATTCATGTTGAATTTGGATGGGAGGACAGCATAGAAGGAAAGCTGCCCCCCCCCAGATGACATTAATTCTGGAGTCTCAAAACTCTTTACAACAGTGAAGACATGACCTTGTGTACAGTGAAGAAGTGACTCTAAAATGGTATGCACTGGTGGGGGGGGGTCATCTGACTAGGGTCTGCCTGAAGACATAGGGGGTGACCCTCATAGTTTAGCAGACAGATAGATGTCCTAGATACAACCAGATGGTATCAAGGCATAGCCTGGAGGTGTATCACTATGTCTATCTCAAAACCTAAAGGAGAACCCTTTCAGGGCCTTTTCATATGTTTAACGTTAGTAGTTACAAGGATGTAAGGGAGCAAAGGAATTTTCCTGCTCACAGTTCAGCCTAAAACACTTCTTTAATTTGGGGGTACAGTGTCCCATGCCACATTCAAACCCCATTCCCCATTCCTGGACACTCAATTCCTCATTTCCATCCCTGTCAATCCTTTTACACTAAGTTTCAACCAAATACCACCCATACCTTCAGCTATGCCCTCTGATTGATGCCTGTTCTCAAAGCAACAATTATTCCTAATTATTCATCTCCCACTTCTTTGATCTCCTAGCTATCACTGAAACCCGGAGTCTCCTTCGAAGACACAGCCCCTTGGCCTCCATTCCCAGTACTGGATGTACCTTCATTCATTCTCCTAATGCTTAATAATTGCTTATTGACTGGTAGAAGAAGGGGAATTGGAATATTCTTTGTTCCCATTTCTATTTCCAAGGTTTTCTCCCTATCTCTATCACTCAGTAATCTCTTCCTTTGAGGATCATACAATTCATATCTACCACCTAATCAAAATATTGGTAGCTGTTTTCCATAGAAATCCAGGTCATTATCCCATTGACTTGGAATCTAGAAACCCCCAAATTTGTAGCCTCCTGAGGTCTGATAATCCCCTCAGTTTCAGTTAGCTTGAAGGTGAAGACCTCAAGTTTGACCTTGTCAAATGAGTTTCCCCCTGAGTGAAAAGCCCAACTTTACAAATTCAGATTAGCAATAGACTTTAAAGTAGTTTAGGTGGAGCTAGCTAATCTACATCAGGTGTTAAGTACCCTTTGTGGTCCTAGTAGTTTCTCCCTTTGTGCCAAAGTCTTTTACCTAGGTAGTCTAGCTCTGGGATGGATCATTCCCTTTTGTGTCCATTATAAAGCACCAGTCTGATAATTCTCTCTAGAGCTCCTCATTTTTTTTTGTTGCAGTTGTAAAGCCAATGAACTATACTCTCCCATCCTCAATCCCAGTTCCCCTAAAAGGGTATATAAATTGCCCAAATTCTATGGGTCTTAGGAATTGTTCAATCTCCGGTGTTTGATGTTCAGTATCCAGAGCAACCAGAGTCTCAGGGCTCTGTGTGGGTTTGTATCAAACATTTCTGTATGGAGGGCTGAGAGGAATTTGCCAAACCCCTCTCCTTAATTAAAGAGTGGTTTTTCTGACTATTTAATAGTTCTATGTTTCTTCCAGTTTAACAACCCTTTTCTCAATGAATTCTCAAGCTGGCCCAGAATTTTTCTCTCCTTCCCAATTCCTGATTTCATAGTGGAAGACCTCAACATACATACCAATTCTTTCAAACACCCTACTGTGAATTTTAAAATTTCTCAGACTTGGGAATCTTAAAAAATTCTCAACTCTACTTTGGAACATTATCTTAAGGTTATGGTTAAGGCTATTCCCCATTTAAACAATGAAGGTACTTGATCAGGAATGTGAGAACTCTAACATTACTCCACCCATACTTAAGCATACTTTAGGGGAAGATAAAGTTGTAAACTCCTTACTGAACAATGAAAAAGTACTTAACCCATACTTATAGTGAGGCAAAAGCCCTTAAGCTAGGTCTATTTTTAGATCTAATACAAAAGGGTGCTAAGTACTGTAAACCTTAAAATTTCTTAGACTTATGAATGTTGGAAATTTCCCCATTGGGAAATTTCATACTTGAAAAAATTTCCTACTGATAGTAAGAACTCTATTGGAATATGAAACTCCTTGGCATGGGAGGATCCTTCTCCTCCCTACTTAAGACTACTTTAGGACAGAAACCTTTTGCTAAACAATGGAAAGGGCTTTGACCTATGCTTAAGCATAGAACAGGAAGTTCTTTGAGTCATGATTGATTTTAGAATTGATACAATAGAGATACTTGGAATGACAGAACCAGGTCTTGGAAACTACAATCTCCACCCTACTCAGAGTAACAGGATTTAGGAAGGGCTGCAGCAAAGATCAAGATTTAATTATTTGAGAATATGACCTTCAACAGACATGTGCAAAGGGGACAGACCTCTGGGAGGTCCTGGGTTATGTGAGTATCCTTGGTATATGTGAGAACTGAGGGGAGGGAACTTAGATTTTTTGCTTAAAGATAACAGGGTCTGAGGACTGAAGGGGGGTGATGCTCTGAAGGAGGTCTGAGAGGAGAGAGGTCCTGGAGGGAGAGCTCCTGGAGAGGTCTTGAAGGAGGCTATGGACGGAGAACTCAGGAGGAGAATTCTCTGAAAACATTTCTTGAAAGGAGGCTCTCTTGAAGGTGGAGCCTGAGGTTGGCATGAGAAGCCTTACCTAGAGAGATCTTGGGTGAGTGAAAAAACCAACTGACTGATTTATCTCTTAGGACTGAGGTCTAGGCCTTATTGGCTTGAGGCCCTTCATTCTTATTCCTTTCTTACTTTCTCTCTTTTTCTATTGATTAATCAGTGTATTATAAATTAAATTTCTCTATAAAGCCCAGTTGGCTTGGGCATATTCATAAATTGGGAATATATTCCCTGGCGACCATCTTATATTTATATAAAACCAAGACACAATAGAAAACATATTTCAGCAGTCATAATTATTATATATTTCCCTTGCTCCCAAACATTTTAATTATCACAATTTATGGCTCCCACTCTCTTATCTACAACTATTTAATGCTCAAAACTATTTTAAATCTAACAGTACCTATGAAGGTCAAAGTAATCACTAAAAGGTCAGGCAACTTGCAAACTTGCAAGGGACAAAGAGGTGTGAACTTACTCAGAAGTTTTAGTCTACCCAGAGAAGTTGAGAACTAAAGAAGATGTGAATTAAGAATAGTCAGTCCTGTGAAAACGTCTACTGTGATTGGTAGATGTGAGAACTTAAGGGAGGTGATATAGGAGAAAATTCTCATTAAAAGGGGGTCAGAAAGGCCTCTGAAAAAGTCAGCTTGCCAAAACTGAATTGGAGGTCAGGAGTCAAAGGAGGCTGCTGGGTCTCTCTCTCTCTCTCTCTCTCTCTCTCTCTCTCTCTCTCTCTCTCTCTCTCTCTCTCTCTCTCTCTCTCTCTCTCTCTCTCTCTCTTTCTCTCTCTCGCTGAACTTAGTGCAGCTCAGAAGCTAAACCGGAGGGTCTCTCTGAACCCTAGAGTTTTGCTTGGAAAAGATCTTGTGGTGAGTTGATAAAAGACTGACTTAGTCTCTCTCTTAAGGCTTAAGCCTAGGCTGGCCTAGCCCTTTCCTCATTATTTCCTCTTACTCTCTCTCTCCCTTTCATTAATTCCTTAATTTATATTAATTAAAATCTCCATAACACCCAGCTGACTTGGGTATTTCATATTTGGGAATTTTTCCCATGGCGACCACCTTATTTTTGATTTAACTCAAGACACTGTCTTGAAACCATATTTTCGCAGTCACAGTTTAAGGCAACCACTCTTTTAACTGTAACACTACCCACTCGATTCCTCAACCTACATCCTTCTTATGGCCTATTCCTACACCTAGACTCAATCTCACACAAAGATGATCATACCCTAGATCTTACTATCACCCACCAAGATACCACTTCCATGTTCAAGGATTCTAAAATTCTCTTATCTGATCATAATCTTTTGGATTTCCTTCTTCCTTTGCATTCCTTTATCAAACTCGATTCTATGTCTACATAATGATTTCCAATCTCTCAATTCTCTTTCAGGCTATCTCCTAGTCCAGTGATGTTGAATCTTTTAGAGATGGAATGTGGGCTCTGCCCCCTACCCCAGAGACCTAGTGCCACCCCTCCAGACCCAATGCTGTGCCCCATCCCCCATCTTACCCCACCCTCTGCCCCTATGCTACACCCCAGACAGGAGAGGGAGGAAGCAATCCCATTGGATTGCTGGGCAGGGGGGCAGGTAATGAGAGGTGTGTGTGGAGGGGGGTAGGAGAGTAACCCCAGCATTGTGTTCCCCTCCAGCTCTGCTCCCCTCTAGCTATGTGCCATGCTGAGAGCTATGCTCTCCTCAAACCTATCTCCTCTTCAACCCCACCACAGAAATCACCTTTGCCATGGACTCTACAGGCTGCACAGCTCCCTCACACTACATGTGAGGCCCTTTCCAGCAGTACCTTACCCCAGATAGGGGTGAATGGAGAGGGGGAGGGGAATGGCTCCACCCCAAGTTTTTCTGGCTCTCTAGTAATAATTCTGGCTGGCAAACTGCAGGTGTGCCCACAGAGAGTGCTCTGCATGTCCTTTTTTGCATGTGTACCATAGGTTTGCCATGGGCACTGTACCCCTAGAAACCCAGGGGAACTATTATCAGGGAAACTCCCTCGCTCCCTTGAATCCTCGTGACTCTTAACCTAGAAACACCCAATGACCCCCCTAGGGTCCTGAGATATTTATCCTCTTTGATCATCCTCTAGATTTAAGATGGACAAAGAGATGAATCTTTATGCCTCCAGGAAGACCCCAGTCAGATGTCCACCTCACCCCACCAAATGCCAGAGTGACTGGATAGCATCTGTTGTAAAGAGTATAAAATCCCCAGAACTGAGGTCATCTGGGGGACAGCTTTTCCATTTGTACTATCCTCCCAGGAACTGCTCCCCATCTTGCTGTTCCACCTTGCTATCCTCCTGTCCATTCTCCACATTACTTGCCTAAATTAATAAATTTCTCCTTTTGTTTTTAAGCTAAGTTTTGGAGTCTTGCATTCTTGCAAAAGGTATCCTTCCCAAACCCCAGGGGTACACATCTGAGCCCCATAACAGGTTCACTACCATAGTCCTAGTCTATCTGTATCTAATCTATCACTAATTACTCCTGCCTCTTTCCCCCATCTTGACCCCCTGGGGAACCAGTTAAAATCTACACTGTCTTCTCTAGATTCCCTAGCCTTCTTATATCATTGATTGTCTCCTACCAAACCTCAGCCTTAGATTACTCACTCCATTTATTGCCTTTTTTCTTATGCATGTGCTGCTGAACAAAAGTAGAGAAAATCATGTAACCATTCCGACCTAGTCCACTACAAATTTGCATTATAAAATCTCAACTGGGGCTTCACTTCTGTTAAGCAATCTTATTGTATCTCCCTATCAGTTCAATATCCTATTTTCCAAAGGGGCTCTTGTAAATCTTTTCATTCCTCTTCAAATCTCCAATGGTTCCCCCTCTCTCCATCCTCTCAGATGAGAACATTGCCTCATATTCTACAGAAAAAATTGAGACCATTCACCATGAAGTCCTACTTTTCTCCTCTTTTGCATCACATATTACTCAGATGCCTTCTGCCACTATTTCCTCCTAGATTTCTGTTTCATGTGAAGAGATAGGTGACTTTACTTTTATCAAGGCTAACCCTTCTACTTATACATGTGATCCCATTCTATCCTGTCTCCTCCAACAGATTTCCCACCCACCCACCCTATCACTCTAGATCTTTTAGCTTCAGTCTTTCACTGCCCCCAAACATGCCCCTGGTTCCCCCATTCTAAAAAACAAAAACAAAAAAACAATGTTCCCTTCCATCCTCATTATCATTTTCTTTCTCTTTTGACTTTGTCACTAAACTCCTGCAAAAGGTTCTTTCTTCTCATTCTCTTCTTAACTCTTTACAATCTGACTTCTGATCCCATTATTCCACTGAAATTGTTCTCTTCAAAAATGTGAATGGGAATTTTGTATTCCCTTTGTCTATTTTAAGTTAATCAATCAGGAACTTGAAGTACCTCTACTTAACACTTAGTAAGTCATTAACAAAGAGAGTCCACACTTACTGAGTCATTAATATTTAGTCCTAAAAGATCACAAGCACTGCTTCCTCCTTGGTCAGTGCTAAGCAAATTGAGAGACTGATTGTTTCCTGAGATGTGATAGACCATCCCACAGCAACAGGAAGGAGAAACCAGAGAGACAGGAAATGATATGGAGAAAACTGCTTATAAAAGCCAGCTGAAGACATTCTGATTCACTTCTGCTGCCTTGGTGACTTTTGCTGAGGGAGGACTTCTGCATTTTTGTCTCTGCTTTGGAGGTATTCTTCTGCCTTGGACTTCTGTGTTGGAGATTGATTCTGCCCTCATAAGACTGTAAGCCTGATGGATTAGGAGGATAGGGGTGTTCTCAATAGTAACAGGAAAAGAGTATCCCATTAAACAGATCTGAAATGCAGTTGGAAATTCACAATTTGAGGTCAGTGAGAGTTAAGTCAGGAATGGCAGGTTTCAGAATCATCAGCATAGAGATGGTAATTAAACCCATGGGAGCTGATGAGATCACCCTGTGAAGTAGTATAAAGGGAGAAGAGAAGAGAGCCCAAGAAAAACCCCTGAGGAACATCTATGTCTCTTAGAAGGTGTGATCTGGAGGAGGATCCAGCAAAGGAGTAAGAAGACTGGTACAGAGGTAGGAAGAGACTGGTGCCCCCAATACCTAGAGGGGATTATCAAGGAAAGGAGGATGATCAGTAATGCCAAAGGCTGGGGGCAGCTGGGTAGCTCAGTGGATTGAGAGCCAGGCCTAGAGACGGGAGATCCTAGGTTCAAATCTGGCCTTAGACGCTTCCCAGCTGTCTGACCCTGGGCAAGTCACTTGACCCCCATTGCCTAGCCCTTACCACTCTTCTGCCCACTTTATTCAATAAACTCCAGGGGCTTCCTATCATCTCCAGGTCCAAAAACTAAATGCTTTGTTTAGTATTCATAGTCCTTCATAACCTGGCTCTTTTTTACTTTTCCAGTCCTCTTACACCTTACTCTCTGGCACATAGTATTCTTTGACCTAGTGACACTGTCCTCCCAGCTGTTCCACAAACTTCATTCCAGTAATTTTTTGTGTCTGTCCCCCATGTATGGAATTTTCTCCTGCCTCTTCTCTGTCTCCTGGCTTCCCTGGGCTTCTTTTAAGTCCCAACTAAAATCCTTGCTTCTATAGGAAGACTTTCCTAACCCCTCTAAAGTGTAGTGCCTTGTCTTTTAATTATTTCCTATTTATTCTGTACACAGATTGTTTATGCATATTTGTTTTTAAATTAAAATTTTTTATTTAATAAAAATTCTTACCTTTGTCTTAAAATTGGTTTCAAGGCAGAAGAGGGGTAGAGGATAGGCAAGCAGGCCTAATTGATTTGCTAAGGGTTATACAGCTAGAGGTCACATTTGAACCCAGAACCTCCCATCTCCAGGCCTGACTCTAACTACTGATCACTTAGCTTCCCCTACATATGGGTTATTATTATTGCCTTCATTTTATATGGGAGGAAACTGAGGCAGAGGTTGCCATGGGTCACACAGCTAACAAGGATCTAAGGCTATATCTTAATTTAGGTCTTCCTAATTCCAGATTCAGCTCACTATGCCACCTATAATATTCCATTAATCACCAACACACTCTTGCACTGGCTAGCTCCATGGCTAAAATGCAATCTCTCTTCACTGAGGCTTCTTAGAATACTCCAAGTTCTTCAAAGCTCAACTCAAGGGACTTCTTCAACATGAGACCTGATGATCCTCCTAGCTACTAGTGTTTAGTATATAAACTATATATATATATATATATATATAATAAAATATAACTAATATATTTTATGTACATATAAAATAGATACACACACACACATATATATATATACATATATATATAACATATATATTATGCATACCTTGTGTTTCAGATCAAATGATAGTTCCTTGAAGAAAGGGACTATTTCATTTTCTTGTTTTTGGTATAGTGTCTAGCACAATGCTTGTTATAGGCAGCAAGCATTTAAAAATTGTTGATTCCTTTTTTCACTTCAAATCACTTGTCTTTTCAACTTTCTTATATGCATTCAACTTTATGTGTCTTTTTATATTTCCAGTGGGAATTCCAGCCTAGCTTGTTCACTTGAATTTGGATTTTTAAAAATTTTAATCCAGCCTCCTTGTAGTGTGACACTCCACCAGAAGAGGGAGGAATTGTCTTTCAAATCACATACCCATGATGGCTCAAAGGGATTCCACCTACTCTGGAATATCCCTGTCTCCCACATTGATCCATCCTTTGTTCACCACTGTGAGGTACCAGAGTCCAAAATTAAGCTCTATATAAGTCAATGACAAATTTTATTTTCAATGGAAGCAGAGGTTTGTGCATTGCCACGTATCTTTGTCATCTTGCTGGGAGCTAGGGAGCCACAAGAGAGATTTTCCAGTGCTATCTAGCTCATAACTTTGTTGAACCCCACCTTTCTGCTTTTCCCTCCCTTTTTCTCATGGTATCTTTTCCCCTCTACCTTTAGTGAGTGGAACAAACTGAAACTAATATAAAACTAATACATGTCCAATAGAAATTATTAGTTAATTCTGTTGCCAACTTGGAAAAACACAGAATCACTAAAGTCATAAAACTAAATTTTTAATAAGCCAAAGAGACAGTCCTTAATATTTGTCTGCCACACAGAGTCAAGCACTACATAATACAAGAGTTAAAACTCTTGGGGCTCAGGGGACAGCATCTCTGAGAGAATCACCACCAAAGATTATTCTCCCAGAATAATAGGACTTGGGAACGTATATATCTTTTGTGGAATTAAGTACAGCAAACATACACTTACAGGTTGCAAGCAAGCTTGGGGAAAGAGGTTGTAGCCAGAGGCTGAGGTATCAAGGAGTGGTCTACTACAATGGATACAAAAAGGATGGTTTCTGCCATGTGTTGGTCTTCTTGGGAATGGATGGATCTCTGATACAATGGGGGAAACTTCTAAAACAAAAAGGGTGATCGAGGATTGTATAATTGAAAATCTGTTACCCTAAAAAAGAACTACATTTCCTGGGACCCCACTGACTTCCAGTCATTACATACTTCCTGTAGACAGAGAATAAATATTCAGTGGGCAGTCCTGCTCTGGCTCTCTTTTTGGATTGCTGGCAAGGATAGTGGTAGTAAGTGTGGGGATTTTGAGCAAGCTAATTAGCCATGGTCATGTGGTTTTTATTTTGTATCCCTTTTATTCCTTTATTTCTATTCATCATTAATAAATCTCCTAAAATAAAATATTTTATTATTGAGATCTAATTTTAATTTTTACATTTATGGCAACCACTAGTTGGAGAAGAACTTCTCAAATTTTTTTAAGATAGCCTAAATAAATTTTTTTAAAGTCATGTTTCTTCTACCATGGCTTTTCATCCCCCTCCCCCCCACACACATATCTCACCCCCCTTGCTAACTTTGAGAGAGAATTCCAAACTCTCTACCAGAGCTGTTGTCCTAATCCTGTGGGTTGGTTGGTTTGTTTTGTTTTGTTTTTTCTACTTTTTCCCTTGTCACACTCCCTACAGGCCAGCTGTTTTGGTTTGAGGGACTTAGCTGGTGGCAGAGAAGAGATAAGCTGCTTCGCTTGCCCATCTGCTTGAGCCCATGTTCCTCATTCCTTGATGTTGCCTTTGGCATTGCTGCTGCTGAGCTCCTGCTCCTCTTGCTCCTGCTCCTGCTGCCAATCCAACCTCCTGGGTTGTCCTAGCCATCCACTCCTGATCTTGATCCCAGTCGCTCATCCTCCAACCTGGTCCCAACTGCTGTTGCTGATCCTGCTGTATCTTTGGAATTCACAAGCTGGGAATCTTTGGAGCCCTCTCCAGGGCAGCTGGTAAAAACTGGGATGTATTTTCCTTAGGTAATAATTAGCCTCCTCACTCCCTGTCCACATGGTGTAAAAATTAAATTATATATCTAAAAATAAAATATTATATTTTATGAGGTTTATTAAAGATTATTAGAAATCAAGGATACAAAATAGAAACCACATGCCCATGGCTGATTAGCCCATTCAAAATCCCAGCGCTTAGCTTACCACTATACTTGCTACATCATTGCAATGGAAGAGAAGAGAGAGTGGGAGGCGTTAACTGCCAGTTAAATACCAATTGTGATCTTGCCAATGTGGGAACTCAGGTGAGATTATAGGAAATTCTGGGAAATACCAAGGACATCTGGGGATTGAAGTCTAGGGTTCAAAATCTCAATTTTTACAATGGCAAGGAAAAGAAATTAGTTCCCTAGTGTTTTACCCCGGGGGGAAAAGGGGAAGGAAGGTTATGCTTCTAAACAAAAAGTAAAATTACAAGCATGGCTCACTCTGTGAAAGAGCAGTACCTTGCCTGTTTCAAACAGCTTCCAGTTTTAGTTTTTTTTCCTTCTACCATTCCTGGATACACTGGTCCTTTCAATTATCTTGCCTGAGATTCAGGGGAGAAATTCATCTACCTACAACCCTTTGCCATTTGGGCCTGCCCAGTCTCAAAGATTCATTCAGTTTGGGATTCCTCACCATGCTCAGCAAAGAATTCTTCCTCACTATGGGAGATCCCAGAGTATCCGGGCCTGCCGGACTTCAACGGTGGGGTTCGGGGAGCAGCCACCTAAAAAGAGCCCATAGGGGGAGAGAGGGGGAGACCAAGCACGCAATAGAGAGACAGAGTCAATCTGGTAGTGTCAAGGCTCCGTTTATTGCAGGTGTAAGGTAGAATATATATGCTTGAGGTAAAGGGGGGGTGGTGGTGGTGACTAAAGACTGCTTGTACCAGGAGGGAACATAAAGAATGGTTATTGTTATGGTTTGTGGCTGTTGGTCTTGGCGACGCCTGGGAGGTAACTTGCTTGTTCAGTTTCCCTAGGATCTTAAATCTTGTTTCAGGTCAAGTTGTCCCCGAATATGGTCTCTGACACCAGAGCTCTGACAAAAGGAATTTGAACAGAGAAAGGAACTTTAAAGAGTCTTGAGGTGAAATGTTTAAGCCTTTTCAGATTCCATTGTTTTATGAAGAACCCTGTACTTTAGTATATTTTACTGATGATTTGCTTTAAAATATAATTTTGTTGTTTGAAGATTGTATATTAATTTGATCAATGCTTTTCTGTTATACTGAATCATTTTAATCTATTGTGTTTTAACTATTAGATATATTCTGTTACCTTTCCCCCTATAACTATACTGAACAAAATATCATTGTATAAGCCCATAAAAAAACAGGTTTGGTTTTTTTTTTTCCATTTTGGCTTTGTTAATTGTCACATAGATGATGGATAGACTCCATCAACTATGTTAACAACCTTTGGAAAATTTAATGAGCTAAATATCTCAAATTTATTTTAAGAGGTCTTCAGACATGATTTTTAGATTTTTTCCAATGGCCTTGACTGATCATTTTGCCTGCCTCTAAGTTAAAGGGTCCATCTTAGTAGCGGAATTGAAGTGCAATTATAACCCCTCCTCTGCATTTGTAAAAATGTGAATATTTGGGACATAACAGTCTCATACCAGAGGAGCTGGGAAGTTGTTCCTAGGGTGTGGTACCCCTGGATAGCTCCCAAGAGGGAGAATCATTCATTTGTAACTTCAGTTTACTCTACCTTTCAAGATTCTTGGTGACATTTTTAGACCCAAAATCAACAGTACAGAGGTTTGGTCTTTTTTCTAGACTCTCCTGCCACATTTGTAATGATGACAGTAATAGATATAAAAAAAAATATCTCAGCCAAGGTTGAAAGATTGCTATATCTGAAAATTTTGTGACAAGTACTCATTAGCTTCTAAGTTTTTTAAAAATGTCATACAGCAGACTCATGTGAATCCTAATGATAGTTTGTTTGCTATTGTCATTAAATGGGCTATTATAACTTTGGGGATTTTGATACTTCTTGAATGTTCATTACCTATTGTACTATTGTTCTTTATAAAAAATGTTACTTTGTGAAAATCATTTGCACTCACACAGAGTGGATCATGGCCAAGTTTGAAGAGGAAATAGATCTCATGGGGGGGGGGGCAACCTTTGTATTCTAACTTTCCTTAGCTGAAACAGTATGCCAATGATTGTAAGCTATATATATTTTTATTTTTAAAACTTTTTTTATTATTGTTTTTCCTTGCATGTACAATATAGTATTTGAATTTTTCATTTTTCTCTCCTTTTTGTATTTGAAGAATGTCACCAGTATTGAGAAGGTTTTCTTTAACTTTTTTGATTTTTGCAGTACTATAAGCTTAAAATACATTTGCCCAATGTCAATGCATACCCAAAAAGGTTTAGATTATAAAAATGATGCTATTGATTGTTTAAAAACTTATGGGACTTTGGTGAAACCCAGTGGAATCACACGTCAGCTATGGGAGGGGGGAGGAAAAGAAAATGATCTTTGTCTCTAATGAATAATGCTTGGAAATGATCAAATAAAAATTTATTAAAAAAAAAAACAACTTATGGGACTTTGCTTAATGATTTTGTCTGATTCCAGGAGAAGGGAATACAAAAAGAGCCATTGCACAGTGCCAAAGAAACACAAAGCTAAACTACATAACACCAATCGAGCACAAGGTCAAAGAGACAACCAATTCCAATGGGATTGGTGAAATTTTGAGCCAAGAAAAGAGGATTTGAATTTGTTTGGCATTCAAGGTTGAGCTATTTTGACATATGTCAAAGCAGGTCTTCCTTGTCCCACATTCTACCAAGTATCTCAAATTTGGCTCCTATCTAGCTCCTATAATCTTGTCCCTATTCTGCCTTTTATAGTGTGGCAAACTTTCTATAGTCCTGGTTACTGATTGACTAAGTGCATAATTCCTTAAAACATTTTAATTGGGCCCAGATTCAAGGACCTGTTATAGTTTTATTTTTCCTTTACTTAGAATTTTTACACATAAGACTTTGATAGTCTATATTTCATCCACAAAATATTTTCTCTTTTATTTGGATTTCTTTTGTCTTTTTTTTAACAATATTTTATTTGATCATTTCCAAGCATTATTCATTAAAGACAAAGATCATTTTCTTTTCCTCCCCCCACCCCCCATAACCAATGCGTGATTCCACTGGGTGTCACATGTGTTCTTGATTCGAACCCATTTCCATGTTGTTAATATTTGCATTAGAGTTTCGTTTAGAGTCTCTCCTCTGTCATGTCCCCTCAACAGCTGTAGTCAGGCAGTTGCTTTTCCTCGGTGTTTCTATTCCCATAGTTTATCCTTTGCTTATGCATAGTGTTTTTTCTCCTAGATCCCTGCAGATTGTTCAGGGATATTACACCACTACTAATGGAGAAGTCCACTACGTTTGATTATACCACAGTGTATTAGTCTCTGTGTACAATGTTCTCCTGGTTCTGCTCCTTTCGCTCTGCATCACTTCATGGAGGTTGTTCCAGTCTTCATGGAATTCCTCCACTTTATTATTCCTTTTAGCACAATAGTATTCCATCACCAACATATACCACAATTTGCTCAGCCATTCCCCAATTGATGGGCATCCCCTCGTTTTCCAGTTTTTGGCCACCACAAAGAGCGCAGCTATGAATATTTTTGTACAAGTCTTTTTGTCCATTATCTCTTTGGGCTACAGACCCAGCAGTGCTATGGCTGGATCAAAGGGTAGACATTCTTTTGTCACCGTTTGGGCATAGTTCCAAATTGCCCTCCAGAATAGTTGGATCAGTTCAAAACTCCACCAGCAATGAATTAATGTCCCTACTTTGCCACATCCCCTCTAGCATTCATTACTTTCCTTTGCTATCATGCTAGCCAGTCTGCTTGGTGTGAGGTGATACCTCAGAGTTGTTTTGATTTGCATCTCTCTGATTATAAGAGATTTAGAACACTTCTTCATGTGCTTATTAATAGTTTTTATTTCTTTATCTGAGAACTGCCTATCCATGTCCCTTGCCCATTTATCAATTGAGGAATGGCTTGATTTTTTGTACAATTGATTTAGCTCTTTATAAATTTGAGTAATTAAACCTTTGTCAGAGGTTTCTATGAAGATTTTTTCCCAATTTGTTGTTTCCCTTCTGATTTTAGTTACATTGGTTTTGTTTGTACAAAAGCGTTTTAATTTGATGTAGTCAAAATTATTTATTTTACATTTTGTGATTCTTTCTATGTCTTGCTTGGTTTTAAAGTCTTTCCCCTCCCAAAGGTCTGACATGTATACTATTCTGTGTTTACCCAATTTACTTATGGTTTCCTTCTTTATGTTTAAGTCATTCACCCATTTTGAATTTATCTTGGTGTAGGGTGTAAGGTGTTGATCTATTCCTAATCTCTCCCATACTGTCTTCCAATTTTCCCAGCAGTTTTTATCAAATAGTGGATTTTTGTCCCAAAACCTGGGATCTTTGGGTTTATCGTATACTGTCTTGCTGAGGTCGCTTTCCCCTAGTCTATTCCACTGATCTTCCTTTCTGTTTCTTAGCCAGTACCAAATTGTTTTGATGACTGCTGCTTTGTAATATAGTTTAAGGTCTGGGACTGCAAGGCCCCCATCATATGTGGTTTTTTTTTTTCATTATTTCCCTGGATATCCTTGATCTTTTGTTATTCCAAATGAATTTTGTTATGGTTTTTTTCTAAATCAGTAAAGAAATATTTTGGGAGTTCAATGGGTATGGCACTAAATAGATAAATAAGTTTGGGTAGGATGGTCATTTTTATTATATTGGCTCATCCTATCCATGAGCAGTTAATGTTTTTCCAATTGTTCAAGTCTAGTTTTAGTTGTGTGGAGAGTGTTTTGTAGTTGTGTTCATATAGTTCCTGTGTTTGTCTCGGGACATAGATTCCTAGGTATTTTATTTTGTCTAAGGTGATTTTGAATGGGATTTCTCTTTCTAGTTTTTGCTGCTGAGTTGTGTTGGAGATATATAGAAATGCTGATGACTTATGTGGGTTTATTTTGTATCCTGCAACTTTGCTAAAGTTGTTGATTATTTCAATTAGCTTTTTGGTTGAATCTCTAGGATTCTTTAAGTAGACCATCATGTCATCTGCAAAGAATGGTAACTTGGTCTCCTCCTTGCCTATTTTTTGTTTTGTCTTTATGATTTCTCTTGCCAATTGATGCATATACCTCATAACTCAGCCATTCATTCCTAAGTGATACCTGTGTTTTTCAATACCCTCTTCAGAGGGAATTGTATTATTATTATTATTCTAAATTGCAAAGTTTAAATTCATTTTTTTAAATAAACCCTTACCTTCTGTCTTAGAATCAATACTGTGTATTTGTTCCAAGACAAAAGACTGGTAAGGGCTAGGCAATGGGGGTTAAGTGACTTGCCCAAGGTTACACAACTGGGATGTGTCTGAGGCCAGATTTGAACCTAGGACCTCTCACCTCTAGACCTGACTCTCAATCCACTGAGCTACCCAGCTGCCCCCCAAATTACAGTAATTTAAAAGCTGGTTATGTTAAATAATCAATTGGGGGATTAGTCTCCCGATCATCATCAGGGGGAATGTATAATTGAAAATCTGTTACCCTAAAAAAGAACTACATTTCCTGGGAACCCACTGACATCCTGTCATTATGTACTTCCTGTAGACAGGGAATAAATATTCAGTGGGTGGTCGTGCTTGGGCTCTTGGGCTTGAAGGCAAAGATGGTAAACTCAGGGGTTTTGAACTGGATGATTAGCCATGGGCATGTGATCTTTTTATTTTGTTACTTTTTTATTCCTTTATTTCTAATGATCATTTAATAAACCCCCTAAAATATAATATTTTTATTATTGAGATCTAATTTTAATCTTTACAGGGTTTGAGCATTTCTATCACTCTTATTCAGGACACTTAATGGACACTTGGTGGTCCCTTGTTCAGTCTAAGACAAGGTCAGTTTGGGACTTCCCCTAAAGGCAAGTTACCAAAGGTTAGGGGAAAACATGGGGTTTCCAGAATTGAAGTTGACACTGTTAAGGTATAGTTGGCTAGTTAGAGAAAGCATTTATTACGTCCTTACTGTAAATCCTTTCACAAATTTTGCCAATGTTTTTTCCCCCTTTTAATTAAAATCCTTATTTTCAGTCTTGGAATTGATACTGAGTGTCAGTTTCTAAGAAGAGTAGTAAAGGGTTAGACAATTGGGGTTAATTGATTTGCCCAAGGTCACACAGCTAGGACTGAGTCATCTGACTATCTGCGTCAAATTTGAATCCAAAACCTCTGGTCTTCAGGCTTGGTTCTCTTTGTGTGAACTGGAAAACCTCAGTTAACTAGAGCATTAAGTTAACTACTTCTGGGCACCAAATCACTTTAGAGGCAAATAACTAAAACTTACAGAATATGCTTGTTGTTCCTTACCAATTCTAACTAGCCCTATCCCTCTTGAATACACAGTGTTAATCACTGATCACCATTTTCTGTATCTAAGGTAGTGTAGTGGCCTTTGTCACTTGAAGAATATTTAGCTATACTTCCTATGTAGAGTATATATAGCTATACAGTATAATATAAGATATACAACACACTAAGTTGAAAGTGAATTTATTAAAGTTCTTTTTTCCTTCTAAAAACAAAGATTGGGACCAAAAAAGTAACACTACCTTGTAACTTTGTTTTATTTTTAAATTTTTTAAATTTTGTTTATTCATTATTTATTTAATTAATTTAGAATATTTTTCTGTGGTTGCATGATTCATGTTGTTTCCTTCTCCTCCCTCCCCACTCCTGGAGCCAATGAGCAATTCCATTGGGTTTTATATGCTTACATGTTCAAAACCCATTTCCATATCATTAATATTTGCAATAGAGAGATCATTTAGTCTAGATCCCCAATCATACCCCATCAAACCATGTGATCAATCATATATTTTTCTTCTCCTTTTCTGTTCCCACAGTTCTTTCTTTGTATGTTGTAAAGGATAATTTTAGCGTTATGACTTAAAGATCTAAATTTAATTTGGTCGCCAGGGAAAATCCCAAATAATAAAATTCCCAAGTCAGCTGGAAATTTTATGGTGATTTAATCGATATAGTGGAGGAGATTAAGATGAAGGAAGACGGAAGGGGCTAGTAGGGAAGAAGGAAGGGGCATGAAGATTAGGAGATCTAGAAAGTAAGGTTTTGAGTGTGAAGGAGGAAGGCATTAGCCTGACCTCCAAAGGGGCTCAGATAAGATGCCTAAGCCTGAATCAACTCAAGGGCAAAACTCACTGCCAAACCCAAATAATTGCCACCACTCCAAGATGTCAGAACGCCTAGCACGCTGCCAGCCAGGGTCACCTCTCCAGGGAAAGAGGAAGAGAGAGGAAGTGACATGCCTTATATAGACAGTTTCACATCACTTTCCTGTGTCTCATCTGTACCAATAATAGCTTAGCTTGACTTAGGACAGCCCAGGGGTCTGTCCATTTTTTCTGCACATGTCTGTTGAAGGTCATTTCCTCAGATAATTAAATCTTGAGTTTGGTGCAGACTTTCCTAATCTTCTTAAACTAAGGAGGGGGGAGAAATTCAGGGTTCCCAAGACCTGATTCTGTTAGTCCAAGTGTCTCTATTTTTATTGATAAGAAAATAGCTAAATCAGATCTTCTAAAGTATGGTCTGATTAGGGTGAAATAGTTTTAAAATTCACAATGTGAATAGCATTTTTCTCATAAGTCCCTCAGGATTGTCCTGGATCATTGCATTGCTGCTAGTAGAAAAGTTTATTACATTTGATTGTGCCACAGTGTATCAGTCTCTGTGTACAACCCCTTGATTGAATTCTAGGGGCCCTTCCAGGCTGTGGATTTGAGTTAAGGGCTCCCGGGGCGATAGAGGAGGGAAAGGACGCTTTTTGCCAGAAACAGGACTAGGGAACCCAGGCAGAGTAGTGGCTGGATTTCCCCCCCCCCCAGATCATTAAGGACTCCCCAAGTGGTTCCCCACCCCACCCCACCAGACCCAACCCATTTTGGAATGAGAGTGGGGTGGTAAAGGACGGTCTGATTTTCCTGGGCTTGCAAAAACACAGGCTTTTAGCCACTGTGAGCATAGCTGGCTGCTGGGACTATGATGCAAAGACCTCCCACTTCACTTGGCACAGACTTGCCCTTGCAGACTCGGGGAACAGTGCACAGGGGTGGTCCTCTAGGAATTGGTGTAAGACCCCGACCCCAGATTCTAAATGGGATCTAGTTTTTTTTTAAAACCAAGGGGAACTAGGACCAAACAGATCTTTCCCAGCCCAGTGTGTGCCTGACTTTCCCCACATTCCATACCCACTGGGCCACTGCTGTAGGGACCTGCTTGGCAACACCTGTTAAATTAATCCTGGGGGTCCTTCCAGGCTGTAGACTAGGTTTAGGAGATCCCTGCCCCACAACTTAAAAAAATGTGGACCCTGCCCAGCTTCTGGGGGAGGGAAACTGCATTTTTACAAGGAAATTCTCCTTGGATTTTTCTCTCCCTCCCTCACCCTCCGCACTTTCCTTGCAGACTGCCTGCCTTCTTTATCATATTAAAAGCCACATTTTTTTCTTTCTCTTTATCTGACTGCAGGCTTAGATAGGTCTCCCCACAGGTGCCTTCCACTCTACACACATTTATAGCACCACATACTGTCGAGAATTAAAACTGCTGGAAAATAAAAAGAATTCCTTTCCTACTGCTATTATTCATCTAAAATAATGCTATTAAATTGAATACATTTAAATAAAAGGATTATTAATAGGAAATATTAATAATATTGAATTTAAATTATAGCCAAATTTCTAAAATCAAACAAAGTCAACATTAAATCAAATTGATTACATGTAATATTAAGGAATAATTTTAGAACACAATAGTATTAATAATACTATCAATAATAATAATTATTATTAATTTTCAATAAGTATTATTAGTCACTCCTATTATTAATTACTAATGGCTACTATTGATGATTGATACTTATTTATGGTTTATTTTGTCATTTATTAATAATAATTATAACAAATGCATGTTGTAAATGATTGATAACATTGTTGGTGGTTACAATAAATGCATATTATTAATTATTAATACAATAAATGCATATTGTTATTAATTTTTAATTACAATAATTATTATACTAAATATACATTTATAATCGATACTATTGCTGTGCAACAATTACTGTTTCCTTACATTAGCCTTTTGTTTTAAACCTCCTCTTTGTAACAATTAAAAATTTAGGAAACTGAGGCAGGTAGAAATTAGTTTCTCTCTGTAAGGAGTATTATATTTTTAGAGGTTTATTAAAGGTTGAGGATTAAAGAAATTACAGAATAAGAAAACACGTGTCTAGGCCCACAGAGAGGCCTAGACACAACCTCACCTACATTATCAAAAGAGCTACGTCTGCTTGCAAATAGAAAACAGGGAAGAAAAGAGCCCCAAAAGCCTTTGCAATCAGGTTAAATACCCCATCTCGTCCTCGTCCCAGGTGAGGTTTTCAGTGAAATTACAAAGCATTCTGGGGAAGTAGAGCAAGGGCTTCTGGGGATTGAAATCCTGGATAAAAGTCTATTTTTTTACATTTTATTGCCTTCCACAATTACATTGAGGAACTTTGTGTCTCCATTTTTTTTATGTTTTAGTAACTTTTAATTGTTTACCCTGACCATTTATCAATACTCAAACTCGCTTAAATAGGACATACAGATTAGACAATATGGAAAATACTGCAATACATCATGGGAAATCAGGAACTATTCCTCCTGATTCACCCCTGTATAAATTCCTAAAATTCTGGAGTGATCCTGATTTGCCTTAGGAGAATTGGATGACAAAGAAACAAAGATTCCAAAGATTATAAATACTGGTTCTTATGGGCATATCATGTTGATAAATCGACCATCCTTCCAGTGAGGAAATCTTTCTTTCTTTGGAACCAAACCATTCTAACTTAACTCCTTCAGTGAAATCTAGCAAGAAACATGCTCTATTATTCCACCTGTCCTGTGAAGAGGGTTCTCCTCATACTGAACCAATCCAGGACTTGAACCCTTCAACTCCACTCCCTGTCAGACCTCATTCATCCCCTACTCCCCCCATCCCCTTTCCCCCCAATCTACCTCTCTACCGTAACTACCCAGTGCCCACCCATCTTCCCTATCCCCATCTATACCATCCCTACTTCAATCCTTTTCCTCCTTCCTACCCACCTTACTATTCCTCCTCTAGACCTCACACATCCTACTCCTCTCTTCCCCTTACCTGGTCCCATCCCTCTTCCTCTCCACCATACCCCCAGCCCCACCCCTGATATTTTACCTCTGCCTTCCCACCTGCTGACCAGCTCCATTCCACCACCCCACCCCCTTTCCCTTCCAGCCTCAATACAACCCACTCCATTGAACTTCAGAACACAGGCCAAGTAGCAATTGCCACAGATGTTTCAAATAAAGGTCTTTTCCCTGTAAGAGTTGTCCCTACATATAACAGATGTGGAGATTTGGTAAACATTAGACATCATACACCTTTTTTTCTCCACAGGACATTGAGAGATTCAAAGAAAAAACACTCTCCTATGAAGCTAATGCTGTGGTGGTGATAAGTTTGAAAACATTATTTGCACATATAATCCCACATGACTTGATGTAGAATATTTGTACCAGGCCTTGCTAACAGAAAGGGAAAGGAATAAGATTCTTTCTCTTGTTAGACCTAAGGAGAGAGAATAGCTCATTGGCCAACTAATCAACTAAAGATCCTAAATGGGACCCAAATTCAGAGCAAGATTACTTACAACTATGCCAGGCTAGAAATGCATTGCTAAACACTATGAGAGTCTGTTCTGATAGGCCTGGTACATGGACTAAATTTCAAAATCTTAAGCAAGAAGATAGTGAAAATCCTGCCCATTATATGGATAGACTGATTGATTTGGGAGGCAGGTATATTGAGCTTGATCTTGATAGGGAATGGGACCTTAGGCAAATCATACAATTTGTGAAAAACAGTTGTAAGGTAGTTAGGAATTATTTTATGACTAACTGTCCAAATTGGCCTACTATGGACCTTGAAGAATTGAAAAAAGTGGCAATTTATGCTTTTGAGGGTCATAATGAAAAGCAGAAGCAGAACACTGATTTAGTGGAAGCATTAAGGAAGGAATTAAAGGAATTGACTTCTAAACAAGGTGAGAAGGATAAGGAGAATGCTACTTTAGTAGAGACATCGAGGAAGGAAATAGAATTGACCGAAACAGTTGGAAAGGTAAAGCAAAGAAAGACCATAGCTCCCTTACAAGAATTCACAAAACAACCACTAACATGTTATTTTTGTGGAAAGGATGATCATTTAATTATGAATTATAAGAAGAGAAATCAGGAAAATAGGAATAGAAGTTTCAGGAATAATGATAATAATAGGAGGAATAGTTATTCCAATGAGGAAAATCAAAACTCACATCCAAACACCTGTAACTCAATATGGAACTCCCCTCAGTATGGGGGACCCCAGAGGAGTGGACAAAGGGATTGTGATGAATGATGGTACTTGAGAGGGGAAGGAACCTTAAAGAGTTTGGAGGCAATTTTTAAGCCATTTCAGACCTCATTGCCTTATTGATCTGAACTGTTTCAGTTTGTTCCCCTCCCTAAAATGAAGAAGTCTCTTTAACACAAGTCTAAATACAAGATGTATGTAATTTAATGTTAACCACTTCATAAGTTATCACAATTAGAATATTCTCATATATTATCTTTATTTGTACCTCCCCTATGATTGTACTGTAGAAGAATATCACTGTAAAAGCCCATAAATAGCATTTTATTCCTTTTTTGCCTTTGTTAATTGTAACATATATGATGATGGATAAACTCCATTACATTAGTTTTAACCTGTATTCCAAGGTTGAAAAATTGGCTAAATCTATAGGACTTGTGACAAATATTCATGATTTCAAAGGTTTTTTTTTTATTTCACACAGAAAGTCATGTGAATCCTAATGATAGTTTGTTTGTTTGCTATTGTCATTAATGGGCTCTTATAGTTTTGGGGATTTTAGTACTTTTTAGAATCTGTATTAGTTGTTGTACTACTGTTTTTAAAAGGTTTTTACCTGGTGTAAAATTATGCACACACACACACACACACACACACACACACACACACACACACACACACACACACTGTGGATCCTGGTAAAGTTAAGAATGATATAAATTTCATTTTTGAGTGAGTACCTTTTGTGTTGTGCCTCACCTTGGCCAATACATTGTCACATGGAATGTGAACTATCAAATTATGATTTTTTAAATTATTTTTTTCTTTTTATGTTTGTAATAGGAGATTTGATTTCTTTTCTTTCTTTTTTCCTGACCTTGGTGATACTTGAAGTACATGAAATCAGTATTACTGTTTTTTTACTTGAAGGATAAAGTTTTCTGTATAAGTATACAGTATCTCTTAGCCCTAGTAATATGCATACCCAAAAGGCTTTTGACTATGGAAACCTGCCATTTATTGATAAATGTTATGGAACTTTGTTAAAAGATTATGTCTGATTCCAGGAGAAGGGAAGAAAAAAGCCAATAGACAATGCCAAAAAGCACAAGGTCAAAACAGACCAAATCCAATCCAGGGAGTACTGTTGAACTTCTATGCCAATACAAAAGGACTTGAACCTAGTGTGTGAATCGAGGTTATGGCACTTGACATATGTTAAGATGCAGGACTTCCTTGAACCACACTCCGTGTGCAATACTTTGAGTCAAGTGCCTCAGGTTGGCTATCATCCTATCTCTGATAGTGACAGTAAAATCAAACCAGGGAATGATTTTTCCCATTTGATGCTAAAACTTAGTCCTTTCTCTCTTATAGTTTGGTGATTTTCTGTAGTCCTGGCTGCAAATGGGTAAAGTGCTGTATTGCTGCTATTGTCCTACAGGCTTTTGAGACATAAGTCACTTTAATTGAGCCTTGTCTGTGATTCAAGAACCTGTTACAGGTTATTGTTATTTTTAATCAGAATTTTCATACACATAAGATGTTTATTTTATTTTTTATCATTTCTGTACTTATTATTTTATACAGAATTTCATTTTTTTACTTTTTTATTTGGGATTGGGGGGGTTGTTTTTGTTTTGTTTTTTTCTTTTGACAATTGTTTCATATACCTCATAACTCAGTCATGTATCCTGGTGTGATTCTGGTGTTGGTCAACACTATCCTCAGGGGGGAATTGTGTAATTATCCTAAAAATCTAAGGTTTAAATTTTTTTGGAGAAATTTCAGGAAAAGAAATTTGCCAACACCCCAAAATCAAGAAAGTGGATCCTTTTGGAGAAGGTGCTGTAAAGATGCATGAAGAAACTACACACTATGTCATAAGATCCAGAATGAACATATTAATTCTGAATGTAAACTTTTATGCCAAAGGGAACTTCCCCCTAATTGGCATTTTGTCAATGCATCTATCAATCAGTTTTTGTATTTTACTCTTATCTCTAACAATTGTAACTCTCTCTTAGAAAAATGCAATATTGTATGTACTTTTAGCTAGGAGGTAATTAGAGTTATAAGATAATTATATTTAAATGATCCATTGGGGAGTTAGGTCTCCCAAAAGACCACAGGGGGATTGTGTCAAGGAAGATCCTCCCCTCCCCCATCCTCAGTAGCTTGATCTGTCCATCAAACATTCCTGACACACCACAGTTGTGCCAGGTTTTGCGTAGGTCAACGTACTGTGTGTCAATAGAGGTCAAGGTTTTGGGCTTCTGAGCAGGAGAATCGAGAGAGAATAGGGAGAATTGAGAAGAAAAGGAAGAAGGAAGAAGCTGGGAACAGAGAAGGCAGGTGAAGGAGGAAAGAAGAAAGAGGCTGGCAGGCTAAGGATCACGTGGTCAGGTTACTTAGGAATGATTGTCTACCCTTCCTTATGAACTTCATAAAATATGTATCTTGGTAGAAATACTATTCCAAGTCTTACACTACCACTTTGTAAGTGTTAAGGTTGACTTCCCTTTTCCTTGGCTCTTTCTGGAGGCACTAGCCTCCAAGGAGGCCCCTCATCTTGGAGGAGGCCTCGTGGCTAGAAGCTGAGCTAGATTAAGTTTTCTGAGAAGGCCCCTTTGCTGAGGCCTCTGAACTTCCCCTGGCTCAGACCAGGCCAGAGCAGATTTTCTTCCTTTTCTCTCTCTTTCCCTCATCCTTAATTTCTTCCTTCTATTGTAAATAAACCACCATAAAATTCCATTCTGACTTGAGTATTTCATTGGGATTTAGAATTTAAATCCCTGGCAACCAACTAAAAAATATATTCAGTCTCAACCCTAACATTTACCATTAACACTGTGTTTATCTTGGTAGATAGATTCCTAAATATTTTATATTGTCTAGGTTATTTTAAATGGAATTTCTCTTTCTAACTCTGGCTGAGTTTTGTTGGAAATATATAGAAATGCTGATGATTTATGTGGGTTTATTTTGTATCGTGCAACTTTGCTAAAATTGTTGATTATTTCCACTAGCTTTTTAGTTGATTCCCTAGGATTTTTTAAGTCAGCCATCATATCATCAGCAAAGAGTGATAGTTTAGTCTCCTCATTGCCTACTTTAATCACTTCGATTTCTTTTTCTTCTCTAATTGCTACAATGTTAAATAATAGAGGTGATGATGTGCATCCTTGCTTTATTCCTGATCTTATTGGGAAGGCTTCTAACTTATACCCCTTGCAGATGATACTTCCTGATGGTTTTAAATATATATTGTTTATTATTTTGAGGAATGGATCATCTATTCCTATACTTTCTAGTGTTTTCAATAGGAATGGGAATTGCATTTTGTCAAAGGCTTTTTCTGCATCTATTGAGATAATCATGTAATTTCTGTTGATTTGGTAATTGATATGGTCAATTATATGGATGGTTTTCCTAATGTTAACCCATTCTTGTATTCCTGGTATAAATCTCACCTGGTCATAGTGGATAATCCTTTTGATAACTTGCTGTAGTCTTTTTTGCTAGTATTATATTTAAGGTTTTTGCATCTATGTTCTTGTGACTATTTTTAAAAATATTTTTTAGATGTCCCTTTGCCAGAGTTTTAAAGGGGAAATTTCTTTTTCTTTTTTTTGTGCCCTCTTCTCTGCCTTCTAATCTCTCTACTTCCACCTTTCTCTGATTTTTATTATGTAAGGATGGGAGAGCCCTAGGTTTAGGGAAGATCTAGACTTGAATCCTAGTTATGACAGTAAATGATCTTAAATTAAGTAGGTGACTTTTTATCACTCTGATTGGTAAAAGAATCCAACACTTGTACTACCTACTGAAGGACTAGTCCTGGAACCTATTTTCTCCCTGACCACTTTGCCCCTAGAGCCCCTGCAGTCAAGTTAATGAAGAATCAGTTACCATACCCTGGAATGTGCTAGGAACTGATAAGGACCCCAACCCCAGGAGTTCCTGTCACTCTCCCCTCCAGGAACTGGTAACTGTTATGGTGAAAATATCACCTTTAAAGATTGTTATAATATTTAAACTATGACCGCCAAGGAATTTACTTATGAAATTCCTAAAATGAAACACTCAAGTCAGAACGGAGTTTGTGGTGGTTTAATCACAATGGGAGTAAGAAAGGGATTGGGAGAGAAGGAGAGAGGAGAAAAGGGAAAGGGGTTACTCAACCTCTGGCCAAGCCAGAGGGAGATTAGGCCCAAAGGGGCCAAGGTAGAGAAGAAGAATCAGTCCTTGACTCATGTGATGGATCTCAAGGGAAGCTGTCTGCGGGCCTCCTCCCTGCTCAAGCTCCTAGCATGAATATCCCTCTCGCTCTGTCACCAGGAAGTGAGCGAATTCCAGAGGCTGTTCCCTACCTCACTTCCTGTGTCTCACAAGTCCCAATGGTGGCTCTAGCTTGACCTAGGACTGCCCAGAGGTCTGTCCTTTTTTTTTTTTGCACATGTCTGTTGAGGGCCATATTCTCAAATAATTAAATCTTGAGTTTTGCTGCAGCCCTTCCTAATCTCTACCTGAGTAGGGTGGAGACTGCAGTTTCCAAGACCTGACTCTGTTACTCCAAGTATCTTCATTGTCATTGATCAGGAAATAGCTAAATCCCATCCTCCAAAGAATGGTCTGAACAGGGTGGAGTAGTTTTGAAATTCACATAATGACCCTAACTGATAATAATAATCCCAGCCCCAGGATTTCCTGTCAAGTTCCTGTTCACTCCCCCCACCCCAGGAATTCCTGTGCACTCCCCTTACCACAAGAAGTTTCTGGTCACTCCAGTGTATAAAAGGACCTTCAAGCCCCAGACTCAGGGCTCTAGCCATTTTTAGAATGCTGATCCCAAAATGCAGTTTGTTTAATAAACCCCCTCTTATGATTTACATTGTTGGTCATTGTTTCATCCTTGGGATCAATTAACCGGGCACTTCACTTCATATGGGAACTTGTCCAGGATCCCATGAAGGAAATGGAGTCTGATCAACAGAGGGAGGGGACCACTGTTGCTGGGGCAAATCGAGATGACAGGGTCCAGAACACATCACATCTCAGTGGAGGATGATAGGTTCCAGTGAGTAGCTTCTGGAGGTGTTGAATGAATGTGTGGAGAATATTGTGTGAGAGCAAGGGAGTAAGGTCTCCTGAGTCATCGACATATGGCTAAGTGGCTGACCACTGGTCACTGGCCTGGGCGTTGTACGGGACAGTCTATTGCCAAGCTGGATTCATTTGGGAGAACAGCCCACCTGTTTCTGAGTGTGGACTGGGAAAGTATGCAGTTCCTATTTCCCACTAGGAAATAGGTTGGAAATCCTGGGAAGCATGTGGAGGAATATTGTGACACTCCTCTTGGGTATCTTCACCTAAGGATCCCAACTCCCTCTCCCTTGGATGAGCCTTGGGAAGGACCTGTTGGATCTGACTCTCTTAAACAAGGTATTCTGGCCAGTTGATTTTAGTGACTTTATTTGTGGGGTTAGAGTCCCCACTGCAGGGGCTAGAGGTCCTTACCTGGGGTTTGAATCCCTGGTTCGGGGTGGTTAGAGACCCCCCAGTTGGAGTTCAGGGTGGTTAGAGGCCCCCTGGTTGGAATTTGTGGTGGTTTGAGGCCCTCCCAGTTGGAATTAGAAAACCCAGTAGACGCATTGGAGGAAGAGGGTGCGGCCCCGGGGGGAAGCCAGGCCACACCACTTTATTTTGGGGACTACTCATCCCTGTCCCCTTGGGGTGAGTAAAGGAGCACATCCAACCCAACATTCATATTTGTTATGTCTGTCTTGGCTGTCCAGTCCGTCACGTATTGCCCTGTCTGCTTTCATGTTTACCGTCTTTGGATACAGCCTTCAAACTCCTTTCATTCTACAGGACATTATGGGATAGGGAGAGTCAACCCCAGAGATCTACTCTGCTCTCCTTCATGACTATCCATTTCTCTGTCTTCAAGGTGAGGGCCCACAATCTCTCCATGTCAAAAAGAGTAAACGTGTTACCTTCTGCTCTTCAGAATGGCTGCCATTTGGTCTGGGATGGCTGGGGGGGGAGGGGGGGCACTCAACTTAAAGGTTATTTCCAAAGTCCAGGACCACAAGGCCATCCTGATCAGATTCATTATATTCTTACTTGGCAAGGCCTAACCCTGGACCCCCGTTGTGGCTCCAATCCTTTCTTCCCTCAGATCCCCATGCCCCCTCCGGTTGGGAAGAGATCAAATCTAAGCAGCCTGAGTGAAAATTCAATTGGATGTTTCTGTTTGTTTGTTTTCTCTCATGTTGCATAGCTGAGCAACATCAAGGGGGAAAAAATGAGGAAATTGGCTTTTTGATACCCTAAATTCTAACACCAGGTGGCAATTGGACATATTTTGCAGGAAAGAGGGCATAATATGGACAGAAGCTCCTTACCTTTTAGTTTTATCCCCTTACTAAGCTCCAAACTCTACTCTTCACTTGGATTTTTTTTTAAAACCCTTACCTTCCTTCTTGGAGTCAATACTGTGTATTGGCTCCAAGGCAGAAGAATGGTAAGGGCTAGGCAATGGGGGCCAAGTGACTTGCCCAGGGTCACACAGCTAGGAAGTGGTTGAGACCAGATTTGAATCTAGGACCTCCCATCTCTAGTCCTGATTCTTAATCCACTGAGCTACCCTTTACCTGGATTTTAAGGCAAGGACCTGCCAAGAAATCCAGGCAGATGATGAAGAAAAAAAAAAGGGAAACTGGGAAGCTATCAGTTCATTGATCAGATCTGTCTTCCTCCTCTGCTGCAGGGAATAAGAGGGTTGATTCTGAACAGAAAGACAAATGGTGAGACACCCCTACTTTTGGGATTTTTAAATGTCTTACACTTTTAAAACTAAGGTTTTTTCAACCTGTAGAACATCCTATTATCTTCTGCTTTGAGGTAAACAGGGATAGATAAGAAGTCCTGATACATCTCCTTTCCCTGTCTGCTAGCCAGAAGGGAAGTAATGCTTTAATATCTCTATTAGAGTTATTTATTGGTATTTTATTTCAAAATTGTTATCATGTGTATATGTGGGTTTAGAAAATAACATCCTAATTTTAATTTTCTTGGACATTAAAATTTCAGTCTGTATAGAAAAGCCACAGATCAGTTTTGTAAAACAGGTATTTTTTAGCAGTATAGCCTCAAGAAGACAATGTTCCATCCTTATCTATCTTTCCATCATAAGAGGTTTAAGGGAAAAAATGGGTTTGTGTTTAAACTTAAACCAAAAATGGGTTTTTGTTTAAAATTATCAAATGTTTTTTATCTCAGTGGTTTTCATCCAGTGTATTAAAGGTGGAGTAACTTTATTATTATATTTAACTTCTTGGTCTGTAAATAGATAATCAGCCTGCTTGTCAAAAGGCTTGCTTTAAGGTTTACGGTCTTAAAAGGTTTCGAATCGCTGAATTTAAAATAGGTCCTGTAATACTAAATGCTTTATGGGATTTTTTGAAATATGTTATGTGAGTTGCTGCTAAAATATGTGTTTTAAGTATTATTTGGATATAAACAAAAGCTCATTATAAACCTGACTGTACCATAGATTTTGTTCAATACTCAGTGGTTACCTCAGTTTACCAATTTGTACTATGAACTGAAATTTATAACTGATGAGTACTATGTTAAAGATGCAGTGTTTCAATGATGTAATCCTTGAAATCAGAATTCTTTTGGGTTACCAATTAGCAATTGAAGTGATACCAATGGAATGTTTGTTTGATTTAAGGAAGTCAGAGAAAGTGGGAAGGTATGTTGGATTTGAATTCAGAAGAAGGAGGGACTTTGATCTAAAGTCCATAAAGCTTGAGTATGCAGATTTGTGAAGGAAGAATGGAAGTTGTGTTCTGCTTTTTAAGCAAAGGGTTTTGAAGGAAGAGAGAGAGAGAGAGAGAGAGAGAGAGAGAGAGAGAGAGAGAGAGAGAGAGAGAGAGAGAGAGAGAAGGTGAAAGAGAACAGACAGATGTTTTGTTTTCATAATTGGATCTTTAACTTAGGGATAATTTCTAGAATTGAAGTATGTAGTTTTGGAAAATCACAAATAATTCTGGATTTTCTCTGAAAATTCCTTAGAGAGATTCCTGACTGATCTTGTCTTAGTTCCTTCACATGGCCTAAGGTCAGGATTTGATCTAGCCCTGATTTGTATTTACTGTAGAGCTAATGAATTCAACATTCCTGTTCAGGTTTTGTGACTAAATTGTGATAAATTAGTTATTGCCAAAATGTGTAAGAATAACTGCTATAATGTAGACTCATAGGCTTTAAGGAATCCTTAGAGAGGGTAAATTATCAGAAAAGCTTGTTTGAGGTATATGGAAATTTTTATCTACTGATAAGCAGAACTTCTCTCAGCTGAAATGGATAAGACTTGTCTTTTAAGGCAAAAAGGCTTCTGGGATCCAATCGTGGCAACAAAGTACTCTAAGGAGAGAGAAAGTCCCAGGATGGTTGGAGAAGGCAACCTAAGGCTCACCTGGGAATGGACCTTTTCTGACCATCTAGGCTGTTAATCTTTGAGTGATACACAATAATGGCATGAAAGAGTGACAGCCTTGGCTTGTACATGAAGCCATTCACTGTGTCCTTTGTGACATGAGGAAATATTTTCCCTGTCTGCCTTTTCCTGTGTGAGAAATTCCTATTATCAGCACATAATGCAAATTGTAAAATTAAAGTTTCCATTTCCCTAAACAACCTATTAGGTTAATAATTGAAAATTCTTAAATTGTTAGGGAACATACTTTGAGAAGTAGGTAAGGTTTATTAATAGATGGCTTGTATTTGCAGCCTTAATTTACCACAATTAAAGTTTGGATCTTGAGCTTGGAAATACAACCCAAATATCCCAGAATCTGAGGTAAAAGAAATTCATCTGTAAAATATTGTTACTCAAGTGTTTATAGATGCCATATTAATGTGTACTTTTCAAAAGGATATTCTTTAACAGAAACATCACATACCAACTCTGCAAACAACTCAGGAATCCAATTTCCTAAAGGGATCTATTCCTGTCAGAAGATGATTTCTGAAGATGGAGTCTGTTGGCTAAGATACCCAAATGCAAATGTTTAATATCAATTACTATTGTATTAATTTTCTCTCTTTCTATCTGGTGTTCTAGTTGTTGCCCCAGTCCTGGTTTCTACACTTTGATCTTAGGGGCTGACTCTCCGCCTTGTGACCTATCTGCCAATCAGGGGAAGCAGTCACTGGACATCCTTCAGATCTCCAAGCAGGTCCCCTCCTACCTAGGACCCAGTCATTCACTGAGGATATGTCCCTAAAGACCCTGTGTTCACAGTCTTTCCCTCCCTGTTCAATTTTTGGCTACTCCCCTTTGGGATATGTGGACCTTGCATTTGTAACCTTGTCACTTCTCTAGTTGCTTCTAGGGTAAAAACACTCATGGGTGTCACCCAGATGCCACTGTAACCTCAGCAACCATCTCAGCCTGAAGCCCTGGACATTGCGTACAGTCAATACCTCTCTCCTGACAATAGGCAGGGACATCTCTACAACCATTCTCAGTTCTGAAGAAGCTACAGAATACTGAGACCATCACCCCTTTTCCCTTACATATTTGGAGAGGGGGAGATGACATGGGCATTGTACCCCCAGAAACTTGGGCAAACTATTATCAGGAAAATTCCTTTGCTCCCTTACATCCTAGCTTAAAACATCTAATGACCCCTATAGGACCCTGAGATGATTGTGCTCCTTTGATCCTCCTTTAGATTTAAGATGGACAGAGAGATGTACCTCCAGGCTACACCTCAATTCTATCGGGCTGTATCTCACACATCTGTCTGTTTCCTATAACCAAAGAATCTTTTATGAGGGTCATTCCCTATGTCTCCAGGCAGACGCCAGTCAGATGACCAAACCCCTGACCAAATGCCTGAGGGTTTACTACTCTAGGTATAGGAAGGGGCACCTCCAACATCGTTGGAAAGGGTCCTATGTTGTTCTTTGCCTTTATGCTGATCATACGGGGCTAATTCCATGCATTCTTAATCACCTAGTAGCCTTCATCAAGGATCACATTAATACTGTTCAGCTAATGTTCCTTCATCAGCATTATCAAAACCTGACTCCCACTGAATCCCCTTATAATGATACGGTTGCATGAGGAAGATTCCTCATGTACAGCAGAAGAAGTAGGGAATGAAGAGCCAGCTCCCAGATCCCTTCTTTCCCCTCCCTGGCCCCCTAACCCCAGGAGTTCCTGTCACTTCCCTTCAGCCAGGAACTGATAACACCCCAGCCCCAGGAGTTCCTGTTCACTCCCACACCCCAGGAATTCCTGTGTACTCCCCCTACCACAAAAAGCCTGCAAGCCCCAGACTAGGGGCTCCAGCCAGTTTTAGAGTGCTGAGCCCAAACTTCAATTTGTTTAATAAACCCCCTCTTGTGATTTACATTGTTGGTCATTGTTTCATCCTTGGGATTGATTATCCGGACACTTCACTGCCCCATCAGTTGTTCTGAGGAAAGCACTAAAGACTTGTGGGTTATCACACTTCACTTTCTGCCCTCTCTACTACATCCTTCATATGAATGCCAGAATCTTTTCTTAGCTTAGTTCTATGCATAGTATCTGCTTATGTCTCTCATTTTCATTAGCATTAAAGGATTTTGAGGTGAAAGAAGCCTCATTTTACAAGAAATTGAAGCCTAGAAAATGGAATTCAGGGAAGCAGTCAATAAGCATTTAAAATTTAAAACACCTACTAGGTACCAGGTACCATATAAAGCACTTGAGATACATAAAAAGGCTTAAGACAGTCCTTACACTTAAGGGGCTCACAGTTTAAAGGAGGAGCCAACTTGAAAATGTGTGCAGTGGAAATTGAAGGGACTTTGAAAATTTCAAAATACATCCTCTTTAGCCACTATTAAAGAACATGACTGTGGGGGGGGGGGGAATCTTTAAAATGTAATGAGAGATCTTATAATCAGAGAGATGCAAATCAAAACAACTCTTAGGTATCACCTCACACCTAGAAGATTGGCTAACATGACAGCAAAGGAAAGTAATGAATGCTGGAGGGGATGTGGCAAAGTTGGGACATTAATTCATTGCTGGTGGAGTTGTGAATTGGTCCAACCATTCTGGAGGGCAATCTGGAACTATGCCCAAAGGGCACTAAAAGACTGTCTGCCCTTTTAATCCAGCCATAGCACTGCTGGGTTTGTACCCCAAAGAGATAATAAGGAAAAAAACATGTACAAGAACATTCATAACTGCACTCTTTGTGGTGGCAAAAAATTGGAAAATGAGGGGATGCCCTTCAATTGGAGAATGGCTGAACAAATTGTGGTATATGTTGGTGAGGAATGATGAACTGGAGGAATTCCATGTGAACTGGAAAGACCTCCAGGAAATGATGCAGAGGGAAAGGACCAGAACCAGGAGAACATTGTACACAGAGACAGATATACTGTGGCACAATCGAATGTAATGGACTTCTACATTAGTGGCAATGCAGTGATCCTGAACAACACGGAGGGATTTATGAGAAAGAACACTATCCACATTCAGATGAAAAACAATGGGAGTAGAAACACAGAAGAAAGACAACTGCTTGATTACATGGGTCAAAGGGGATATGAATGGGGATTTAGACTCTAAATGATCATCCTAGTGCAAACATCAACAACATAGAAATAGTTTCTGATCAAGGACATGTGTAAAACCCAGTGAAATTGCACATTGGCTGCGGGAAGGGGTGGGGTAAGGGGAGGGGAGGGAAAGAATATGATTCTTGTCACCAAGGAATAATGTTCTAAATTTACTGATTAAATAAAAATTTCAAAAAAAAAAAAGAAATTGGAAGCAGAACTTTGAATAGCTTTACATTGGGTACTATAATGATCAGTGCAAGAGAGGAAATTCGGAATCTTGAAAAAGGGGCTTTAGTAGCAGAGAATGTCGGTTGGAGAGCAAAGCCTAGTGGAAGAGGTGAACAGACTTGGGAAAGATCCATTTGAAATTCTTGGCTTTTGGAGCTGAGACCTTGACCAAGCAGGACATGCTTTCCTAGCTGAGGACCTCACCCAGAGCCAGAAGAAGACTTATTATGTTTCAACATCCACGTTTCTTCTGCAGAGCTAGTCTGTCATCTCTAACAACATCCCTACTGAGGAGCAGATCCCTCAAACCCCAAAGGGGGACCTTGGACTCACTGAAGGGGGAGCCCAGCTTTCTTTCCCCTCCAGCCCTCTTGCATCTGTTATATAGTTTCCTTAGGCTAAAGATATATAAACTAAATAGTCTGGATAATTTAGTTGGGGATAGGGTTGGAGAAACCTAGGCGGGCTAAAAAAGGCTGCCTGGCTCAAGAACCGTGTTAGGAAATAATAAGGGATACCGAGTCCCACTTTCCATCTCCCAACTTGCCTTTGGTTTCATCATTAAACATCGAAACCGCAATCAAACCTTGGTTTGAACTTGAGAAGGTATCTGAATCAAGATTCAACAGAGCCATCAAGACCCTCCCCCCCACCCCCCCCCCCAGGCAAAGCCTCTATGGAGGTTTGCGGGGAATCCAAGGTTACCCCTGGGTTTATTGTAGGGGAGATCTTTCTTCTCTTTATCATTCTTTCTCATCAGGAAACCCCCTGAATTACTTGTGCAGTAACTATCAACAGTCTCAATCAGGGGAGGTGAAAGGAGAGCAGGAGTCAACCCATCTACACTCCTACTCTCCTCCACATTCAGTTCCTTCTCTATATACTCCTTGTGAGCTCCACTAAAATGCCAGCAAAGACAGTGGAAAGGGTCTTTATTAAAATTCTAGAAATCACTATTATTACAGTACATTCAAGGAAATTAATATTTGAAAGAAATGGTCAAAGATTGGAGACAAAGATTTTAATCCAGAAATAAAGGACAAACTATTATACAAAGAGAGGGGGAGGTCAGGACTGGATTATCTGGGTGGGACTTATGTCAAGCCAGGGGCTTGACTACCTGGAAGAGACTTCTACAACGAAAGGGTACTCAAGATTGGTACTTAGAATTTGATCTTTTGGTCAGTCTTGGACATCTGCCCCAGGCAAATTCCCACGCAAACTCACTTAAGGTTTTTGCCCTGCTTGACAGAGAAGGTGGTATTAGGGGTAAAATTTATGGTTGGATTGAATATATTTTTAGTTGGTCACCAGGGATTTAAATTCTAAATCCCAATGAAATACTCAAGTCAGAATGGAATTTTATGGTGGTTTATTTACAATAGAGCGAAGATATTATGGAAGAAAGAGAATGAGAAAACATACTCTTACCACGGGAAAATTATCATCCAGGCAATACCCTAAATAGGGTCCCTTGTCCCAAGAACTAAAATTACCAAGCCCTTATTTATGTACTGCCATATGTTATCTCAAGTCTTCAGGTTTCACTGACCTGACCTAGGTCACTGACCGACCATATATGTTAAAAAGAAACATTTGGGTATCAGGGACTAAGATTGATGTGTCTTCACTTCTGGTGCCTGGTTCTCAAGATGACCTCCACCCCCAGTCCCTCTATATAAACCAAACCTATGCAATGCTCAAGGTCTT
The DNA here is from genome assembly GCF_027887165.1 of Monodelphis domestica. Lineage (NCBI taxonomy): Eukaryota > Metazoa > Chordata > Mammalia > Didelphimorphia > Didelphidae > Monodelphis > Monodelphis domestica. The sequence goes on from NC_077227.1 coordinate 455,494,048, forward strand.
CGGCTTCTTGTGGAGGCCCAAGCTATAGCTTGAATAAAGTACCTCCTTGGAATCTGAACCAGAACCAGACGGAACAAGAGGAAAAGGAGATACCAGGCAGGAGTTCAGAGATCCAAGCCAAGAGGGAGGGAGGACAGAGGATTAAATCTAGCAAGGCTTCAGCCTCCTCCAAGATGAGGGGCTTCCTTAGAGGCTTGTGTCTCCAGAAAAGCCAAGGAAAGGGAGTGCCAAGAGATGGGCCTCCTCAGAGGCTTGTGTCTCCAGAAAAGCCAAGGAAAGGGGATCCTAGTTGCTCTAGCCACTGATCCCTGGGAGTGCCAACCATGCTAGATTGACAACTCTGAAGAGGGATAGAACTTTGGGGTCCTTCATACCTTTCTCGGAAACTTTGTACTGGAAGCCTGCAGAGACAAACCTAAAACGGGCTGCAAAGGGATTTGTAGCCAAGCTCAGGGGCAGAGAGGTCAGCTATAACAGTTACAAAGGCAAGGGTCAAATTAGAAGCTGGACTTCAGAGAGAACTTTAATATAACAAGAGAAGCTTCCAAAACAAATAAAAGGCCCTTAACATTTTAACTATGTCCACAAAACCCACCCACACTAGGGCCCCCAAAGAGTCTTAATTAAAGTCCATAGTTCAAACCAAAACAGGTGTGCCTGGCACCAGGGTTTTTCAAAAGGCAGGGGTAAACTGAGGCATCCAAATTTCATGTCAACAATATCCATCTCTTAAAGCTCAACTCAAATACCATTTCTTTCAGAAAGCCCTAACCCCTTGGGGAGTGCACACTTAGTACTTTACAACAATTGTTTTGCACATTGTAGTTATCCATTACCTAGAACTTCATTGTGGGAGGGAATCTACCAGTTTTATTTCATTTATATTACTCTCCTTCCCTGGCACTAGTATAGTAGTATAGTAGTTGTCTCTCAGTAACAGAGCATGACGATTGTCTTTGTGAGGTTTCATCTATGGTGTATAGATGAGTGTGCACAAAGACACTTGTGTGTGAAGGAGATTTAAGTGGAAAAGACAGAGACAGTCCCACTCTCTCGGCATTGGAAACCTGGGTCCAGTGGCACGAAAAGTCGTTACACCTGGAGACTTCCTCGGCTGCATTGGATGGCCGTGTTGTCTTTTGTGCTCCAACATGCCCTAAGTACTCCACAGTGCTTTGCTGCGTCGCCCTCTCAGCTGTTGAACCTTCTTGTTGGTTTCTTCCATCTGTTCTGCCGAAGCAGTCTTCACATGCTGGGTGAGCAAAGCCCTGGTTCACCAGGGGTCAACGACCCGATGCCTGCCCTCACAAGGTTTAGACAGCCTGTCGAAGCCGTTGCCCGGGGTGTGGCCACTGCCGCATGCTAGCAGCTACTGGGAGCCACAAGTGAGAGCTGGGTGTCAGGTGAGGGTCAGAGGCTGGAGAGCTGCCCTAGGAGGGCACGACGAGCCCTTCATACCAGAGATACTACCCCTCCCTGAACACCCCATACATCCCTTCCCTGGCACTAAAAATGTCTTAAATGAACACCTTTATCCCTCTTCCTTCTCTTTGTCTGGCTTTAGTATAGAGTAAATGATGTTGGGGGTCAGAAGATCCTGTATTCAAATCCAAGTTCAGATCCTTTACTAATAATGTGATCCTGGACCCTTAATTTCTTTTGAGTCACGAACCCTTTAGCAGTTTTGGTGAAGCCTATAGACCCCTTTTAGGAATAATGGGTTTAAATGTACAAAATAAAACACATGGGATTACAAAGGAAACCAATTATGCTGAATTGAAATAAAAAAATTTTTAAGCTCATGCACCCCTGCTTGAAGCAAATAACAATAACCTTTCAAGACCTGTTTCTTCATTTGTCAAATGGTGATAATACTAGAGCTATTTATTTATTTGTTTGTTTATTTTCTTCCCCTCCCTTAGCCCCACGCTGCTCGCTGCTCACGTAGGGCGGCCTACGTAAAAGGCGTTGGCTGGGATAGGCTCTCCAGCCCCGCACTTTCTCCAGCCATAACGAAAGGCATGGAGATAGGATTGGAAGGACCGGCGGAAAGGGCTGTCGTCATGGCAACGGGAGTCGGAGGGAGAGAGGGGAGGGAATTCCACGTTCGGGCGACGCCAGGGGGGGGATGGGTGAGAGGAAGACCAGAATCGTAACGGATTCAATGGGGTATCGAATGCGGTGGACGAACGCACGGTCGCCTCAGCTCAGGTGAAGGCCGGGTTTTGACCCCCGCGACAGCCGTAGGACAGAGGCCAGTGCCGTGGTTTAGGGGCAGCCCTTTAGAGCCTCGGAGCGCTTTGGAGCACCCTGGTGGGTGCCGAGTGGTCCCTGCAGTGCGCAGGCGCAGGCTGGTCCGCGAGACCCAGCCCACCTGGGACTGGCAGGAAAGGGGAGGGGGGGGTGGAATCGGGGGAGGAGGAGCCCGAGGTGCCGAGATCCTCCTTCCGGAGCTCAGGCCGCAACCCCGACCAGGTAAGGGTAAGGGGAAAGGCCCCTGACTTGGCGCTCTCCTTCCTAGAACGACTGGCAGCTTCAGGATCAACGATGATGGACACTTTAGAAGAAGAAAACTTCGCTCTGGCTATGTGAGTAATCCTGGACGTAGCCAAAGCCCCAACTTTTTTTGGAGGGAGTCAGGTTGGGGGAGGGGAAGTTGGTTCTTAGGCAGCTACCAGGCTAGTGCAAGATTTTCAGAATTGTTAAAAAGTTGTGCAATGCACAGGAGGGCCTAGATCTTTTAGCTACCTGAGGAGAAGCAGCGAGGTACTGGAAGTGGAAAGAAGAATGAATTTGGACCGGGGTTCGAGTGCTGCCCCAGTATGTTTCCTAGGTGACCAGGCACCTAAACTGCTTTCCCGAAGCAGGGTCTTCATCCATAAAATGGGGTTAAGGAGGGCGGGAGGTGGGCGTGGTCTCAGGATTCTTAACCTTTGTAGACTGAGCTTCTTGAGGGCAGGAACTGGTTTGTTTTGTTTTGTTTTTTGGCTTGTTTTTGTCCTTTCTTTATATCCCTGGTGCCAGGCACATAAGTAGGCACTTAGATACTTGTTGACTACACTTCTTCGTGAATGATGTTTTTAAATGATTGAAGGAAGTATTAAGTTTCAGTTAGTGGTAAGCTAAAATAAAGATTTTTTTCCCCCCATCCAAGTTCAAGGACCCCAGGAATCTATCTATAGATTCCTGGTCAAGAACTGGTTTAGTAGAAAGTTCTGGAGTCATAGGATCATAGATCTCATTTTACAGATGGGGAAAGTGAGGACCAGAGAGGCTAAAGGAATTGCTCAAAATCACACAGGGTGGTAAGTAAGGACCAAAAATGGGATTTCAACTCTTGCCCTCTATCTCAAGAATCTGTGCTCTTTCCATTGTATCCACTGTTTCTTGGGTCAGAGAACTGTAGGTTTGAATCCCGATTCTGCAACTTAATAACCTGTGTGATCTCAAGTAAGTCATTTCTTTCCCCTTTGGGCCTCAGTTTTTCTATCTATAAAGTAAAAGTTGAATTTGTGGTCTGTTTTTGTACAACCAGAGATCTAATAATGGTTTTTATATTTTTAAATATAGTAGATCTTTATTTGAAAATGTAAAAACCATCCTTAGCCAGCAGGCAGCAGCCACTGTTTACTGAACCCCCCTCCCCCCATGCAATCTTCAGATTCCTTCCAGCTTCTGTTCTTACAATTTGGAACTTCTTTATTAAATTGGGTAAAAGAAATGTAAAAGTAAGCCCTCTTAGAAGAAGGAATCCAAAGACTAGAGCTTTTAAAATACTTGATGTTTATACTGTATTGAAACTCAGTAGATTTCCTCCTGCCTACTCTCTTTGAACCCTAAACACCACACCTTCAGCCAACCAGTGATCTGTCTAGTACAGTGCTATATGTTGTCATGGAATTATATATGCATCACAAAGGGAACCAACCTATCTCAAGCCAGTGATATGGAAACCCTGTCCTGAATCTGACTAATTATAGTTGCTTTGATAGCAACATAGGAAGAAAGGATCCCCTAAGATAACCAAAATCATAAAGAGTTTGGTGCACTTCCAAATCTGCACCTTGAATTATATTCCTAAACAGGTGGCCATCTTCAACTGTGGTACAGAGGTTTTAATGTTCCAGATTGTGGTGACCATAATCAGATAGTTTTGCACTAGTTTGGGGGCCAGCTTCAAAGATGCGGTAAGTAGGGCATAGAGCAGGGATTCCTTGATTAAATAGTTACCTGCTGAAAAGTTGAGTGGCTACCATCCATATTTAAAGGAACTCTGTAGTGACTTTTATGCTTTAGAAAACTTTATGTAGAACTGTTCTTATAAAGGTGGAATATACCTATAATAGGCATTAAAACTTAAAAAAAATTTACAGATATAGTCAATTTCTCTTTATTATTAGAATTAAACCAATTAGCTGATGAATGGCCTAACCTATAATCCTAATATTAATTTCCAGTTCTTCTCCTTCTGATGCCGAATTTGATGCTGTAGTTGGATGTATAGAGGACATTATCATGGGTAAGTTTCATTTACAAAAAAGAAAAATAGGTGTCCCAGCTAAAACTAAGTGTATAAAAAATTACAAATCCTCCCAGTGTTAAGAAGAAGATAATACATCTTGACATAGAGATTTTTTTCTAATGCAATGCTTTACCAATAGAATTGGAATTCCAGGATTGAAAAAGAGTATAGCTCATGTTTTCACTTCCTATAGTACATCTCCACTACATACCTGAGCATAGGTGGCATTCTCTTCTCTTTGCTCCTACACTTCCAATAACAGAAAACTCATTACTTCAAAAGACTGATCCTTCCAAATCTCTCATCATTTTAGAAATTTGTCTTCATTGTAAGTTAGTGAAAAGAGCTTTGCCCTGAATAAAAGAAGACTGTCTGATATTCTAGCCCAGCTTTGGCACTTTGACCAAGTTATTTACTCTGTGGGTCTTGGTTCTTTTCAGTAAAAAGGAGGCTAGATTTGATGACTTCTGTGGTACATGAAAACTTTAAGATTCTATTTTAGTTAGAGTTTAAGAATATAACCATGTTTAGCATTGTCTTCCTTGGACCTAACTCTAAGGTGATATACTTTTCTCCCACTGTACCTACTTCCTTTGCCACATCAAGCAGTTTCTTGTTGGTCAAGATAAAGTTAAGAACAGGGATCCTTAACCTTTTTTTGTGTGATAAAACTGATTTTCCAAAGGATCCTTTGGATCACTCCTCAGAATAATGTTTTTAAATGCATCAAAAAGATAGAGAAGAATTCAAAGGAGACTAATTACATTGAAATATAGTTATACAAATATTAAAAATCCATTTTCACAGATGCCTTGAAAATCTGCTCCCCCTAGAAGGAAAGATTAGCAATATAATAACCCCCAAGAGGTCCTGGAATTCCCCCCAAGTTAAGAACCCATGGTCAAGAGTAGTACTTGCTTCCTCTTGATTTAGTAAGGCAAGTCAAGGACTTATCACAATCTGAACTTTTAACAGAAGGGGAATACTAGAAAATCCCCCTATCTTTGCTTGCCTCTGGAGCACTTTTGTGAACATCTCTTTATACTGAGGCACAGTTTCAAATCCTGACTCTGACTTCCTAGCCAGAGGAGAAATCACTTAAGGTTTCTTGAGCCTTGGTTTTCCTCATCTGTAAAAGAGAAAAAATGCTATTCTTAAATATAATACAATTAGGGGCAGTTGGATGGCTTAGGTTTGGAGTTGGGAGGACCTGGGTCCAAATGTGGCCTCAGATCTGGTCTCAGCTGTGTGACCCTGTCCTCAGTTGCCATTCCTTACCTCTCTTCAACCTTAGAATCTATACTTAGTATCCATTCTAAGGCAGAAGGTAAGGGTTTAAAAAAATCATTATACTCTTTCTCACAAAGTTGTTGTGAGGGAAGTACTTTGTAAATCTTAGAGTACTATATAAATATGAGTTAGTTTTATTGAAATTACCCTGCAACTATCCTGATATAATCCCAAAATATTCTTTTTTGTTTTCACTTAAATACTCTTCCCAGGCTTCAGTGCTCAGGTTTGAGAATATTCTCAGAAATAACTGGCATATAATGGTAATCCCTTCATGATGTTCTTTTTTTTTTTTTAACAAGTATATCTTTCTGCTGTAATTCTGATAATTTAAGACCTCAAAGTCAATAATTGTAACTGTACCTGATCCTGAGGTAAATTAACTCTTCTCTAGGTGGACACTGCTGCTTCTTCAGAGTGAACTTTCCATGGTAGTATATGTTCATTTAAATGACCTCTTTCCATATGGTGGTAAAAATTTTCATTCAGAATTGAGTGGGGAATTGCCTGACTACCCTAAGAGTTTCAGTCAAAGTTCCTATTGTCAGGGGAATCTAGGTGGCTTAGTGGATTGAGAGCCAGGCCTAGAGATGGGAGGTCCTGGGTTCAAATGTGGCCTCAGACACTTCCTAGCTGTGTGACCCTGGGCAAGTCACTTAACCCCCATTGCCTAGCCCTTCCTGCTCTTGTGCCTTGCAACCATTATATAGTATTGATTCCAAGATGGAAGGTAAGGGTTTGAAAAACAATTTCTATTGTCTTAGGTCTACATTTTTATCTTGACAATGGAGATGCCCTGACATCATTCAGATTTTCATGGATTTAATGACTTTAATCTTGAGAGAAATTAGATTGGAACTTGGTAACATTAGAAGGACAGATGAAAATTTAAATAAAAATGGAAAATATTGGGAATAAATCAGATATAAAAAACTTTACTGGAAACAATTAGGTGAAGAATATTGGGACTTGGGAGTCAGAGTGACCTGAATTTGAATGTTGCTTTCAGACACTTATTAACTGTGTAACACTGCAAATCATTTGCCCTCTCTGCCTCAGTTTCCTCATCTATAAGGAAGTTAGACTTGATGGCTACTAAGATCACTTCTAATCCATAATCTGTAATCCTATGACACTTAGTAGTTGGGTGCTTTGATGGAGTTTTTGGTGGGTCCTTTTTAGAACTTTTTATATACTATTAAAGACAGAGAAAGACTCAAAGCTTCAGATTTCAGTAACTTTTCTCAGATGAAAATTAGCACAGTCGTGCTCTCATATATTAATAGGTTTTGTTTTTAAAAAAAGCTTAATTAGTGTACAATGAAAGTGGTATTAATGATAAGCTTTGACTATTTACTGCAGACTTTGGGGCTTCCTTTCCTACAGATATGCTCTTGAGACATCAACTATGAAGCTTGCCTTTTATTTTTAAAGGTGGAATTTGAATTAATTGGTTAAAATGTAAATTTCCTCTTGAAGAGTTTTCTTGTACTTAGAAACTTGTACTTAGACTATGCGATGAGTGACAAAACTGGGGAAAACATCCCAATTAGATCCCTTGAAGAGAAACGAAGACTTAAGCGGATTTCCCAGACCCTCCTGTAACTTTGTATGTGTTTTAAAACTGTACTGTATTTGCCTATTAAGATACTAATGTTCTATTAAAGGTAATCATATTTCCCATTTAAATAGCTGCCAGCTTTCTTTCTCTTGGGATTTGGCATTAAGAAGGCCGTTTATAAACAGAGAAACCATCAATTGCAGGGATTTACTATTTCAAGTAGAGGTTTTCATTTGTTCTATTTTTACACATGCTAATCTAGCTTTTTACCAAAATTCTTTTTAGTGTCTGTTAATTTTTTTTTTTAATTCCATGAGTGAATTAATTTCTTATAGGCTTTAAAATAAACTTGAGTTTTGCAGTGAATTATAATTGGTAAAATTGTTCAGATAATAGGCAGTTCTAGCCTTCAATTAGATTTCAATTTATTCTTTTTAAATGACCTTATTTGCTTCACTTCAGATGGTGAGTTCCAATTATTACAGAGAAACTTCATGGAAAAATACTACCAAGAGTTTGAAGACACAGAAGAAAACAAACTCATCTACACTCCTATTTTTAATGAATATGTAAGTTTGCTTCCTTTTTTCTCTTCCAAGACACTAGAGGTTCTTTGAAATTAGACCTGCAACCAAAAGATGTCAGCAGTGGTCCATGTCTTTTAAAAAACAAGTTTTTATTGATCTCTTGTTTTTAATTACTTAGTCCCACTGTATTTCTCCCCTTACATTCTTTTAGAGAGCCATTCCTTATAATAAAGTACTAAGAAAGGAAGAAAGAAAACAATTCTGCAAAGTTAAACAGCATATTGAGAAAGTCTGCCCTCATATGCAGTATCTCATACCCATGGGTCTCCTGTTTCTGTAGAGGAGCAGTGTACCCCATGTCTTTTAAAACATAACTGTATTTTGGTAAACAAGCAAGTAAGTGTTCCAATCCTAGTTGAGTTTTTCTCTCGTCTCCTGTTAATCATTCTTTTCCTTACCTTCCATTTCCTTCTTTCCAAAAGCCTTTCAACAAAATGTCTGTAAGAGTTTATCAGTTTCTTCTTTTAAAAAACAATTTTGGTATTGAATATACTTCCCTTATGATCCTGTCCTCAGCTACCATGTGCACAGATCCAGTGGCGAAGAATAATAGCTCTTACTTTTCGAAATTCTTTCATTGCTTTAATTTGACTAAAATTATGATTAATGATTATAATTACCTAACAATCCAGTAAGTAGGATAGTTATTATAGTTCCTTTTTACTGATTTGAAAACTAAAACATAATAAACATTTAAGGTTTGTTTAAGGTCATTCAGAAAGTTGGTGGTAGGCCTGGGAACTCTGCTCCAAGTCTCTTCACCTCTATTCCAGAGCTCTTTCTGCTGACTGACGCTTCCCATGATTTCAGTAGGATTAGTTAGCCTAATTTAGAGTAGGTTTTAACCTTAGGGAATTACTTTTCTTGACACAGAAGTTAGAAACTAAACAGCCAATTAAATAATCAATTTAGAAGACTATCAAGTAAAGATATTTGTGTAATTCTATCCTGTGAAAATTGGACACATAATTATAGAGCTCTATATACCTTTAGGAGTAATGATGCTTACTTTGCATTGTGTAACAGTTCTCTATTGAAGAATTTACTTTCTTTAACATATGACTAACCAGGAGACTTTTAAATCTTTTAGATCTCTTTGGTAGAAAAATATATTGAAGAACAGCTGCTTGAGAGGATTCCTGGGTTTAACATGGCCACTTTCACCACAACATTACAGTAAGTGGAGCCTGAAATGTAGAACTCTTCCCTGTCCTATTTCATATATCTTAATGGTGAAAAGAGCCAAATTACTGCTTGGAGAAGGTTTTTGGGATGGTGGAGGTACTTTTTAGAGTACTGAAAAATAGAGAAAGACTTTACAATGTAATGTGTTTAATTTCCAGTCCTAAAATTACAAATCTTTCCATTATAATATAGACAGCATAAAGATGAAGTAGCGGGTGATATATTTGACATGCTGCTCACATTTACGGATTTCCTGGCCTTCAAAGAAATGTTTTTGGACTACAGAGCTGTAAGTAGCTTCCATTCTCTTTAAGTAACTCTTCTGTAGCTATAGGAATTTTTAGTTCAGTTTAACAAATTAAGTACCTACTTTTCTAGGCTTTGGAAGTAACAATAGTTCCTATCTGTAGGAAACTGGCCTTGTACTGGGGATACAATATGGAAACTGTAAGTTATTTTGAGTTAGAAAATAGAAAGCAATTAAACTAAACTTTAAATAAGTTCTCCTCTATGAACCTATAGTATAGAATCACTGTGCCTTATACCCTTCCATCTATCACATTGTTCTAATCTAGCTATTATGCAATTGGTGAAAATCTGTTGCTAGGTCACAGTTTCATTTCAGTGATGGTGCATATGAATTCATATTCAGAGCTTCAAAGAGCATACCTAAAACACAATTACATGTTTTCCCACTTACGCAGGATTTTCCTGGGTATTTGTGGCTAAGGATGTGCTTTTGAGGTTTTTTTAGGGTAAGGAAATATGTTTTATTTTGGAAGAATCTTACCAAGGCTAAATTTGGGCAAAATTGTGATATGGACAGTGATTTCTGTCCCATTTCTTTTGGAGCTTTCAGCACACATCTCATCCCTAAGAAATACTGAACCCTCTTTCCTCAGGGAAAAGTCAGTAACTACTAGTCTCACTTACATTAAGCTGTTAGGGACAGAAATATCTATTTTTCCTAAGGAATATAGAATTTAGAGCTAGGAAAGACTTCACTGTTGACCCTTTTTTCAAGAGTTTTGAACCTGTCATTTAAAGGTTCTGTTTTTTTTATTCTTTACCTTCTGTCTTAGAATTGATACTATCAGTTCTAAGGCAGAAGAGCAGTAAGAGCTAGGCCAATGATGGTGAACCTATGGCATGGCATGCCATGGCACCTCTGTACTCCCTACCCCCTTCATTACTAGAAAGGTGGAGGGACTTGGATGGAGCAGCTCCCACTGCACTTGACAACATTTTTCACATGCCCCACCACTTTTGCCCAGCAGCCAATGGGAGTACACAATGGGGTAAGGTGGGGGGCTCATAGGCAGCAGAGCTGGAGGGGAGCAGAATGCTCAAGCCACTTTATTTCCCCTCTCTACACTCACCGAGGACATTCCTCACTTCACCTGCCCTTCAGATCAGCAGCCCAATGGGAACATTTCCTCCCTCCCCTGTGTGGGGTAAGGCCAGGGGGGGGGCAGGGTACCCAATTTTAGAGATGGGTAGGGGAGGAACCTGGCACTCCATCTTGAAAAGGTTCGCCATCACTGGGCTAGGCAATCTGGGTTAAGTGACTTGCCCAGAATCAAACAGCTAAGAAGTATCTGAAGCCAGATCTGGACCCAGGATTTAACATTTCCAAGCCTGGCTCTATCTATTGAGCTACTGAACTGCCCCTTGTTTCTCTTCTCCTAAAGGAAAAGGAAGGCCGAAGTCTGGACTTAAGCAGTGGTTTAGTGGTGACATCATTATGCAAGTCATCTTCCATACCTGCAACCCAGAACAATTTACGACATTAGTTCATGTTCTCTGGATGAGAGTTTATCACCTTGAACATTCCAAACTTGAAAGATGGTGAGTGACCACAACGTGATGAACAACATACTCAGTGATTGGGGAATACAGCTGGAAAAGACTGACCTTGTTCTGGTGCTTTTAATTAATGTTAAGTGTAGAGTGATCATAAAGAACCCCGCTGGAATATTGGATTCTCACGAAATATCCCCATTAGCCCTGGTACACCAGCCAAAATGGCCTCAGCTCCCAAGTGCTTATGGCAGTTAGGGAAAGAGTTGAGAGAGAGAGTGAGTGTGTGTATGTATGTGTGTGTGTGTTCGTTCGTGCGCATGCCCCTGTATGGGTGTATATAGGTGTTTGTGTGTGTTTTGCAAGGAAATTATATTGCCTCTTTCAGCTGTTACTCCCTTGGAGGGGACCCAGGATGTATGTATTAGTAGTAACACATATTTCTTCTAATCAAAATGTTACAATTAATGTTTTCCATCCCAAACCTGGACAGGTTTTCCAAACACATCTTTGTGGCACAAGACTGTCTTTGCCTAATACATTTCAACCCAGGGAATCCTACTCCTCTATGTTTTATGATGTCTTTTTGCACATCTAGGGACAGTTATTCAAACTCAACTCATTCTCTTACAGATTTTTGAATCTGTTGTTTTAACTTTCTTTCCATTGTATTAGGAAAATTGAGGAACACAGGTTTTAGCTGGGAGTCTTTGCCTGAGCTAAAATGTTGTTTGCCTAGAAGTAAAATATACAAATCAACTCATACTCTTAGGTTTGTAAAAATCTTGTGACCTTAGCGTGACCTTGTGCTGGTCTTTCTTAGCAGCAGTCTCATTATGTCTAGCCAAAATACTCTTTGAGAATCTATCTACTAACAGTGTACATTTTAGAAACAAATTCTAAGATTTTGTGAATTTGGCTTGGACACTTTATGAATGTCCAATTAGGAAGAAGACTTAAGTATTCTGTTCTTCGGGCTTTGTAGGTTTAAAGTATTCCTGAGTGAAAAGTTATCCTATATTGTTACTTCATTTTGTCAGGAACCCTACAAATTACATACAGAGGTCTGATTTATGTTGGAAAAGAGGGCCTGGAACATGCTTTTTTTTGATCCTACCATAGTTAGTATACATTGGTCAAAGTCCTATGCATCAGAAATCAATTTCTCCTGCAAAAGGGATAATTCCCAAACTTGCTAATATCCTCTCTCCTCTTAAAACCTGCCTCCCCAATGTGGTGTTGCACTGGTCCACATGAGAGAATAAGAAGAGAAAGTGGGCAAAAGCTTGAATGATAATCTCTGCTTTTTTCAATTTAGAAAAATGTTTAATTTTCCTAAGTGTCAAGGTTCTGATAAGAAAATGTATATGCCAAACCATTTTGGAAAGAAGAAAAAGCAGATGGCTGGCTGACTTTCTTTACATTGAAAACAAGACTAATGAATTTTAATTTGGCTGTTCCACTTTTAAAGCATGGACTGAAGATTCTTATGTGTTATGTACGTATATGTGTCATGTATTAAGAAACTTTTTTTTTAACCATTAAGAGTAATCTGACACACTTGGCCAGAACATCAGATACTCAAATATTAAAGATCATTCTTTAACTCTGTCCTCAGGTGACTGCTTTTGGGGGATTAGAGGTAAGCAGAATAATCCAATTTTGAAGTATTTGTCCTAAACCTTGTCAGAATTAATTATTCTTGTTGCCAGTGGGAGTATCTAATGCTTCTAAGTCTTCAAAAAATACTTGCTGATTATTTTACCAGATTTAGAAATTGTAGTTGGACAAGACTGGTACTGGCTTGGTCTATGAATCAGCCAACAAATATTTGCTTAGTTCTGATATGCCAGGCACTCATACCAAGTCCTGGGGATACAAAGATAAAAAAATAAAATTTCCTTTGCCCCCAAGAAAAAGAATGACAAAAACTAACTATTCTTTTTGCTTTTGTCACTTTTTAGGGAAGAATAGTGCCCATGCTGGTTTAGATTCTCTATGGGGAGAATAGGCAGTAGAGGCATTTCAACAGGTACATGCCTGTCTGTGGAAATGTATAAAAGGAAGCACCTCCACTGAAGTTGAGGACAAGGGAATGGTGAAACAAACACATTTTGTTCCCATTTTGTGAGAAAGAGAAATCCCAAGCAAATGACCTCTTCCATAAATATTTGTAGGGCGCTGATTGGAAAATGACTGGATAGCTTGAGCGATGCCCACGTTTGTGCCTACTGGTGTCCTGGCACTGGCAGACTTTTAGGGCAGTGAATTTGGGAGTTTTAAATCACTTTGGATAAATTGGTAAGATCCAGTACTTTTGATGGTTTTTTCAGTCCCCAAAAGAAGCATAACTTATGGTGATAATTTCTGCTTGGTGAAAATTTCAGCAAGACTTTTTTCATGTCATTCCTTTCCCCTGTTAATAATGAAACAGGCCACCCTCAACTTAATCGTGTATAATGTCATGCATGTTGTTCAGACCACATGTATGATCATATTTTTAATAACATTTGAAAGGAAGGACAAGTGAAAATAGATGAAATTTGAAAGAAGTTTTAGAATGTACTGTCAAATTTTAGAATGCCCTGGTTACTCTATAAAAAGTGGGATATGTGTTAGAACAAATGTTCTAAGTAAGGGTAACAGTCACTTTATCTAGGTAAATAACCAACTCAAAACATGAAGATGTCAAACTGTAGGTAATTTACATTTAGTCAGTGTCCTTTTATCAAATCTGTCATAATTATGAAGGAATTGTAATTATTCATGAGAATAATATGTAACTGGTTTCCACAGAGCGGTCAGGCTGAATTGGAGCCTCTCCCAGAACATGTGATGTTTACTTGCAAGGCTTAGGCCTCCTTTCATTTTATCCTTTCTAGCCTTTGTCGCTATTTATTATGAGATTGTCCTTAAGAATACAGGTTTGGACTGGATCTTGTTTATAGTCCAGCAAACTACTAGAAGTGATATTAATCTGTACCACTAAGAGTCATCTCTCTTTTGACTTGGAAAATGAGCATAGATTGATTCATCAAAACTTTGGGTCAAGGTTGGCTTCCTTCTTAATTCTTTGTCCATTTGAACTGTCATATTCCCACCAGTGGAGCACAACTTAAGACAAGGTTGCTTTGTAATTACTAGTATTGAACCCTCACTGGAGTTTCTAAAGGACCTTTTTAAATGCCGGCAGGTATACCTCCTTTATCACGGCCTCATAGACAAAAATATCCAAAAAGTGGCCTTCATTAGGAGTAGGGTCTTAGAAGGCTTTTAAAATTTTTTCAAAAAACTCTTACCTTCTGTATTAGTACCAGTTCTAAGAAGAGTAGCATGGGCAAATGATTTGTCCAGGGTTACAGAGAGAAAATGTCAGGCCAAATTTGAACCTAGGTCCTCTGAATTCCACAGGTCTGACACACTTTTCCACTGTCCTATCTACCCACCTTGGGTCTTAGAATTCTTAAATGAGATAATTCCAGAGTACCCTTCAAGCATATAGGTACAAGGAAGAAGACAGGGGTATCCTGAGAAAAGGAATCATACTAGGAATCTTACCAAATGTTGGCATTCACAATGAGAAAACACTCCCCATAGCACCTGCTAATGACAGGATAGTAAAGATAGTTAGGCCAGAAGTACCACCCTAAAAGCTAAGAATCAAATTAGTCAAAAGTCAATAGTATCATGGAACCATTTATAAAAATTTCCATCCACATCTCTTCCAAATAAATGTTCCATGGTCTTTATTTATGTACAAAGAACAAAATCATTGCTATCAAACAATCAGGCAAGATTGTGAGCCACCTACTCCCAAATCCATAGCTGTTGGGCTCAGTCAGTGGTGTCAGGAAGTCAGTCAGTCTTGGTGTTTAGCTCTTTCCAAGAGGATATATAGATGAAAATTGTGTTTTAAAGTAAAGGGAAAAATTGGACAGCAAGTGTCTTTGAGAAGCAGGTAAAAACGAGGTTTTCCATTAAACACAAGCTTCTAAAATGTACAAATCCTCATGGACATACCCCCTATATGTTAGTGAGATCTTGAACTAGTACCTAAGCACTATCTATTTTAGTAGCCTATTAATGGGTTTATTTTTACTTTTAAATATAGGCCTTTCCTATGGGCTATGACTGTTGTGCCATAACTAGCCATGGACATTGTGAAAGTGAAGATGACACTTTGTTCCTTTTCCCATTGAAATAGAAGACGAGAGTTTTACATTGCCAAATACACACTATATTGGGCTTTTTGTTTGAGGTGAGATCACCTCAAACAAACAAATCACCTTTTTGGTTGTAGACTTGAGAAATTCCAATAGCTACCTTGAGTAGATAAGTCTTTTCAGAAAACTCAGACTACTGCTACTACTCATTATCACATTACCATGGTTGTTACCTTTACAGTATATACAGGATAGGATTACAAGGTTTGAGATATTATTTGTTAGCAGATTTAATGCTGGTAAAAGGGGTTGAATTCCTGGCCCTGGAAACTGAAGCCTTACAAATTCAAAGCAATGATGGCCACAACTCCACTTCCTGAGAGGTGGCCTTCCCTGTCTAAAGTCGGTGAGGTCTTTTAACATCTTTGGACTTTTTCCTGCCCCTGCTCACAAATGCCAATTCATGCCAATCCAAGGTGGTGGATTGTGTTCCGTTAGGATTGGGGTGAAAACACAAATTTCCGTCAGCAGAGGATAGCAGATTTGGTCACAGCTGGACTGGTTTTCTGCTTATTATAGCCTCCTTGTGATGACCAGTGGTATCCAGGCTCCTCCACTGTGGCATGTAGACTTCAGTACCAAGGTGGTCCATGGGCATTGATGGTTTTAGGAATAGCCACCAGCCATCTGACTAGTAGCTGCATTGCTGCCTATTCCTTTCCAGGCTCGGAAGGTGAAGAAAGCACTCACTCCATAGGCGATCATCACTACACATGCAAAGAACTGAGAAAAGAAATAGATCATGTGAATGGACTGAGCATGGATGAAGCAGCTTTATGGATCTCATAGGGAGAATGAGAAAACCTGCTTGATTTGACTAGCAAATACAGTAAAACTTTGATGAATTGGAACAGACAGCTAACCAGAATTTTCTACATTCAACTTTGAGGAGAAAAATAAGACCTCAAACAGCAGCCAGATAAACTGAAGTCAAGGGAGCTGGCAAAAATCAGCAGCCCTAAATGACATCCTGGTTATACCACTAACTCTCTTTGTGACGTTAGGTAGGTCACTATTTCTCCTTGGGCCTACTTTCTCTATAAAATAAGGGGATTAGACTAAGCAAGCGATCTCTAAATTCCCTAAGAACTAAAATCCTGTATTCTGTATTTAGTCAAAAGAAAGAAAAAAACTTTCAGGGACATGTCCTGGGATCAAGATAGATTTAACCCAATCTCTTGCATCAGTGAAAGGAAGATTAATGTTGCTAAGTCTACCTATGAGATGCTTTTTTTTTTAAAATAACTTTCTTTCTGTCTTAGAATCAATATTGTATATTGGTTCCAAGATAGAAGAATGGTAAGGCCTAGGCAATGGGGGTTAAGTGACTTGCCCAGGGTCACATGGCTAGGAAGTGTCTGAGGCCAAAGAGAAGCTTATTTTTTAAAAATCTATTCTTCCCAGTCTCTTACATTAGGAAAGGAGGCCCTGGAAATAGTTGAAAATGATTGAGCTTGATTTAGTTGGAGCCATGATTCTTCAGCAGAGGTTTCACTATAAACATCTTTATTAAATATAATTGAGAAAGAATAGTTCTGTCCCCTTTGCATTAAGAAAAAGTCGATAACTACAAAACAAAATAGGGTTGGCTGGAATGAGAATAGGCCTGCTGCTGCACTTTGTTTTGACTAAATTTATGTTTTGAGCCCTGGATACAGATTCATGTTCAGTCTGCTTCTACCCCCTCCTCCCACTTAAGTGCTCCCCCTCCAAGACTATAGAGGAAAACACCAAAGAGGAAGCAGGTACTTACGGAAGCAGCAGCCCTTTTGTCAAATGTATGGGAACCAACTATTGATGTTTTTTGAACTGCCACTGCGCAGGTGATGAATCCGGTAATGTAGAGAATCAGGGCAGCTATATTAAATATCATTAGCTAGGAGAGAAAGAGGGAAAAAAAAACAACTTAAAACAAGAGGCTCCAGAGGCAGCTGCAATGACAAAGGCAAGTTTCCACTGTTTCATTTTTTTTCATCCACAAAGTGAGGATAATCCCCCTTAACAGGACGGTGAGGGATTCAAATCAGAATCATGTACAGTAGGGCAAACCTTAAAAGGGCTACATGCTGGTTATTTTATCATTCCTGGAATTTGGCTTTTTCTCTTCTGGGAATGCATACCTGTGAATTTGTCACCTGCTACCAGGCAGTTTTTTATTTCAAAAACAAAAAGCCCTCTTATCTTCTGACTTAGAATGGATATTGGTATTGGTTCTAAGGCAGAAGAGTTGTAAGGACTAGGTGGGAAGGGTTAAGTGACTTGCCCAGGATCATATAGCCAGGAAGGGTCTGGTTTGAACCAGGGCCTCCCATCTCCAAGCCAGGCCCTATCCACTGAGCTAAAAACAAGACAAAACTTCACATTTATCCCAAGGCCAAAAGGGATAAGATTGACTACTTGCCCACCTCCTTGTCACACCCCCTCCCCTCTTCCTTACAAGGAGACCAGAAGAATATGGGTTGGCCCTTCCCTCTTCAACCATTCAGCTGTGAACTTTAATGGACAAATCCAGCCTATTGGCATGCCTAGATATGGGGACCACATGTAAAAAGCCAACATGTCCTGTCATCACAAAATGATTTTATTACAAAGTTAGCTAGAGTGCCTGGGGCAAGTCTGTGAATATTGAGTGATTTCTTAACTGTAAAATAGAAATGATAAAACTTTCTCTTCTAGCTTCTAGGCTAGATGTAAAAATGAAATAAGATGAGGTATGTAAAAAGTATTTGGTGTAAACCAGCGGTTCTCAACCTCTCAATTTGTAGCAATGAGAATGCATAATGCATATCAGGTATTTACATTCCGAATCATAACTAGCAAAATTACAGTTTTGAAGTAGCCACCAAAATAAATTTTTGGTTGGGGGTCACCACAACATGAGGAACTGTATTGCGGGGTCACGGCATTAGAAAGGTTGAGAACCGCTGGTGTAAACTAAAGCACTGAACTATTTACTTACTCTGCCCATCTGTCTAGCAAGGGAAGAAGCAGCTACTGGCTGCATGTTAGCTAACAAATAGTCCAGAGAATTGGGGCTACAAAGTCATATTCCACCTCTGCCAGTGCCATGCCTACTCCCCAAACTCAACTAGATACTACTACACTGCTCCCAGCTGTAAAATGGGTGGAGGGAATGCTACTGTTCAGAGCAGAGGCTTCCCAGCTGGAGGTTATACCCAAAGGGGAGTCTATTAAGAATGGTTGATAAATCACTTAATTGAAATTTATCTGTTGCCCATCATTGTGCCTATCCATAGGATTTCTTAAGCTCTTTCATATTGAATAGAGGGGAATGGGAAAGTTTACTGAGAGCTAAGAGGTGTAGGGACTGAAAAAAGTTGACAATCCTTTGGCTTAAAAGATGAGTTTGAAGAACACCTTAAACCAACGAAAATTAGACAGCCAAGTGCTATAAAGATATTCTGGGTGGGGGTGGGGGTAGCTAGTTGGCTCAGTGGATTTAGAGACAGGAGGTCCTGGGTTCAAATGTGACCTCAGACTCTAAACTGTATAACTTTGGGCAATTCTCTTAACTCCATAGTTAAGTGCTTAAGCCCTTTCTGCTCTTCTGCCTTGGAACCAATAGCATGGGATTGATTCAAAGACAGGAGGTGAGGGTTTAAGAACGAAATTCTAAGATTTACAAAACTAGAACTTCTTAACTGTAAGGATTACTGAATACTAAAATGGGTAATTAAATGGGACAATAGAAAATTTTCTGGAGAGGCTGGTTTTTTATTTTTAGTCATTGCTGCCTATCCTGGACTCTGGGATGGACAATCAGGCCTGGGATTCTATGACAGTTTAAGTCCTCTTTTCATAGCTCTAGGATTTTCCTTCCCAGGCCTGCCCCAATAGTAGAAGGAAGACTGGCTTCTAATCAGTGATGTAAAGATCTAACAAAACAGTTCTGTGTCTGGGGATGACTCACATTTCCTAATTTTAAAAAGTCATTGAATTCAGAACAATGCTGCCTATTCCAGGCTTTGCTTATCTTAAGATCATGTGCCTCCTACCCTTTGAAAGCTCCAGATCCCAGCTGCAGGGATTCTTTGGATCACAGATACAAATAAGGAAGCACATTAATGAGATCACATATTTTACTGAGCTGAATCTGGATACAGAGGGTTAGTGAACCACATTAACATTTGTGTCACAGAATCTTGGGTGAACCCTTCTGGGCAGAACCTCCTTAAAGGGAAAGCTTGATGTTTTCCTTATGGTCTCTTGGGTCGAAGAGTATGAATTGATGAAGGCAGTGCCCAGTGATCCATAATCAGGCACACCAGCAGCCCTTGTGCTCCACCACTGGGCCTCCACAAAAGGCTCCTAAAGAATCCATCTCTTCTGTCCCACCAATGGCAATAGTCACATTTAAACCTTTACTAATTTGATTTTAATCAGCAGAGGCCCAGCAGTGGTATATTTGACTTGTAATGATCTGAAGGTAAAATCTACCCAATGCAATTTAAAATTGCCTTCTAATTACAAAATATTGAGGGGCCCCCTCATTTCAAGTATGTGTTCCAAGGCAGAAGAGTGGTAAGGGTTAGATGTGGCCTCACAGTGACCCTGTAAGGCAAGTGCTATTGTTCACATTTTAGAGTTGAGAAAACTGAGAAACAGGTTACATGACTTCTTTGGGTCACACAGCAAGTGTCTAAAGTCACTTTTGAACTCAGGACTGACTCCAGATGTAGAGCTTGCTACTGCACCACCAGCCACAAAACATTATCAAAGCTCCCATGAGGGTTCTGAGTTGGCTTCTTTGGAGTAAGAGGACCCTGAGCTTCAGTTCCCTCTGGTACTCCCTATATTTGTGTAAACTTGAACAAGCTACATACCCTCTCTAGGCCTCAATTCACTCAGAACATGAAGGCATTGGACCTCTAGATCTATGATTCTATAAACTATGACCTTATGGTTGAAGAACCTGAGGTCCTTTAAGCCAGACCGCTACCAGACTTTCCACAAGAACAGACATTATTTTAGGTAAAGTGTGTGTCACTTCCAGCATTAACCCAGTGTTCTGTACACTAACCTTTAATGTTCCTTTAATGAATTCAGGGCTCAAACCTTGTTCTTTCTGATGGATGTCTCCCAGACCTTTAGATAATAACCCAAGAAAAGCTTAAATATAACTCGCAACTAATTCCAGAAATGCCATCACTCACCACCAAAGGCCAGGGAACCATGGGGAATCTTAGATGTAGCTGCCACACGTACAAGACGAAGAAGATGATTGTCGCCAGCCAGAGGAAGACAGCTACAAACATCACCCAGCCGTAGATGGAGTAGTAGTGATAAGGGGTGTCTGCAATCAGGGCCCAGACCAGCAAACCTACCACCTGGAAAGGTAGAATGAGAACAGCATCAAGCATTGGGTTCCCCCCAGAGACAGGTGGTGAAGGGGGGAAGGGCTGGGAATCTTCGATTGTGTGCTGTAGAGGCGACAGCCCTCTTGTTTAGAGGTAGGCCTGCACGCCAGGGTCCACAGACTCCCCGGGGAGGAGGAATTATGGGAATGTCATTTTCATTGAACAGAGAACCAGAGTGACACAGTGCTGGCGCTGTACTGTCAAAGAAAAGGGATACATCCTTTCTAGACACAGCTGATTGGTTGATGATTGAGGTTCGGGTCAATTATACTTTGTAGGGAGGTTTTTTCAGAAGTGTGTTAAACCCAAGTCTGCTTTTGACTGCAACTTGGAGGCAGTGAGTTTCTTGGGGGTGTTGGGAGGTTAAGTAAATGAATGAAAAAAGCATTTTTTTTTTAAAGTTTTAAGTGTTTACTGTGTTGCGATGAAAATAGAAAAATAAGGCACTGCCTGCTTTGGAGGAGTTCACATCCTGGTAACTTGTCCAAAGGCACTAGAACAGGAGTTATCAAAGGTGGGCTTCCAGCCCACGCCTTTCTCCTAGGCCAGTTCTTTTCAGTATCTCACATTTTTTAAACCCTCACCTTCTGTCTTAGAATTGATACAGGTATTGGTTCCAAAGCAGAAAAGCAGTAAGGACTAGGTAATGGGGATGAAGTGACTTGTCCAGGGTCACACATCTAGGAAAGTCCACGTCCACATTTGAACCTCTTGCCTCTAGGCCTGCTGCTCTATCCTCTGAGCAACCTAGTTGCCTTGCCATATGGCCCACATGGCCTCATTAATTATAAAAAAAAAAAACAAAGCCACCAGCAGGGATTCAGTATCTCTCCAGCCTAGGCTTCTGATTACAACAGGGTAAGGGCAGAGGTGGTTTGATTTAACTGTCTATGGATGATGTGCAGAAAATCTGTTTCTTTGCCTTCCATTTTTTTTTTCCTATAGCAAGATCTATGACCTGCCTGGGAAACCAAGTGATGAAAGAATGTTGCCAGGGGGCAACTAGGTGGCAGTGGTTAGTCAGGAAGACATCTTCAAATCCAACCTCAGATGTTTACCAGCTGTGTCACCCTGGGCAAGTCACTTAACCCAGTTTGCCTCAGTTTCCTCACCTATAAAAATGAACTTGAGAAGAAATGGCAAACAATTCCAGTATCTTTGCTAAGAAAAAAAGAGTCAGACCGGGGTGGGGGTGGGGGGCAGCTGGGTGGCTCAGTGGATAGCCAGGCCTAGAGATGGGAGGTCCTGGGTTCAAATGTGGCCTCAGATCCTTCCTAGCTCTGTGACCCTGGACAAGTCACTTTACCCCATTTCCTAGCCGTTACCACTCTTCTGCCTTGAAACTAATACAAAGTATTGATTCTAATTCTAATTCTAATTGATTCTAAGATGGAAGGTAAGGTTGTAAAAGTCAGACACAACTAAAACAACTAAACAACAGTGTGTTCTTGACCTGTATCTGTCCAATCATCTGCCCTCAGCCATGACACAGTTCTGCTCCCACATCTTGGCTCTGGGCTCAAATGTGGTTGTCAAACACTCTTTCCCACCCCACAGATCCTAATGCTTTAACAGCAGTTTTCAGTGGGTCTGTAAAGTCAAAACTTAAAAAAAAAGATACTAATCTGTTTTAAATTTGAATGCAATAAAATGTCTATACTTATAATCCACCCCAACAAAAGCTTTTTGAGGGGAGGGATACCCAATTTTTATGAGTATGAAGAGGTCCCAAGGCCAAAAAGTTTGAGAACTGCTGTTTTAACAGCTGTCCATCGTAGGGAAATCCAGTACTTGGTATCACCATTATCATTCTCTCACATTTACCTTAGTATCAGTTCTAAGAAGAATAGCAAAGGCTAGGCAAATGGGGTGAAGTGACCTGCCCAGGGTGACACAGCTAGGAAGTGTCTGCTTCCAGATTTGAACCCAGTACCTCCCATCTCTAGGACTGGCTCAATCCACTAAAGCATGCAGCTGTCCCCTTGCCCCTAGTGCAGAAGCTCAAAATTGGAGGGGACCTCAAATCCAAGCCCATACCTAAATACACTGTCCAAACAACATCTGGAGAATTGTGTTCAGTTCTTGGGCTACGTTTTAGAAAAGACATTGATAAACTGAAGTGTATCCAGAGAAAGTGATGATGGGAAAGATCTCCAGATCATGCCATGTGAGTAGTCGAGGGCATTTAGCCTGGGGAAGAGAAGACTTAGCAGAAACATGAGAGATGCTTTCATGACTGGAGGACCATTATTGTTCTTGCAGGCTCTGCTGCAATGGGCAGAAGTTGCAGAGGCAGATTTAGCCCTGATTTAAGGAAGAACCTCCTAACCAGTAGAACTATCCAAAAATGGAATGGGCTGACTGAGGAAGTAGTAAGTTCCCCCCACACTACAAGTTTCTAAATAAAGATTAGATGGCCACTTGTCTGTAAAGTATGTCGTTGTAGTGGGAAATCTTGTTCTGAAGAGGAAGCTATGCAACTGTGTTGAGAGTATAATAACCAGTAATTCAGGGAAGAATGAAAGGACTCTGCTATAAGATCAAGGACCCAGTTGAGACTAACTAATGTGGATTTGGGGTAGGATTACAGTAGAACTTTTATTTTTTTAAACCCTTACCTTCTGTTTTAGACTCAATATTGCCTATTTGACCCAAGGTAGAAGAGGGATAAGGGCTAGGCAATGAGGGGTAAGTGACTTGCCCAGGGTCACACATTGAGGAAGTACAGTAGACCATTCTCTAGGGAATTTGGTGTCTCAGGAACAAGAATGTGAAGGTCACATAAGGTTGCAGATTGGCAGGTCATGAACTCCAGAAAGGCTTCAAGGAATTGTGAAAAATATCTATTAAGTACCTACTACTAGGCCTGAAGAAGAAAATGGCAAACCACTGGTATCTTTGCCGAGAAAACCCTGTGAACAATATTGGCCTGCAAAGGTCCATGGGATCGAGAAGAGTAGGACAAAACACACATGTGCTGGGCACTGTGATAAGCACCGGGATACAAAGAAATGTAAAAACAGTCCCCACTCTCAAGGAGCTCACAGTCTCATGGGGGAGACAACCTCAAAACTACACACAAACCAAATATACACAGGATAAATAGGGAGATGGTTAGGTAGCACTGAGGAAAGAATATCAGTCCTACAGAGGGAGGGGAAGACCTGAGTTCAAATCTGACATCAGATACTTCCTACCTGTGTGACCCTGGACAAGTCACTTAACTGCCTCACCCTTGCCCTTCTGTCTTAGAGTTGTTACTAAGACAGAACATAAGAGCACCAAAAAAAGGGGGGGGGGGACAAAACAGGAAGGAATCAAAAGGGAAGGCATTTGCACAAAGAGGCATCAGAAAAGCCTTCTTGTAGATGAGTGAGATTTTTAGATGTTATCTGAAGGGTTCCAGAAGGTAGAGATGAGGAAGGGCAACATCTCTGGCATGGAGAGCAGCCAATGAAAATGTACAGTCTGGAGATGGATTGTTTCGTTTGAGGAATGGCAAGGAGTCTAGTGTGATTGGATTGAAGACTATGGAGGCAAAAAGGGAGATGAGTGAAAGGAGACTGGAAAGGTTGGAGGAGACCAGGCTGTGAAGGGCTTTGAGTGCCAAACAGAGGAAGTCCTGTTGAGTCTCAGGGGTGCCAGGGAGCCATTGGAGCTGACTGAGTAGGAGGCTGGGGATGGGGTTAGCGACTCGGGGAGGCACAGGAAGGAGGGAGACCAATGGGCAGACTATTACTGCTGCAAAGGCCGAGGTGTGAGGGATGATCCTGGGCCCACTTCAGGGTGGTGGCAGGATTGGAGGAGAGGAGAGTATATTAGGAAGGGAGAGTCAGCAGAGTTGGCCAGATTGCATATGATGGTGGGAGAAGGGGGACTTGAGAATGACATCAAAGTTTTGTCCTGAATGACTGGGAAGATAGCGGGGCTTGGTGAGGGGGGAAGACAGAATACTGAGCTCAAAGCCAGTGTGGCTAGGATGAGGAAGAACCCAAGAGGAGGATTAAGGTGAAAGGAGTGGATAGAGCCTGGAGTGGTCACAGAAGCAAGGTTCTAGCCCAGATCCTCACTCCCAAAGCCAGTGCTATTTCCATGGTAACAGGAGGCTTCATGAGATTCACTGGGCATCTGGGGCAGCAAGGTGGTTGAGAGGATAGAGAGTCAGGCATGGAGATGGGAGGTCCTGGGTTCAAATTGGACCTCAGAAACTTAACTTCTATTGCCTAGTCCTTACCACTCTTTTGCCTTGGAATGGATACTCTTATCAACTCTAAGATCAAAGATAAGGATTAAAAAAAAAAGATTCAGTGAACATGCATTAAGTTCTACGAGGTATAGAGCACCATGCTAGAGGGAGATACAAGGTTAGATAAGACATAGCCTTTCCCCTCAAGAAGCTTAGAGTCTAGTAGGGAAGAGGCTAAGACAATAATATAATATGTAATTATTATATATTAAATACAGGTATTATGTGGTATGTTATTTAATGTATGCATTATATAATATACATGTATCATACTTTGCCTGATAAGTATAATAGAGAACTACAAAACAAAGCTTTTTGTGAGATCTTATGAGGAAAAGGTCCTTCTTGGGGAGAAAGGACAAGAGAGAAATCGAGGGAAGGCCTCACTGATGAGGTGGCATTTGAGTTGGGCTAGAAGGAAAGGGGGCAGATAGAATGCCAAGCCTGGAGTCAGGAAGACCTGAATAATTCAGATCTGGCCTCAGACACTTGGTGCGGGATCTTGGGCAAGTCACTTAACCCCACCTGCCTCAGTTTCCTCATCGGGAAAAGGAGCCGGAGAAGGAGGTGGCACACCATTCCAGTGTCTTTGCCAAGATAACCCCAAATGGGGTCACAAAGAGTCAGACACAAAACAAGTCTGGTGAGAAAGCCTGGAGGCAGACTGAAGAGCTTTAAATGCCAGGCTGAGGAGTTTGTATTTTCTCTATGCCTCAGACTCATGATGGGGTGCTGTAGGTTGCCCACCTTCAAACTTGCACTGGGGCAGGCAGGGGTGGGAGTGATGCTCCCTTAGCACAAAGCATTCGTTCCACCTGTTCACTTCCTAATACCTGACCAGGTAATAGCTGCCTGAGATTTCTGCCTCAGAGGCAGGTGTCTTTTAATGATTTAAGCAGGGCAGACCGGTTTTTCTCCCTACCCTAGAATTTATGAATTTCCAAATACTACTCAGACAAAAGGGTATTCCCCCTCAGACTACTCTTCCCCCAAGCATTCCCTCCCCTAAGTATGGACACACCCCACAGGCACAGAGCCTTAGAACATACCACTCTGGGATCAGATTCTTCAAACTAGACATGGCAGCCAGGCCTTACTGGCCCTGCTGGGGTTTCACTCCAAGGGAAGCTGGCTGCTGGCCAGTTCCTCACAGTGTGATTTCTGAAAGAGAATGTGATACTATGGAAATATCATGGGTGCTAAAGTCATAGGGCCTGAGTTCAAATCCTGACTCTGAGATCACCAATGTGACCTTGGGCAAAGTCATCTAACCTCCTTCTGTACCTCATTTTCCTTATCCATAAAATGAGAGTGGACCCAAGGATTCAAGCTTATAGTTTGTTCCTTCCTGCTCTAGGTCTAAGTTCCTATTCTCTCTTCCCCCAGGCCTTTGGCCTCTACCATCTGTGGGAAAAGTAGGAAAGAATTATCTGGAGCTCTGGGCCTTCCCTCCAAAAATGCTGGCTTTGGGCCAGTTGAGGTCAGTAGAGCACTGTCTTTCTCTTAATACCAATAAAGGCAGCTGCTGCTAACGCCTTTGCAATTTAATCCCAATGATAGAGAATTGGAAGGAGGGAGAAGCAGGGAGAAAAATGGTCCCAGGCTGATGGGAAGGATATTTAGAAAGGTTTAAAAAACAAAAGACCAGTTCTCTCACCCCCCCCCCCCCCCCATGCCCAGGATGTTTTTCTTTTTAACTTGAAATTCAGAATTCTGAAAATATATGTTTGGGCCAATGCATTCATATGAGTGCTACCTAGGTGCCCCAACTCCCGTAATTTTTTTTTTTTAATTCTTGCCACTTCAAGATCCACAGAATCAGATCATTACAATTCCCAAACAATGAGAGCAGGCAAATATCAGAATATGGCCATCTCTCCAAAACAGGAGCCAGAACCGGGCCTCTGGTGGCACTTCCATTTCCAGAGAGGAAAGAAGCAAAAAAGTTGTGGAACAGCTTGGAAAAGAGGATCTGAACAGACAGGTCTAGGAGGAAGAATAATAACAGCTTTTATTTATTTGCATGGCATTTTATGGTTCGTAAAACTTTCCTCTCAATTGTGTTGTGAAACAGGTTAGACCTTTATTTTTTCTCCATTTTTTATACAGGTAAATGAGGTTCAGAGCTTAGGTGATTTGCCCATTGTCACTTACATAGTGAATGGTGGTGCCATGAACAACCCCCAGGGCTCTTGACTCTGGATCCAAAAGTTAGAGAGAGAGAGAGAGACACACACAAGAGAGAGAGAGAGAGAGAGAGAGAGAGAGAGAGAGAAGGAGGTAGAGCTCCTATCCTTTACCAACTTACTGCCCTCCCCACATCCTTGCCAGTTCTAAGAATACATGGAGGGTTTGACCAGTAGGGGTCAATACAATAGGTCCAAGTACAGCATGGGAACCAGCACTGAGGCTGGAGAAACTTTTTTAAAAGCATAGGCACAGATTTCTTTTTTAAAATTTCTTTAAAAAATCAAAATAACATAAAAGGTCAAGTAAAATATTTCATCTTTTATCAAAAAGATAAAAATAAAATAATAAAAATTAATAATAAAATTAATTAAAATTATAAATAATACACAGTATTGACTCCAAGATGGAAGGTAAGGGTTTAAAAAAAGGGGGGGGGGGCAACTGGGTAGCTCAATGGATTGAGAGCCAGGCCTAGAGACAGGAGGCCCTAGGTTCAAATCTGGCCTCAGACACTTCCCAGCTATGTGACCCTGGGCAAGTCACTTGACCCCCATTGTCTAGCCCTTACCACTTTTCTGCCTTGGAGCCAATACACAGTATTGACTCCAAAAAATAATTAAAAATTTATAAAAAAATAATAAAAATAATAAGATATTATTTAAAAGGAATAGATTCTCTAAAAGAGAATACTTTTTTTAGTTATGATATATGATTATGCTGGATGAAGAAGGCTTTCAGAAAAACCTGGGAAGATTACATTATCTGATGCAAAGTGAACTGAGTATAACCAGAAGAACATTGTATACAGAATCAGCAATATTAGAGATGATCAACTGTGAAAGACTTAGCTACAGTGGTCAATATGATAATTTACAACAGTTCTAAGACTCATGATAGAAAATATTCTCCATCTCCAGAAAGAATTGATTAATTCTGAATATAAACTGAAATTTTTTCACTTTATTTTTCTTCCTTTTTAAAGATGCAACACAGTTAATATGGAAATATGTTTTATGTGACTTCATATGGGTATAATATTTTTTGTCTTCTTAGTGGGTGGGGGATGGGGTGGAGGGTGGAAGGGAATTTGGAGCTAAAAATAAAGATTAAAAATAAAGTTCTATCCAGCTCTAAAAATAAAACACAACATTTATTTGCAACTTTGGTTTTTTCCTCTTGACCAGCAATCATTTTTTTTTGATGGAGAGAAGTAATGGACATTACAATAAATGTTTGGGTAATTTATAGTCTATATTGCTTCAAATATAAGTTGTGCTGTTAAGATTTTTTTCCTTTTAAAACATTCTATTGATGCTGTTTTCTGGTTTTGCATTATTGCTTTCCGGTGACTCTCTCCACCCCTCTACCACAGACCTTTTCCTAGTAACAAATTACTACAGTCAAGCAAAACAAATACATTGGCCATGTCTAAAAATGTAGAGTCTATTACCTCTCTAAGGAGAGTTGGCAGGCATACTACAGAGGAGTTTTAGTCCTATGAGGTCAGGACTTATTGCTACTGTGAGAGGGAAATTTTAACTCCCTTTGTTTATCTTAATCAATCAAGTTCTTGGAGTGCTCCACACTTTTAACTTAATCAATCAGGAACTTGAGGATCCTTTTGATAAAAGTTCACACCCTCAAAGGTTGGGAAGTGGATCCCACTGGCACTGCCCAGGGGTCAGTGCCAGACAAATTAAGAAACTATGATTGGTTTCTGAGATGTGATAGACTAGCCCACAGTGAAAGGAAGTAGAAACCAGAGAGACAGGAAGTGAGATGGAGAAAACTACTTATAAAAGCCAGCCTAGGGTTTCTGAGGGGTTCTGCATTGGTAACTCAGACTGAAGGGAGAAGCATTGGTGAATGAGAGATTCTGCATTGGTGGCTCTTGTGCCATTTTGTATTTAGCCAATCTCCAATTAAATGACATCCATTTTCCCTCTAAATTTTTGTTACTATAAAAAATGTTCCTATAAACATTTGTATTAATAGGATTTTTCTTTCTCTACAGAAGATCTCTTTGAAAGGGAAAAAAAAAAAAACCCCAACTTCATGCATATACTAAATACCAATTACAGGCTATACTCAAGTTTTATATAATTCCTTAAATGACATGCATATAGACACAGAAGGAACCTTCTATCACTCTTGTAATTGCCTCTTTTAATTGTCTTTGTTTAGGAGTGGGACAGTTCGGGGATGGGGGAGAATTGAATACTTGGCACAGGAAAGTCAGAGATCCCACAGGAGTCACCTAATGTCAGCAGTTGACCTACCAGGCTTGTCTGATTTCCTCTGGCTTCAGTCCAGGCACCAAAAAATTAATTGACTCCTGCACCCAGGGGGACATTAAACTGAATGACCTCTTCAAATCCCTTGTACTTTCTGAGGTTCTGTGATTTATTGCTAGTGACAGGAAGCAAGAATTCACATATTCTTCTCTGATTCTACATAGGACTGGTTGATTATATTTACTTGATGTACCAAACAAAAATTTGATAGCTCTGAATGAATGTTATTTTAAATTATAGGCAGGGCAATCCACTCCCAAAGGACCTAGCTCTGAAATTATCCATTCAAGTTTGAGTTTCCATCTTACTCTGCAACTTCTCAGCTGTATGACTTACATGAATCACTTCCCCTCATTTGGCCTCAGTTTTCTCATTTGTAAAATGAGATCAGACTAGATGATTGCCAAGGTTCCTGCCTTCTCTGACAATCAATGATGGACATTCTTTCTAAGACCCTTTTTGAGCTCTTCAGAACATGAAATCCCAGGCCCCAGTTTGAGTTGGGGTGGACACATAGCACTGTAGTTTAGTCTGCTCTAAAGCTCTCTCCCTTTTCCATTTGTACAACCATTGACTAAGAGGTTGTCCCATCTCACCGGAGAAGCTGTATTAATGTTCAACCAGAGATTCTTCGTAAACCCAGAGAATGAAAGCTTTGACCATCGGCAAGAAGGCAGGTAAGGGCCCTTCTGACCTCCTGGGAGACCCATAGGAACATATGTCTTACATCCATGACTGCCTTTCTGATTCCCCCTTCCTCCAACTTAGGCAAGGGCCTGGAAAGGAAGAGCTGTGTCTATAAGACTATCACAAGGACATCAAGGGGCAAACCATTCTCCTGTGGAGTGGAAATCAAAAGCACAAAATATCAGAACTTTGGATGAATTTTAGGAGGAAACAGGACCAGAAGGGGGACAAGCCTTGTCCAAGGTTACCCAGGGAGTCAAGTCAAGAACTGGGATTAGACCTTTGGTTTCTCAACTCCTCCTTGAGCTAAACACTCCCTATGTATGGTTCATTGGCTGCTAGGTGGTGTATTAGGTAGAGTACCAGACCTGGAATCAGGAAGACTCCTCTTCCTGTGTTCAAATCTTACATCAGACGCTTACTAGCTGTGTGACTCTGGGCAAGTCACTTTACCCTGTTTGCTTCAGTTTCCTCATCCATAAGGTGATCTGCAGAAGGAAATTGTAAACTACTCTAGTATCTTTGCCAAGAAAACCCCAAATGAAGTCACAAAAAGTCAGACACAACTGAATTACAGCAATATAGGGTTCAAGACCTCAGATTTTGAAGAAACTTCAGACGTTTTGTCCAACTCATACATAAACAAGAGTCTCCAATACAATGTACTTTATACTGGATGTATAGGAGATATCTTAAATTCAACATGTCCCAAATAGAACTAATTATCTTTCCTCCTAAGCTTTCCTAACTTCCCTATTACTATCCAAAGCACTACCATCTTCCCAGTCCCTCAGGCTTCCAGCCTAGGTGTTATACTCCACTCACTCTCTCTCACATCCTAAACGCAAACTGTTGCCAAGGAATGTCCATTTCCCCTTTGCGACATCTCACATACGTGCCCCCTTTACTACCAATACTGCTGCCACCCTGGTGTTGGACCTCATTACCTCACACTCAGATTATTGCAATAGCCTGCTGATTGGCCTCCTCTCAAGTCTCTTCCCATTCTAATCCATTTTCCATTGGGCTTCCAAAGCGATTTTCCTAAAACTCGGGTCCAATTATGTCACCCCCACGCATTGAAATCAATAAACTCCAGTGGCTCTCTGTGGCTTCAAGGACCAAATACAAAATCCTCTATTTGGAATTCATAGTTCTTTATAACTGAGCTCGCCTTTCCAGTTGCCTTACACCTTACTCTCTGCCATATAGTCTTCAATCCAGTGACACTGGCCTGCTTGCTGTTCCACAAACATGATGCTCTCTATCTTTTGGCTCCAGGCGTTTTCTTTGGCTGTGTCCTAAGCCTGGGATACCGACCCTCCTCATCTGTGCCTCCTGGGTTCCCTGGCTTCCTTCAAGTCCCAGCTAAAATTCCAACTTCTATAGGAAGCCTTTTTCAGCCTTTCTTAATTCTAGTGTCTTCTCTCTTTTAAATGATTATTTAAATAATAAATTAATTTGATTTCTCCTATATATAGCTTGTTTGTACATATTTGTTTGCTATTAGGTTGTGAACTACTGGAGAACAGCAACAGTCTTTTGCCTCTTTGTGTATCCCCAATGCTTAACACACAGTAGGTGTATATGGCTTAATGAGAAACTGACTGCCTTTAAAAACAAGTGATTCTTCAGCCTTTGCATGTGTTACCTGTGGCCCAAGGTCCCCCAGGTACTCTGGGTTTATATGGTCTGAGAGGGATTTATGAAGGTCGGTTTCAGCTAAAAATCACTCCCTCTACTTGCAGTTACTCCAGGAAAATGTGAATACACTTATGGTATAGTTGGTGTCTAGATTTCCCCCAAAGTGGATAAAAACGGCCCCCAGCACACATACAAGCACTCAAGGTAGCATGTGCAAACAGCATATGGGACAGCATAGGTTTCACTCCTTGGGAAATGCAGAAGATAGAAAGGATTTACAGGAATTCATAAACAGATAACATTGAGAGAACTCGACTAGCCCATCAACTCTACCACCCTCGTCCCTGCCCCCAGAGAGAGAGTGAATTTGGGAATGGACAAGGGCAATCCTTGACATTCTACTGAGCTCCTCTTTTCCAAAGTGTCATATTTCCCCTTCCCCCACCACCAAGATTCATAATACCACCCTGTGGTTCAGACTTCCTCTAGCTGTAAACACACTTTGGAAGCTGCTGAATAAACAATACCGGTCCTCTTGGACTTGCATAGTTAGAGTAAGTCCATGCTCTCCAAATCGGATGACAGGAACTAGGTGGATCATTTTCTTTATTCAAGGAAAAAAAATGACATCAGAAAAATGTCCTTTCTCAAGAAACTCTAATCTCTGAAATCCTAAACTCAGGAGCTCTCAAAGCTGGGCAATGTGAGCGCATACGTACATGCGTGTCTATGACAAATGTCCTAGTCTCTAGTTGTTGCTATCTTGATTTTGGAAAGTAAGCTCTCAGAAACTCAAGTCTCAGCCACATGTAAACATGCAACTCCCACATATTTTCCAGTTCTCCTTACAAGCTCCAGAACAGAGGCCCTCTCTGTTGCCTGCTGGTATAGAAATCCAAAGAAAGAGAAAATTAATCTGATTCATTTTACACAACACAGAGGGACCCAACTTTGCTCAGAAGAGTTCATCCTCTTGAGCTGGCCAATCATCAGGAGTTCCCTATGTCATCACAGCAAGGCACAGTGGGTATGCTGACCCTTCATGGGGAGGTTCCCCTTATATGCCTCTCAGTGAAGTCCCTGAAATCAGGGTGATTGGGAAATTAATCAAATTGACAAAGGATGTTTCTGATCAACTGCTCTAGTGTCTAATGGGGGTGGGGGGGGGGGACCAACTACATCCTAAAGCAACCTTTGGGCAGTTCTTATTGGTGAAAAGTTTTTCCTTACCCCAATGTCATAATGGATCTATAATCTCATCAACATATATAGCTACTAGGGGCAGCTGGGTAGCACAGTGGATTGAGAGCCAGTCCTAGAGACGGGAGATCCTGGGTTCAAATATGACCTCAGACATTTCCCAGCTGTGTGACCCTGGGCAAGTCACTTAACCCCCATTCCCTAGCCCTTACCACTCTTCTGCCTTGGAGCCAATACACAGTATTGCTTCTAAGATGGAAGGTAAGGGTTTTTTAAAAATACCATATATAGCTCCTCTAATGATAGAGCTACAACACACCCATGCCTTCCCACCTTGTGCGACTCCTGTCCCTATCTTCCCATTTTATCCTTCATTCAAGTCTCATGGGGTGGCTTTGACTATTTGCATCTCTTGAACTTTGCTTTTCCTTTTACTGCTACTCTTTTTAATTACGTGACATTGCTTATGATCTGCTGCCAATCTTTTCTATGAAATTTTTTTACAAATCGACTTATTTTTTAAATCACTTTTGCTCTTGACTGACATTTCTTTCTGCTTGGCACATCAATCACAAGTCTGTTGACTGAGGTGCTTTGTAGGTTCTTTTTGGTCTCCTTTTGACAACTGATTTATAACAGTTAAATTTCTTCACGCAATTGTGATAATTGATGCCAATGTACTTTCCTCTACCAGTTTCCCATTTTAGGGAACATCAATAACTTGTTTAAATAGGCCAAGTGGAGTTTTTACTTGTACAGTGTAACTTTTTCTTAAAATTTTTTTCTAATTTTAATCTTTTCTTAGTTTTATATTGATTTTCATGCAAAATTAGTAAGCACAAAAGTACATTTACTAGTTTACC
Source organism: Monodelphis domestica (assembly GCF_027887165.1). NCBI lineage: Eukaryota > Metazoa > Chordata > Mammalia > Didelphimorphia > Didelphidae > Monodelphis > Monodelphis domestica. The sequence goes on from NC_077227.1 coordinate 455,527,718, forward strand.
TTTTTTTCTCATTTTCTATGAGTATAAATCTTCTCTCTCCACCCTTTTTTCCACTTTGTCCAGCTGATGTTGTAAAAGGAGAGTGCTCCTCATGTTAAGGGTCATAGTGGCCTCCAGAATATGGCAGTAAAAACTTTTCAGAGAAGGCAGTCAATGGGAATGTAAATCAAAGATAAAATTATAACCATGTGTTAATCCCAGCAAGGAAAACTGCAGTTTCAATTATCAATCTTTTTCACATGAAAAGGCCTTGAGAAAGGAATCCAATTTATTGTGGAAGAATCATTTTACTTTAAGGTGAGCTAGTTCTCAACTAACCAGTGGCTTCCTCTCCAAGTTCTTTCATAAAATCAGCAGGATTTATGAGGTCTTCTATAGCGAATATCTTCCTTAGGCAGTTCTCTCATTCCAAGAGGATTTACAGTGTCTTCTTTTTTTAAAAATCCTTACCTTCCGTCCTAGAATCAATACTGTGTGTTGATTTTAAGGTAGAAGAGTGGTAATGTTAGGCAATGGGGGTCAAGTGACTTGCCCAGGGTCACATAGCTAGGAAGTGTCTGAGGTCAAATTTGAACCCAGGACCTCCTGTCTCTAAGCCTGGCTCTCAATCCACTGAGCTACCCAGCTGCCCTCTACAGTGTCTTCTAAGAGCAGTCAGTTGCCCTGGAATGGAAGAATCTGGAACATCTAATTTTCCTGCAGGTCCCACTTCTTTTAGAACTCTCTCTTCTGACTTGAAGTGCTCAAATAAATTCTTTGCATGTACTTAGAAAGACTCTATAATTACATTTGCAATACAATATTACTTCAGGTATTTTCTCATACAGTTTTAACTTGCCATCAAGCTCAGCAAGTTGGTCATAAGCTACAATTAGCTTTTCCTTATGATAGTCGTTTTTTTCTCTCTCAAAATTCTTCTAAAAATCATTTCTCAGGGGCAGCTAGGTAGCAGTACCAGGCCTGGAGTAAGGAGAACTTGGGTTCAAATTTGGCATCGGACACCTACTAGCCATGTGACCCTGGGCGAATCACTTAATCCCAAATACCTAGCCCTAGCTGCTCTTCTGTCTTAGAACTGCTACTAGGACAGAAGGTAAGGATTAAAAATAATAAATAAAAATCAATCTCTTTCTCTCTCTGAGCAGAATTTCTTTCCCATAGCCACATCAAGGTTGAAGTTTGATCATTTATCCTGCTGGTTTTGTTTTCAATGTTTCACCTTCTTTGACTTTTACCAGACATCATTTTCCATCTTGTGGAAAGCAGAAAGTATCTGAGGTTGATTTCCTCCTGCTACAATGTCCCCACAGATGTTAAGAACTTGGCCAAAGGCTCAGATCCACCCCCCAGGGGTATCCTGGCAGCTTTTCCTGGCCCCAAGGGTACCTGCATGCAAGTCATTTTGTACTTATTTTAATCTTTGCTCTAACTAGATATAGACAATGGATTCAGAAGTGACTGCTACATCAATAATGAGTTATTTCCACGTCCTTTCCTTTAAAATATGATTTTTTTTGTGATATTATTCAGCACACTCTAAATCCATCACTTTCCAAGTCTTTTGTTGAAGAAAGTATTCATTGTGCATATGTATTAACTTATATAACATAAACAATTCTTTAGACTCTCATCCTTTCCTCCTGAACAATATTTTCTAGCTTTTTGTTTTTCGACCCACTTTACGATCACCTTTGCATTGAAGTCGCTGAAAACCAATTCACTGATATTTTAATTTGGAGGATACTATCAGGTACAATTTTTCTATCTCTTCATCTGATGAAACAAAAGTTTGTGAATAAGCTGTAATTATTTTCATGGTGGTCTTTTTGCAGTTACTTATCACAAATACTGTAATATGTGAGAACCAAAGTCCCATGAAATGGTATTTCTTGTTGCCTTTGACATATGCTAAAAATAACTGCACCACTCCTCTAAGCTTTCCTTAAATAAAGGCAAAACCCACCTCTGCAAAGTCTGTCAAGATCTTTTTAGATGTTGATTTTGACATCCATCCCATTAACTATTCTTCCCAATTTTCTGTCATGAACAAATCTGATAAGAATGCCATCCATGTCTTTATTCAAGACATTGATAAAAATGTTGAACTATCAGTGGGTCAAGCAGCAATCCCTGAAACATTCCATTAATAATCCCCTCAGTCTAGCCAAACTGTCCTGAATCCATTTAATTATATTATGATTGTGCCCACATCTCGCCATTTTGTTCCCAAGAATTGTTTTATTGGATGCTTTACCTAAATAAATGGTAACTATGGTATTCTCTTTATCTATATGACCTGGCCAAAAAAAAAGGGGGGGGGAAGAAAAGGAAGTTAGTCTGGAGTGACCTAAAAAAAAAAAAACCAAACCAATAATTTATTTTTAACTTAAGTGTTTCATTTTTCCATCAAATGTTTCTGACTAGATCCTATCTCCCCCTTCATTAGCCAGTGGACCATAAAAGAAATTTTAAAAGAAGAGTTCTTTAGTGAAACTAACAACAGAACAACCAAACCTGATAGTAAAGATTCCTTCTACCTCTGCAATGAGAGATTTATTTTCTAAACTCTTCTCTAGGACCAACTTTCATCACTATAATTTCATAGGGTTTGGGTTTTGTTTTGTTTGTTTTTCATTTATTTTGTTAGAGTCGTGTAAATTGTTTTCTTGGTTCTGCTTGCTTCAATTTGTATCAGTTCATATAAGTCTTCCCATGCCTCCTTGTCTTGTTTACATTTAGGTCTGGCTTGTTCTTTGTGTGTGTGTGTGTGTGTGTGTGTGTGTGTGTGTGTGTGTGTGTGTGTGTGTGTGCCTTTTAAAAAAAATTTTGTCATGCAAAACACACTTCCATATTGGCCGTTGAAAGAGCACACTCATATATAACCAAAACCCCAAAATAAAACCATAAATACACTGATGTGAAAGACGACTTCCAATAGGTGGAGAGTAATCCCCATCATAAGTGTTTCAGGATTGTCTCAGATCATTACCTTGCTGGAAGTAGCCAAGTTTTCACAGATAATCATCATACAATTTTGCTGTTTTTGTGTACAATGTTCTCTGAGTTCTGCTTATTTTGTTCTACATCAGTTCCTGCCCTGAAGATATTTCCAGCTTTTTCTAGTCATCTTGTTTATCATTTCTTATAGCACAATAGTATTCCATCACCAACATGTGCCGTTTCCCAATTGATGGATTCCCCTAATTTCCAGTTCTTTGAGGTCCGGCTTGTTCTTGATGAAGCTTTATTGGTTCTCCAATGACCACTGCTTCCCTTTCTAGATATTCACTATCTACTTCCTTAAGGCCTAGGCTTTTTTCCAGGAATCAAATTCACTGACTCAGTTTATATACTCAGTGTACAAACTCAGTTTTTATAAATAGTTATATAATTGTGAGTTATATAAACCCAGAGTTTATAGATTGCTTCCTTCCTTTCTTTTTGGGAGGATTGAGGGGTAGGATTGAGACAGGAAGAACTGAGTTCAAATCTGACTAGAGGCAAGTAATTTATCCTGTCTGCCTCAGTTTCTTTATCTGTAAAATGAGCTGAAGAAGGAAATGACAAACCCCTTCAGTATCTTTGCCAAGAAAATCCCAAATGGAGTCACGAAGCATAAGACATGATTGAAACAACTGAACAACAATAGCAATGGAGACAGTTTACTTTGTCTAATCCTATAGCACTTCTCCAGTTCTCCACCATCTTTCAAAGATCACTGACAGTAACTGAGTAATCATAACCACTTACTCTTTCAGTACACTAGTTCATCTGGGTCAAATGATTTCAACTCCTCAAAGGCATCAACATATTCTCTTACTATTCCTCCTGATTTGAGGTTTCAAACTCTCTATTAGCTATTTTCATTCTGTTCTTTTTAGGACAAAGACCGTCTTCCTTGACAGAGAAAAGAGCAGTAAGGCTGGAGTTAAGCAGCTCTATCTTCTCTTCATCATCCTCCCATCCATCATCAGGTCAACTTGGTGAAAAGCTCACACACGTGATTGACACCTTTGCTACCAAATCTTTATCCTCACTGCATTTCAGTAGAAAGAAGGAATCAAGCTGCCACATGTGGATTCAGGCAAGTGGTGCTAGTCACAATATTAATAGAATCATAGAATGCTAGTAGAAACCATCTAGTTCCACTCCTCGTTTTTTTAAACCTTTACTTTCCATCTTAAAATAAATCTCTCTCTCTCTCTCTCTCTCTCTCTCTCTCTCTCTCTCTCTCTCTCTCTCTCTCTCTCTCTCTCCCTCTCTCCCTCTCTCCCTCTCTCCCTCTCTCTCTCTCTCTCTCTCTCTCTCTCTCTCTCTCTCTCTCTCTCTCTCTCTCTCTCTCTCTCTCTCCCTCTCTCTCTCCTCTCTCTCTCTCTCTCTCTCTCTCTCTCTCTCTCTCTCTCTCTCTCTCTCTCTCTCTCCCTCTCTCTCTCTCTCCCTCTCTCTCTCTCTCTCTCTCTCTCTCTCTCTCTCTCTCTCTCTCTCTCTCTCTCTCTCGGCAATGGGGGTCAAGTGACTTGCCCAGGGTCACACAGCTAGAAAGTATCTGAGGCCAGATTTGAACCCAGGAGCTCTGGCTCTCAGTCTACTGAGCCACCCAGGTGCCCGCTCGGTACTATATATTGGTTCCAAGGTGGAAGAGCGGTAAGGGCTAGGCAATGGGGATTAAGTGACTTGTCTAGGGTCATATAGCTAGGAAGGGTTTGAAGCCATATTTGAATCCAGGATTTCTGGTCTCTAAGTCTGGCTCTCAAATCCACTGAGCCACCTCAATGCCCTTTCTTATTTTAAAGAGGAGGACACTGAAGTCCAAAGTCAAACGATGACTTCCCCAAGGCCACTAAGTGAATAATCAGTAGTAGAACCGGTTCCCTTCTCCCAGCTGGGATCTTTCCACCATGCCATACTGTCTTACTTGTGAAACTAGCCATGCCATACCAGGGAAGTCACTTGACTTCTCTGAGCTCCACAATCCCTACTTGTCTGTCAACTGGGCACCATTTTTACTCCATTTACCTGCACAACCACCTTGATTGTAAGGATCAAACCAATTATTGGATTCAATTGGATAAATATTTTTTAAACAACATGGAAGGCTCTAGGAATACAAAAAGAAAATAAAACAGTAACTATTTTCAAAGGGTTTACAGTTCAATGGGTTATAAGATAAATACAACAAATATAGGTATGTTGGCATTAGCAAATAGTATAGTAAATAGAGTACTGGGCTTAGAGTCAAGAAGACCTGATTTCAAATCATGAGCTGTGTGTCTCTGGACAAGTCACTTACTGGGCAAGTCTGCCTTAGTTTTCATAGCACCTACCTCTCAACGGTGTTGTAAGGATCAAATGAGATAATAACTGCAAAGCACTTATCATAGAGCCCGGTTGTATAGATGCTATATAATATTAACTATTATTACAAATACCAAAAATGATTACAAATTATAAATATTATCACAAATATTACAAATACAAAAATATAAATGAGATAAACAAGGTTAGACAACTAGTAGGTGTTATATAAATGTTAACTACCATCATCACAAATAATTAAGATCTATGGGAGAATGAGATAAGTAAAAAGATGTCCATATAAAATGATTGGAAGAATTTGAGAAGGGAAAAACAAGATCATTTTCTTCAAAAAACAAAGATGTCATTTATTTTTTATATCATTCACATTTCCAAATATGTCTTCTCCCCTGCCCAATAGGCCATTCCTTAAAATGCAAAATAAAACAGAGAGACAAGGGGGAAGAATCAGCAAATCTAGCCAACTGTCAACTAGCCAAAACTAGTCAACCAAATCAGATGCTGTTTCGGACAATGTTTCATACCTACAATCTCATCCCACTGCAAAGAGATCAGGGAGGTACATTTTCTCATCTCTTCTTTCTTCAAGAAAAATCATGTTCAAAAACATGAACAAACACGTTCAGGAAGGACATGGTACCTGACTTTAGTCTGGAAGGAGATGAAGAACTTGGACAGATGGTGGTTGGTGGGGAGGTCCAAATTGGGCATGGGCAACACTGTGGGCTGGGGTGTAGAAACTGACGTCAGGGAGACAACAGAGATCAGAGAGCCTGTCATTTGCATTATTATTCTAAAATGCAAAGTTTAAATTCTTTTTGAGAGCAATTTTAGGATAAGAAACATACTACAGAAAGTGAACTGTTTGGAGAAGGCTCCATGAAGATACCTGCACAGACCACACACACACACACACACACACACACACACACACACACACCACACACACAGAGCATCAGAAGATCCATCCACAGTGAACTTTGGGATGTGGTGATTTGAACTGTGTGGGGTTGAATGCATTTGTTTTGAATGTATACTCTTATGTCAAAGGGGACTGCCCCCAATTGGCTTTTTGTCAATGTGCCTAGCAATCATTGGCTTTGTTCTTTTTCCCTTTAATCCCCAAATTATTGTAATTTAAAAGTTGCTTATGTTTACAAGATCCATTGCAAAGACCAGTCTTCCAAGGGATCTCAAAGGGGAATGTGTAATTAGAAATCTGTTACCCTAAAACTACATTTCCCAGGAGCCTACTGACTTCCTGTCATTACGTACTTCCTGTAGACAGGGAGATATATTGAGTGGGGTTCCTGGTCTCAGCCTCTCTTTGCTTCCTGTCAGAACTTTGGTGGTGAGTGGGCTTTTTGAACAGGTAGACTAGCCATGGGCATATTGTTATATTCGTTACCTTTTTATTCCTTTATTTCTAATGATCATTAATAAATATTTTAAAATATAATACTTTAAATTATTGTACATTAGTTCTAATTTTTACACATTGGACTGTATAGTACATAAAAAGGAGAAATGTGAAACAAGGCTACCAACACATAAGTCTTTGGACAAAACTTAGGCACCTTCTATGTCATTTTAACGTCCTCACTGCCCAAGTAGGGTTGAACCACCAAGAGTACAGGGAGCCCAAAAGGATCCTCAGAACTGTTGAATCCCTTCATTTTACATGAGAAAATGGATGTCCAGAAAGATGACTTACACAAGATTACCCAGAATTTGTCTCTGGAGTGCTTCAGAAAGAGATGGTTATCCAGCCCTGAGACTGCTGTACCAGACAATTTCTCATCCCTCCCAGATCCCTTTCTGCTCCAGGCTGCCAGGATTCTTTTCTCCTTCTCATCTATAGGGAAACCAAAGCTCCAAAGGAGGAATAACTCTCTCCTCCTTGAGGCTACATCGTCCTTTCCTTTCATTCCCTCTTTCCTCAACTTCTGTCCCTCTAAACTTTAAACATGGGGCCCATTGGGGCCTGGACCCACAGCTGTGCCCTCAGCGTTTGTCTGTGGTAAGGCCAGAATGTGGCCTTGCCAGGCCCAGCCTCCACCTCTGCCTTTCACTTCTTGGGGGTGGTGAAAGGGCCTTTATGGAAAAGAAAAGGCATTGTTTGTGGGATTACAAAGGGGCAGGGGACACAGAGACGGTCTTTAACTGCCTCAGCCTTACAAAAACAACAACCCCTTTTCACTAGCAAGTCAAGTTTAGAGAGGAAAAGGCCCAGAAGTACAAGTAGAACCCAGAGCAGGGTCCAGGCTGGAGGTCTCTGTGGATTTAGATGGCAAGAGCTCATCTGAGAAAAAAAGCAAGAGGAGATAAGAGTCAGTCAGGTGACTTCTAGAAGAAATCATTTTGGGATCCTGGAGCCCAGAGATCCAGGCACAACTTCACTATTGACCTTGCTGTGTCTTTGAACAAATGGCTTTGTCTCTGGGCCTTGGTTTCCTTCGATGTCAAATGTTATTTGCCTCACTTCCACCAGGAGGCTGATAGAGCCCCTCATATTAGAAAGAAGAGTAGACTTGGAGTAAAAAAGCCTGGGTTCAGTTTCAGGATGGAATCTTATGCTTTACTCTGGGACTTTACAAATCGCTTCATTTGTCTACACCTCAGTTCCCTTGGGGTAGCTAGGTGATAGAACGCTGAGCTGGGAATCAAGAAGGCTCATCTTCATGAGTTCAAATCTAGCCTCAGACACTTAAAATTGTGTGACTTTGGGCAAGTCACTTAACCCTGTTTGCCTCAGTTTCCACATCTGTAAAATGAATGGGAGAAGGAAATGATAAACCACCTCTGTATTTTTGCCAAGAAAGTCCCAAATGGAATCACAAAGAGTTGGATGTGACAACAATAATAAAATGGAAAAGATGAATTCTTTATTTCTTCTTACTGCGTGACTTCAATTTACAAACTCATCTAGAACACGAAAGCTTGGGACAAGACAATCTTTAAATTCCCCTTCCAGCTCTAAATTCTGTGTGCTAATAGGGGACTCTAGAAAGCTGAGCTGTTATCATCATACAAGATGCAATGCAAGATACAGATGTCAGGGATCATTTATTTGTCGCTTCACTGGTGCCTTCCATCATCTGCACTCCAGCCAGAATTTCCTTTCAAGTCAGGGAAGTCGGTGCTTCTTCTCACCCCTCCCAAGGAAAGAGCTCTGTGCAGGGCAGGAGCTATTCCATGCAGGAGGCACCACCTCAGCTTCCTGTGACATCTCTTCCCCTCCTTCCCATCCCTGCCCCACAGTGCTCTCAGGGTCGTCTCCCTTCTGCCCGGGAGAGGCACCTGCAAACAGGTGGTGCTGCTCCCTGCCGAGAAGGGAGGCTGTACCCACTTCCCCATTCTTGGACTTCACTGGCCTCCTTTTAATAAACAAACAAAAAAAAATGAGTGTGCTTTTGTTTTTTGGCCCTCTTTGGAATTTCAGATCGGTGGCAGATTCTGGTGAGCTGCTCGGACAACTCCTCAAGGCTTGGCTTGGCTGGAGAGCAGCCAAGGAAAACAGAACTGGGAGGTACAGCTTCATAGCTTTCCAAATCAAGAGTCAGAGCTAGCAGGCTGAGGTTGGGTCCTACTTTTCTGGTCTGGGTATCCAAATAACTGGGTTCTCTTCCTGGTTCTGCCACATACTTTCTGTGAAAGGTGAGGTGAGGCCCACTCAGGACTACTGTTTGCCCATCCATAAAATGGGTGAGCACAAGTTCTGCTCGTTTGCTCACTTCATGTCAAATGTGCTTTATGGTCTTGTGGGGGAAAAAAGAGGTTGTGAGCCTATGAAGCTATCAGATCCTCTGGTGGTTCATCATGCCCTGGAGACACCCTCAGTCTACTGAACACTGCAGCATTAAAGGGAAAGATCTGCTGGGCTCTATCAAGTCAGAAAAGTTTCTAGCATAGACCAGTGACTCTGTCCCAGGACCAGCCCAGCTAAGAAAAAGGATCACTAGCAGCTCTTTGGCCTGATCTGCAAAAATATAAAGTGGCCCTCATTTACAAGTACCCTCTTCTGCTTCCGTAGCAGAGGCATGTAAAAGACAGCAGAAGATGCTAGGAATTTAAGTATTTCATTTGCAGCCCAATTTGTTTTCCTTTTGGGGCACTCTGCGCATGGAAAAATCTCTTGACAAATATAATTTGCTGCTGTTTGGTTGTGTCTGACTCTCTGTGACTTCATTTGGGGTTCTCTTGGCAAAGATACTATAATCATTTGCCATTTCCTCTTCCAGGTCATTTTACAGATGAGGAAACTGAGGCAAACGGGATAAAGTGACTTGCCTAGGGTTACACAGCTAGTAGGTATCTGAGGCCAGATTTAAACTCAGGAAGACGAATGAGTCTTTTTGACTATAGGCCCAGGAGTCTAATCCTGGCACTAACTAGCTGTCCCCGTTTGACAGAGAATAGCAAATCTTGTAATCTGTAGGTTTAGGGAGTTTATAGGACTAGAAGGTCATCGATATACAGCAGAAGGAACTAGGTCCCTCTAATCAAACCTCCTCATTTTGCAGATGAGGAAACTGAGGCCCAGGGAAACAAGGCAAGTTTGAAGTCACACCAGTAAGTGGCAGAATTTTTGTTGAAATTCAGGGCCTCTCACTGAAAATCCAGCACTCTCCCTATTATACTATACTGCAGCCTGAGTTGCCAACAGGTTTAATGACTTTTTCTTGATCATATATGTATCGGAGACAAGATTTGAACCTAGGCCTTCCTGACTTTTAGGACTGGCCCTTTATCTAATGCAACATTAGAGCTCAATAAATCCGTCCTCTGTTCTTAAGAATCCACTCTTGGGGGGGGGGGGCAGCTGGGTGACTCCTCGGATAGAAAACCAGGTCCTGGGTTCAAATTTGGCCTCAGACACTTCCTGGTTGTAGGACCCTGGGCAAATACCTTAATCTCCATTGCCTTCTGCCTTAGAACGGATAAGCAGGAGGTAAAGGTTTTAAAAAAAAAACAATTAAAAAACATTGGAACTAAATAAATCAGTCCTCTGTTCTTCAGAATCTGCCCTCGGTATCTCATTTCTGACCTGAGGACTGGCACAGATCAGTGCAGGTCTCCTACCTGGCTCTGGCCTCCCTCTTCACCGAGGAGGGATGGATTGCTCCTCTCTCACCTCCAGGGGATCCTCAGCCACACTGCGGCCCATACGGTCTCCGGGGGACAACAGCCCCTCGGTCTGGGGGCCCAGACGTGGCGCACCCTTGGCCAGATCACAGATCGCCAGAGATAGGAGGGACCTTACAGATCAACAGGGGAGAAAATGCTCTTGCCAGAAGTTACACAGACAGCAAATGGCAGTTGGGCCCCAGGCAAGGGTTTCTGAGTCTTTGTGCAACATTCCTTCGACGGTGGTAGTGGCTAAGCCGTGTCCTTTCTCATCTTTAACCTCAGAAAAATCAGTGCGGGCAAGTACGGCGACTCCTGCCCTGGGAAAGTCCAAGTGCCATCGAGTCCCCATCATCCGCAGCCTCCTCCTTCCTGGGCTACTGAAGACGGCACTCCTTTGAACCAGGAGCAAAGACTCTGCACCAGAAGCCTTGTGTTGTTGGGCCACGGGGCAGGATGGTACTCCTGGCCGACGAGATTCGGATTCCGGGGGAAGCCGGGGTCTGCCTAGGCCTTTCCCGGGAGGCAGCAAGTCCAAAAGAAAACTTGAGCTTCAGACTCCAAGAGGAATGAAGGTGGGCTCCACCCTCTGTGCCTACCTGGGACGGGTCTGATGTAAACTTGATACCAGCTCGGGGCAGCTATCGCTCTGGGCAAACAGCGGGTCCTGTGACGCACAGGGCGCAGCTCAGCCCGGCACGGCCCAAGCGGGACACTGCAGGTCTGACGGGCCACCCAGCCAGCAAATCCTTCCCAAAGGCCTGCACTAGATTCTACAAGATAATGCTGTGAAGCACCGGGAGAAGAGGAAGCTAAATGAAGACTGGGGGCAGAGGATCTAGGTAGCTGCCCACTGCACAATGCAGAGGGGGGGATGCACTTATAATGATGTTTTACATAGGATTTTTAATATATTTTAATATATGTGACTCTTTATTGTATATTACATATATTTTTAAACCCTCACCTTCTGTCTTAGAATCAATGTTGTGTATTGGTCCAAGGCAGAAGAGCAGTAAGGGCTAGGCAATGGGGTTAAGTGACTTGCCCAAGGTCACATAGCTGGGAAATGTCTGAGGCCAGATTTGAAGCTAGGACCTCCTATCTCTAGGCCTGGCTCTTAATCCACTAAGTCATCTAGCTGCTCCTTCTTTTTATATTTTTTAATATATAAGTCCAGATAATATAATATGTTATATAATTATACATAATTATAACTGTATAATATAATTTTAACATATAATCCCATTCTTACAGAACATGGCAATTTATTTTGCCAAAAATCAAGCTAAATGTGACATGGAATATTCATAGGTTCTTATAGAAGGTCATCCGTGGGAGGCACTATTTTAAAATCTTGCCTGGGGCCAGGGACAAATTTTTTGTCCAGATCCCAAGATGAAATATCAGCTCAGTCCTGGCTTATCACAATAAAGTCACAAGACCATGTTTTAGTCAATAGAGCAGGAATTCTTATTTCAAATGAATAAGATATCCTTCAAAGGCAGTCAGTCACCTTGGGAGGCCACATACTTATTTCTAAGCTGACCCCATTGTTAAAAACACTTCTAAAACTAAGTCCTCTTTGGGAAAGGCCTCTCTAAAGAGATATTTTGGGAGTCCAATGGGAGAATACATCATCACCTCAGGTTTTGACCGGAGAAGCTAGGACACATCTGAGATACCTTATGCAACTGTTTGGAACTCTATGATCTATCCCAAAAGCTGAAGCTTTGGGCCCCTTCCTCAGCCCACCCTCCCAGCTGCCCAGAAGGCTAAAAAGAATATACTTTAGGCAATTCCCAAAGAAGAGTTCCAGAAATGGAAGTATCGTCTTCCATGCACACAATGGGTCAAGTACATTCCCATGCATCACTTCATGGGAGTGCCGTCTCAACCCAAGGCAGAGGTTATTCTTCCTACAATATCTGACCAAAGAGGAAATAGGCTGCAGAACCGAAGAGATTTGCCCAAGGATCTATGGCCAATAAAAGTAGAAATGCCGGACTGGGACGTAGGTCCTTTGACTCTTGGTCCAGGGCTCACTGCTTCTCCTTGAATTAGTGTACAAGTAGTTCCCAAAGTGAAATCCATTAAAAGAAGTATTGAGTTCTGGTCTCTGGATTAAAAACAATTGGGGGGTGGGGGCAGCTGGGTAGCTCAGTGGATTGAGAGCCAGGCCTAGAGACAGGAGATCCTGTGTTCAAATCTGGCCTCAGACACTTCCTAGCTGTGTGACCCTGGTCAAGTCACTTACCCCTCTTCTGCCTTGGAACCAATACATAGTCTTTTTTTTTTAAACAAAATAATTTTACTTAAAACAATAATGATAATAAAGAGGTTTCCAGGAAAAGGACATCACTCAATACAAAGCTCCATCTTGTATTTCTTTCTTGAGATTTAAGACCTTTATCCTCTGTGTTTCTCACATTTTACACAAAAACTGAAGAACTCAAAATATTTATAAAGGGGAGGGAGTACATAGTATTGGTTCTAAGGCAGAAGGTAAGAGTTTAAAACAAACAATCAAACAAACAAAAAACCCAATTGGTTCCATTGCATTATGGTGATTCCTTGTAGTCTGCTAACTGGGGAGCCATACATGCACATTTAGGGCAATGACAAACAAGGCAGTATGTGATCATTGTGCGAAAGGAGGTGTATAGAAAAGGGAGGACAGGATATGAAAGGAAGTGGGGAAGATTAATCAGTATAATCAGTATAAAAGGTAATGAGCCTCAGAGAGGGGAATTTAAAGGCTAGGGGTTGGGAGAGTGGAGATCAGGGAGGAAGGCATTCCTGTTCAGGGAATGATGAATAAAGGGAGGAAAGCACAATGAATGTGTGAGGGATGGTAAACAGTTCTACTTGACTGTTGGACAATTCATTTAGTAGGCCAGAAGCAGGTTTGACCAATATTGAAAAGGACTTCTACTGCCAGGTCAAGAAGTTTGGACAGTTACATAAACAGAAGCATTGGTCATCCCAAATGATATATTAGCCAAAAAACATGAATGAAGCTTTTGGAATGAACTTAAGTACTCAGAGCCAGTTTTAGACTCTGACCACTACTGCCCCTCCAGCCTTAGGGAAGAAGGAGGAAGAAGAACAGAGAAATGTCAGGAGTTCTAGGATGGCCGGAGACAATTCCTTCTTGGCTCCTCAGAGCTGACTGTGAGCTCTCCAAGAAGAGTTCATTCTCTGCCTCTACTGATGGGATGGTCCAGAAGGTTGGAAGCACCCAGCCCTGGACTAAGAAAGATCCTCTTGGATGTCAGCCAGAATCTTGACCTTAATTTGTCAATCTGGCCAGGTAGTGTGGCTCCATGACCATCAACCTCAGAAAATAACAACAACAAAAAAGAAGCATGGAGAGGCAAGTGGTCCCCATTACAAAGCTGATGCAGTTTTGCCTTCTTTGGAGTTTGAAAACTAGATGAAACCTGCTCTGTCTGCCCTATTGAAAAGAAAGTAAACCAGAATAGAGTAACCAGCCAGTCATCATTGCTAACTTTAGGCATCAGGCAGCTCAATGTGCCAGCTCCTGCTCCTCCCCTTGTCTGCCTAACCCCGGACATGATGAGCCTACCCAGGAAGCTGTGGTTCTAGTGGTTTTAGCCAACTCCTGCCCTCTCCTCCCCCATCCCCTTTACCATCCCAATTTCCTTCAGAGAGAGGGCACAGAGATGGAATTCCTCAAAACGCCTCCCTACCACCCACAGGCTAGTTAGGGACCAGGAAGCCCCATGTCCACAAGAACAGGCAACAACATAGCCTTGTTAAAAGAGCTTGAATAGACAACTGGCAGACAAAGTTACAGAATCTTAGAATTCAAAGGGACCTCAGGGACTATTGGGTCCAAATCATACCTGATTCTAGACTTCCACTTGAAAACCTCCAGAGATGGGGGGGACCTAACCACCTCCTGAAGCCACCCCACCCCATTTCTCTTTTATTCAGCTCTAATTGTCAGAATTTTTACTTATGAGGAGCTGAAACTTGACCTTCTTCAGCTCCCCTTTATTGTTCCTACTTTGCTGGCCAGAACAAGTCTAATCTTTTCTGTAATAGCCTTATAGATATTGGAAAACAGTGACCCTGCCCTCCAGAAAGGCTTGCCTTCTCTAGACTAAAATTTTAGATAAGATGATAGAATTTAGAGATGATTGAGGCCATCCCATTTATTTTACAATGAAGGAACTGACCTCCAAGGCTATGGTCACTATGGGCACATAAGCAATAAGTGGGAAAACAGGGATTGGAACCCAGGTCCTCCAACTCCAAATTCAGTCTTTCCACTAAACGAAAATTCTAAATCTATAATCAATTACCTGCAGCACCTTGGGAAGGTTATTTCAGCTCTCAAAACTACTTTCTCATCTGAAAAATGGGAAACTGATATTAGTCCTGTCTACCTCCTAAGACAATGATGAGGTTCACATAATGTCTTGGAAAGTATTAAAACATCACACAGGCACAAGGTATTATTCTCTGTTATGTCCCAATGTTCTCCATCCAGGCTGATGCTCTGTGCCCACATTTTTTTGGTACTAGTCAAATTTTAATTAAAACTGTTTTCTAAAGCCTCTTTAGGGCAGCTAGGTGGTGCAATGGATAAAGAGCTGGACTTGGAATCAAGGAAGGCATCTTTAAGAGTTCAAATCTGAACTCAGATATTTTGTGACCCTGGGCAAGTCACTTCACTCTGTTTCTTCATCAGTAAAAATGAGCTGGAAAAGGAAATGGCAAACCACTCTAGTATCTCTGCCAAGAAAACCTGTAACCCTGGGCAAGTCACTTCACTCTGTTTCTTCATCAGTAAAAATGAGCTGGTAATGAAATGGCAAACCACTCTAGTATCTCTGCCAAGAAAACCTGTAACCCTGGGCAAGTCATTTCACTCTGTTTCTTCATCAGTAAAAATGAGCTGGAGAAAGAAATGGCAAACCATTCTAGTATCTCTGCCAAGAAAACCACAAATGGGGTCATGAAGAGTCAAACATGACTGAAAAAAAATGACTGAACAACAAAAAAAGCCCAAGTTTCTCTATATAGCAAAACTGAGCCTCCATGACTGGTGTCAGAGAAGGTAATGAGCAAAGTTTAAGAGAATAAGAATTCTAAAACATACCTAAGAATATAGTGCTAGTGTTGTAACAGAAATTAGAACACATCTGATCCCTCCTCCATCACTTGCTGCGTTATAATTGGAACCATTGACAGAGGGGCCAATGGGTCAGTTACTTTTACTGCCAAGCCATTGAAAAGGATAAAGACACACATCACCACAGAGAAACTCCAAATAAATCCTGGTATGTTAACAATTCTGCCTCCTCAAGGAAGATGGTCTGTCTGCATTATGGATAGGGGCTGGACCTATTTACTGGCCATGGGAGCTTGTTGCTAAGCACACTTCTTCAACCAGTTGTGGGTTGGCGCCTTCTCTGTAAGTCTGTGACAAGTCTTTGAGAGCTGCCTAGAGCACAGAGAAGTTAAACTAGAACCTCACCTCTTCTTGACTGTGAGGCTAGCTCTCAGATCCACAGTAATAACAAGCCTTCAACTCATCCCCAAGAGCTAGTTTGCAGAGGGTGGGGTGGATTACACTGGGGGCAAATTCCTAAATTCTTCTGACAAGACTCCATTTTCTTGATAAGAATCTCCAATGTCCATTGGCTTGTAAAGCAGGAGAGTTAAAATTCACATCAGAAAGCTACCAACTTCCAAGCTCAGGCCTTTTGGTGCTTCAATTTAGGACCACACACAGAATCTTAGATCTGGAAAGGGTTTTGGAGGTCTTTCCAGGTCATCTAGTCTAAGCTCCCACCCAATGCAGACAATTCTACGGGATCCTTTGAGGGTGGTCATCACCTAGTCTATGATACTCTGGAAATGTGTAGAAAATCTTTGAGGGGCAGTTTGCATTAAGGTTAGTGTCTGTGCTCCAGTCTATAATATAGGGGTGGATGGGGTGTTCAGGGAGGGGTAGTATCTCTGGTATGGAGGGCTTGTCGTGCCCTCCTAGGGCAGCTCTCCAGCCTCTGACCCCCACCTGACACCCAGCTCTCACTTGTGGCTCCCAGTAGCTGCTAGCATGCGGCAGCGGCCACACCCCAGGGCAACTGCTTCTACGGTAATATAGACCTTCCCTCTAAAAGGCACAAAAGTTCCTGGTCTGCAAACAAATCACACGCTGAGGGTTAGCTTCTAGGCTCCTGGGCAGAGAGAGAGATATGGGATCGCACCTACCCTGGGGCTCCAGGGACCAGCCAAGCCTAGCTTCTAACCCAGCAAGAACCAGGCATACCCAGTTCTATAGCTTCACAGGAAAAGTCACCCTAGGAGGCCACAGATACACACCCCTTCCTCAGGCAAAAGTTCCCCAAGCAGCAAAAGTCCCTGCAGGCAAAAGCTCCCCAACCTGCAAAAAGTGGCCAGTTTCCAAACAAGTCAGAAATGCTGAGGGTGAGCTTCAGCTTCTTGGCCCAATCTGGGGGGCACACCTACCCTGGGGCTCCAGGGACCAGTCAAGCCCAGCTTCTCACCCAGCAAGAACCAAGCACACCCAGCGCTATAGCTTCATAGAAAAAGCTACCGCAGGAGGCCTTACATACATACACCTCTCTCTCTGGCAAAGGCAGCTCTTGGGCAGGAAACAGCTGAGATGTGTGGCTGGAGGGGATGGTATGTACTCCCCCTTTTTTGGACTGGGGTAAAGCCTAAGGAGTACCATGGTGTGACCAAGTGGGAAGCAAAGGGAGTGAGCTTGTAGGAGGGGAAAGGGTGGGCACTAGAGTCCTGCAGAGGGGATGGGATGTCAAGTGTAGAATTTGCCAACTGCAAACCTTCCAAGTTCTTTATATGGCTTAAGCAGGTGTCAGTGTCAGGAATTCAGTCCTAACAGGGTCCTGGGGATGTCAAAATGTGTGGGGGGGGGGGGTGGGGGGGTCTTGTCGCTGGTTCTAGGGTGTACAATCAGGAGAACAGGAAGGACCCCACTTCAACCTCTCGAGTATCCCAGCCCCCTCCCTGAGACAGCAAGGGACTAATTCCCAGCTACTGGGGTCATTTCTACATTTTTTCCAACTCGGATTTCAGCAGCGGCCCCCCATTCCCCCTACCCCACCTTCCAGCCAAGCCCTCTCCACTCAACTCGGCCTGCCGCCCCTCACCCCCAACCACGCGGGCGCGGAGGTTCAAACTCACGATTTCCAGGATCATCAAGGCTCCCACTAAAGAACGAAGGAAGCCTACATCTGGCCGCAGAGAGCCGAGCCCCGGCAGCGATGCATGGGCGCCACCCTGCACCGGGGTGCTGGTCTGGGTGCTGACTTTGGATGGGAAGTCGGCCATGGGTCCGGCTGCCCTCCAACCCCCAACCTTGGGGGTTGAAGACTACGGGGACCGATGCTTCACTTGCCGTTCGGGAGCCGCTTCCCTGCTCCAGGCAGCAGCGGCGATGAAGGCGGAGATGGAAGCGGCTGCGCCCAGTGCTCTCCCTGCGGGACTGGCCCGACTCCACGTTAATTCCTCTGGGGCGAACAGAGCTCAGACTACGCCGCCCCACACGCCTACTGGATCATCTGGGAGGCGCCAGGGAAGGAGGGAACTCGGGAGGGGAGGAGAGCAGGGGATACTTACAGGTGCTCGGAGATCCCGGCACCGCCTTCCCTTTTAACCCTTTCCACGCTTGGAGATCTGTGGCGGGAAGTCTCTGGGGCAGGATTTCGTTGTGGAAACAGTGGGCAAAAAGAAAGTCAGATAGAGAGCCCTAAGTCAGAAGTCTGGGAATTACTCGAAATAGGGGTAGAGAGAGAAGAGGCGGGGAACTGGCTGTCAGCTCGTTGAGCACACAAACTTCTTACGTGAAGCCCTTTGTTGCACTTTTCCCATCATTCAGCGTCCCCAAACCTAGCAGAGGGCCTTCCATATACTAAGGAATTAACAAATGTTAAAGTGAATGCGGGATACCCTCTCTGCAATTGCCAGCGACATCATTCCATCGAAAAGCCCTCCATTCGTGAAGTCTGTTATTTGAAGCCTTCCCAAAGGACAAATCATGTAGCCAGAGGGAGAAATGACAAATGTTAGAAGACTTGGGAAAGACCTTGGGCACTTTAGGGAGGTTCTATGTTGGAGAATTTAGGGGAGGACAAGGACAAGGCCTTCGTAATAGGAAATCTGCTTAGCCAGTGTACAAATGACCCCCCAGACCTTACTTTGTGACTGGAGCCTCTATAAGGTCTCAGGAGAAGGGCCAATCTATATTAAGAGTAGCCCCAGAACATGTATATCTAACCTCAATCTGCAGAGCCCAGACTATATGTCCTGAAATGGTCCATTTCCTGTTTCAAAATGGCAGAGGTTTCCCCTTCAAGTCAACAGTGTTTCCCAAAAGTCAGAAATCAACCCAGTAAGTAATCCTACCTTTCCAGACTTATTTGATTCTATTCTCCTACAGGCATTTTATCATCAAAACAAACTGGACTACTTGCTTCCTTCCCTCCCCTATTTCTTTGAATTTCCTAAGCACAAAGTTTTTTTTTTAACTCTTACTTTCTGTCTTACTAACTAACTTTTAAGACAGAAGAGCAAGGGCTAAGCAAACAGGGTTAAGTGACTTGTACAGATTCAAGCAGCTAGGAAGTACCTAAGGTCAAATTTGAACCCAGGTCCTCCTGACCTGGTACTCTATCCATTGAACCACCTAGCTGCCCCCATGCGTAGATTCTGGCTTCCCATTTTCATTTAAGTTCTACCCATCCTTAAAAGCTCAAATAAAATATTATTTCCCACCAAGCTTTCTTTGATTCCCTACTGCTGGGGAGGGGAGGAAGGGAAAATATCAGGTAGCACTGTATTTTGTACCTTTCTAATGCACTTGTTATGTATTTTATAATTCACTTCTAAGGGTTTATAAAGCTGTTCGTGCCTTATCCCCCAGCTATACAATGAGCTCCACTAGGGCAGAGTGTGTTCTATTTAAACTTTCCCAGCTCCTCTTAATTCTAATGCCTTCCTTCTGCATTACTTCCTATTTATCCTGCATATAGCTTGCTTCTCTATATTGGTTTGCATGTTGTCTATCCCTTTAGATTATGATTTCCTTGAGAACAGGGATTGTCTTTTGCCATTTTTTGGTGGCCCCACTACTTAACACAGTGCCTGGCTCAGAGTAGGTATATAGTTGATGGTGATATAGCACAAAGCTCCAAATACAGTAAGTACTTAAAAAGGGAACAAGTTAAGTGACTCAGTGGATAGAGTACTGGGCCTATAGTTGGTAAGGTCTGAGTTTACTTTTTTTAGAGATATTTTATTTTACCAATTATATGTAATTATATGTAATTATATGTAATAACAATTTTCTACATAAGTTGTCTATAGTTAGACATTTTTATATTTTGGTTTTTTATATGTATATAATAAAAATGTTATATATTATATTATATTATTATATATATAACATATATATTCTATTATAGTTAGACATCCAAATTATCTCCCTCTTTCCCTTCCTTCCTCCCTCCTAGAGCTGGCAAGCAATCTGACCTGGGTTATACATGTATTATCATGCAAAACATATTTCTATATTGTTCATTTTATTCTCTTAATAGTCATGTAAAACCAAAATCCCCAAACAACAACCCAAATAAACTTAAGTGAAAAATCATGTGCTTTCATCTGCATTCTGACTCCAATAGTTCTTTCCCTGGAGGTGGATCATATTCTTTGTCACAAGTCCTTCAGAATTGTCCTGTCTCATTGCTGAGAGTATCAAAGTCTTTCACAATTGATGATTACACACTATTACTGTTACAATGTTCAAAGTTTTCCTTATTTCACTGTGCATCAGTTCATGGAGATATTTCCAGCTCTTTCTGAAATCATCCTGTTCATCATTCCTTACAGCACAATAGTATTCCATCACCATCATATATCACAATTTGTTCAGCCATTAATGGATATTCTGGATGGTGTGAGTTTTAATCTGGCCTAAGACACTTACATCTGTGTGATCCTGGGCAGGGCATTTAACGTCAGTGTCCTCATCTGTAAAATGGGGATAATAATAGCATCTACTTTGCAGGGTTGTTGTGATGATCAAATACAATACTAATTTTAAAGCACCTGTCACTTACTAAGCACTATATAAAGGTTGACTTTAATTAATATTATTATTAACAAACATTGTTTGAATTTGTTGAATTGGATTGATTGTCTGATTAATTTAGAGTTTTCCAGAGAACCAGTGACTGCTCTGGCTTTCCTTTCCAGTTCTTCAGGCATGGATAGAGGGCAAGAAAAGGGAAACAAAGGGTCTCAGTAAGGCAAACCTCAGTCTGAGGGTTTTTAAATTTTGCTTTGTTCAGCTAGATCTGGTTTTAGCTAGTAACCTGGCCATGAGAGGCAAGTGGTTCAGTGAGCCAGCCTTGGAATCAGGAAGACCTGAGCAAAGACTTGCCTCTGACACTATTATATTAGCTGTGTGGCCATGGGTGAGTCACTGAGCCTTTCAATGCTCCCAGGCAATTCTCTAAGAAGATAAGGGCAACCTGGTACCCACTCTGACCAGGTAATAGTGCATATGACATTGTAGAACAAATTATGATAAGTCTGGCAAAGGGAGTTAAAAAAAACTATGTGTAGTCTGCTGATGTGTGGCCATATTGGGGAGAGGCAGTAGTTATCAAGGCAGCTGTGGCTCAGGGGTTAAGAGCAACAAATCTGGAGTCAGGAAGACCCAAGTTAAAAACCGAGGCTCAGACACTTCCTAGCTGTGTGACCCTGGGCAAGTCACTTAACCTCCCTTACCCAGCCCTTATTGCTCTTCTGCCTTGGAACCAATACACAGTATTGATTCTAAGATGGAAGATAAGGGTTAAAAAAAAAAGCACTTGATATCTATGATCAAGTTCTAAAAGTGTAGTTTGGGCAACATTGGCTTAAAAAAAAATCTTGGCTTGTAATTTCATCAGGGTGGGGAATTCTGAATGCGGAAACTGCCTCCACCAATGCAGATGGGCAAACCATCTGTTAATTATGTAATCTAGCTTCCATCTAGGTAGGGTTAAGGAGGGATAGCCTTGAACTACATATACAAAGGGTGATACAGCTGCTGATTAGCTTAGAGAATGCTGAGCAGGACACCTTGGGCCTGTGTAGAAGGCTTGTTGAGTTTGCTTGAGACAGACTTCAGAGAAACCTGGAGTAAGAGACCCTCCCAGGAGGTGGTAGGGAGAGAAAGGCTTTGCAATGATGGTTAGGCACGGGGAGCCGTCCCCTTCATGCCCCTGGACTTGCTTCAAATTCTGGAAGCTATCAAAAAGGGACCTCTTCTAAGTGAGATCATTCCCTCTCTCCTTGGTTGAACTAAGAACCTACCTCATGCCCTGCTAAAGAGCTCATTCGCTCTTCTGTAATTTTGGTAGATTAGAAAAAACACACCATCTTACTTTTTGTCTTAGTAACAACTCTAAGACAGAAAGGCAAGGGCTGAGCAAACAAGGTTAAGTGACTTGTCAGGGTCACACAGCTGGATAGTATCTGAGGCCAGATTTGAAATTAGGTCCTCTCAACTCCAGACCTGGCCTTCTATCTACTGTGCCAGCTAGCTGGTCATTTTTGGACATAACTGCATAACTTGGGGCATCTGCATAATTTCTCCAGTCTGTCTCTGTTTTGCTTGGATAAATAGGTTTACTTTCTGTTATCTATATGTGATGGTCTTTTGTGCAACTAATCTTTGGCAGGGAAGGGGTAATATAGTGAATATTAGCTATGGCTACCTTCCCATTTGAGAGTGATCGAGAAAGAATATTTCCTTCTGGACCCAAACCAAAGTCACCCCAGCACCAAAGTAATTTGAAGGGTGGCAGAAAGATATAATGCCAGCTTCACACCTTCAAGCTCTGTGTGTGTGTGTGTGTGTACATGATGTGATGGTCTTTTGTATAAGTAGCACTTGGTGGAGAGGGATTAAGGGAGTGAGTATTAACCAATAGCTACTCTCTTTCTTATGAGTGATAAAGGAAGAAGCTTTCCTTCTAGATTCAAACTCATGGCAACAAGTTAGAGATATGTGAATGTAGCAGATAAATATAATTTTGGCCTGATAGTATGCCTGGAGGAGAAATTGCCCAGATTTGGCTATCCCAGATCAGCCATTACATGTAAGATATTACTCACATGTAAAATTATATGTCTAGGTTATCTAAATATATTGATGCAGTTTGAAGGTGGCATAGATAGTATGATCTAAAGCTGTGATGGCAAACCTATGACACACATGTCAGCCCTGACACATGTAGCCATTTTTGATGATACGGGGTTGCATGTGGGCTCGGCATGCCTAGTGGCTTGCCGGGGGAGCTGTGTACCCTCAACTATGGCTGTGGTCATGCCCTGGCCTGGCCCAGGGGGTTGTGGAGAGGGCTGCTCCATGTGCTGGCCAGGGGGGTGAGGAGTGGAGTGGTAGGTGGCTGGGGCCCTGGCAGGTGGCAGCCACTGCTCTTACAGCACCCCACCACCACCACCACCATTATCCAGCTGGAGAGGGGCAGGAAGAGGTGGGAGCCAGGCCAGAAGAAGATTGGACAGGGCTCCGGTGGAGGAGTGCCTGGAACCCATTACCAGACACGTTTAGCACCCTGAAAAATATAGCAATGGCTTTACTTATAATTTTTCCCTCTACATACTTTTGTGAGACCTTACTCTCAGCATTAAATAATATCAAAACCAACAAAAGAAACAGATTGACAGATGAAATTAGTAGCACTTGCTTGGGCTTGAAGTGTTCAAAATAGCAACCTTCAATTGAAGATTTAGCCAATGAAATTCAGCAACAAAAAAGTCACTAATAGGCAGGTTAGTTAAAGAATTCCCCCTTCCCCTCACTTATCATAGTTCACAGCACCTCACACAAGTTAAATAATCTCAAGACCAACAAAAGAAACCGACTGACAGATGAACAAAGAAGTCACTAAGCAGGTAAGTTAATTAGTTTTTGGTTTATTAAATACATATATTACAATTATACATTTTTGTTATTTAAACTATAAATATTGTGAAATTATGGTTTTTTTCTCAAAGTGACACACCACCTGAGTTTGGTGAATTTTGACACACTAAGCTTAAAAGGTTGCCCTTCACTGATTTAAAGTGTGACCAACCCTTTGGGGAACTGGAGAAGAACCATCATACTAACTGGGGAAGAGAGAGGCGCAGGTAAGATTTAAATGAGTCAAAGCTGGGCAATATCTCCCTCTAGTCTTCAAGAGGGTATGGGCCTAGAACTGTATTTCTCTGCTATCATTCAAGTAATTTTGGTCCAGGGGTATGAGTCTGAGACGAAAAGCTGTTTCTTTCACTCCTAAGTGGGAAAGTAGCCATTAACTGACACTATTTTAACTGATTCCCACTAAGGGTTAGTTACACAAAAGACCATCATAGATAGTTAATAGAAAGTAAAACCATTTATCCAAACAAAATAAAGAACAAAATCTGGAGAAGATACACAGAATAGAATGTACCAAAATTACAGAAGAGCGAATGAGCTCTTTAGCAGGGAATGAGGTAGGTTCTTAGTTCAACCAAGGAGAGAGGGAATGATCTCACTTAGAAGAGGTCCCTTTTTGATAGCTTCCAGAATTTGAAGCAAGTCCAGGGGCATGAAGGGGACGGCTCCCCGTGCCTAACCATCATTGCAAAGCCTTTCTCTCCCTACCACCTCCTGGGAGGTTTTCTTTTCCCAGGTATATCTGAGGTCTATCAAGAAAACTCAGTAAGCCTTACACAGGTCCATTATGTCTAGCTCAGCATTCTCTATGCTAGTCAGCAGCTCTATCTCCCTTTGCACAAGTAGTTTAAGGTTGTCACTCCTCAACTTCACCTTGGCAGAAGCTAGATTACATAATTAACAGATGATTTGCCCATCTGCATTGGTGGAGGCAGTTTCCACATTCAGAATTCCCCACTTTGTTGAAACTACAAGCCAAGATTGTTTTTTTAAGTGGATGTTACCCAAACGACACTTAGCACTTGGTCTTGAACATACACTGCTTTTCTACCTCTAAATCTTGATTCAGGCTTGTCCCCTACACCTGAAATGCACTCCCTGCCTCAATCCATAACATCATCTAGCTGCCTTCCAAGTCCTACTCAAATGCCCCCTTCTCCAGGCAGTCTTCCCTGGTAACCATTGCTTCCCCCCCCAACATAGACATACATCTCCAAACCATCACATACTCCACTCTAGCTGATAAAAATCTTTCCTTGCTAGGACTACACAGAGAATCTTCCATATCTCTGACCAGACTTATAAACTGTTTTATGTTGTCATGTGGTAGAAAGATTGGTTCAGTCAGAAAACATAGCTTTAAATCTCATTTTTTTTCTATGTATCACCTGTGTAATTTGGGACAAGTCATTTGACCTCTTAAGATTTCAGTATTCTCATATGAAAGAAAAGAGGGTTTAGAATAGCTGGGCAGCTCTAAGGTCCCTTTCAGACCCAGATCCTATGAATGATTTTGTGTGTAACAAATACCTGGGGGAAATGCCAGGATCTCAGATGGTAATGGGATTTGTGGGTGGAAGACACTGGAGAGCAGATGGCATTTCCCCACTCAGAGCATGTTAGATAGTTGCTTCTGGGAAAAGCATGATGAAGTGTTTGAGAAGTATATTGGAAAAACTATGGAGCATGTATGAACACTTTAAGACTGGCTCTAGTTGGCCAACTACATGGTTCAGAGGAACTTCTTTAACTGTATAGCTAAATCACTCTTCAAAAAGTTCTGAGAGGTGCAGCTGGGTGACTCAGTGGATTGAGAGCCAGAGCCTAGAGATGGGAGGTCCTAGGTTCAAATCTGGCCTCAGATACTGTAAAAATGGAGACTTGAACCCGGGACTCCAATCCCCAGAAGTCCTTGGACACTTCCCAGGATGCTTTGTAATCTCACTGAGATCCTCACCTGGGCGGGATCAAAAGTTCTATTTAACTGGTTGTAAAAGCATACTAGGCCTCTTTCCTGTTTCCTCTTCCAAGAAGATGCGCCTCTCTATTCTTTGGGCCTAGACACGTGCTTTTCTTACTTGTATTTTCTTGAACTCTTAATCTTAAATAAACCTCTAGAAATATAATACTTCTAGAGAGAAACTAATTTCTACCTGCCTCAGTTTGGCCCCCCTAATTTTAATCTTAACAATACTTCCTAGCTGTGTGACCCTGGGAAAATCACTTAACCCCCATTGCCTAGCCCTTACCACTCTTCTGCCTTGGAATCAACTGATTCCAAGATAGAAGGTAAAGGTTTAAAAAAGAAGAAATTAAAAAAAAAAAAGAAAATTAGACCTGGAGATTGGAGGTCGTGAGTTCAAATGTGACCCCAGACATTTCCTAGCTGTGTGACCCTGGGCAAGGCACTTAACCTCCATGGCCTTGCTCTTACTGCTCCTCTACTTTGGAACCAATACACAGTATTAATTTTAAGATGGAAGGTAAGGGCTTAAAAAAAAAAAAAGACCTGGGCAAGTTTCTGTTCTTTCTTTGTCTCATTGTCTTCAGTTCTACTCTGGTATTATGACAGCATCCAGTGAAAAGCCATGCCGAAGAAATAGAGCTATCTCTCTCTGAGGCCATACAGTCTCCAAGAAATGAAAACTTTTTGGGCTTTCTGTTAATTCTTCCCTTTGCTAGGTAGATGACCAACAGGGAGTATGTATGCCCCAGGAATCCAGGCATTGAAACCCAAAACAGGTGTTGCTGTAAGGCCTGCACTGATACTTTGAGGAGGAAGTAGTAATCCTTGAGAGAAACCTTCTGGACCCTAACCAACAAAAGCTAATCCTTGGACTCATCCATCAGATATACTGCCTTTGGGACATGAACTTGGGGGGACCAATGTTATATATGAACTAAGCTAAATTATGAGACTACTTCTCCAGAGACCAAAGTGGTATGAGGGAGAATATGCCCTAGCTATGTTTGCAAACCTATGGCAAGCATGCCGGAGTATGCCTGGGAAAGGGGGGGGGGTGGCGCATTGCTCCTTCCCCCCTCTCTACACACACCTGAGGACATTTCTCACATGATCTGCCCCCTCTGCCCAGGGAGCACTTTCTCCCTATCCTGTCTGAGATAGGGCAGGGGGCCCATATGTGGAGTGAGGGTTGTGGTTTGGGCACTCAGTCTCTAAAAGGTTTGCCATCACTTTATTGAGAGAAATGTTTATGTTTGTTCTTGGTATATCGATGAAGTAATTTCTAGTTAAATCTGTGATTAAATATCCCTTTAAAGGGCATGTTAATGTTTAATGATCAAATGAACCCAGAGTGTTAATCACAGATCCCTAAACAATGGAAAGAGCAAAGCTCATGCTGAAGGCAGAGAAAAGAGACATAACCTAACATTTCAGTATATCCTAGAACCTGAGGGGAAGTGCTTGAGTAGGCCTGAGAGATTGAGCCATAAGATATTTTTATATATTTCCATTTCTAGGAATTAGAGCAGCTAGCTGGCCCAGTAGATAAAGTGCTGGCCATGGAGTCAAAAGGATCTGAATTAAAATCCAGCCTCAGATACTTATTAGTTGAGTGACTTAGACAAGTCTCTTAATGCTGTTCACCTCAGTTCCTCATCTGTAAAATGAGTTGAAGAAGGAAATAGCAAAAGACTCTAAGATTTCTGCCAATAAAATCCCAAATCTCAAAGTCAGACATGATGGGGAAAAAAGACTGGCTGGCAAAACACACAAGCACATAGTAGGTCCTTAAAAATAGTCATTGAATGAATTAACAAATGAATGAATGATAGTCATCCCCTGTTGCAATAGGTATTTTAAGTGAGTGTCTCTCAAGTCGGACAATATTAACATAGTATATTGCACACAGAAAGCACTACACTACTAATGATTTATTGGCTGATTGCTGGCTTTTAAAAAAGCACTTTTTAGGTATTTTTTAAACAATAAAATTGGGGAAAAATGTTTATAGTCTTCTGGAGGATACCTTCTGTGATGTGGGGAGGGTGGGGAAAGGGTGGCAAACTTGTAGGTGGGATTTAAAGTGGAAATATGAAGAAAAGTGAGCTAAACATATAAGAAATTTGTGATTTCATTTATGTACAGTCTTCTTTTTCTTTGTATATGGAAATGCTTGTTTTATTTGGTTTTGTAAAATTTGGCATAATAAAAAGAAAAGTTTTATTCAATATTTTTTGTTTCTTACTTAATTATTTTAAGTATCACTCACCTTCCTCCTCTCAAAGAAACATTCCATACAATAAATAGCATTTTAAAAAACCCTTACCTTCTCTTAGAATGGATACTATCTATGTATTAGTTCCAAGGCAGAAGAGTGATAAGGGCTAGGCAATAGGGGTTGTGACTTGCCCAGGGTTACACAGCTAGGAAGTATCTGAGGTCAAATTTGAATCTAGGGCTTCCCATCTCTCAGCCACCTACCTGCCCAGACACAGCATCTTTAAGAGAAATAAAAAATCATTATGGCAGATCAATACATTGAAAAAGTCCAAAAACCTGTGCAATGGGTAACACCTGTGGATCTCCAACCTCCATGAAGGAGTGAGTGCGGGTGTTCTCTCATCTCGTCCTCCTTGATCTTTATAATTTGTCTATATTTACTTTTTGTTTTTAGTGTATTATTTGTAATCTTTATTTTTATTATTTCTATTAACATTGTTGAAGTCACTATATATTTTGTTTTCTTGACTGCTTATTTCACCCTTAATCAGTTCATATAGATCTTCCCATCCTTCTCTGAATTCATCACATTTGTCATTTCTTACAGCACAGTTACGATTCAATTACATAAATGTACCACCATTCGTTTAGCCATTCCCCAACTGATGGACATCTATTTTGTTTCAATTCTTTGCTATCACAAAAAAGTGCTGCTATAAATATTTTGGTGCATATGCCTAGGAACCAATATACAGTATCGATTCTAAGACAGAAGGTAAGGGTTTAAAAAAAAAAAAGGAATTGATACTAGGTATCAGTTCCAAGGCTGAATGGCAGTAAGGGTTAGGCAATGGAAGTTGTGTCTTGCCCAGGATCACACAAGTGGAAAGTATCTGAATCTGGATTCAGATTCAGATTCAGATTCAGATTCAGATTCAGATTCAGAATACAGGTTCTCCTGTCTCCAGGCCTGGCTCTTAGGCCACCTAGCTTCCCCCTTTAGTGCTGATTCTAAGACAGAAGGTAAGAGTTAAAAAGAGAGAGAGAGAGAGAGAAATGGCAAAATATACATCTGCATTGATGGCTTTTACTGTACCTGTCCCATTTCCCCAACTAGAAGATTGCATATCCTTCAAAGGAAGATTATCTCGCTGTCTGTCTTTCCATCTCTCTCTCCTTCCCTCCCTCTCTCCCTCCCCTCCCCTCTCTCTCCCTCTCTCTCTCTCTCTTTCTCTCTCTCTCCCCCCCCTCCCGTGATTTATTGCTGCAGGAAACTTCTCTGCATTTTAGAGTCTTAGAGAGTTGTCTGGGGGCACTGGAGAGGGGAAAGGAAGTGAATAAGTACTTCTAGAGTGTGTTCAATGCTTTTCACAGATATTATCTCATTTGATACTCACACCAACCCTGCAAGGTAGGTGCATCTTACTGTTGAAGAAAGTGAGGCAAATAGAGGTCAAGGTACCTAAATAGGGTCATACAACTAGTAAGTGTCTGAGGTCAGATTTGAATTTAGGTCTTTTTGACTCCAGACCCTGTGTTCTGTCTACTGGGACACTCAGTTGCCCTGAGAAGTATATCTTGTCTAGGGTCACACAGCTAATGTGTATATCGACTGCATGACTAGCTTTCCCTCCATTAAAACAAGAGGCCTGTCTAATTCCTTTATATTCTCATATTCCTTTGTATAGTTAGCCCTGCATACAGATGGTGCTCAAGAAATGTTTATTGGGGGACAGAATAGAGGAGTGATTTATGAAGTTCTCTTACAGAAGTCAGACTAATCTATTTGCAAACTGGCCAACAGCAGCTGCTTACATATAGAGAAGAATTTGATTGAAAGTCCAAAAATGTGTCCCAGAAGGCAAACAGGACAAAATACTTCAGGAGTTTAAAAATGAGTTAGTTAAAAAAACTTTAAAAATTTAATAGTCCTTGATTAGAAAACAATTAAATTATTTAATTAAAAATTTTAATTATTTTGGTGATGATTATTTTAAAGAATTATTACTTAAAGTTTGTTTGTTTGTTTAGAGATGGGATTAACTTCATTTAAAAATGATATTCAAGGGGGCAGCTGGGTAGCTGGGTAGCTCAGTGGATTGAGAGCCAGAGCCTAGACGGGAGGTTCTAGGTTCAAATCTGTCCTTAGACACTTTCCAGCTGTGTGACCTTGGGCAAGTCACTTAGCCTCCATTGTCTAGTCCTTACCACTCTTCTACCTTGGAACCAACACACATTATTGATTCTAAGACAAAAGGTAAGAGCTTTTATAACACAAATTTTAAAAAATGATATTCAAAATTCAGTACATTCATTTTTTAAAAAAATCATTGCTTGTGCCCTGAATTGAACCTTCTCTAATCCTGGGAGTGCAGTGGTATGGAGTGGGAACTTGTCTCCCAGTTTCTGGCAAGTGGGCCAATTTTTCCCTTTGGGCCTTGGCACAGTGTCTAGTAAGTCAATGTGCCTTTTAATTAACCTACTTGTAGGATTCGCTGCTCAGAAGTGTTATAAAAGACTATCAAGGGCATGTATGAACAGCAAAGGAGATGCACTGGCTGTTTATTGAGGGTAACAGATGGACACCCCAGGTGCTGCCTTGATAATTAGAGGAAGCCTCCTAGTGCATTAGGGACCTTCTCTGCAGAAGATGTATGGAAGGAAGGGATAGCTAAGAAGAGCATAGGATGGGAGACAGTGACAGAGTTTCTTAAATTTTATTTTTATTTTCTATAAGACCCAACACATAAAATAGAGTAGAAAAAGAGGATGGTCCCCAGACCTGGGAATCTCTGTTAAGTACAGCTTGCTGAAGGCAGTAAGTCTGCTCATGGATAAGATCAAGGAGTCACTGAGGCACAAAGCAGCAACCTGAAGCCTCGTTTCCCAAACTGGCACTGGTTGGGCCCCTGGAACATGTAGCTGGTGTGTTTGGTGCCTTCTGAACCCATATCCGTGGAGGCTCAGTGACTTCTCTGGGATGTCCTCTAATCTGCATGCTGATCTCAGCTCTTTCCCCACAACTGCCTACTGTTATTCTCTGTTCCAGATGCTTTGACATTTCCACTAACACAACAAAGTCATCCACAAGCACGTATCAAGCACCCACTATGTGTCAGGCACTGTTCTAAGTGCTAGGGATCTGAGGAAAAGCCAAAGACAGCTCCTGCTCTCAAGGAGCTCACAGCCTAATGAGGGAGACAACACACAGACAACTGTGTGTGATCATTAAGCTATAATCAGGATGATTTGGAGGTAATCCCAGAGGGAAGACACTAAGCTTAGGGACGACTGAGAAGGTGGGACTTTATGTGAGCCTTGAAGGAAGCTAGGGAAGCCAGGAGGTGAAGATGAGGAACGGAGTTCCAGGTGTGGGAGTCAGCCAATGTAAACACCCGGGGTTGGGATTTCCCATGCTGGGTCAGAGGAAAAGCAAGGGGAAGATTCAGGTGAAAG
Organism: Monodelphis domestica; assembly: GCF_027887165.1. Lineage (NCBI taxonomy): Eukaryota > Metazoa > Chordata > Mammalia > Didelphimorphia > Didelphidae > Monodelphis > Monodelphis domestica. Next base: position 455,558,821 of record NC_077227.1, read on the forward strand.
AAGACTGAGCAGGTAAGAAGGGGCCAGTTTAGGGAGGACTTTGAATGCCAAGAAGGATTTTATAGTTGATGCTAGAAGTGGTACAGAGCCATTCGGGTGGCTATAATAACAATATATTAGAATGTGAAATATTACAACAGTAGTATAATATTAATGGGGTGGGGAGGAGGGGTGATATGGTCAAAACTCCACTGTAGGAAGATCGGTTTGACAGCTGAGAAGAGGATGGACTGGAATGGGGAGAGACTTAGGCAGTGAGACCCAAACAGGAGGCTGTTTTAATAGCCAGGGTGGTGACAGTGGCAGAGGAGAGAAGGAGAGTGTATAAGAGATGTTAGGAAGGTCCAATTAATAGAACTTGGCAGCCAATTGGAGACAGAGGTTGAGGGAGAATGAGAATTGAGGGTAATATTTATGTTGTGAGCCTGGATTTCTGGGAGGATAGAGGCATCCTGACCAGTAATAGGGAAAATACCAAGAAGAGAGCAGGGCTTATTTAATCCTACAATTACCCTGAGAGGTAGGTGCTCTTATTATCCTAATTTATATTTTACTTTTTTTTTTTTAACATTGTACAGTTACAGAAACTGAGACAGAAAGTGGTTAAGTGGCTTGCCCAGAGGTCCTGTAGCTAGAAAGCGTTTGAGGTCAAATTTAAATTTAAGTCTTCCTAACTCCAGGCCCAGTACTCTACTGTTCCACCAGCTGCCTCTATGAGACAGACAGAATTGGGGGGGGGGCGTGTGGAGAGAATGTAATGAGATTTTGGGGGGTGTATTGATTGTTTTTGCTGATTTCTCTTTCTTTTTAAACCCTTACCTTCCATTTTAGAATCAATTCTGTGTATTGGTTCCAAGGCAGAAGAGTCATAAGGGCTAGGCAATGGGAGTTAAGTGACTTGCCCAGGGTCACACAGCTAGGAAGTGTTTAAGGTCACATTTGAACCCAGGAACTCTTGTCTGAGCCTAGCTATCAACCCACTGAGCCAACTAGCTATCTCCAATTTAAAAAAAATTATTAAATAAGAGACCCAGGGGGCAACTGGGTGACTCAGTGGATTGGAATTAATACACAGTATTGATTCCAAGACAGAAGGTAAGGGTTTTTGGGGCGGGGTTTGTTTGTTTTTTGTTTTTTTTTAAAGGTCTATTGTTAAGTGATGGCTCTATAGGAGGAAGCCTGGGCAGTATACAGGTTAAAATGTAGGTGATATAAAAACAAAAGATAAATAAAAATAAAATATGTTTGAAATTATCACAATAATATTGTCTTTTCTCCGTGGCCCTCTTCCAATCTCATTTCTGCTTCAAGGAATGTATAGTCACTAGAGGCAAGACACCCAGGGAACGATAAGAGAATAAGCCAGTACCAAATGAAGTGTGAAATTGTACAGTATGGACAACTGGAGAGCAAGCCAGTCTTGTAAGAAAGAGCTCATTGTGTGGGATGGGTTCTAAGCACAATAGGACTCAGAGCAGGAAAGAGAAGGGGCTCACATATTTTATATACTCGGTGGAGTAGGGGGTAGTAGAAAGAGAGCTACACTTATGGTCAGCAGATACCTGGGTTCAAATCATCCTTCTGATACTTGCTGGTTTAACCCCCTGAACCTGTTTTGTCATCTATTCAATGGGATAGCTTCCTCCGGGCTTGTTTTGAGGATCAAATGAGATGATATAAAGGACTCGACACACTTCGAAATGCTACAAAAATCTCAGTTGTTAGTATATTTGTGTGATTTGGCTTGTTCTTGTTTTTTTTTTTTTTAACTAAATGGGCCGCTTCTCACAGGAAGCCAAACTAGAGAAGGTTAATTAATTGTGATGCTATTTCAAAAATGCTGGGGATGGCTGGGCAGGAAAGGGAGTAGCCAGTGGTATTGAGTGGCCTTTGTTCACTGGGCCTCTGACCCTGCAGTTTTCCCAGCTGAAATAACTTAGGAAAAAAATTTACCCCATTCTAGACTCCTATGCTCTTTCTCCTACCTTTTCTGGGGACAGTTCAAGATGTATGCAGTTACTACCATTTTGCCACCTTTGTCTGCTCCACACCTGCCTGCTGCCACACACACACACACACAGAGCTTTTCTTTTAGGTTTCTAAGCAATAAGAAGAAAGATTATTCCCCCTTTAGTGCTTAATACTTAGATCATTGATCACAGATTTGATAAGAGAAGAAAACTACAAGATTCTCTAGTCCCATTTTTACAGATAGGGAAACTGAGAGCAGAAGTAATTAGTCCAAGTTCACAAAGCTTCTTAGTGGTAAAGGTAGGGATTCAAACCCAGTTCTCTTGACTCCTATAATTACTGTTTATGTCAGCTTAGACAGTAATAAGAAGAGCTCATATTTATGTAACATTGTTGGACTTAACAAAACACTTTGCCTAATATAACCTCATAAGGTAGGTAGGTCAGAGGATCAAATACGATTCAATATATCAAAAGAGTTTGGAAAAGTTTAAAATGACCATATTGATATAGGAGATAATTATTAGAGTCAGGGAGTTCATCGTCCTGGAACCATAGGCAACGATTCTCTTGTTAATTATCCATCTTTAATGGGGTCTCCAACTCCTAGGATCGGTTAAGGGCAATAACTAAATGATCAGCCTAGGGAGACAGACCAGGATTTATATAGAAAGTTGTTTCCTCCAAGGTGCTGGTTGCTTTATTTTTTTTGGTCAGAGCTGGAAAGCAGAGGGATTGTGAGATTTATTTCTCAGGGTATGTAGCTATTTCTGCCCCAGTGCCTCTGGTTACTAATTTCCCCTGTGGCTGGACAAAGGTCAAGTTCTCAGTTTAATCATTGTCCCTTCTCTTATGTAGGGTCCCAAGTGGCTACTAGAGTCCAAGTCCTCTTTAATGCCTTAGATGACTCCCCACCCCCACCCCAGGTCACCACATCCCTCACCTTTAATGGAATTTTCCCAGTTCCATAGATCTCTAGCTGACTGAATCCACAAAGACACAGAGGTCCTACCCTGATTTAGAGAAACCTCTGACCATCCTCTCAACTAACAAGGCCAGTCTCCAGAAAACCAGCTACTGGGCACTGTCCCTACTATATCTGTAGTTCAGTGTATCCAAAGGACTTCCAGGGCAAGTTTGGCACAAATTACTGCATATAATCCTCCTCTTGGGGAAAATTCATAAGCTGGTACATTTTTATCTATACTCGAAATGACATTAAAAATCAGTAGCTCCAATGTTCATTCATTCAATAGCTATTTAAAAGTTTATAAAATGGTAGCAACACAACATTTACAGATAAAGATATTGAGATAGATTAAATGATTTGTCCAAAGTTACACAGACTGTAAATGACTAAGCTGGGACTCTGGCTTGCGGACTTTAAGACCAGTACCATCCTATTTCCTCAGCTGGCTGGGTCCAATTAATTTTCTGGGTCTTCCAGCCCCTTTATCACTCTTGTGCTCATACCAATGATTCTTAACATGGAAACTTGTTTTTAAAAAATATGTTGGGAACTGTATTTCAATGTAGTTGATTTCCTTTGTAATTCTAAGTATTTTGTGCATTTAAATTCATTATTCTGAGAAAAGGTCTATAAGCTTAACCAAGACTGCCAAAAAAGACACAAAAAGACTTAAGAACTCCTACTATAAACCCTGATAGTATGGTTCTTTAGACCCCCAGCAACTTAGCAAAATTCCTCCAGGATCTGCCTCCTTATGTGAGAGGGAGAAGTTTTTTCTTTCCTGTGCTTCTGCTTATCTATTATCAATTTTATTGCACTTTACTTCTAGGTACTTTAAGACTCTCCAATTATTCGTTCTTTTTTCTTATTTATCTAGGCCTCCTTCAATTGTGGAGGCCTGGAAGCTACCCTAGATTCAAGCAGTACATCAGCAAAATCATAGCTCAGGAGCCCCCACTAATGTTTTTCTTTTACCAGATCAAACCATAGGACTCCCACTTCTGCTTAAATCCATACTTTGAAACTCTTCTTTTTCTTCCTCTATTCTTTTCTCCTTTGCTCCTATTTCTGATAAAAAAGTAATCCTTCTTGCCAAGGCCAACTGTACTATCTGTGCTCTAGTTCTTATCTCCTTACCTATAGCATTGATGGTTTCTCATAACATAGAGCAGTGTTGTCAAACCTTTTAGAGATGGAGATGCCTGCCCCCCTCCACTCCATTCCATGTCCCTCCCCCCCACCAAGTGCCAGGAGTGCCCCATCCCCTTCATCCCACACAGGGGAGGGAGAAAGTGCTCCCATTGAGCTTCTGGGTGGAGGAGGAAAGGTGGAGTAGAGAGAGAGGGGAATGGTCTGAGTGCTCTGCTCCCCTCCAACTCTGCTCCCTGTGGGCTGCCCACCTTATCCCTTTGCATTTCCATTGGATTGCTGGGTAGAGGGCAGGTGGTGATGTGAAAAAATGTTCTCAGGTACAGTGGAGATGGGGAGGGGAACAATTCTGCCTGTGTCCCTCTGCCTTTCTAATAATGAATTCTGGGATGGAGGGTGACCAGAGAGTGTTCTGCATTCCTTCTTTGGCACCTGTGCCCTAGGTTTGCCATCATTGACAGAGAGGATCCCATTTCTTCTAGCAGTGTGGTTCCTCAATAATTCCCTCCCTGCTGTCTACAAGCCTGGTCAGGCTACCTCATCCTCAAAAAAGCCTTCACTTGATCTCACCACTCCCTTATCACATCTCTTCTCTCTTTCATATTCAAACTTAGAAAAGGTGTATACATTCATTGACTTCATTTCCTCCTCTCCTCATCTCCTATGAACTCAACACCTTGCAATCTGATTTTGAATCCAAATATTTGATTGAAACCACTGTCTCTGATTGCCAATAACCTCTTAACTGCTGAGTTAAATTACTTTTTCTTAGGTCTGATTCTATTTGGCTTTTTAGCCCCTTTTGACTCTATTCACCAGTCTCTTCCCTTGGATTCTTTGCCACTACTTTCTCCCAGTTCTCCCTCAAACTCTTAAATGTCTCCCTTTCAGTTTCCTTTGCAGGATCTTCCTCCTCCTTCTGTCCTCTACATACGGACATTCCTCAAAGTAATGAAATGCTGCTGCTTCCTAAGAAAGTTTTAGAGACACTTGGGAAGACTTTTATGAACTGATACAGAGTGAAGTGAGCAGAACTAGAACATTTTATACTATACCAATATTATAAAAACAAAACAATTTTAACTTGGATCTCAAGAACTTTTATCAATATAATGACCAGCCATGGTTCTAGTTACTGATGATAAATGCTGTCCATTTCCTGACTGAGTGTGGATGGACTAATTTGTAGAACAAAACACACATTTTTTGGAAATAGCCAGTATGGGAATTTGATTTGCTTGGCTGTATGCTTTTGTGACATTAACTCTAGCTCCATAACTGAAGATTGAGTCCACTCCTCCCCTCACTGCCCCATCCCTAGGATTCTTGGGTATCTTGAGAGAATCAAGGTATCTTTCTTCTCTGCCATTTATTTGAGCCCCCACTGACTGTATTCCCATTAATTTTAGGAGGCTAATTTCATTTAACCATTTAATACCAGTTGGCTTCTATAAAGCATTATTTGCTTTATAGATATAGCAAGAATAATGTATAAACATTTTTCATCAACACCTTGGAGATATAATCCTCCCTGTATCACCTTAGACTTGGAAGGAGGAGTTTTATGGAGAGAGATTAGGTTCACAATTTGGCTCATTTCATGCATAGGATCAGTCCTACCAAATTCATGTTCAAAGGTGGCATCCCTTCTAACTTTTGCTAGGCTGGAATCCTAGACCTGTGCTCTTTAGGACATCAATGCTGGGCTAACTGCAATATATAACCTAAATTCTTAGACTCTGAAATCCCCAAAACTCAAGGTCCTGGCTAAGATTGGGAACTCTACTCCTTGTACCTCAAATAGAAAAGAAGGCCAAGAACTCAGAACCATTTCTTTGTCTCGGGGTAAAGGTCTGATGGCCCTTCGCCTTACAGCATGGCTCTCTCACCAGAAGCCATTAGTGAAGAAGTCTTCTTGCTCCCTCAGATGCAAATGCAGCAAAAACCATGGCTGGTGCTGACTTTGGCCTTTTTGAAGGTCACAAAAATTCCAGTTTTAGAGCCAATGGAAAAAATCTTCTCCCAACCATGTGGTAGGCCACCCAGAACCATTTGTAGAATATCCATGCATTCTCCAGGCTTCATAATTCCCCCAGAAGCAGCTCCCTATCTTCCTCCAAATGGAGATACCATCTTAGAAAGCTGATCGAGTCTGCACGTGTGCCAGAACCACCATTCAATTTATTACACAGTTTTTTTGTTTTTGTTTTTGTTTTTTTGGAGAAGGGTAGGAGAGAAGAAAAAAATTAGATAATTTAAAAAGTTTAATTTAATTAAAAATAAATTAGTATACATATGTTGTACCACACACACACACACACACACACACCACCCCCTCCAGTAGAATATATACTCTCTGAGAGCAGGGACTATTTCATTTTTGTCCTTATATCCCCAGCATCTAGCATTTCATTTTCTCTTTCTCATACTGCCCTAGGCTTTCCCAAACTTCTGATCCTCCCAGCATAGGACTGCTGTCTTCTTTTCCTTTGTGTCTGGCACATGGAAGATATTCAGTAAATACTTGGATTAAATTGTATAATTCTTTGTTGAATTGGCACATTAATCCAAAGCAAAACACATTCAATTAAATGAAATGCCAAGGTAAATAACAAGGAAAATCATTTCCTGCATATAGATAAACACTTTCTCACAGATTCTTCATCACCGCTAGAAAAGGAAAACCACAGGGAACATGTGTAATAATAGAACCTACATGGGGGAGAGTAGACACATAGAGATCATTCTTATGAAAAACTCAGGCTTCTGTGGCTATACCTGAGAGCCATCTCTATCTTAGAGGCTGTCACTCCTGATCTCAATTGTCAGCCTAGTGATATAATCTCCTGGACTAATTCCTTGCCAACCTATGAGCTGTTTTACCCACTGTGCTGTGAGCCACAGGTGCCATCTGTTGGGTTATTTTGTTGGCTGCACTTCCGTGTACTCGTTGTCCATGATTGATCCTCTACTCAGCTGCTGCCATCTTCTGGTTCTCTGCTAATTTGCAGCTAGGGTATAGTCTCTTCCTTGTAGGAGAGTGGTAAAATAACCCAAAAGCTATTTCAGTTCTTTTGTGAATCAAATGCACAATCTCACTCAGCCAGCTAGAAAAATCCTTTAGGTCAAATCTAATTTCTTGATCAGCTTTGCCTCTGTCTTATCATCCACTCCCTTTGACCTATCTACTGTTTGGATCCTGGTGAGAAAATTCCTTTCACCTATCATAATATACTTAGCTAAAGGAACCAGGGACAAGCAAATTACGGAGGATCTTCATTTAGCAAAACCAGAATTGGCAGCCTTTGTCCTGAATTCCAGTGTTATTCCTCTATATATATTTATAACCCTTATGAACCAGGTGGATCATTGCTTGATTATTGTCCTTGTTTTATAGATAAGGAAATTAAGGCCCAGAGAATTCCTCACCATTGTGGAAATTTCAAAGATGAGTAGATTGTCCAAAAACTGGGGTCATGGATTCTTAATATCTGGTGTGGAAGGTCCTGGTCTTGGTAAAGAGAAACTGGGATGTGATAACAATCACATGGCTTGGAAGGATGGCTAGATGGAGGTCTGGGGCTGGCCAGTAGGCAAGGTAAGTTTGCATTTATACCATACTCTTATCCCTTTATTAGACTATAAGTTCTATTAGGGCAGGCACTATGCCTTAGCTAGATGTAAGATATTATCTATTCAATATTCTCTTTGGGAACCATAGCTCCCAGAAGCATATATAGAGCTTAGTAGCTTTCACTATGATTTGAAAGGAAGACAGAAGTCTTGTGCAATATGGAGGGAATAATAAAAAGAGGGGGAAAATATCACAACCACAGCCTGGTACCTTGTTTCTAATTGCTGTGCTAAGAAACAGAAGCCTCAAAATGTCCTGCAGTTTCTTTCTCTTTCTTTCCTTCTTTCCTTCTTTCCTTCTTTCCTTCTTTCTTTCTTTCTTTCTTTCTTTCTTTCTTTCTTTCTTTCTTTCTTTCTTTCTTTCTTTCTTTCTTTCTTTCTTTCTTTCTTTCTTTCTTTCTTTCTTTCTTTCTTTCTTTCTTTCTTTCTTTCTTTCTTTCTTTCTTTCTTGCCTGCTTGCTTGCTTGCTTGCCTGCCTGCTTGCTTGCTTGCTTGCTTGCTTTCTCTTACCTTCCAGCTTAGAATCAATTCTAAGTATTGGTTCCAAGGCAGAAGAGTGGTAAGGACTAGGAAATGGAGGTTAAGTGACTTGTCCAGGGTCACACAGCAAGGAAGTGTCTGACTGAATCTAGGACCATCCATCTTGAGGCCTGGCTCTCAATCCATTGAACCACCTAGCTGCCCCCACCTGGATACCTTTCAGTCATAACTTCTACAGCAGAAGTGTCAAATATAGTGCTGTTACATTAGAATTAGATTAAAACTGAGAAATTCTTAACAAAATCAGTAGAAATACAGTAAAACATAGATAATGTTAACATGCTTTCTAAGTCAATATGCAGTCAGCATGGATCCTAATGTATGTTTCAGCGGCCACCATTTCTATTTGAGTTTGACACTACTGTTTTATAGCACCCAGCAGAGTATCCTTCCTAAATGTTTGTAGACAGATTTGGAAACCATCAAGGAGACAAAAGACTATCCTATGCTATTCCCCAGGCTTCTATCTATAGCCTTCCCTACCCAGGTACATACTTCCATGGTCCTCCTGTACTATCTGTCAAGCATACTCTTCTCAAGCTCTCACATGCTTCCCTCCCATACTTCCCTGCTGACTAATGGGGCCAGGCATAGCCCTACAAGGGACTGGGCCAATTTCAGCAAAGCTTCCTGAATTTTCACCAATGATTGAATATGCATGATTCCTTGGTGTATTTCCCATCACCACTCTGGGATGTTCCTCCCACATAAAAACTGAACTCCTGTTAAAAAAAAAAAAACTTATTCCAAATAATTTGGCATAATTAGGAACATGATGTAATCTTCCCCACCTCCACCCCCACAACCTTCTTTCCCTGTCATTCTCTCAATAGGATGCCTTTCTGAACTAGACTCATTGCTGCTCATTTATTTGAATTCAGTTCGATTCAGTATTTATTGTATTTTAAAAGGGAAACCACCACCACCACCTTGACCACCATCTCCTCTTTGAGTCTGATAGAAACATCCTGGGATTCTGAGTTTAAAGGGTGCCAGTACCTCCAGCAAGGTGTCCCTGGCCATCATTCTGGGAAGTAACTCCTGGAAATGCAGCCTAGCAATCACTCTTGCAGGTGAGATGGCCACAACTACTGAAGAAAGAGAATCTTTGGCATTGTAAAATAGTTCAACATCAGAAACTGATATGATTTCATCAGTGGAAATGACATTAAAGAAGAGGCATTATTACCATCTGCTTTACTGCTATGCCCTAAGAATCATGCTATCTTTCTGTATCACTTGCAGCTGAAAACTTCCATGGGAGTAGTTTCCTCCATTAAAATCTGAGTTCCTTGAGAAGTCTTTTTTTTCTGTCTGTATCCCTTGTGTTTCCACATATGAATTTCTTTGAACATAATATTTAATATAAGCAACATAAGTAAAAATTTTGTATTAAATTAAAATAATTAACCACAAATGAACTAGAAATATATTTAATTTTTTCATATTTTATTCATTCATTCTTTCTAAATAAGTTTCTCCCTCCTCAGTGACTATTTTCTTGTAATAAAAAAATTATTAAAAAAGAAAAAAATTTAAGCAAAACCAAAACCCATCACTTGCATCTGTCAGACAAGTATTTATTTATCATTCCATGCTTTAACATTTCTTTACCTTGCCAGTAAAGAGTAGGAGGTACATTTTCTCAATCATTTTCTCAGATCAACTTGATCATTATAATTACGTGACATTTGATTGTGATTTTGAATTTTTTTAAATTGAAGGGCATTTTTCTTTTTCTAAAAATCTGTATGGTATATTTTATTTTTATATCACCTTGGTTTCCCCTCCTCTATCTAAAGATAGAACTAATTTTTTTAAACTGTTGAACTTTGAACTAATAATCAAAAGGAAAGAGAATCAAAAGCAAGTTAATAAAAATATCTATATATCAACCAAATCTGACAATGTATGAGATATCCTGCACCTAAAGTCCTCACCTCTGCAAAGAAGGGTGGGAGGTACATTCTTCAGGAATAACTTTGGTCTTTATGATTACTTAGCATTTTATTTTGTATTTTTATTCTTTCCATTTACATTGTTGTAGCTACTTTATATTATTTTCTTGGTTCTACTTATTTCACTCTGCATCATGATGTTCATATATATCTTCCTATAATTCTTGAAATTCTTCATATTAATTTCTCTTACAGCACAATAGTATTCCATTATATTAATGCAGCATACAGTGTTTAGCCATTCCCTAATAGTTTGACATATATTTTGTTTCTGGTTCTTATGCTGTTATGAATATTCTGGTGTATAGAGAACCTTTCTTTCTCTCTTTCACCTTCTTGGGGGCATATCCTAGCATTGGGATTATTGAGGAAACAGGACAGACATTTTAGTCAGTTTCTCTGAATAATTACAAATTGTTTTCTAAGAGTAAATGACCCAATTTCCAATTTCACTAACAATGTATTAGTGGACCAGTTTTCCCTGCCCCTCTGTAGCCTCTCCAACATTGGCTATTTCCATTTTTTGTCACCTTCATTAATTTTCTGAAGTCGAGGTGAAACTGCCTATCCTTAAGCATTGAGTAAGCACCTGTTATGTCATGGGCATTGTATTAGGAAATGCCTTCTTGGAGTTTACATTCTGCTAGGGAATACAGAATATGTAAAGTTAACCAAATAGAAGAAAGGCTGAGGAGGGAAACTACCCAGATCAAATATATAAACAAATGATGAAGACTGCTTGTGCTGAGTCCTAAAGGAAGCTAAGGATTCCAAGAGGCAGAGGTAAGGAATCATGAGGAATAAAAGCTCATGCAAAGACTGATTTTGAAGGTATGAGATGGAATCTTGAATTCAGAGACATCACGAGAAATTGCATAAAGGGCAATAATGTGAAACAAATCTGGAAAGGTAAGTTAAAGTCAAGTTGTGAAGGGCTTGAATGCCATTCAAAGTTCATATTTATTGGAGAATGGAGAGACTAGAAGAAGGAAGAACAATTAGGAAATTTTTATACTCATCGATATGAGAGTTAATGAAAGCCCCAACTAAGGCTTAATCTGTGGAGACAAGTGGATGGAAGTTCTGGCGGTATGTTTGTTCTGTCTTCTAGAGGTTTATTGGCACTGTTGCAGTTTTTTCTTTCTATTCTTTTATTGATTTATTTAGGAGCAGATTTGTCATTGTTTTGAGGTGTGGGAAATTTGGGTTTAATCATGGCCACTCAACTCTGTCACTTTTTGGAAATCTCTTCACCTTCTTCCTTGAAGTCTTATGAGTTCAATTATCATGTCTATAAAGGTGATTCCAAAATCTTTATATACAACTGTAATCTCTCTTCAGAACTTCACTCCTTCATTGCCAGTTACATCTCAAACTCAACAGGACTAAAACAGGACTTATTTTTCATAGCCACATACTCTGTCTCCTTCAGATTTTCCTATTTCTGTCAAAGTCACCACTCTCTTACCAGGCATCTAGGCACATTTTAAAAATTGTATTTTTTCCAATTGCATAAAGAAACAATTTTTAACATTCATTTTCTGACATTTTCCTATGCAAATTCTCTCCCTCCCTCTCCCCCACTTCCTAGATGCAGCAAGCAACATGATGTTATACATATGTTAGCGTGCAATACATATTTCCACAATCATGTTCTGATCACACATCACACAGTAAAGAAAAAACTCAAGAAGGAAATAAAGTGAAAAATGGAATCCTTTAATCTTCATTTGGACTCCATTGGGTCCTTCTATAGCGGTAGATGGCCTTTTTCATTGTGAGTCTCTTCAGGTTATCTTGGATCCTTGAATTGTTGATAATAGATATAATTTCATAATAATTAATTTCACAGGTGATCCTTGCATACTATGGATGTTACTGTGTAGAACATTGTTTTTGCTCATTTCTTTTTGTATCAGTTCATAGAAATCATTCCAGGTTTTTTGTTTTGTTTCTCATGGCACAACTATTCTCCATTACAATTCCTCTAGCACATATTTTAATCTTATCTCTCTCTCTAAATTCTGCTGCCCTCTGGAAGTGTAGTTCTGACCCCACCTATTCTTCTGCTCAAATTTTCCAATGGTTTCTTCTCAGGCCACCATTTATTTGCCAGAGTCAGCTGTCCTCCAAATGGTTCCCAAACTTTGAAGTTTCTTTTTGCATCACAAGCATTCTACAAATTTAATTAATATGATGGTCTCCTAAGATTATGCTCTTCATCTACTGGAGAGGTGGGATTTGAACCCGCCGGTTTCCAGATCCAAAGTCAGATATTTTTCCACTACGCTAAGCTCCAATCTTATCAGAGATAGCATCTTCCTTCAAGGCTAAGCTCGGTTGCCCCCTCCCTCTGTTAAATCTGCTTTTATCTCCCTCTGCCCCCAACCAAATTACGTGGTAATTATACTTACATGTGTATCTCCTGAACCCACAAGTACTCCCATTTTTACTCTCCTTCCCTCTTTCCATATCACAAACTCTTTAAAAGCAAGGACTCCCCTCCCCCCTTTCTATTCCTTATAGAGGGTGCTTAATTAATATTTATTGACCTGGAAGGGAACCTTAGAAATAACTAATCCAACCTCTTCATTTGTCCAAGAACTACAAAGTGTTGTGGGCCTTTAAAGGTGAAAGAAATCACAAATACCTAGGGAGCAAGTGAGTCCAGGTTTGCATCCATCCCTGCAATGCCTACGATGGAATCTTGCACCAAGTAAATAATCTCTCAATTCTTCTTCATTTTTGTATCTCCTCCATCGTCTAGCCCAGGGTTCTGCACACAGCAGACGCTTAATAAGTGTTGGGTGACTTAAAACCAACCCACGCTTTTTTGAAGGACCGGGTTTTCTGCAGAGTGAAATTATACAGGATGTAATTGAGAGGCTGGAGTGGGGAGGTGTTTCTCCATGCACAGTTGTGGCTCACTTGGGAGAGAGGCGCCTCTGGTCATGGTCTTCTGAGGGAGGACCATCCCGACGCTTGCAGAGGAGCTATCGGGGAAAGGGAGGGACCAGGAGGCGGAAATTTGCTCAGGCTTGCAGCATTAGGACACTTGTGTGTACCATGGGATTCCAGCAGAGGCCACTAACGCTTAATGCAGTACATCCCACTACGCTCTCTACAACAGAGAAGGCAGTAGAGGAGCTTCACAGGAAGTCAGGATGGCCGAGCGGTCTAAGGCGCTGCGTTCAGGTCGCAGTCTCCCCTGGAGGCGTGGGTTCGAATCCCACTTCTGACAACTCCGTGTTTTTCTTCCGACTTCAATTTTAAAACTTTTGAGTGATAGGGTAATCGCGCCCGTGTGCTTCATTTAAAAATCACTCTTTCTCGGGAGGAAGCGGTAGGGCACCTACCATGCACTTCTCTCAGTAAGGTAGAGGGTGTATAACAGCGCGAGCTCTGGGAAACTTTGCTTACCCAAGGTGGATTCCTGACAGTTTACAACCCAGATTCTTAAAAAGCAAAAGTTGTACTGCTGTCAGAAGTGGGATTCGAACCCACGCCTCCAGGGGAGACTGCGACCTGAACGCAGCGCCTTAGACCGCTCGGCCATCCTGACTGCTGTAGAATTACTCTTTGCCAAAAGCCTTGCGAAGCTGTGGCCAAAGCCTACGGGGCGGTGTAATTCACACGTTCTGCAGACGTCCGCTGTCCTGGAGCCTTGCAAACTGAGCAAAGACTGGTTACAGAGCAGGAATCCGAACAGAGAGAATGAAGGTAGTAGAAAGGGGCCTGCTGCTTTTCCTGGAGGCACAAAGTGTTTATCATTGTAATTATATGCCAGCATCAGGTTAGAGCTCCTGGATCCTTATGCACGATTTCGTGGCTTCCTTCCTCCCCTTTCCCTTTTCCCTTTGCCCCTCTTACCCCTTTCTCTTTTCTCCTTTCCTTTCCTTGTCTAGAGAGGGGATCCGACTTGTCCAGAGTTACACAGTTAGTGGGTAGCAGAAGAAACCAGAAAGGCGGAGATCCAAAAAACATTTTATGAATAAATAGCAAATACACACATAGGCAGTACCTTGAGTTTCTTTTGACTTTTACATTATCACACACTCTGGCCGGGATGTTTTGGGAAATGCTTTAACAGCTGGCTCTCCAGAGGGGAAAAATTGCACCCAGGACACACTTTAAAAATTAATATGCATTATTAACACTTCCGTCGTCAATCAACAGAGCAAAGTCGTGCCCTGATTTACAGCGTTTGTCGATTTCCCGGGTGTAAATGCTCAAGAAAACGGAACAATTCATTTAGCTGGAGAGTCTGTTAGAGCTGGTTCCAGCATGCTCCTGAATTTTCTCATTCTTGCAATATACCTCAGTTTATGAGCCTTTCTGGAAAGCTCTCCCCCTCCCTATTCCTCCTCCCCCTCCTCCATCTTCTCCCCTTCGCTTCCCTATTCCTCTTCCCAAATTTTTCTCATTTTTTAAAAGTCCACTTAAAGCACCACCTTCTTCAAGGAGGTCCCCCCCCCCCAGCCTCCATCTGGAGGAGGAAGGGTCCAAATACCCCATATTTCCTCAGTATGGCAAACTCCCAGTGTGAAAACGATCAGCACTAATGCAAATCAGCAGTTCACTTCCAATATATAGCATGAGAGGGTTTTTTGGGGGCATGGTGATACAGCTAATATGTGTCAGAGACAGGAGCTGAACCCAGATCTAAAGGACAGCCTTCAGTCGGAAGAGAGATTGCCTCTATTCTGACCCTCTACCATCTCCTAATTATTTGATATATAAAGACAGCACTTGTTCTTTCCCCTATTAAAAATTTCATTTCTTAAGGGCAGAAAAAGATAGAAAATCTCCTTCACCTGTCACTCCTAGGGTCCTAGAGACATGTGAACATTTGCAACTGTGAAGTGAGGAAATATTGTTGACCTTGAGGTCAGGGCAGACCTGGCTTCTAGCTCTCAGCTTTTTTTTTTTAATTGATTAATTTAGAGCACTTTCCCAGATTACAAAAATCATGTTCTTTCCCTCCCTTGCCCAAAATCCCCTCCCATATCCAATGCACAATTCCACTGGGTTTTAGATGTGTCATTGGTTAAGACCCATTTCTATGCCATTAATACTTGCACTAGGGTGATCATTTAGAGTCTACATCCCCAATCATATCCCCAACCCATGTGATCAAGCAGTTGTTTTTCTTCTGTGTTTCTACTCCCACAGTTCTTCCTCTGAATATGGATAATGTTCTTTCTCATAAATACCTCCAAATAGTTCTGGATCATTGCATTGCTGCTAGTAGAGAAGTCCATTACATCCAATGGTGCCACAGTGTACAATGTTCTCCTGGTCCTGCTCCTGCTCCTTTCACTCTGCATCAATTTCTGGAGGTCTCCAGTTCACATGGAATTCCTCCAGTTCATTCTTTGTGGAGCTCTCAGCTTTGATCACATAGGCTGGTCAGTTTCTTCATCAGTAAAAACGAGGCTAATAACATTGTAGTATTTCTCTCCTAGGATTATTCTGAGGAAAACACTTTATAAATGGGAAAGTTCTGTAGTCGAAAAGCCTAGGTTTAGGCTAGAAGGATCTCAGCAGAACACTATGGCAATTACATTAGCAATATCATCTGGCTACATATGTAGCCAACCTGGTTCTTCCAAGTTACATATGTAGCCAGACTCTAAATTAGTCTAGTTCCTAGTTGGATAGTCCTAGCTCTCCTGTAACCCCTAGATCTGAGCTGGTAGATACAATGAGCTGAATGTAATCCTCATCAGAGCTATAGTTTTGTCTTGTCTGATTCTTTGTGGCCCTTTTGGGAGTTTTCTTGTTAAAGATCTTGGAGTGGTTTGCCATTTCCTTCTCCAGCTCATTTGACAGATGAGGAAACCAGGGTTAAATGACTTGCACAGGGTCACATGGCTGATAATCTGAGATTTGAACTTTTACTCACTCCAGGCCTAGCACCCTATCTACTGTGCCACTCAGATATGAACTTGGAGAGGACCCAGGCCCAGGCTGGTTAGAATTGTTATTCTGTTGCTAGAGAGGTATCTGTATCCCAAGGATCTCTCTGGGTTCTGTCCTCTTCCCTCATTTTGACAAGTGACCTATTTCATTGAGGTGAGAATCCATCAACCTCAGTGAGAGAGTCCAAATATCTCAACAGTTGACAATAAATGGTTACGGTGAATTGTCTTTACAGGACTCCACTCCTCCTTCTCCCAACCTGGTGTCTAGGTCAAGCTTATTAAAAAAAAAATCTTATGCTCCCAATATTTCCCCCTTTATGACTATTAACATTAACAAGGTGATAGTTGGCTTCAAAAATCATGCTCAGAATTAATGATATCAAGATATAAAGCCAGCATTTAACCAATTATCCAAAAATAGCCCGTAAATTGACGAAAAATTTCATTTCAGCTGGACAACATACAAATATACTTAAATCATAAAAAGCAATTATATAGCAGTTAGCATTTTTGCTTTAGCATCTTGTTTAACAAAAATTAATATCCATAAGAAATGAAGGAGTGGGATCAGTCAATTGTCCTGGAAGCTAATTTGCAAATAAAGTTTGGGGAACACCCCCTCAAAAAACAAAGATTAAAGGGTATCTGCAGTCCCCAACAGAGAAAAGGCCCTAATTTTTTCCCCTCTGAGTGAAGTTCCCATTTGAAGCCCTTTGGAGGCACCAGAAACCACAGCACAAGTTCATTTTTCTTTTCTTTTTTTAGTTGACTTGGTACCTCAGTGGCCACAGAGATTTCCCCCCACCTCCCCTGCTATTTTAGGGAACTTGTTCATTCTGATGACTCATGAAAGATAATAAAACGTAGAAGCAGGATGCTAGAAAATCATCTTTTTCTCTAATCACTGGATGGAAATTGGTCTCTCTGCCCTATAATACACTGTAAAATCCCAGCTAGTCACTACATATCTCTCCCTTATCCACTAACATTCATTCTGAAAGAAACAAAATTAGTTTTATGCAGAGGAAAAATCTATGTACAAGTACAAGAAATCAGGAAACACTTAGCCAAACAGGAAACTAAAAAAAAAAAGAGCAATGCCAGTTTGCCAGACAGGGAAAGATAAAGCAGAGGGAGCAAAGAACTGAAGAGTAAATGAATTCATCAGGTGCCAGCAATGCCCTAGGGTAGGCACAGCTGGGCAAGTTCCACTCAGTCAAGTCACTTCCTAAACAGACCAGTGAACAAGGCAAGTCTCCAGTTTATGGCAAGTCTCAGGGAGGAACATTGTCCATTTGCAATAAACTGCCTCTGCCCACATGAACATCTGACCCCTGTCCCCTCTCCATGGAGCACTTCGATGTTCCCAGGCAATCACTGTCCCAATGGGTTGTAATCATTCAGCCTAACTTTAGGTTGAAAACTACACTTATCAGTGGCCCATATGATCAATAGAGGGTTATAAAAGGATTCGACTTGAAAAAATGAAATCAAAAGTGCCTCCCTCAGCTGTGTAAAATAGAGATTTGAAAACTGATCCATTTGTTGCTCAGTGGTGTCTGACTCTATACGATCCCCACTGGAGTAGTTTGCCCTTTCCTTCTCCAGTGTGCCCCCATTTTACAGATAAGGAACTGAGGCAAATAGGGGTTAGGTGACTTGCCCAGAGTCATAGTCAGTAAATGTCTGAGGGTGGATTTGAACTCAGATCTTCCTGACTTTAAGCTGGGTATCCCACTGCACCACACAGTTGCTTCAACTGAACCCTGCCTATGGATTAAACATACCTCATCTCTCTCTCTCTCTTTCTTTAAATGAACCTCTTTTCCCTTACCTTTTCCCTCATCTCCAGAAAAAGGCAGACTTTCCTGTCATTATTTATCAAATGTGCCCCTCTAGGATACAGGAAACTGGCTGGAGGCCACTGGGTCTGGGTCACCTAGTTCAGAGAATGAAAAGGTAGGTAGAGGGAAGCCATGGCATATTTAACCAAATTCCCAATTTTATAGTGGGATGGTTTTGCTCTGGAGTGGCCAGCCTCTCTTTTGATCTCACTCTGAAAGATCATTTAGGAATAGACAAAGATTTTGTAACCTCTCAATAGATGGCGTTTCTGAGGGCCACAAGAGTGGGCTGTCTTTTCTCATCTTTAAGACCACTGATGGGGGGCTCCATTGCATGGAGAATGTATTTAAGGAACCACGGCCCTAGTTAGGGACTGAGCTGAGGATAAAATCAAATTAAGAGTCTGTTTCCTGTTTTCAGTCAAGTTCACAGAGATAACATGGTCAGGAGCCAGTGCCAGGTCCAACTCAAAGCTTAGGAAGTTTAATGAGATCAGTAAGAAAAATCGCCTCTGACCTCAGCCTCGATTGTTCCATGAGAAAGTTTGGGGAAATCCCTGGGACTGGCCCTTTGTATATCTCAATGTCCCTAGCTGTAAAGGGAAAGGGCAAGGAAGGAGCTGATTAGATGATAACACATGCCCAGGGAAGTAAGGTTCATGACCCTATTATCATGTTTATTGATCTAAGATGTTGACACGATACATCAATGCTCCTTAGTGAGAGGGAATAAGAGGTCCTGCTTTAAGTCTGTTCTTTAGCTTAAAGAGTCCTGTATAAATTGCAGAGCCCCAGATTTAGAGTTGGAGTTGAGTTTGTCTTGGGTTGGATTGTGTGATTGCTAAGATCCTTTCTAGCTCTAAGTCCTACAAATAATCCTTACTGTCCTCGGATCCATATGGAATGAATCTCAAAGGAGGAGAGAGAGGTTGTTGTGTGAGTGATGTGAGTCTGGAAGTAGCAGTGAGGAGAAAGGAGTGCACTGGCTTTTCCTCCAGGCCCAGAAGGCTTGAATGTGAGAGAAGGTACACTGTAGAAACTGTGGCCAGTTTTCTGGAGGAGGTGTGGTTTCTGTGATTATAGGAAAGATGATGAAAAGAAATTAAGAAGAAAAGGACTAATGTGAAGGGTAGACTTCTGGGACAGCTGGGTAGCATAGCAGTTAGAGTGCAGAGACAGGAAGACATCTTCATGAGTTCAAATACAGCCTTAGTACTAGATATGTGATCCTAGGCAAATCACTTCAACCTTTTTGCCTCCATTTCCCTACCTTTAAAATGAGCTGCAGAAGGAAATGGCAAACTACTCCAGTATCTGTGCCAAGAAAATCCCAAATAGGGTTATGAAGAGTCTGATACAAATGAAAAACAAGACTTCTAGAACAGGATGCCTGGAATGAGGGGATATGGGCATCCTACCCTGGATCCTTCTTTGAGAGTTAAAAGGTCATAGACTAGAAGGAACCTTAGAGGTCATATAGTCCAGGGGCTCTTAACTCGAGTTCCCCAAACTTTTTTTTTAAGTAATAACTTCACTCAATACAATTTCCTTTTTTCACTCCTGTATTTGTCTTATGTCAATATTTTAAGATTGAATGGAGAGGGTTCTCATGGTGACTTTGAGCTTCTCTGCTCTACTCTGCCATCTTGGCTCCACCCTAGTCCATGATTTCCTTTTTAATCACATCTATTCTATTTTATTTTATGTATTTTAAAACATCATTCTGAGAAAGGATCCACAAGCTTAACCAGACTGATGAAAGAGTCCATTGCACAAATAAAGCTAAAACCCCACAATCTAGTTAAACAACCCCATTTTACAAAGGAGGAATTTGAGACTCAAAGAATTTAAGTGACTTGCCCAAGGTCATACAAGTAAACTGGTCTAAGATATGGATTTGGTTCCTGCCATTCTAAATTCAACATCCTCTCCACTCCTTGGCCCTCTGTTCCTGTGCTGGCTTCCTGGGAATGGGTCTGCCTAGAGATTCAGTGGAGGGGTCCATCCCTGTCCTTGGGTGACCTAAGACAACTAGCTTAAGGAGTCATTCAGTCCAAAGACAGCACCTGGTAATGATCCTCAGTGCTCACAGGGGGAAATAGTCCTGGCTTTGGTACTTGGAGTTTGAGTAATGAGCAGCCTTTGCCCTTGGGAAACAGATGGCTTAACCAAGAAGTCCCTAATCACTGGGTATAGAGCCTCATCTGGGTGGTAAAAGGCAAAGGAAGAAGATGCTGAGAACTTTGAGAATCTCTAATGACCATTCAGTCATCGGGCCAGTTAATGGGCATTTATTAAGGCCCTTATTATGTGCCCAGCACTGTGATATTAAGCTCAAAGAAACCAAGAAAGGTAAAAGTTCCTGCTTTGAAGCATTTATCTCAGGCCTACGATTTGCCAGGCTAGGTGCTGGGGACACAGTGACTAGAATGAACAGCCCTTTCTCTCAAGGGGCAACCAGTATCTAAGGGGAAATGACCAGAGCATATATAAATACATTAAAAGCCATCTAAAATATAGACGGGATTATCAGTGGGGGTGGAAGAGGGAAGACGCTAGCAGCTGGGGGAGGGCGGATCATGAAAGGCCTCCTGTAGGAGGTGGCATCTGAGCTGAGCTTTGAAGGAAATTATCTTTCCTTTCCTTTGGTTTCCATGGGAATCAGCTGTGAGGGGAAACTCGGGGGTGTATGCAGTAGGCAGGTTCTGGGTGCTTTTTAAGTTGAGTCAAGTTGGAGGCATAGGTGGCAGGGGAGGGGAGGAGGGGCATGGTGAAGTGGAATGGGGAAGGGAAGAGGGCACCCACGAAAAGACTGTCGATGGCTTGTGCAAGATGTCTGACGTCCGCTAGGAACATTTGCCCATATACTGTACTTCCCACTGATTCTTCCCTTCTCTGGGCTAAGAGGTTTGGAGGAAGAGAGGTGGGAGGTGCCCACACTGTAATTACTGCAGGCAGGGAGAGACCAAGGCCCTCCATTAGGGGTGCCTTCTACTATCCTCTGAATCAAGCAGCAGGAGTTACAAGGGACCTGTTGTTTTATTCTTTTCTGGCAATCAGGAGGTTTTGGGACACTGTGCAAGGTCCTTCCAAGCTCCTGGATAGGCTCCACTCCGAGCAGTCATCCTCAGCCTCCCTTGCCTGCCAAACTGGGAAAGCCAGATCCTCCACCCAGCATGGTAAAGCTGTGTGACCTTGGGCAAGTCACTGAATCCTAGAATCTCAGAGCAGAAAGGAGCATCTGAGGTCATTCAGGACAAACTTTAAGGGTACCTTCTCTCCAATCCCCCATGAATTCCCACTCAGAAAATTGGCCTGCCATTCTTTCACTTCTTTCCTGACTCCACAGCTAAATAATATAGTAGATAGAGTGCTGGACTCAGAAAGATCTAAATTCAAATACATTCTCGGACACTTACTAACTGTGTGATTGTGGGCAAATCATTTAACCTCTGCTACTCCAGTTTCCTCAAATGTAAAATGAGGATAATAATAGCACCTACCTCCAGGGTTGTGGTGAGGATCAAATGAGATAAGATTTGTAAATCACTGAGCACAGCTTCTGGTACATATTCAGTGCTTAAGTCCTTCCTTCCTTCCTTCCTTCCTTCCTTCCTTCCTTCCTTCCTTCCTTCCTTCCTTCCTTCCTTCCTTCCTTCCTTCCTTCCTTCCTTCCTTCCTTCCTTCCTTCCTTCCTTCCTTCCTTCCTTCCTTCCTTCC
Organism: Monodelphis domestica; assembly: GCF_027887165.1. Classification (NCBI taxonomy): domain Eukaryota; kingdom Metazoa; phylum Chordata; class Mammalia; order Didelphimorphia; family Didelphidae; genus Monodelphis; species Monodelphis domestica. The sequence continues at coordinate 455,580,530 of NC_077227.1, forward strand.
TTCCTCCTGTACCTATTCCTCATCTTTCACCTCAACCTCTGGTCATTCTGTTCCTCTCTACTTTGGGGAGTCATAACCCCTACTGTGGCCTCACTTTTCTCCATTTATAATTTTTAAATTTTATTTGTATTTATTATATTTATACATATGTAGATCCTATATTATATTATATCACTATATATTTAAAAACCCTTACTTTCTGTCTTAGTAATAACTTTAAAACAGAGGGGCAAAGGTTAGGTAAATAGGGTTGAATGATTTGCCCAGGATCACATAGCTAGGAAGTATCTGAAGCCAGATTTGGACCCAGATCTTCCCTACTCCAAGCCTGGTGCTCTATACACCGAGCCACCTAACTGTACCCCCTCCATTCATAATCTTGATGCTGTACCTGAGCTTTATTTCCATACAGTCCTCTACCTTTGAATTTCTGGAGCCTTTTTGTTCTATTGCTACTCATCCCTTTCCTGCAGTGGTCCTATCCCCAAAGGGGAGAGCCTTAAATTGTCTAGTTCCGTATTCTCTACGCCTCAGACTACTGGGCTAGATGCATGGCCTCTGCTCAGGAATTAGTATAGATCAGTGGTGCCAAACTCAAAATAGAAGTAGATCCCAGAGAATCTCATATTGACTTAGAAAACCACGAATTAACATTATCTGTTATGTTATATTTTTATTAGTTTAGTTGAGGAGTTTTTCAGTTTCTTGTCCACCAGCCTCAAGTTTGAGATTGATACTTCAGGTCTAGTAGATGAACATCTTCTCTGTCCTAGCCCTCAAAGCTCTCTCACATGGCAGCCAGTGAAGGGGCTGTCCAGGAATACTCCTCTTAGTAGACAGACACATAGGTCAATCAAGCAAAATGGCATTCCTTAGGTCCTTATAGGTGGAGAGGAGACGGCAGGTTCCTAGGTCTGGACTGCAAGCCTCAGGCTAGCTCAGTCACCTGACTGTGGGTACCAACATCAAATATGATTTTGAAGGTACCATTTCCATTTACCAATAGGAGACTCCAGAACTGCATCCATCTTGTTAGAGGGTCCATCTTGCATCACTCAATATATTTGTACAAAACTTTTTCATTTAATAAAATAAAAATTATACATTTTACATCTTGTAATATTCTCTATGTCTTCTTTGGCCATAAATTCTTCACTTCTCCTTAGATCCGACAGGTAAATTATTCTATGTTCCCCTACTTATAATATTACCCTTTTTTGCCTAAATCATATATCCATTTTGAACTTATCATGATATAGGGTGTGGGATATTGATTTTCTATATCAAAATATTGCCATACTCTTTTCTAATTTTCCCAACAGTTTTTGTCAAATAGTAGATTTTTATCTCAAAAGCTGAGATCTTTGGGTTTATCAAACATTAGATTGCTCAGAGATTGCTCAATGTATAATATGTAACTCTGGACAAATGGTGAGTATATAATCCTGGGTCATCTGTTTGGTAGCAACTAGAACCTAGAAACAGGGAAGCAACTGCTTTTTGAAGGTAGTATAGCTAGTAGCTTCTCTGGGGAATTTGAGCTCCAAAAGCCTGGCAGTTATATATTCTGGCCACTTCTTGATATCTGCCAAAGACTTTATTCAACCTGGTCTTTGTGGGTAGAGACTTCCAAAAATATGGGCCTTGGAGGGTCATAAGGGCCCAAGGGGAAAGACTGTTGAATGACCTGCTTTCTATTTCATGGAACTTAGCCTGTTCTGGACTCTGTTTGAGAGAAGCAGACTTGCAGGTGATGCTCAGTAAATGGGCATCATCAGGATATTCGAGTGAAGGATGCAGATTCTCTAAAATCTGAAGAGTCCAGTAAGTCTCTGGGATTCCTTCTTAGATTGTAGGAAAGCAAATGTCAATATTCCCCACTCACTGTATTTTCCCAAACTTGGCTGAGTGGCCTGGATTTTCTTAGACTTGATTTCCCACCCGTTATAGGGACCCACATACTATCTGAAGGGCCTCATTTGAGCTGATCAATATTGTGTGACCATCATAGGTGTCTTTGCCAATGCTGTCAAGAAATGAGGCCTTTTCCAGATTTCCTGCTATCCTATGAAGGAGAAGTTCAGGTTGTCTTGGGGAAAGATGGGAAGGGTGTGTCAGACTCCTTGCCAGCTTAAAGCAAACTGCTTTTGACCAACCTCTGCCATAGGAATAGTGGGAAAAAAAAAACATTGTTGAGGATGATAACTTCATACCACTCACCCTGGGCTTTGCTTACCTGTTTGAACAGCTGTAGTAATGGGCATGTTAACTTGGTTCAGGTGTTTATAATCCTCTGTAAACTGCCAGGTGCCATGTACCTTCCTCTCAGATAACACAGGGTTCTTAAAAGGTGAGCTGATGTAGTTAAGTACCCCAGCTTTGTTCACCTTCATCACCAGAGAAGAAATCTATTTTTCCCTCCTAGGAAACTAATATTGTATGGTGTTGACTACATGGGAAGGCTTTGGTAACTCCAATGGTTTCCATTTGGCCTTACCCACAAGAACATGCCGACAGGTTGCTAAAAGGGTCAGCCTTCCCTTTCCCTCCATAGTTTGTCCTCTGTAACCTTCCTGTGGCTGCCCAATACCTCAGGATTGAGTGTGGCTGAAGGGACCCCAGTGTCCTGGCACTGAATTTCCCTGTACAGTTTATTAGCAATCTCCAAGGATTGGCTATCAATTGCTTTCTTATCAGCCCTGTGTTTGAGGGTTCCCTCCCAAAGTTCCCTCTAGGAAAGGGTGTCATTGCTCTCTGCCTATCCAGTAGGGAATCAGACTCGGTATCCCTCTTCTCCCATTCCCAGATAATAATATTTACTCAAGCCCCAACTCTCCTAATTTCTTGTTCAAATTTGATTAATTACTCAGCACACATCTACATATGACTACTTAGAAGGCATATTCAGTAATTTTTTAGTCATGTCTAACTTTTTTTTTTAAACCCTTACCTTCCATACTGTGTATTGGCTCCAAGGCAGAAAGAATGGTAAGGGCTAGGCAATGGGGGTCAAGTGACTTGCCCAGGGTCACACAACTGGGAACTGTCTGAGGCCAGATTTGAACCTAGGACCTTCCATCTCTAGGCCTGGCTCTCAATCCACTGAGCTACCCAGCTGCCCCCCATGTCTAACTCTTTTTTATCCCATTTGGAACTTTCTTGGCAGAGATACTGGCATAGTTTGTCATTTCCTTCTCCAGCTCATTTTACAGATGAGGAAACTGAGACAAACAGAGTTAAATGACTTGCCCAGGGCTACATAGCTATTAAGTATCTGAGGTCACATTCAAACTTGGAAAGGTGAGTCTTCCTGACTCCAGGCCCAGTACTCTATCTACTGTGCCAGCTAGTAAAAATCTGAAGCTATTTAGGTGTTAGAATCTAATTACCTGAGCCTGTCTAAACATAAGGCCTGGAAGGTTCCTCTGGGTAGTCAGGGCATAGAAATGCAATTTATCAAACCCATTTCCTTTAGCAACTTCACTCTGTCCCTTGCAGATGCTTAACAGGGGATGTGACTACAATAGGAATTCATCTTAACAAGGCCCAATATGAATAATTCCCCATCTCAGTCATCTCAAAAGGAATAAAAGGCATTCCCAGTCTGGAGGTCTAAAGTGAATGGAGATGATTCTATAAAAATACCTCCTCAGAGAGCTCCTAGTCTATGGAAGTCAGCTGTGAAGAATTGTTCAGTCAGTCTGTAGAGTACAGCTCAGTACTGGCTTCATTAGATCATGCCCCCAGCAGCCATTGTTCCAGTAACTCATTGGGTTTGTGTTTTGAATGTTTGCAACCATCCCGAGCTCCTTGGCAGAGAACATCTGCCTAGAAAATGGCTTTCTCAGGGCAGGGAGTCATCCTTCTCCTGGGAGCTGTGATATCCTAGCCTGGAGCTTTCTGACAATGAGAAAATGAATCCAAATTCCAATTTCCAAATCTCTACCTCAAATCTGTTCCTCAACTGTCTCATTGCTCCAATCTCAGCAGGAACCAGAATTTCTGGATCAAAGACCACTGAGTAGGTTTCTCCATCACTATTAGGAAAGATCCTTTTACTTCCACAGCCACTAGCCCCATTGGGCTGCCCCTCAGCTTTCATTGACTAGTTCCTAACAAGCAAGAGCCTGGTTTCTAGTTGATAAATATGACAACCCTGTTTCAATCTTATTCTGACAATCTAAATTATGCAGAAATCAAAGAAAACCAAGGAATGCTGGGCTTGGTGCCTTCTTCAGTTTCCTGAGGAACCTCTTCTAGGATCCCCTGAGCAATACCCTGAGCCCTGTTCTATAGAGAAGATTTCCCTATATATGACTGGGAGGATTTTTATAACCTGCAGCTGGTAAATCTGGTTCTTACAATCTAGTATCCTGCTATCCAATCACATCATCCTTTATATTTGCAGAACTCTTTCCCCAAGTCATCTGTGATGTTAGCCATGAAACCATCTCATCTTGTCCCAATCTGCTATAACTATAGCAAATGTTGGAGATGGCTTTAACACCTCCACTCTCTTTGTTTCATCCCATATTGGAACAAAATGAGGAAATTTCAAGTCCTTGAGCAGTTAAAAAAGACTTATTTTACTCTAACATTGACAAGATAGGCAGCAAGGACACAGTTGCACTTAGCTTCTCTGGTTGATACCCTCATCTTTCCACATAGAAATGTGTCTAGTTATCAGGAATATAGGATATGGTGACTTGTGGGGTTTTCAAAAACCCACCAAAGCTAAGGGTTCAGGTGGATGGGACCTTTTATGCATTCAGATGACCAGGAAGCTGCACCAGGGAAACAGGAGTCAATCAGGTCTCTTGATAGTCTACTTTTAGGGAAAATGAATCCTTGTCTGAAAAGAGAAAAGGAAGGGTGGACCAGAGATGTGTCTTTGTCACCCCATCTCTGGGGCTACTTTGTAAATAACCAAGTTGTCCAGTCTCTCTAAATATTAAGGAAAGTTACAATTAAGCAAATTAGCACCAATCTGTTAACTAATGTGGCCCATGAACACCAAGATCTCTCAGCAGGACTCTGCCACTAGTCTTGAAAACGAATGTGGGTATCATACCTTTTTTTCTGACAGCATTCTTTTGAGCTGATTTTGTAAATAGGTGGTAAACTTCCTTGAGTTTCTCTCTCAGATGAGAGATGTATTGTTTGTAAATTTCCACAGCCTTTCCATCTTCATAGAGTCCAAAACAAATCTATAGGCAGGCATAGTTTATGCTAAAACATCACCAAGTAAGTTGGAAAGCTAGCATCATCATTCTTGGTGGAATTCCTTGCATGGCCTGAGGAAGCCACATATTGACTCTATTGAGCTCCTTGTTCTAGTCTCCATGTGGTTGAGATGTTCAACTTTTTTTTTAAACCCTTACCTTTCATGTTAGAATCAAGGCTTTGTATTGGTCCCAAGGCAGAAGAGTGGTAAGGGTTAGACAATGAGTCGAGTGATTTGCCTAGGGTCACATACCTGGGAAGTGTCTGAGGTCAGATTTGAACCCAGGACCTCGCTCTCAATCCACTGAGCTACCCAGCTGCCCCCATAGATGTTCAACTTTTTAAGGGTGCTAAAATGTTGCATTAGACTTTTTTTTTAATTTGTTATTTTTTATAATTAGCAGGAATTCATTTTTTCTTCCCCCTTCAAAAAAAGAAAACTCTTGTAATAAATATTTGTGTGTGACACACACCTTTATAGTTAAGTGAAACAAATGCTCATGTCCACCATGTTGAAAAAACCATAATATACAGTCTTCACTCTGAGACCATCACCTCTGTCAGGAGCTAGGCAACATACTTCATCAGCATTCCTCTGGAACTGGGGCTAGTCATTGTATTCCGAGTTCTTAGGTCTTTCAAAGTTGTCTGTCTTTAAAATGTCATTATTGAATAAACCATTCTGGTTCTGCTCATTTCACTCTGTATCAATTCTCACAAGTCTTCCCAGGTTTCTCTGAAATCAGTCCTATTGGACAGTCAGCCATCCATCCATCTACCTATCCGATCACTCTTTTCTGTACTGGATCCAGTTCACACACACTAATCATGGGTGCTCCACAGGGCTCTGTCCTGGTCCCTCTTTTCCTTTTTCTCTATACTGTTTCACTTGGTGATTTCATTAGCTCTCAGAGATCATCTCTCTGATGATGATTTTTAAATCTACTTATCCAGCCATAATTTCTCTCCACTTGCCTTTGGTCTCACATCTCCAACTGCTTTTTTTTTTAAACCTACCTTCCATCTTGGAAACAATACTGTGTATTGGTTCCAAGGCAGAAGAGTGGTAAGGACTAAGCTATGGGGGTCAAGTGACACAGCTAGGAAGTGTCTGAGGCCGCATTTGAACCCAGGACCTCCTGGCTCTCAATCCACTGAGCCACTAGCTGTCCTCGCCCCCTCCCCCCACTGCCTATTCAACATTTCAAGCTGGATTTTCTATAAACATCTTTAGTTCACCATATCCAACTCTGAACTAATTTTTTCCCCCAAACTCTACTCTGTTCCTAAATTCCCTTACCTGTTGAGGGTGCCACCATCTTCCCCATCACTCAGGTTCACAATCTAGGTGTCATACTTGACTCCTAACTCTCCCTTACCCTCCATATCCAATATGTTGCCAAAGCCTGTTGATTCTACCTTCATGCATCTCTAAAATATGCCCCCTTCTCTCCTCTGACATTACTACTACCCTGGAGTCAGCCCTTATTACCTCACACATGGACTGCTACAATGACCTACTAGTTAATTCACCTGCCACAAGTACCTCCCTACTCCAGCCCATTTTCACTTGGCTGTCAAACTGATCATCCTTTATAGGTCTGTCCATGTCTCACACACAGACTCATACACAAATTCCAATGTCTCTGATCACCTCCAGGATCAAATATAAGATTCTGTATTTGGCATTCAAATCCCCTGATAAAATGTTCTCTTCTCTCCATTTTCCCAGTCTTCCTACACCCGACCACTTACCCTATCATTAGTGAAATTGGCCTCCTTACTGTTCCTCACACAAGACAATACATCTCTAGACTGTCGGCATTTCCACTGACTGTTCCCCATGCCTGGCACTATCTTTCTCCTCTCAGTCTCTTATGTCCAATTTATTCTGTCTATGCTTTGTATTGTTATGATAGGATTTGGGGTGAATAAAGAACAAGAGGGAACATATGAATAAATTCAGATTTATTGTTTGGGAAGGAAGGAATAAGGGTTTAGGAATAAACTATATTTATACTTAACTTAAAAGCTAATATCTATAAACTAATTATACTATCTAATTAATCTAAACATTAACTTTCCAATATCCAAGTCTCAAACCAGGAGTCCAATCAAATGGACCAGGATCTTTAGTTGGTTAATATCCAAGCAGGTCCAAAGATCTTACTGATGCTGCCATCAGCCAGATCCAAAAACCTCTTTCCTATGCTGGTCTCAGGAGAAAATCTTCTTCAAGTCTTAGGTCCTTCCAGGAGAGAAAGCTATGAGATGAAGGTTGTTGGGCATACAATTTTCCCAGATCTCAAGGCTCAGGCTCCCATATGACCTTTAGGCATATGCTCCTGTCAATCACTCTCTGAGGTTTGCATCTCCAGTTTTTGCAACAGTTTTTGTAAACCTTTCATCCTTTATCACAGGATATAATTATTTGGATGTTGTCTCCTCTGTTAGACTGAGTTTCTTGAGATCAGGGGATGTCTTTTGACTTTTTTTTTTCTTTCACATTGAGTGCTTAGCACACTTCCTGGCGCACAACAGGTACTTAATAAATGACTGATTTTGCAAGGCTCATACTTCATGGTGGTGTCTGTGACCATCTTCAGTCAATAAAATTTATTTCTTATTAGATCTGAGGTCCTTTCTTGACTAATATATACAATACCATCATTTAACCTTTCATGCTCAAAGGATGATATGACCAACTACTTTTTGATATTGTGTGTGGGATGAGCGATAGTCTTAGCACAATGCTTTATTGCCCCATGCCAACATCTGCCACCATCACAAACAATAAAGGAATTGACACTTGAGTCCTTTGACATTACCACATTTTTAGCTCGTACCACTTCACATAGACATTTTTTGGCCATCTCTTTCTATATTGCTCTACTGTCACTTGACCTTCTTTGCCAGTCACCCATAGACAACTGGGGCAAAGAAAGTTGACTAAATTGAGGCCAGATTTACATATTCTGTCAGCATGGTATCTGATCAAAATACCAGACTTATGGAAATATTGCCATTTGTTTGCATCCTAGCTCTTTAGGTGCTATAACTTTCTTTAACTCAGAGGTCCTGGTGAATATTTAACAACTAGCTCCCTGGGGGGAGGGGAGGACCAACTGTATGCATGTCACACTTCAAAATTTAATCTGCATGAATGAAGCTTGTTTTTTTGTTTGTGGTTACTTTTGTAACATTGTTAATATGGAAATATTTTGTATGATTATACATATAATCTATACCAAATTGCTTGCTTTCTCAAGGAGGGGAGAAAAGGGAGGGAGAGAATTTGGAACTCAAAATTTTTAAAAATGAAAATTAAAAACATTTGTTTATAAGTAGTTTAGAAAAATTAAAAATATATATATTTAGTTTACATTATAAACATTTTTCTCCATCACTTTCTTAAGTCTAGATGATCAGCAAAACCAATTAAGCTCTGATTTGTAGCATTTGTTGATTATAGAAATGTCAATGCTCATACTGAAAAAGCAACACATTCTTGTTTTCATTCCTTCATTAGGAGGACATTGCTCCACTGTCACTTGACCTTCTGGACAGGAAATCTGCATCTCTTGGGCTTCCTTGAATAATATGGGATGCTGAACTAATAGTTAATACCATCACCCGTTTCTAGCAAATATTTTGAATGTTGCAGTGGTCAGAAATAAGGGAATTGTTGTCAGCCCAGTTTTGTGATTTTATTTCATACCCATGCTCTTTTAATATCTCAGAGATCGCCCACTTCAATTTGAGGAACTTTAGGTTGTGTTGGATAAGGGAATCATTCAGGCTGGCATTCGGGCCTTTCTTGGGTTGCAACTGGTTTCATATGATTATCATTCTCTTGGTACAGAGATGCTTATGAGTTCTTCAAGCTGGCATTTGTATATAGGACAAAAGGCTTGTTTGGAGCAGCATAGAACAACAGTAGTTTCTATGTAATGCAGCTGACTGAGTCTTTGAAAGCTTTTTCACATTCTATCCACAATTTTGTGAAAGGTTTTGTTGATTATAAGACAATTTCGTATTTCTTGTCTTTCTGCTTCTGTGGCTTCGAAGTCATATATATTTGTGTAAGCTCATTTAATTGCTTCAAAATAATAACCTAGCTTTGTTCTCTTTTTTAAAAAATTAATTTTGATATCTTTTGTTTTTATGTGGTCTAAATTTCTCCCCATGTCCTTCCCTTCCCCCCTTCTCTGAGAGCCATTCTAGAACCCTTTTTAAAGGAAAAAGCAGAGGAAGAAGAGATGATGGTGGGAGGAATCAGCAAAACCAACCAGTCCATTAAAATAAATATATATGAAATATCTCACACCTGTGAACTTCTTTGAAGGTGTTGGAGGAGATGTCTTCTAATATCTCTTTTTTGGGGGGTAATTTTGAAGTAGTGTTTTAAAAATGATTATTCTTTTGTTCTTTCTATTTGCATTGATGTAGTCACTGTATATTTTGTTTTCTTGGCACAGCTATTTATCTAAATCTTTTTATACTTCTCTGTATAATCTGAGGTTAAAGCCCAAATTATTTGCATAAGTCTCTCTTTGTTGGTGGAGAGGATGCCTGCCTGCATGAGGAGTGGAAATGTCATGATATATTGAGAGAAAAGAAATCTTCATGCTTTCTACTCTCAGAAAAGGACACATGGTTTCATATCCTTTTCTTGGATAAATTAGTAAGGAAAGAGAACAGACTTTGGAAAGCAGACATAAAAGGAAAAGCCAGCCCCAAAATATGCCTTGATTTTCAACTTGTCTACCTAGGGTCTTTAGGGTATTTCCCTTTGGATGAGATCAGATCTATGTCTCTCTGTCTATCTCTGTCTCTCTCATCTCCCTCCTAATAGGAGAAGTCATTCATTCTTCATATTGAACCTGGTATACTCTAATCCATATAACATTTCTTTTATGTTATCTGCTTGAATAAATGGATTTATTTACTATTCATTATCTGTGATGGTCTTTTGTGTAATGAACAGTTGGTGGTGCCACGGGAGCCATCAGACCATGATGTCTTGACATGGTCACTTATGGAAGCCAGCAGATCACAAAGCGGTTCCTTGACAGGATGGAATTGCCCACTTAGCCCCCTCTGTATGGCCTCTCTCATCAACATCCTTTACTAATGGAATTGACATGACTATTGTCCTCTATCTAGACTCTGAAAAAGTAATATAAGAGCAAAATGCTTGCACACTATTTCCCCAAAATATCACCAAAAGATCAGACTCACAAAAACAAACCCAAAAGGCCATCATGGGTTTACTTTTACTTAGGTATATAATTCCTAGCAAAAGTTGTGCCCACAAACTGTGTCCAGAAATCCCCTACTCCACTACACTGAAACATATTCTCCTAAGCCAGTATGTAAATCATTCATAAGGAGAGGCCAGTACAATATGCTTCCATACACCATGCCTCAACATGCCTTAGTGACTTGATTTACCAACCAAAACCCTTCTTGAAAAAACTTGAAAAACTCCCTAATAACTCCCTAATAACTCTGAAAAATGATCAGCCTAATATTAAATCTGAATTGTGTTTTCAGTACCCTTTTGATTTCTCAACTTCACTGCTATGGTTGTTAATTGTCTTTAGGATTTCTGATTGGTTATATATTTTTATTAAAGGTAATAAGTGATTTTCCTTGATTTTCTGTAAGCTTAAACTTCTCACAGATTAATGAGAAAATTAAGCCACCTGTGACAAAATCATTTATCTTGTACAAAACCTTTGTGTAACCTATCAGAATCAATAGTTATAATATAAGTGTAATGAATGATCTCAGAATACTAATCAAATGATTTGTTAAAAATTAATGTATCCCAGTGGAATCACACGCCGGCTACGGGGGGTGGGAGGGAGGAAAAGAAAATGATCTTTGTCTTTAATGAATAATGCATGGAAATGATCAAATAAAATACTATAAAATTTTAAAAAACCATCAAAAAAAAGTTAATGTATCACTTATCCAATTATCTTTATTTGAAACACGTATGTTGAATAATGTAGCTGTGTACCAAGAAAATGGGTATAAAAATAAAAGCTAGCCCTGGGCATGGTGAAGCAGCCACTTCATGAATAGCCTGGCCCCAGGCAGATAAACACACAGCTGTTTTCCATCATTCATTTCCATCTAGCTGCTCTATCTGCCAAGGACCCCTGGAGCCATGAGTAGGGCTGAACCCAGGCTTGAAGCATGGTGGGAATAGGCCAAGACTTAGGATATAAACTTGGAATACTCTTTCTCCTTTAAGGGATATACACCAGGGAAACATCCTGAACCTAAGAACAAAATCATTTCTCCAATATTAGCAATATTTAGGTGTGTGTGTGTGTGTGTGTGATAGATATAATTCTAGTCAGATACCCTCTCTCAGGGAACAATTTTTTCCCAATCTGTTTCTCAGGAGATTTTGTCTTTCCATTATGGAAAACATATTTTGCTTGCCATTTTTCTCCTTTCATTTCATAGTGATCAGATTTACTTCTGAGGCATAAATAATTTTGTTTCTTCCTGGTTATATCCTGGATTGCTTTTTTTTTTAATTTAACTTTTAATTGTATTTTTATTTCCTGTAGGTGTAATAAACTTATCCAAACTAGCTTGGCTTAATTCCTAATTGATGTTAGTATGAAAATATCATTATACAATTGTTGGATTTAATAATATGTTGTATCTCTTAGAAGTTTGATTGCTATCATATACATAATTAATTAATCTATGTTGATACATAAAAAAGTCATTGATGCTATTTTCATTATTTGAATTCATGTCTATTGCTATGCTATTGAATTGTTTAAGCCTAGTATTCTAACCCAATATTTCATTGTAGTTGTCATACTGCACATTATTTTTTAATTAATATTTCTATATTAATGTGACCACACATGGAGCAATCTCTAAAACAAAATGGGAACGGAGGCATCTGAATGGTATTATATTGCTTTTGCAGTTGAAAAACTTAGTGGTTTCCTAACATCAAGAGTAGGGCTTAATATCTGGAATAGGGCATCTTGCTAAGCTAATGGATAGAGTCCTGGGCCTGGAGTGAGGAAGACTCATCTTCCTGAGTTCAAAACTTGTCTCAGATACATAGTAGCTATAAATCCTGGGCACGTCACTTCACCCTGTTTGTCTCAGTTTCCTCATCTATAAAATGAGTTGGAGAAGGAAATGGCAAACTATTCCAGTATCTTTGTCAAAGAAACCCCCAAAGGCATCATAAAGAGTCAGACGTGACTGAAAATGACTGAACAACAAATGCATTCTAAGGATGTTAGTTCAGGAATTTGCTTCCTTAAACCTTCACAAGTTCTCAAAAGCAGGATCTTGAAGGTTTCTCATCAAATAGTGCATCTTGTCACTGACAGATGACCATGACAATTTTGTTGCTTTTCCAGGCCAATCTTCTACAGTCTTTGGTGGGGGAAGGGGGGAGGCACAGAGACCTTCCCCAAAGGTGTTCCCAGATTTGGATTATCTTTGCTGTCTATAACAACATGTACAATTTTTAATCGATTTCCAGGGGAAGCGTCTCTGAGCCTTTTAGGGAACGCTAGGTTCCCTGACCCCCACCAAGTCATGCCACAGTTGACAAAAAAATTTGATTAATTCCAACAATACAAATTGGAAAAGGGATTAAGAGTTTTGAGCACAAATCTCACCTGGTAAAATGGTTCTCTCTACTGTGATGGAATTACCTTTGGATCTTCTTTTCAAAGTCACACTGTTCTCTGAATGTGAGAAGCTTTATAGCTAGGTGGTGGTAAGGGAAATATCCTTGGTCTAAAGTATAGATTCAACATGTTTCTGCCAAGGAGGCTCCTATTGTAAGGGAAGAGGAAAGAAATAAGCACCTACCACATATTATTAAGTGCTTACTATATGCCAGGCTCTGTGCTAAGCATTTTAAGAGCATTATTTCATTTCATCCTTACAACAATCTTTCGAGGTAGGTGCTATTATTACCATTTTATAGTTGAGGAAACTGAGGCAGGCAGAGTGACTTGCCCAGAGTTACATAACTAATAAATGTCCCAGGCTGGATTGGAACTTAGGTCACACTAAATCTAGGCCCGGTACTTTAACCATTGTGCCCCCTAGCTGCCTCAGTATGCTGTAACATTTCATATGGATGAAGCCTCAAACCTATTTTCAAACCCAAACCTCATTTGCTATACTGAATTACCATTTCCATTCATGAATGTTTCAAGTATATTATATAATTCTTTGTCCTTAATGGAGACTGTGAACCAATTTCCAGATACCAGATTAGCCTGAATATAGTGTGATGTTTTTTCTCCCAATATATACCTTTGAGGGCTTTAAAAGACTGTCTGCCCTTTGATCCAGCCATACCACTGCTGAGTTTATACCCCAAAGAAATCATAAGGAAAAAAAAACTTGTACAAAAATATTTATAGCTGCGCTCTTTGTGGTGGCAAAAAATTGGAAAATGAGCAGATGCCCTTCAATTGGGGAATGGCTGAATAAATTGTGGTATATGTTGGTGATGGAATACTATTGTGAAGGAATACTATTGTAAAGGAATAATAAAGTGGAGGAATTCCATGTGAACTGGAACGACCTCCAGGAATTGATACAGAATGAAAGGAGCAGAACCAGGAGAACACTGTATACAGAGACTGATATATTGTGGCACAATCATATGTAACAGACTTTTCTACTGGTAGCAGTGGAATGATCCAGGACAATCCAGAGGAACTTATGAGAAAGAACGCTATCCACATCCAGAGAAAGAACCGTGGGATAGAAACAGAAGAAAAACATTTACTTGAATGGGGATATGATTGGGGAGATAGACCCTAAATGGTCACCTTAGGGCAAATATCAATAATATGGAAATAGGTCTTGATCAATGATACATGTAAAACCCAGTAGAATTGTGTGTCAGCTATGGAGGGGGGGGGATGGAGAGGAAGGGAAGAACATGAATCATGTAACCATGGAAAAATATTCTAAATTAATTAATTAAAAATTTTCAATAAAAAATGTACCTTTGAAAGTCACATTTGCACTATATTGGAGGACTTACAGCTTTGAAACCATAAGTTGCATATTGTGTGCCTCAGTGTATGTAAAAAGCATGGCTATCTCCTGGAGCAGATGGGAAATGCCAACCAAATGCCTGTTTGTTTTGATATTCCATCAAATGTCACCGTTAATACTAAAGGCGCCAAATCATTGTTGATTAAAACTACTGGACATGAGAAAACTAGAATGACCATGATGCTCGCAATCACAGCTGACAGGGGAAAATGGACTCCTTATGTAAATTTAAGGTGTAAAACATGACCTAAGGAAAAGTTACCATCAGGAGTGATCTTTCCTGTTCAGGAAAATGGATGGATGAATGAAGAACTTGTGTTAGATTGGTTGAATATGGTCTGAGGTAGGTGTCTGGGTGCATTACTGCCTCAGAGAGGAATGCTCGAACTCGACACATTCGAGTGTCACCTGACTGTTAGATGTAGTCATTAATAAGCCATTCAAAGATCATTTGAGGAAAGAATATAATGAGTGGATGTTGGCTGGAAACCATACATTTACTCCATCAGTTAAAAAAAAAAAAAGAAGCCATTGGTCATTAACTTAGGGAACTGGATCAAAACTGCTTGGGACAAAATCTCCACTGAATCCATTGTGCTTGGATTTTAAAAATGTTGTACATTAAACAGTGTGGATGGTAGTGAAGATGGTGTTTTGTGGGAAGAAGAGGGAGACTGATGACTCAAATGATGTTTCCACTTTGGGAGATGAGAAAATAGAAGAGGAAGGAGAACATGATTAAATATTGAAAGGTAGTTTCGCACAAGTATTTACAAAGGTAATACATATTTAATAAAAATGTTGGCATTAAAACTTCTTTAACTTGTTTTCAGGACCTTGAAAAAACTTTGAATATAAAATGCTTGCATTATTCACAGGGTAAAAGAAAGTTGTAATTTAAAAGGAGAAAATAAAATAGGTGTTTCCTCTTTCTGAATTACCCTTCAAAATACTTCGGATCACACTATATTCAGAGTCATATTCTATGTGGGCTAATATGGTATCATACCCTATCTGGATTTTTAAAAAGGTATTCTTGAATATTCAAATGACTCTAGTAATTCACAGAGCATAATTCACATCCAGTTTTGGATGCTCCAAACCTTATATATACTTTTCTACAGCTCTCTAATTCTCTTATTCTGATCTTCACAAAATCTCTAATTCCTTCCTCATTAAAAATAGGTTCTCTCTCTACTGTCTGTCTTTCTTTCTCTTTTCTCCTTTCTGTCTCTTTCTCTCTCCATCTCTTTCTCTTAATTTCTCTCTCCCTTTCTCATTCATGTGTGCTTGTGTGGGTGCACATATATAGAGAGAGACATAAACACATATAGAATGAAATCTCATTTGGTTATTTATTGTATTACTTGGTGTGGATTGGGCAAATCTTAGCATTATGTAACAACGGAATGAGAATATGAAAATAGAATTTGAAAAATATTATTAATTTATATTACTATATATATATTTTGATATCCATAAGAGACTATTGATTTTATACATGTGTCCCATGTGTTGATACATATGTACACATATGTGTATACACACATACACATGCATGTATATATCAGTATAAGGGACAAGTACCAAGTGATAATGCAATTGATCAAAAAATTATGCTAATTCTAACAATGCTAATTATAAACAGTAATAACAGGGAGAAGCTAGGTAGTTCAGTGGAATGAAAGCCAGGTCTCCTGGTGGATGGTCCTAGGTTCATATCTGGCCTGAGACACTTTCTAACTATGTGACCCTGATCAAGTCACTTAACCCCCATTGCCTAACCCTTACCGCTCTTCTGCCTTGGAACCAATCCACAGCATTGATTCTAAGACAAAAGAGAAGGGTTTAAGAAAAATAAAAAAGAAACTAATAACAGTTCCAACTACAGTTAATACAATTATAAAACATCTGGTATTCATAGATCTGAACTAAGATTCTTATAATAAAAATACTTAAAAATAATGCTTGAGCAATAATGTAGGAAATGCTGCTTAAAGGTATCCAAAACAAAACACACAGTATTAAATTCTCAGAGAGGATTAAAAAAAAAGTGATCCTCGATGAACCTTTACTTTATAACATCCTGTTACAACATTTAATTTGTTTCAAGCCTAGGGGATGATAGAATGACCCCTAAGATTCATGTAGTTTCCTCCTCTTCAGCTGTAGGGAGTTTATTTTAGATCTAATGTTCTGACTTCAGTCACAATTGCTCTGAGTTAGGATAATTCTGAATATTTCAGTGGAACTGGGCTCTCTGCCTAACTTTATTTTTATGTCTGTCTTTAGTTAAATCCTAGTCTCTTTGTAGTTAAATCAAAAATCATTTTATTGGAAATGTTTGGGCAAAGAAGCAACAGTTATGCCTATTAGTGTCAGTGGATAGATAGGAGCCAGAAGGGGCAGTTGGGGGGAAAGCCAGCCCTTTTCCAAGACCTTTCTCAACTCAGGTTTTCTAATCATGTCTGTTCTGCAGATGACCCTCCTTGATCTCTCTATTCTCTGCCACAGTTCAGACTTTCGGGCTTTGCTCCTCAGAGGCATGGGAGGACGTGTTTGCTCCAACATTTTGAATTTATACTCTCTGTGTCTTTGAGATAGAGCCTTCCTTTTTTTATGAGTCTCTTGAGTTATGACCAAGTCTCTCATACAATGACTTTGATTTATTCAAAGAAATATCGCCATCTATTCACACTGGACCTATTCACACTTGGTTTTGAATGATTAATTTAAGCAAGAAGCATTTTTATCAGACTAAGGTGATTACTTCTAAATGAGTGTGATTGCCCTTGCAGATGTCTGGTTAGCTAACTCTTAATAGGAGCACATCAGTCAGTGTCACCTGTTGGTCAGGCCCAAAGAGTTACCCCTAGAATCCTGAGCCTGGTAGTAGTCTACCTTCTGGGGACCCAATGTGTCAACACTTGTGTGAGTTGAGGGAATGAACCCAGAAGAGGTGCTCTACTTGTTTAGGAAAGCAGATCTCTTCTTGGTCATGTGTTCCCCCATGAAGGGAGGAATGAGCCTTGCATTTGTGTTATACAAGGATTATTATTATTATTACAAGTTTCCCAGTTTCTTTTCCTCTCTGGCCTTATTCTTCAGGTGCCTGGCACTCCTCAAAGCCCAAACCGAGGTCCATAAAAGGAACAGGGGAAAGAGAGGTTAGTCAGTCCAAGGCATTTAAGTATACAATGATAACATCCATAAAAGGGAAAAATGTTTTCCAAGAGTTACTTTCAGTTCTACATTAAAAGGGAGGTATGATGGAAGCAAGACTGAGATCAGGAAGCTTGGATTCCCAAAGACCTGAGTTTCCTCATTGTGTTATGAAGGAACTGTACTAGAAGATTTCTAAGTTAGCTTCTAATTCTGTGATTCAAACTTCAGCTCAAAATATTTATCCTCTAAACTGGAGGAATTCCATGTGAACTGGAAAGACCTCTAGGAAATGATGCAAAGAGAAAGGAACAGAACCAGGAGAACATTGTACACAGACTGATACACTGTGGTACAATCGAATGTAATGGACAGCATTGCAACGATCCAGGACAATTCTGAGAGACTTATGAGAAAGAACACTATCCACATCCAGAGGAAGAACTGTGGGAAACACAGAAGAAAAACATATGATCGATCTCTGGTTCAATGGGTACATGATTGGGGATGTTGACTTTAAATGATCATTCTATTGCAAATATTAATAATATGGAAATAAGTTTTGAACAATGATACTTCTAAAACCCAGTGGAATTGCTTGTCAACACCAGGAGGGGGGAGGGAAGAGGGGAGGGAAAGAACATGAATCCTGTAACCATGGAAAAATATTCTAAATAAATAAACTAAATAATCAAAAATACTTATCCTCTCCCTTTTGCCCTCTTCCTTTCACAAACCCCAAGTTAGATGACACTCAAATAACTCTCCTTGCTGTTATTATTTATTTAGTTATCTTTGCTTATCAGTAGGACTTTCTGATTGCCAAGATTCATTCCCTGGTGTCTTTTTTTCTCCCCTTCCCACAGGATCTAAATCCAGTCTGTTCTCTGTCTCTTGCCCAGATAAGGGACTTGGGCTTCAAAAAGCATTTGATAAAAAAAGAAAAGAATGTTCAAAATAAAGAATACATTTTTGGAAAATGGCATTTGAATGTTTTCTTCCACAGAGGAAATACTCCATGGAATGTCCCCTCCTCATTTGTCACAGGAAGTAGGGGAAGCCCCACCTAATAATCTGAAGGGTTTTTGAAACCTATATCCTTGTCTAAACAAATTGCAGTATACGAATGTAATGGAATATTATTATGCCATAAGAAGTGATAGAATGGATAATTTCAGAGGAAACTGGCAAGACCTCTGTGAAATGATGCAGAACAAAATGATCAGAAATAGAAGAACAATTTGTACAATAATGACAATGTTATAGAGAAGACCAGCTTTGAAAAATTCTAGAATATCGATCAATGCAATAGAAAAAACTACAAGCTCGAAAGAATGAAGATGGAATTTGTCATTCATCTTCTGGCAGAGAGATGCTGAGCTTTAAATGAAGGAATGTATATTTTTGGACATAGCTAATAATAGGAATTTATTTTGCTTAAATAAAGCCATGATAACTTAATTAATTTTTTTGTTTCATTTGCTTAATGGGTGGGTGAAGTAGGTGGAACAGAGTAATCAAATAAATCTTAATTGAAAAGATAAAAATAACAAGCCATTATAAAGGAAAGACATACAGTACAAAATCAAATAATAGGATAAAACAGTCAGTGAATATATCAACTTTTCACCAGGAGTCATGTTTCTTCTTCATAATTATTCACCAGGCACAATAAAAAATAACATGCAAAGGTGAATGGTTTCTGATTCTAACTTGACAGTAAGTTTTGAGCATGAATCCATGTGTCTTGGTGTGTTGAATGGATGGCACCACATCTTGATTTCCACTTCATTTCTGGCTCTTTTAGTTGTATTTCCCTATGAGTGAGAATGACTATTGACCTGGATCATTGGAAGGAGTATTTATGTACCATGAAGTTGAAAGGGTAGCTTAAGTTTTTGTAATAGTTTAGGCAAGAGCTGATTAAGATTTTCTCTATTATTGTTGTTGTTGTAAACATTTTCCAGTTTTAATTTGGATTTGGATGGTACTTGGGAGCTGGGTCTTGAGTCTAACACCTTTGGTGTAAAGGATCCTATCAGTGACAGGAAAAGGAAATGTGCTAATCATGTAGGAAAAGACAACTTGATGGAGAGCCCATGTGTTCCACTGGTATTCATGAAACATCAATAGGGTTAGTACCTCACTATGTTGGAATGTAGGATTTTCAGAAGGAAAGTTAGTGGATGTGTGAATGGGGGGGGGGAAAGGAGGGGGAAATAGATGATGGGAAGAATGTTGTGGAGATAGAAATGACATGTAAGTGCTTGGATATGTTGGTTGAGTAAAAGTGAGGAGAGAAGGATAACAATGAGACTAGGCATCTAGGTGAGTGGAAGAATCGTGATGCCCTCATCAGGAACAGGGAAGTTCAGAAGAAGGATGGGTTGGCATGGAGAGATGGATGGAGAGATAATGTGATGAGATCTACAATGGGAATAGCAACCTATCTGTGCTTCTTATGCTGTGTAACTACCTCTATCTCACCTCCTGCCCCCAAAAGGCCAGGGAGGAGGACACATGGGTTGTGCCCCTGAGCACAGAACCAGTGGTTAGGCACCTGCTATATATACCCAGGAGGTGAGCAGAGTGCGAGGAGTGTTAGATGATATGAAAAGTAGGTATGCTTAGGTTGGGGATAAGCCCCATCATTGACTATCCAGGGGAGGATAGAATGCAGCTCATTTTCTAATGCTCTAACTAGCTGATCGCATGGTCCTTGGCAGGTATCAGGGGCGCCCACTTTGGAGAACACTGCCCTATTTTACTAACCTTGAAAAATTAATTGCTTCTTGAATGAAACATGGGAAAGATGACATTATCACTATACTATTCTAAATCGTTAATGTGAGGGAGGGCTTCTTCCAGAATCTCCATTTTAGGAGGTCTGTACTAAGTGCTTTACAAAGATCTTATTTGAGTCTCACAACAATCCTTGAAGGTAGATACCATTATTATCCCCATTTTACAGATGAGGATACTGAGATCAACAAAGGCTAAATGATTTGCTCAGTGTTACACAGATAGGAAATGTCTGAGACCAGATTTGAGTTCAGGGCTTCCTGACCCAGGCTTAGTGCTCTCTCCATGGCATCACTGAAATATAGTTTTGAGAGGTATTTTGATGCAGTTGAAAAAGTCAATCTTGGAATCAGAAGATCTGAGTCTCAATCTTGAGCAAGACATTTCACTTATAAGTCTCAATATTAAAAGAAATGAAGAGAAATTTAAAAAGA
The DNA here is from genome assembly GCF_027887165.1 of Monodelphis domestica. Lineage (NCBI taxonomy): Eukaryota > Metazoa > Chordata > Mammalia > Didelphimorphia > Didelphidae > Monodelphis > Monodelphis domestica. The sequence goes on from NC_077227.1 coordinate 455,601,232, forward strand.
AAAAGAAAGAAAACAGGAAGAAGGAAAAGGAAGATAAATAAATCTGTATCTTAGCAGGGTCTGGAAGGGTAAAAAAGTGTCAGAGTTTGGGCATCAGTAACAAGTTGTTCAGTGAGAAATGGCAACACAGAAACAAGAGATGAAGGCCAGCTATGGGTAAGAATTTGGAGGGAGAGAGGCAAGGTTTGGCAGGAAGCAAGTACCAGGAAATTATATCAGGTCCTTATGTTCTTTTTATTAGTGACATGGATGAAGGCAGAGAGGGACACATCTGTTATCTTTGCAGATGCCATGGAGGGGAGACTGGCTAGGAGAGGCAGTCTGGAAAACTTCAAAGACTTCTCAACTATTTGGCTCTCCCTAGGCAAAGTCAGAGGGAAATCCATAAGAGAAAGCAAAACTAGCTTGTTCCAAGTGAGCGAATGGGCATTAGGTAGGACAGGAAAGGGCTGATGGATGACTCACTGAATAGGGAAGGTTTGGGGAAAGTCCGGCAGTGGCTTGGGGAACAATAAGGTCTGACTCTTCTGCACTGTGTTGCCTGGCAGAGAGGAGCCTGGGAAAAAATATTTAAAACCAGCAGTCCACTGGGACTCATTAGGGCCTGCTCCTCCTGGTCCCATGCTATTTCTTTCACTTTGGTTGAAAATGGCCTCAGACACTTCCTAACTGTGTGACCCTGGGCAAGTCACTTAACCCCATTGCCTAGCCCTTACTACTCTTCTGCCTTGGAACCAATACAAAGTATTGCTTTTAAGACAGAAGGTAATTGTTTTTTTGGGGGGCAGGGGTGGAAGGAAAGGAGACCAAATATACATACACATAAATATGTTTAGATATATATATGTAGAATGGGCATGTCGTTGTGTGGCTCAAAATGAACCAGAAAAGACATTTCTAGCTTTTTCTCAAACTTCCCCCTGCCTTTCTCTGAGGGAGATTTGATTTCCTGCAACAGGTTGGGCTGAGAAGCTTGGCCACTCTTCCCTCTTCAGAGAAGAATTTCTGAGAGAAGCAGTTACTGGACTAGAATGAGATCTGTTTTGCTCCCTTAAATATTATAAGCCTAGGAGAAGTAGCTGTCAAATTCTAGCGCACCTCTAATCTCTGTCTCTTAATGGTGAGGAGCTGGTCTGTCTCCCCACCAAATATCAGTTCTACAACAAACACAGGAGTAGCAAAGAAATCTATTTATCCAAGTCAAAAGCAAAAGAGAAATCAGAGAAAATATGCCTAGGAGAATAAATGCCAAACAATACAGAGTGAAAGAACTCTCCCATTGAGACCAAGGTGTTATGGGAGAAATAGTTCCTCTTTGAGTTCCTGTGGTAGGCTTCTCCTGCAGAATAAATCTAGAAATTATAGAGGTTAAACCCAGTGTTTTGTTATTCTTAAGCACAGGTTCAGGTTTCAGAAAAAAATAACCTTGAACCAAGGTTAGGAGTCTAGCAAGACTTTTTTTTTTCTCCTTAAACACAGGGCTGTTTTATTGTTGTTATAGAGGAAGGAAATGAGTTCTGCTCTGCTTGGAACACAAGAATAAAGTTTTGTTTTGTTTTTTGTTTGTATGTGTATATGTCCCCATTAGTCTAACAAGACTTTTTATAGACAAAATTACATCAGAGAAACAAAGAAATAATTTAAAAATATATATAGATATAGTATAACCTCTTGGGCCATAAAAGTTGAATATAATTAGTTAAATTATAATTATAATCTTGTATGTCCTGTAAGGAAACAAACCTAGTTAAACAGATTATAGGTAAACTAAATTAGGTTACAAATTAAACTACATTTTTATTTTTTTAAACCCTTACCTTCCATATTAGAATAAATACTGTGTATTGGTTCCAAGGCAGAAGAGTGGTAAGGGCTAGGCAATGGGGGTCAAGTGACTTTGCCCAGGGTCACACAGCTGGGAAGTGTCTGAGGCCAAATTTGAACCTAGGACTTCCTATTTCTAGGCCTGGCTCTCAATCCACTGAGCTTACCCAGCTGTCCCCTAAACTACATTTTTAGAGAGTTCACAATAGGCCAACTGAGAGATGTTTACAGACCTATAGAGTACATCAAGGATATTTTAAAAAATAATAGTTTGTTTTTAACATTCTTTTCTTTTAAAATTTTGAGTTCTAAATTCTCTCCCTCCCTCTTTCCCTCATTCCCATTCACTGAGAAGACAAGCAATAAGATATTGATCATACATGTGATATCATACAAAACATTTCCATATTAGCCATGCTACAAAAAAAAATCAAGAAAAACAAAATGAGAAAAGTATACTTTAGTTTGCACTCAGAGGTCATCATGTCTTTCTCTGGAGATAGATAGCATTTTTTGTCATCATGAGTCTTTTGGAATTGTCTTGATCGGGGTAGCCAAATTTTTCACAGTTGACCATTTTAGGGTAGGAGACCCAAAGAAAAGTCCGTTGGGGCAAGATGGAATCTTCCCAGATCCTCTAGCCCAGAGCTCACTTCAGCAAACCTAATATCAAACTAAATACAATCTAGGTAAAGTAACTTTCCCAGCACCCACAAGGCAAGTAGATTTCAGTGGTCTTGAAATGATAAATGGTGTGTCCATGAGATCTAGATTATCTCGTATTTCAGTAATGTCTGACTCTCTGTGATGCCATTTGGAGTTTTCCTGGAAAAGGTACTGGAATAGTTTGCCATTTCCTTCTCTAGCTCATTTTTAGATGAGGAAACTGAGGCCAACATGGTTTTAAGCAAGTTGCCCAGGGTTACACATCCAAGGCTAGATTTGAACTCAGGAAGGTGAGTCTTCCTGATTCTAAACTCAGTGTTCTCTATCCACTGGGACCCCTGCTGCCCAGACTATCTCATAACTTAACCCTTAAATTTTTAGTATAGTCCTGGTTACCCTCACAGGCTGGATCAGGCTATCTCAGAGAGTAATGAGGCATTAGTGTGGTGTTTCATAGGGGAATCTGCTTTTGTGTTCTTTCTGCTTTAGGAAGATTTTCCTACCCAGTCCTTAGTAATAAATGACCAGCAATTTGTCTCTATCTTACTATCTGACCTTTAACAAATTTCCTACCCAATTCTTAGTAATAAATTCCCAGCAATTTGTCACTATCTTACTATGTGACCTTTAACAAGTTTTTCAATCTCTCTGGGCTTTGATTCCCAAACTCAAAATGAGGGGATTGGACTAATGCTTCTCACTCTGATATGTTAGGACAGTGATGGTGAAACTTTTAGAGAATATGTGCTCTGCCTGACCCTCCACCCTCCCCTACATGTATTGTGCCCTGTCCCTCCCCCAGACCCCATGCCACACCAACCACCCATTACCCCAGACAAGGGAGGAAGTGCTCCCAAAGGGCTGCTGAGCAGAGGAGTGGGTAAAGTGAAAAACTATCCTCAGTCCAATGGAGAAGGGGAAGGAAGCAGTTCTCCTGTGTCCCTCTGCCTTTCTAGTAACAAACTCTGGCCAGTGACTGGCTTGCATGCCCATAGAGAGACCTCTGCATTCCCCTTTTGGCATGCATGCCATAGGTTTGACATCATGGTACCCTATAGGGGCTCACCCATGAGGGCCAAATTAGAACATAAGCAATTTTCCCTTAGCACCTTGTAGACACTTGAGGACATTAACTATTCTCCTTTTCAGGAAACCTGCCCTAGACCTTTTCCTCCCTTCCCTTCATCAAAATGGACTCTTTTTCTGTGCTCTATACTCTTAGCACATTGCTTTCTTCAAGTGAATCTGATAAAGCTTTTTGGGTTAAAGCCAGCTATGGAGGGCAGAAGGAGACTCCTGTAGAAAGGAAGCAAGGCACAGATCAAAGGCAGGAAAGGGGTTGGGAGGGAGAAAGGGAAGCAAAAGAGAGGGAGGAAGAGGGTATCAGTAGCAAAAGGTCTCTGATTCCAAGATAATCGATTGCCAGAATCTGACATTTTATCAGTCCCTGGCACAATGCTAGAACTACACACCAGCTGAATCTCACCCGGCTTCCCCCATCCCTTTTCAATCTTCACACCACTTCCTGCACCCTGAGCAAACTCCACCCTGAGACCTGTGCAGTGATTGATAAGTCCTTACCTGTAACCAACATATTCTAAAAAGGCCCAGTCTTGGGGCTTGTCTCTACTAGCTCACCTTCCAACTTCCTCAATATCCACATGGGCTGCTTGGCCTCTTAAGGATGATGGTACTTTGTCTGAGCTTATTCCTCAGTGATTAGCACACTCCCATCCATCCTACTTCCCCATCCCCATGATTCTGCATCTCCAGCTTTATTGTACAAACCCCATTCCTTCACCCCTACAGTTTGCATTCTTGTTGCCATCCCTCTCAGACTGCTCCTCCTCTCCAATCATGTTGTATTCAGCAAATACCATCCCTTCCGCTGTGTTCTCTGGAAAGCCTGCTCTACAAGTTACAAATTTGCTTTTATCATAAACTATTTCCTTTATTTCCTTTCCTTACTTCTTCTTGTACTCCCTTAGACGTGGCTTCCTCCTCATAGCCCACATCCCTGGCTATCCCTTTTACACTAGTCACACTTTCACTCATACTCATGACTCACTGGCCATGTGGCAGAGTCAGAATACTCCTTGCTCCCCATCGTCACTTCCAGACTCTCTCTCTAACCCCATCATTCAGTAATGTCTGCTCCTTTGAGGATCAGATTTATTTATTTCTCATCCAATCAAAATTCTTATAGCTACTCTCTCTAACAATCTCCAGGGATTTTCCTCCCTTCTTCAGTGAATTTGGTACCTGGCTCACAGTCTTTCTCTCCTCCCTAGATTCTGCTCTCATACAAGCAAACTTCAACATACATGCTGTTATAATCTCAAACACCCTAATTTCCTAGTTCCTCAATTTACTCATTTCACATGACCTGTTCTTCCATTCTGCCTCAGCTACACACAGAGATAGTTATGTTCTTGATCTTGTACCGACCACATATGTTCCACTTCCATGTTCATGAATTAGGAAGTTAGTTTCTTTATCTTATCATAACCTCTTATCATTCTGCCATTTCCTTTGCCATATAATTCCCCCCCCCCCTTTTTTTAAACGCTTACCTTCCATCTTATAATCAGTAGGGTTTTGGTTCCAAGGCAGAAAAGCAGGAAGGGCTAGGCAATGGGGTGAAATGACTAGCCCAGGGTCATCCAGCTAGGAAGTATCTGAGGTCAGATTTGAACCCAGGACCTCCCATCTCAATCCACTGAGTCATCTAGTTGTGACCCACCTTAGAACACTTAACTCAATTCTTCATCCTTATAGTGGTCTTCAAATCCTTCAACCCTCAGTTCTTTCCCTAACCATCACCCTTACACTGACTATTTTCTCCTCTCTTCCTCATCTTGGCTTCTTGGAAAACCATTCCAACTCTATACTGCCCTCTTCTCTTGAGTCTCATTCCCTTATCTATCACTTTATTGCCCTGCTAACCACTAGCTTTGGATCACTCCCAGCATTTACTGCTTTTGCTCCTAGAGATATGCTGCCAAATGTAGTAGAGAATATCTCAAAATCATGCTGAGTTCACAACAAATTTATGTTATCTAATCTCATTTCAGCCCTTATCAATGCAAGGCAATTTAAAAATACATTCCTAAATGATGAACTAATTCAGTTACTATGGCGACTTTTCCAAACCTTTCTATCCCTCTTCAAACCTCCCATGGTTCCCCTTTACCCCACCCTTTCAGCTGAGGACCATAACTTCATGTTTTCCTGAGGGAAAAAAAAATTGGCCATTCACAGAGGGCTCCCATTTTTCTCCTCCTCCTTACCTCATATTACTCAGATGCCTTCTGCAGTTGTTTCCTCCTTTACCCATCTCTCTCACATGATGATTTCTTTGCCAAGGAAAACTCTTCATGCATAAATAATTCCATTCCATCTTGCTTTCTCTAGCAGATTTGTCCTTCTAATACCCTTACTCTTTCTACTTATTTTCAATTTCTCTCTGACCACAGGCTGCTTTCCTACTTATGCTTCCACTTCCTTTTCCTTTGCTCTTTCCTTTAAATTCAGTAGTCTGACTTCTGACCTCATCATTCAGCTCAAATTGCTCTTTCCAAAGCTACCAATGATTTCTTAATGGACAAATCTAATGATCTTGTCCCTTTTCACCCTCCTGGACATCTCTGCCGCCTTTGACATTGTTGATCATCCTCTTCTCTTCTTGGGACTGATCTTTCTCAGCTCTCTTGGCATTGATTTCCTTGTAGTTCCTTGTTGATCCCTGCACAGAATATTCTACCTCCCAACTCTCAGCATTTTTACTAATGATGTCCCCTATACTTGGAATTCTCCCCATCCTCTTCTTAATCTCTTATCTTCCCTGGTTTCCTTCAAATCTCAGCTAAAATGTTACCTTCTGAAAGAAGCCTTTTCCAGTCTTCTTTTAACAATTAGTATTTCATTTGATCCTTATGACAACCCTGGGAGAGAGGATGAGTAGGAAACTGAGGCAGACAGAAGTTGTGTGACTTGCCTGGAGTCACCACATTGCTAATGGGTGTCTGAGGTAGGACTTGAACTCAGGTCTTCCTGATTCTAGATGTAGGAATCTACCTACAACACGATCTAGCAAACTCTTTTAGGCCTCTTTAATATTAATGCTCTCCTTCAAATTATCCTCTTTATATCTTATTTTGTATATAATTGCTTATAAATTGTCTCTTCTCCCACCACCCCCTCCGTACTTTTAGATTATGAGAACAGAGATCTTTTGCCTCTTTTTGGAGGGGGGGATATCTAGCACTTAGCACAGTGTCTGGCACACAGTAGATACTTATCTCATTGGTGAAATCCAGTCCTGGTGAGTCTGGCCTAGGAGCTTTGTTGGTGATGCTAACTAGGGTCAATAACTACTTGGGAAAAAATTCTTTCATAGAGTATAGATTTTATTAAACTTTTTTGGCACATCTTTTACTTCCACATTACCTACATTTTCCAGTGAATCCTTTACCCATATCTCCTCCAGAGAACCATTTCTTATAATAAAGAAGAAAAATTATGAAAGGAAAAAAGTTCAATAAAACTAAAATGTTCAATAAAAAATTTGAACTAAAAAGTTCAATAAAAACTAAAAAATGAAGATGAGCATTGGAGTATGGCAAAGAGCTTTACATATTCTCTCTCATTTAATCATCATAACATTTTGATGTAAGTGTAATTATTATCCTTATTTTACAGAAGAGAAACTGAGGCAGAGAAAAGTCAAGTGACTTGTCCAGAGTCACACAGCTAGTAAGTATCTGAGGCAGGATTCAAACTCAGGTTTTCCTGACTCTAAGTCCAATTCTTTATCCATCACTCCATCTTCCTTTTGCCAAGTCCAAAAACAAGTTTGTTCTTAAGAGTTTCACTGTGTTAATTTTCAATTGTGCTTTTCTTTTGATTTCCAATGATGTAGCCTTTGTATGTATTATTTTGCAGGTGCTACTTTCTTCACCTTGCATTCTCTTCATGCAAATGTTACATGGTTGACTCTGGTCCCATTTTCTCAAGGTCATGTCTGTTATATCTCTACCTCATGATTCTGGGGGTCCCCTGGGGACAATGGGAGCAGTTTTTCTTGACTGCTATTAGCTTTAGCCCTCACTGACTCTGTTGCCACCAATTTTAGGGTCCCAGTAACTAGCACCAAATTTCTACCAATTTACTATTTAATTTTTTTTTATTAAAAAAACCCCTCACCTTCTAGCTTAGAATCAATACTGTGTATTGGTTCTAAGGTAGCAGAGTGGTAAGGGCTGGGCAATGGGGCCTAAGCCAAATCTGAATCCAGGACCTCCCATCTCTAGGCCTGGTTCTCAAACCCATTGAGAGCCACCCTTTTGCTTCTATCAATTTACTATTGAGTAGCTTTTACAAAGGAAATTTACTTTAAAGGTATTCCAAGAACAAAGGTAAGGGAGCAGCTTCTGCTTCCTCAACTAGAAAATATATGAAGATTAGCTCCTGCCTTCCAAAATTGTTGTTGGACTCAAATGAAACAGTATTTTTATAAATGCTGGTTATTATCCTCCTCCTCCTCATTATTATTATTTTTTAAACCCTTACCTTCCATCTTAGAGTCAATACTGTGTATTGGCTCCAAGGTGGAAGAGTGGTCAGGGTTAGGCAATGGGGGTTAAGTGACTTGCCCAGGGTCACACAATGAGGAAGGATCTGAGGCCAAATTTGAACCCAGGACCTCCTGTCTCTAGACCTGGCTCTCAATCCACTGAGCTATCCAGATTCTCCTTATCATCATTACTATTAATGTGTAAGAGTAGTGACTTGGAGAGACTATGGAATATACACAGATATTCTATGATTTCAGGCACGAGTTGGCAAACCACATAGGACTGCATTGTCAGCACCTTCATAAAGGCCCAGGTGTCAGGGCAGCTGGATGACTCAGAGGATAGAGAGCCTGGCCTGGAGTTGGAAAGTCCTGGGTTCAATTCTGGGCTCAGTCACTTCCTAGTTGTGTGACCTTGGGCAAGTCACTTAATCCCCCTTGCCTAGTCTTGACCATTCTTGTGCCTTGGAACTAATACTTAGTATTGATTCTAAGATGGAAGGTAAGGCTTTTAAAAATATTCATTAGGAAAGCACTCTGGCATCTCTGTGTTTCAGAGTCTGGGTTCAAGAATCACTCCAGCATCGATGCTCTGAGGAACAAAGAATGATCTATGATAGTGACTTTGGTGACTCTAGCCTAGTCAAAAATCTCAGTTGGAAGTCATACCATATATAGACAAGAACATTGCAGAATCATCCAGAGGAAGAACTGTGGGAGCAGAAACACAGAAGAAAAAAACTACTTGATCACATGGGTCAATGGGGATATGACTAGGGATGTAGACTCTGAATGATCACCCTAGTGCAAATATC